>NC_092857.1:16115279-17315279 GCF_039878825.1 Excalfactoria chinensis | reverse complement strand
TCTGAGCAGCAAATGTGTGTAGCAGAGACAGTACTTTTAATCCATCCCACAAATATTCCTATAACTCTGGAAAAGATTGCTATCCAGGCATACACAATCATATTATGTTTGCACCTATTACTTGGGGAACAAAAAAATCACAGTTCATTTGCCATGGCTAAGTCTATATGCAGTCCTTTGATGACAGTAAGCACATACATAGGCATTTTACTTAACCAAAAATAAGTATGTTATTTTTCCTTGGATTAATGGAACTACCATTTCATAAAGTCAAGGTAATCTGCTTTTATTACAGCAAGGACTTGGAGGAATCTTATATTTTAGATCTTTACTGGTGTAGGTGTGCAAGGACTCAGAAACACATGTGGGTACTATCAAGGACATTTGTTCATGTTAATCCCTGAGGAGGTATGATGCTCTCACAGAACTAACACAAAAGTGAATGTGCCTGTCTTTGACTTCAGTACTGTAGTTCTTGCTCTTCTATTTTCATCTAAAGCTTCCTCATACACAAATAATTCACAGCTAACATGGTCTCCCCTTGGTCAAGGTTTCCTCATCCTGAATGCATGCTTAGTTTTGCCACTCCACATTCATAAATAGCCTGAAAGCTTGCAAGCATCTGAGGTCATTGTGCTTCACACAATTGTTCTTTGTTGTGCTCTGTGAAGGAGATTACATGGGGGCAGGCTGGAATTCCTGGATATCTTATTTCTCACTATTGAAGGGCTATCTCCTTGAATAAAAAAAGCAGTAAGGCTATCTGAAGTGACCTTGGCAATTGTTGTGTGATTTATGGCATTATACTAGCAGATTTGATTTCAGATGCAGAAGACCTGGAAACTCATAAGGATCACTTTCAGGACAGATAACGTCTGTGAACTGGTCAGGTTTTGCTGGATGGAAGATATATTTTCTACAATATAACTCTCTGTATCGAAGTATTTTGTTATTATTTTCCTACATTCCAACTGTTATAGCAATCTATAGTAACTGTCATAGTATATATAGTCAGCAGTTGCTGAGCTGTTAATCCCTGTAAGCATATTAAAATTAAACACATGTAATAGAAACAAGTTGTTGCACAGTAGGGGTAATTCTCAGTAAGGAGAGCCAAAAAGCAAATTACAAGGAATCTCATTATTACTAAATGAAAGTCTCTAGCAGATGATAAAATTATTCAACACTATATAGCAGAAAATTATGCTAAATTATTATTCTTTCCTTTTAGGCTGAAGAAAATGAGACAGCTTGTCTCCTGCTCTATAACTTTTGATACCATTTGTTAGCCACAGAAGAAGGAGACTTCCAAGCTTTTGAACTGCTAGTTTTCAGAAAATAAGATAGCAGGCAGTGGAATTAAACTGTGATACCAGCTGTGAGGGATACTGTAATTTACCCCTGACACCAAAGAACTCATACAAAAGAGACAGACTTTGTGACCACTGCCACCAGAAAAATTTTGGTTGAATGTTTGTCTCACTAGACATTAAGAAATCTAAACACTCAAAGTAGTAAACTTTTAAGAACCTTTAAGAATTATGCAAAGCTACTTGTGCTCTTGGGCCTAAGATGATTTAAAATGTAATTTTATTCTTTACCTTAAGTTACACTGCAGAAGGTGTCCACTTGGAAACCAAAAACGTGTGAATGTGGACCAATCAATGCACAGCAGATATAATGCTTTCTTTCCTAAACTTAGATGCAGTTTTTGAATGACTTCCCAGTGCTGTGGAATAGATGTCGGTTGATCTGTCGGGAACCACTTGGCTGCTTTCAGCAAGCCCTCATTCAGACCAGAGAAGACAAACCTTCACTGACCTTGGAAGATGTAGGTTTCATTAACCTATTTATATTTCCTCCTACCTTCCTGAGATAACCATTTTGCAAAGTGTGTTTCAATGACAGCAGTTTGGATAGAACTCGTGAGAAATCCAAATTTCAAAAAAGTATGATAAAGAAAACCTTGTGATAGCTAAATGATGTTTTCTTTACAGAGTGTACCTGTACAGAGCTAAATTTAATGAAGACTTTTGTCTAATATGTGCACAGGGAATTTGCCAAAGTATACTCATATAGGGAACAGCTGTTTGTGCAGGTATTATATCCTCATATATCCATTATAAATAGGCAGTATTTTATATATCCACTACAAACCTAGCACATGACTTAAGGCTTTATGCACTCTCTAGAGACAAAATGAATCTTCGGCTAGTCTTCATCCCACTAAGGCCCTCATGAAGTCATGGAAATCTAACTGCTGCATCAGCTAAAATTTTTTCTGTGAGATTAAATTACTACTGAGAAATATATTTTCAACAGGTTTTGACTGAAACAAATAAAAACTTGTTAACTGAATGTAAATGTGACAGTTTTGTTTCAGGAAGACAGATTGCAATGTCAATTAATGTTATTTCAAATTTCAAGAAAACTATTTTTGTTGTCTTTCAAAGCGACTATTTTGTTTTTTGTAAGATAAAATGTAAAACATACTAAAAGTGGAATTTATAAAAATGCAGCATTTCAACTGTGTAGAAATTATCAGGATTCTTCTTCATTTTGTGAGGTCAGGATGGGGTTCAAACTTCCAGAAAATTTTCCAAAAGGGAAATAAAATATTTTAGTTGAAACATTTGCTACAGCAAACACTTAGAATTTTACTAATTACAGGTCACAGAAGTGGAGGTACAGAAACAGCATTTTAATGATAATATATTTATTTATGGTCACTTCATAGAAGTATTATTTTGGTTTGTTGTATATCGTGTTGCAGTGCTTGAGTAGTACATGTTCAGAGCTTCATGTTTACATAAACAGATGTTAGTCTGATGGGATATTACATGAATGTCTGCTCTGCAGCTCATCATCCACAGCCTGTCTTCTGCTTATAGGAAAGGCAGAGAAACCTGAATGTATTGAAATTCATTGTATTTGACCATCTTTTTTCTACTCTGTAAACAAAACTTCCCCAAAGCCATGATAATTTTGCATATTTCTAAGCGAAACTGAGGCAGAAGGTGGCAAGACCTCAATTATTCCTCTCTGAAGACTAGAACAGTCAGCATGTTTTAAATGAGTGCTAATTCTCACCTAAGAAAGAGGAGAAAACACAAGAACCAGAAGAGTAACCATTAAGCTTGCAGTAAACAGTGTAAACATAGACATTTAAAACATAGTAAGCTGATGATGAGAAGGATTGGTGTTGCTTGTAACTCTGGACCCAAGTAGGAGGTACTTAGAGAATTCAGAAAGGTCACATAATTTTTTCTGCTTAGATTGTCTTTTATAACCAATGTACATCTCCTGTTGATTTTGGACTTCTGCCCAAGGAAGTGGGGGAGGAATTTAAAATGGCCAGAAGTTGCTAAAATCTTCCCATTTACCAAGAAAGTCCATTGTGTAAAACCTCCATTTTAGCTAAGTTCTATTGTCAAATATTTTTCTAGGTTTTCCCAGTTTTCAACAACCATTCTTGTTTCCCTCTTCTTTGAAGAAGGATAACATCCTGTCCAACCTCAAGCAGGGAAACCTCCCCCCGCCCCCCAATGATGTGTGCGTGCAGTTCAGCATGCATGCAGTCCTATTCACAGCTCTTGGCAAATACTTACGTGGATTTCTATGCAACCATAGCTGGACTTGAAATCTTGGACTCGATTGTCACTATACCCAAGAGATTAGTGTGCACTGTTTCAATAGAGGAAAACACAGAATAAAATCCAATAAACACCAGTCAGGGAAAGAGCAGAGAGACTGTGAAACTGTGTGAATATATATGTGTCATTGCTACAACCAGAGTACTCCTCTGATTTCCAGTTTAAGTAGGCTTGAGAATGGAGAACAGAGTAGTCCTGCAAATATAAAACTACATGCCTTTCCTACAGAAAATAAGAGCCTCCTATCTGTTTATTTCCTTACTTCCTGTCATGTTCTTTCCCTTCTGTTATAGTTGCTGCATTTTCTGAGGAAAACAGAAAGGTTGCTCTTAGGACATATAAGTATATTGGCAGTGGCAGGGGATATCTCATTGATATTTTATCAATGGTCAGTGTTTCAAATGCCTATGGGCTGAAACAACTCTGTCAAAGTTATTTAATCATCCTCATTTTACTAAAATTTAGTTGAGATTTTTCATAGGATGACTGAATGAAGATGGTTATCATTATGTCTTCCAGACCTTTATGGCATAGGATGTAGTCACAATGGTGACTAGATAAGTGAGGTAGCCTCATTTAGAGTATTTATGATTAGTGAGCAATCTTATAGTTTTAGTGCCTTCTTCCTGATTGTTCTCAGAAAAATAATAATAATAAGTAAATAATAATTTAAAAAAGTTATAGTTTCTATCCTCTTATTTTTTCAACAATAAATGCATTGATCACAAGTTGCTGACTGTAAGAGCAAGGACAAATTTAACATTACACTAACCATAACAGAAATGTTAGAATTGCCAAGGTTGGTAAATACCTCTAAGATGATCCAGTCCAGCTATCCACTATCACCACTATTTTCCACTAAATCATGTCCTCCAGTAAAAAAACTAAACATTTCTTGGACACCTCCAGGGATGTTGTCTCAACCATCTGCCTGGACAGTTTATTCCAGTGCCTGACTCGCTTAGAGAAGAATTATTTCCAAATGTCCAACCTGAATCTCCCCTGGTGCAACTTGAGGCCAAACCTTCTAGTCCTGTCACAAATTACCTAGGAGAAGAAGTCAGTCCCCACCTTGTCACAACCTCCTTTCAGGTAGCTGAGAGGTAGTAGAGAGCAATAAGGCTGCACACAAGTCTCCACACTGAACAATCCCAGCACCTTCAGCCGCTCTCTATAAGCTATGTGCTCCAGACCCCTCACCAGTTTTGTTGCCTTTCTCAATGCTCTCCAGGGCCTCCACATCTTCCTTGTTGTGAGTAACACAAAACTGAACACATCACTTGACGTGTAGCCTCACCAGGGCTGAGTGCAGAGCAATGACCACTCCTCCTGCTGTCACTATTTCTGATGGAAGCCCTCCTCTTACTGTTAATATATTTGTAAAAAAAATTTTTTTTTGTTCTCTTTTACCCCAGTGGCCAAGTCAAGTTGAAGCAGGGCTTTTACCTTTCTAATTTTCTCCTGCTTATCCTAACATCTTTTCAGTAATCTCTTCAAGTTGCCCACCTCTAATTCCAGAGAAAGTAGATACTATTTTTGCTCCCAGAGCCTCAGGAAAAGCTCCCCATTCATCCACACTGGTCTTCTTCCCCACTGGCTCATCTTGTGGCACATGGAGACTTTCTGCTCCTTCACTGTAAACTTCACTTCCTCCTTGAGGTGCGACCAGCCTTCCTGGACCCCTTTACTCTTCAGGACTGAATCCCAAGGTATTCTCCCTATCTGTGTACTGAACAGTTCAATGTCTGTCCACTGGAATTCCATGGCAGCAGTTTTGCTGGCTCCACTCCTGACTTTGCTAATATAGAACTCTACCATTTTGTGGTCACTCTCATTAAGACTGCTCTTGATCTCCACATTTCCCATGAGTTTTTCTCCATTTGTGAACAGCAGGTCTCCTAGGGCACCTCCCTTAGTAGGCTTTCTTACCAGTTGCATCAAGAAGCTATCTTCCATACACTCTAGTAATCCCCCAGACTGCTTCTTCTGCACTGTATTGTATTTTCAGCATATATCAGGGAATTTGAAGTCGCCCATGAGAACAAGGGCCAGTGATCAGTTAGCTTCTGCCAGCTGTTCAAATGCTGAAAGTAGATGTTCAGACACAACTGTCCTAATATTAAATACCTAACAGAACTGAATCCTAGCCTCAGGACTGTGTCAGCCCTATATAGTTCACTCACAGAAAAATAAATATAGAACAGCTTCTGTTAGCTACAAGAGAGCCCTTCATCTATAAAATCTCTAAATTTGAAATAGGTAAATCTAGACTAATGTCATTGTTCCTTGGTGGTTGCAGATTTACTATGTGAGAATGAGACAAAATTGATTATAACTTCATGAGGCTAGTTCCTCACTTCAGAATAAGTGACCATGATCTTCAACTGCATATAGTGAGAGCAGTAAGTGAAAAGATACAGAAATATTGTGCAAAAGAAGCTGCCAGTAGTCTGGACAAGATCAACTGGATTCTTCTATAGCAATGATGAGGTTCTTATCTCTCTGTAACATACATGTCAGCTATCCACAGCAATGATACTTATTGGTCACATATACCATATTAATGTGGTCACAGCAGTCATAGTGTGTTTTTTTTTTTAATTCTTTTCAAGAACTACTCTCGGAAGATGCTGAAGAAACAACTTCTGGAGAAGACAACAGAAGCCTTGCTCCTCTGGATTATTAAACTGGAGGAACTCAAGGGGGAGAGATGAAAGAAAGAGCCACATAAAAAGAACAATGTATAAGTTATGAAATAAATGCAGAACAATTAGCAGGTATAGTTAGCAAATGCAAAACAGCATTTCCTAAAAGACTGGCTCAGCTTTTTAAATTCATACCACATATAAAGCAATCTGTATTTTTCCTTCCTAACTGTATTTTAAGAATTTAATAAGGCAAGTTAAATACAATAAAAAATGTATGATTTCAAACATAAACAATTTACAGAGCTTTCAACCAATGAAAGAAGTGCATCTAGACTGTATGAGTAACATTTTATTCTCCTTGTTAGTTTTAAATAGCAGCTTCTGGTGAGTGAGGGCTGCTGACCTCCAGATGAGTAATGGAGGAGAAAGTATGTCCATAAAAGCTAGAATGGCAAAAGCAAGAGTAAGGTTTTAAGACCTCTGGAGTATAGGGTCCAGGCTGAAATAAGTTACTGACAAAATGGAAGATCATTTCAAAATCAGTACAAAATTTTGTGAGACAATAATAAAATACAAACAATACATTGGAGAAGTCAATAATTGTAGCAGAAGATAAATACTCAGGTAGCCAAAAATTCTCCGCAAAAAGGATCTGGTATTGCAGTAATCATAAATACAGCAGAAGTCAATAGTTTGATGCTACTCATGGGATGAGCTGGCAGGGAGAGTTTACCCTAGGATGTATGTAAAACAAAGATGGCAACTCTTCCATAGTTTGATGAACATCTTTCATGGGAGACATCCATGAGTGATCCAGGCTTCACTAGCAACATGCAACCTATGGGGCAAATACAAGTACAGCAGTAACTGAGTTCACTCCACTTTACTCATACTGGGGTGAGGGGAAAGCCATGAGGCTGCCTTAGTACAGCTAAGTCTGTTAATTTTACTGAGATACTAAGCTTAGTAACTCAGATTTTCTGGCTTGCTAATGTCATAGAGTCATAGAGTTGTTTCACTTGGAGGGAACCCCTAAAGATCACCTAGTCTGACTGCCTTGCAATGAACAGGGACACCCAAAGATACATCAGGTTGCTCAGAGCCTCATCCAGCCTGACCTTGAATGTCTCCAGAGACGGGACATCCACCGCATCTCTGGGCAACCTCTTCCAGTGCACCAGGAAATCTTAACTGCTCATACTGTGTATAGGTAATGGAAGGAAGAATTAAAATGAGGGTATGAAATATGATAGGCTATATATGGATCTCTGGATGAAAACAAAAATTCAAATTGGAAATGGCAGGACACAACTTACTGAAAAAGAAGTAAATAGCATTCTAGTAATGGGAGGGTGAGATAGCGTAAAAATAGAAGAAGCCAAAGTGGAGGAGGGTGGTAGAGAAAGTGGGTGCTTTAAAGCCTTACTCGTTACCAGCATGATTTTCAACTGCAGACTTCACAACACCTTCATCAGGCATTCATTTAGGATTAATACCAGAGGGAAAATCTTGCCTACATTATTTAACTTTTACTTCCCATTTATATTACAGCCTTGTTCACCAACCCACCCTCTGGTTTCACCCCCTCACTGTTAGTTATTTAATATTAATGAGTGTAGGGTGCATGATTCCAGAGACTGTTAAAGGTAACAAAACACTAAGCTCATCTCACAAGTGACTGCCTGGTCCTTTCTCTATTTTTTCAATTTGGCTGCAGAGAGCTGCTATGGCCTGCAAAAGGGAATGCATGGTGAGGATGGTGAGGACCTAGTGTGCCACAGCCCTGCTTCCCACAGTGGGTCTGGTTGACTGCAGCAGGGCTACCTGCATGTGAGAGCCTCATCTCCCATTGTAACATATAGCAGAGCGGGTGAAAACAAGAACTGTGGATCCATTTTTGTTGCCTACTGTGTATTTCAGCTCTTCAGAGTTGTGACTGTCCTCACAAGATCAAGTTTCTTCCTCCCTTTACTTTCTTGGCATTTATATTGTATAGTGATTTTGACTGTGATGAGGAAGGAGATACTGGGCATGCAAATCACTTCTTTGGTGCTCTCTATAAGGAAAATACTTTGATCATCTGTTTTCCAAAAATTGGGGGAGGGGATGGGGGGGGGGGGGGGGGAGGGGGGGGGCGGTGAGGGCAATGCTGTAATTAATTCTGTGCTACTTCTTAAAAGTTACTTTCTTCTCCATAATCCCAGCAATCTGATTTTTGCTTGTGTGGAAAGCATGTATGCAAAGGAGGATAGGAAAAACTACACCACAGATCTGGTTTTGCATACACAGTTGGAAAACCAGTAGAGCAGTCTGCAGACTTCAAACAGCTTCCACTGTGTTTTCCTGAAGAATAAGGAAGAAAAGTACATGGCTTTACATGAGTGCACATGCACAAAACCTGCTGTGTTTTTAAAACCACCTACTGTAAAATGGAGTCTGTTATAAGGTTGGGTTTTTAAGATGTCACCTCATATATCATCATAGTTTACGTCAAATAAGCTAACTGTGATCTCAGCACTGCCTCTAGGGTGAAGGTTGTTCTTATAGCATGGGTACTGACTGTACTTGTATTCCCAATGCATCAGCAGGCATGAAAAGTTAGACCAGAGAGAACAATTTCACCAAATGCCTTCATTGAAATACACTGCTTTGTTGGAGTTAAAATGTCTTAAGAAGACCTGCTGGATAAGCTATGCAGATTTCAACATTACTTTGTTCAGAAGTCAAATTTCTTCCTGTGAGAGCATGACCAGCCTCAAATGTAATAATTCCTGCCTTTGCTGTCTGGATCAAGCAGTCTGTTCAGAGACCAAAAGCCCTCATGGCAAGTAGATAATATAACAGCTCCAGATTTTTGTGTGCACTTAACTCCAGCATGGGATTGACATTGTCACTCTCAGTTGAAGACACTGTGCTTTTTTTTCTTTACTTGCACATCCCAGCTCCAGTGAAAAACATTGGCTTTCCCACTGAGTCTTTCTCCTAGTAAATATACTGGAAACCTGATCAAAATCTGTACCTTCGTAATTTTGTAAAACCAAAGGAAAAGCACTTGTTTAACTGTGGAAAAAAGTGCAAACTAGAATGACAGAGATCTGACATGGAGCACAACACTCCTCCTCTGGCTCGCTTTCATGTGAAGTCAAAAAGCAGTTCTCTAAGAAGCAGATAGGGGAAGCAGACACTTCCATTATGGGTATTTGGATGTGTTGTTATTTTTTCACTGCATAGAGGCTTCACTGACTGGCAGTGGGTCTGAAAACTTATATGAATGATCAGAAATAAAAGCCTGAGGAACTGAGTTAGTGGTCCAAAATAATTTTTAGCTGGTTAAAATAATTTTTAGCTTTCTCTGGAATAAGGATCTATGAGTTGTTAGGCTCAACAGACAAAAACATACCAGGTGATCAATTCCAGTGCCTTTATTTTAGTACTGCTGATTCCATTTCCTGCAAGGAGACAAGATCAATAGTGCTAAGTAGCAGAAATGATGTAAAAGATTTGATGTCACAGTTCTGTAGCAATAAGTTAAAGCTGGTCAGAAAAATGTTTGATCTCATTTACACTTGCTGAGTGTTTCTCCAGAGTCTTCTGGAGTCATTTCTAGTTTTCTGCCAGGATAGCCATCTGTGAGCCCATCATGCAAATTAGAGGGGTCTGGACTGCCAGGAGCCCAGGGATCTAGAGCAGCCCTGCTGTGCAGCTGACCCTGCAGCCAGAAGGATCTGCTGAGTCTCCTGGATGAGGATCAATGGAGTTTCAACATGCAACGTAGTGAAGCAAACAGTTTTGTGTTCTCTTACTGTGCTGGCTGACTGTCAGGGCTTCTGAGGAATTTGGGCTGTTGGCCAGACTTGGTAGGACCAGGCTCTTCAGTATTTGCATAGCAGGCAAAATTGCTAATTCTCTGGAACAGGACTCCCCGTCCTTAAAAACTGGGGAGGGTTAGGAGTGAGGACAACAATGTTTTTCAATGAGGCTGAATGGAAATTTGACTTCTGCAGTAATGTAATTGCTTTGCTCAAACTGGCTCTTAGTTATTCAGGGCAGAAATTCTAGGTGTAGGTAAGTTCACACACCAATCATTTGCTGTTCCATTCTCAGGAAAGATTCGTTGGTACAAAAGGGAATCAATGGATGAAAAGCCAGTATGATTTATGATGACAGAAAATCCAGGTTGGATGGGCCCCTGGGCAGCCTGATCTTGTGTTGGCCAGCCCCAGGGCAGGGCAGTTTGAGCTCAATGATCTTTAAGGTTCCTTCCAATATAAGTCATTCTATGACTCTGTGATTCTAACTTTCTGTATAAAGGACGACACTTCAAATCTAAGGGTACAAGCAGTTAACAGTGGACTGTCTGTGAAATACATCATCAGCATTTAAATAAGTGATTTGACACTTGATTTCACAGATTTTGGAACTGTAATTATGTACAGGATGAAGCACTTAGAAGTTGGGAAGTTGATTAGACAATTTATCTTGTAGCTGTCTTGCTGTTCAGTTATTAAAGCTGAACACTTGCAGCCATGCATATGAACAGCAGAATTTCCCATCTGTGGATCAACTGCTGTTTTCAGTTTGTTTCAAAGGGAAAAGGTGCTGGTGTTTCATGGTGAATTTGCTCAGGAAGGTTCCTGTGTGGCAACAGCTAACCACTGATGTCCTGCCAAAACTGTAATGGAAAACACTGCCTCTTTATTTTGCAATAGTTTGCCAGAATCTTGGGCCTAAGAAGGAAGGGAAGAGGGGAAGTAAGGTAAAGAATCTAAATCAAATACTTAGTTACAAATTTTGTTTTGCTTTAAGCTAAAACTGCTCCCTACATACACCCTGCCTCTTTACCCTGCAGCTTCAATGCATGAAGAGGCTTTCTCCAAGTTAAATATACTTCATATAATTCATCCCCATGGTTACACTTATTTAGATCTCTTTAACCCAAAGACCACTTTACTTACATACTTGTTAGAACCCAAATATGAACAAAAAAGGCCAATTATGTTTGACTCCTGTGGACTTTAGATAAGTTACACAGCTTGCAGACTTAAGACTTGCTTGGTTTTCATAAACTCGTATGAAAGGTTTGATTTGGAAGAGGCCTGAAGGACCATCTGATTGCAACACCACTGCCATGGGCAGCAACACTTTTCACTAAACTAAATTACACAGAAACTTGTCCATTCTTGCATTGAATGCATCCAGAGATAGGGCATCCACCACTTCTCTGGGCTGCCTGTTCCAGTGTCTCACCACACTCTGAATAAATAATCCTGCTAATATCTTATCTAAATCTCCTTTCTTTTAGTTGAAAGCAGCTAACCCTCGTCCCGTCAGTATACCACCTGATGAAAATCCCTCTTCAGCTTTCTTGTAGTCCCATTTCACTGCTGCACCTTTGCCCTCTGATCATCTACATGGCCTTCTCTGGACCTGTTCCAGCAGCTCAGTGTCTTCTCTTCTGCTAGCGCCCCAGATCTGAATGCAGTACTCTAGACAAGGTCTCACGAGGGCAGAGCAGAGAGAGACAATCTCCTCCCTCACCCTGCTGGCCATTCCTTTTTCTCATGCAGCAACAGAGAGTGGACTTCTGGGCTGCAAGGGTACATTCCTGGCTCATATCAAAATTCTCATCCACCAGTACTCTCAAGCCCTTCTCCACAGGGCTACTTTCTATCTTTTCTCTACCCAACATATATGTATCCTTGGAATTACCAGGACCATGACCTTGTACTTGCTCTTAAACGTCATGAGATTTGCTTGGGCCCACCTCTCAATCCTGTAAAAGTTCCCTTCAGTGTACTGCGTATATACGTGTGCAGTGTGAACACATAGCTTGGTATGGTCAGCAGACTTGCAGAGGATAAACTGAACCACTGAATCATAGAATTGTAAAATGGCTTGGATTGAAAGGGAAATTAAAGATTATGTAGTTCCCACCCCCATGATGATGGTGCGCTTACCAGCCACTCGATGGTGTTGCCCAGGGCACCATCGAACTTAGCCTTGAATACTCCTAGTGATGGGGCAATGACAGCTTCTCTGGACAGCCTGTCCCAGTGCCTCACTGTCCTCCCAGTTAAAATAAAATAAAAATAAAATAATAATAATAATAATAATAAAAAATCTTAGCATCTAACCTAAATTTCCTCTCTTTTAGTTAAAACCATTCCCCTTTGTCCTGTGACTGTCAGACCATTTAAATACCTTCTCCTGCAGCATGTGTTTTTCATTCTCCCACTCCGTGTATTTGCCATCTGCAGCTTGGGCAGCATGGCTAGAACATGTCAGAGAAGACTGATGCAACGAAGTAATTGAGATGAGTTGTCTCCTTCTTTTGTGACTTTACGTATCAAATACACACACTGTACAAAGATTTAAAATTTGAAAATCCTTTATAACAAGAAAAATGGAAAATGACCTTTTGAGATAATACTAAGTAACATGGTTGGAGCACTGATTTGTGAACAAATGCTGCTGGCACCTTTATGTTTCCACATCTGAGTCAACTGCTAAATCAACCCAATTGCAAACATGTGAAATGCTGTTCCTAAGCCTTCAGTTGTTCAGCACCTGCCTAACACTGAGCTAACAGAGCCACCCATGAAGGTGCTGCTGCACACTGGGAGACTGTAGTTATTTCAAATGGCCTTTAACTTTTTTACTCTCTGTTGCTTAATATACAAGTTCAAGAGGAAGTTCTTTCCTGGTGAAATTAGGACATACTATTATCATTAAACTCTGTTCCAAAACCTTTACTAGCGCAGTGTCAGCCTAATGTTGAGCTTCCAGTATCATTAAAAGCATTAATAAATAAACAAACAAACAAACAAATAAATAATATTCTTTGCAATATGGTGATGTTTGACACACATATCTTTATAATATCTTAGACAATGCAGTTAGTAGAGCTAATCTTTCAAATCCATCTCTCCAGTATGTAGACAACGATGTTTTGCTGAGGAGTCTCAAAGACTTGGCACAGTTCACAAAGGGGATGTCAATTGTTTTTCCCTTATCCACCAGTGCTGTGCATTCATTGCAGAAAGCCAACAATATTGCCAGGAAGAATTGCCCTTAATGAAGCCATGCTGGCTGTTCTGTCATGCTCCATGACTTTGCTGGGTAGGGAGATGAGGCTAAATTGCCTCTATCCAGCCCAAAATCTACCTTTATTCTCTTTTTAAGAATGCGAGTTATGGGAACATTGCCAGACTTCCCTGACATCTCAAATTTGATGGAAGGAGAGAAGGATGTTACGATGGTCAGTATCAATTGTTTTGCATAAAACTAGAGTACAGAACTGCAGATCACTCTTAATACAAGTGTTAAAGCTGTAGCCAGAGACCACATTTTTTTCAAAATAATTTTAAAGAATAATAATTGGAGCTGTAATTCCTGGTTAACGTAAGTGATGAAACATTCGTATTTTGTTCTTAGTTCCTGTTGTCCCTTTCTTCAGCTTACATGGTTTTGTAACACACTGGTGAGGTTACAGTATGATAAAAAAAAAAAAAAAATGGTAGAGTTGTTGCAGAAATTAATATGAATGCTCTAACTTTCTGGAAATACATGTTGATACGGTGATACTAATAGTAAAGTGTTCTGGCTGTTGAATTTAAGGGAGGTGGGAAACTGTAATCAGTGCATGAAATTTTGAGGCTGTTTTAATTCTTTCAGTTTCAGTTCTGTCCTTTGCTGGAAAGAGTTCAAACCCACATCTGTCACGCTGTAGGTAGCAGGATATAGGCTGCTCCGCACATTCCTATAGTTCATTCAAGTCAGTATATCAAATGTCTAAAACATGCATAGGAGTAAGAACTCCTCTGCTATATATACAAATTGTGATGACTATCTGGCTAACAGATCAGTTTGACACTAGTTCTCTATTTCAGGTCAAATCAATCCTTAGCCCATTTCCTGTGCAGTAGAACAGCTTAAACAGGATGAAAGAGAGAGACTGCTAATGAAGAAAAGCTAATAACATTTGAGGTGTTCACCTATGAAGATACAAGCTTTGAAACTCCTAAACTGAGGAAAAGCAGTTGAACTTGGGTTTCCTGCTTCCTTGCAAATATTCTTTGGATGCAATGTAAATGAAGATACACATACTGAGTATCTCCAATGAAAAGAGGAGATTCCTCTCAGCATGTTGAGAGGGAGGATAATGGCTCCAGGCTACAGATTCTGACTTGGCAGATAATAGTTTACAGGCCGCCTAAAGTGACCTGACATGAGAGTTGTTTGTGCAATCAGATCTTCTTACTGACTATCTGTAGAGAAGCTTTCTGTATGAGCTCTGTTATCTACTACTCAAATGATGTGACAACTTTCAGACTTGAAAGATATCCATTGAAGTTGATGCAATCTTTAGTATAACATACACGATATTAAACCATAGTCCTACTCCTTTCAAACTGTAAGGCTTTCAGTACTGAGGAGTAAACTTTTCACCAACTTCTGTAGTAGAATTTCAAAAACAGTCTTCAGTTTGCTTACAAAAATAATACAATCTACAAGTACTTTGAAAATGCAGGGATCCCTTTGGCAAAATTCTCATTTAGGAGTTTTTCAGAAATCCAGTCTCTGGAACATTAAGAGATAGAGTCATATTTGCTTGTTCTAATATATTCCAGCCAATATGACTAAACGTTATTCTTGTGCCTTTTTTTTTTATTATTTTTTCTGATGATTCATAGACCAAAGTCTAATGATAACATTGGATGCTTGCCACTTTCACAGCTGAACATATTGCAGAAATCTAAAAACATTTCTGAAAGATCTGGATGACAGAATTATTAAAAGCACTTGATGGTATGCAATGTATTTGTAGCTCATGAGTGGGAGAATCCACTGCATATTAACCACTGCTCAGAAATGATACCTTATGAGCTCTTTTGCTCACTTAGGAAACACTTTGTACTATGTGTATTTTTGTGGATTTGAACTTAAGTATGTAAATCAATTGCCTCAAGGGAGAAACAGATGTGTGGTGGAAATTACTTTCTGCTTAATAAGAAAGGAGTATCACTAAGTCTTTGTTCTCATAGTAAATGTACATGGTACTTCATCAATGCCTGTAGTCCTCAGCCAGCAGAATATTCCCCACTGGATATTTCTCTCTGATCAAATTTAATGTTTACCTTAGTAACTGAGTTCAGTCAGGTTTCCCACACAGTACGCAGGGTGGACTGTCTTTTTCATCCCAATCAGTTGGGCAGAATCACAGAATCATAGCTTTGATGTGTGTAGTCTACAGAAGTTTCAGTAGCTCTGTAAACCTCTCTGTTATCCTGGTGCATACTTGACTGCTGAAACCAAAGCTGCCATAACATCATTACTATCAGTTCCTTGTCTAGTCAGATAAAAAGTTGGGATGGGTATAAGCAGGAGTCACTTCTGCAGATGTGTCTTGTAAAGAACCTTAGTTTCCTTTCGAATTTGATTTAATCTTTGCTATCTAGCTACTAAGGTCCTGGTCATTTTCGTAAAAGTATCTCCGGGGCATGATGTCATTCTTTGTTAGTGAGGAAAAGCTCATGAGAAAAGATGTGTCTTGCATTACATTCTAAAAATAGCGAGGTCACTCCCATCAACAAAAGATAAGATTTTCAAGTTAAGGAAAACCCCATGTAATCTCATACAGACAAAGCACACAAAAGCAAGGCAAAATGCAAGGAAATGTGCCAGTGGAGTCTAATTGTGGGAAAAGACATCCAAAATATTTCACGCTAGGTTAATTTGAATGACTTTCCTATAAAAAGTTAATCAAAATTGAAGATTTGCCGAGAGAAGCATTAAAAGAATTCTGTAGAAAACTGACTTTTTCCAGTTTTGGGAAAGTTGAACTGAGTTAAATCCATATACCTTTTTTTTTTTTTTTTTTTTTTTTTTTTTTTTTTTTTTTTTTTTAAGTTTTATTGGAGCACTTTTCAGTGAACGGGTTTTGTGCCCCTAAAAATAAATTAATCTTAGGCAGAGCATGAGAGCATCATACAATTATGTTGACCAATCTTACAGAAGGTAGAAAAAACTTCAAGTGAAACAATGTAATACTGACATTAAATTTGGGCTAAACAAGCTCAGTGGGATACAGTTCAGTCTCTCTTTATGGCAAGACCTAGGGAGGAAGATGTAAGTAGGTGCAAGACAAAACTCACTGAAACATAACAACTATGGGGGGTGAGGGGAACAATGAATGAACAGTACCTGCAGTGTTCAGTATACAAGGTCTTAGTGCCATAAGTTTGAGTAGTGGGAAGGAGGAGGAAGAATTGTGATGGGAGAGTTTGGAAATGCTAGAGTTGAAATGCCTGCAGATCTCGAATTAGCAGAGGTGACATTCTACATGGAGGCAGAAATTGGTAACAACTCACAGGTAGATCACAACCAGTATTAGTATGAGCTGATATTAGTATCTGAAGGTCTGAAGCTTCTGAATATTTGTGAGGAGTGGAAGGGAGGGTGGAAGAAATTTTTACATATGCACTGTTCAGCTTATGCAAATCCTACTTTATTTAGGTTTGTTTGACCTTAACAGCATGCAAACTTTTAAGCACTGATAAATGTTTGTTGGACATATCTATCAAGCAAATTATTGTCAAGGGAAAAGATGAAAGGAGCACTCAGAATAGTTTAAGATTTCTTGGGAAAAAAAAAAAAAAAAAAAAAAAAAGCACTGTAGTTAAAACAACAATAATAAACTTAGACCTATGGTCTCTTTTTGAGAATTCTCAGTAAAAGCAGAGAACACTCTTCTAGATTTGGAAATAGGAGTACTGGGTTCTCTCCTATGCTGCTTGAGGTGGAGACAGCTAGTGACAGCTGCCACTGGCTTGTATGGATAATGCTCACCAACAGTTCATGTGGTATTTGGATAAGGATGGTGAACTTTTGCTTTTCCTAGAAAATTGCCTGCAGCTCTAAGGCTCAGATAAATACTAAGTCTAATTTTAGTGCAAGAGGTTCACTACTTTTATTTTCAGAATTCCAGTCTGTTCCTGAATCTGATGAATTTGAGGATCTTGTGGCTGTTTTAATGTACTCAGGTTTGCACTTGGGTATTTGTTGTAGCACATCCATTCCCTAACCTCTCAAACTCCAGATGAGTTTACCTCCATAAATGTTTTGAATTGACTTTAACTTTCAACAATCAAACTCCTCACAAAAAAAATTAAGAAACTGAACTGTGAACTCTTCTTTGTCATGAATGTAAAGCATACAGCATTACTAGTTTCCTTAAATTTCAAAGGAAGTTCAAGAATTCGTTAATGTTTGCAAGTGTCTTAAAGTCTCTCCTGTCAATGTCTCAAACAAAAGTTGAGCAAACTCATAATCTGACCTAACACTGACTGCAACTGTGGGTGTTTACTGCTCAGTAAAATCAGATGTTTAAGTATTTTATCATCTACTAAAAGGCTTCTGCAGTTTCTGAATATTCATGTAAATATGCAAATTTCTGACTATCAGCAGACTAAAGCCAATACCTGCTAACTACAAACATTATTTCTAAGTGTGTTTCTTACAACATTTTTTATTTTTTTTAATGTAAAGGAAAAAATAATGACAATTTCAAATTGTCTCACCTATTCCTACACTAGGCATCTGAGGTAGGTTGGGATCTCTTTGTATTATTCATTCACAGATTTCTTCTAACAAATTCAGAAGCCGTGGGGCTGGAAGTTTCTGGCAAGCTAAACTCTACTTTGAGTTTGGGAACTCACTTTATAATGTACTATGTTTTTGGCAGCTATTCTGTGACCTTTTATGCAGAAGAACAAAGTGATGTTGCTAGTGAGACCAATATTAATGCAAATATGCCTCATACCAATTACTCGTGATTCTTTCAGAAGAACTGCTCACATGGTAATAGAAACAAAAAATGCAGTTGAAGATTTTCTTACTTTACTGAGGTACTAAAATATTGATTCTATCTTTTCTCAAAAGAGTTCTGTCAAACACAGCCTTGGGGTGAAAACAAACAGAGAAAAACAGCGAAGTCATAAAGATCTGTCTGTGCTCTTCGTATCTCTTAAACTGTTTCCATTGAGTAAAATTGTGGCAATAGTTTAGTGAAAATGTAGATGTTTCTGAACCCAGTTCTAAAAGGAACCTGCTAAGCCAGTGTTCAGCATCCCATTCCTAAGCTGACATGCTGCCCAGTCTTCCCAGAATTGTGGAAAGGGAAGTCTTTGCTTCTGTGCTGACTACACACAGTGGATGAAACATGTCAGTCCTGTATGATGCCTGCTTTTCTATTCATCTTGACACATTCTCTGTACATACCTCCTCTTTAACTCATTCCTTATTTCCAAGAAAAATAATACTGTGGAGTGTAGTTCTGTGGAAGAGGTTTTGTTTGTTTTTTTTTTTTTATCGTTGTTTTATTTATGTAATTAGGTCTTTCAGCTTACTTCACTTGACCCTTGGGAGGAAGAGTTTTTTTCAGAATGTCACTCACCTCTTTACATTCATCTGTGATGAAAAATGTCTACCAAGCCCACTTTTATCCTATGCGTATAGAATATAATGGCTTGCAGCCCTTTACTCACGCTACTGCATCACATGCAATTCAAGAAAATGTTTTTCTTGCATGACAAGTTATTGCAAATAACAGTCACAACTTGTGGTTGTGTCATGATTAGTGCTGACGGAACAACCTTAACTGTTTTCTCAGAGTACCATTTACAGACTTCATCCACCAAGGATTGGTATCTCAAAGCCTGGTTGTTTATAAAACCCATGGAGAGAAGTGAAACTTAATGCCTTAATTCAGGAATATGAATATCTTCTGCACCAAACAGACAGCTCTTCACCCCAGTAGTACAACAGGAGTGTGCAACAGATACAACTCAACAAGAATATCATCTGCTCTACTGTAGTCACAGTTATTTACCATAACCCCTCAGAGCCCTGATCTAGGAATCACCTGCTATCTTCACCTGCTTGGAGGCCTTCTTTTTAAAATTTATTTATTTATTGATTTATTTATTTCTATTTAATCATTAATAGGTCTCAGTATCTCCTTTCTCCTCAGTCATAGTATTTTAGGCTCTCACAGAATCACAGAATAACAGAATGATCTGGGTTGGAAGGGACCTCAAGGATCATGAAGCTCCAAACCCCCACCTGGTAGGGCCACCAAACTTCCATGCCCAGGGCCCCATCCAACCTGGCTCTGAATGCCTCCAGGGATATGAGGCATCCACAACTTCCCTGGGCAGCCTGTTCCAGGACCTCACCACTCTCCTAGTAAAGAACTTCCCCCTAACATCCAACCTAAGAACAACCTGAATAGGAAAGGACCCACAAGGACTAATAAGTTTACGTCCTGGATCTGAGCTGAAGTGACAAATCAGTTCTTACTCTGTTCCTAGCACATCCAAGAATACTGCAAATGAGGCACTGTAAAATACAAGTATGATCAATACTTTAATTGTTGTTACTACAAAGCAATCCAAATCAGAAAAAACATTGCCCCAGGGGGTATTGGAATTTTCAGTTTGATGTCAAAAGGCAAATAGGAGTACAGTTTGCATCCAGAATGCTGATATTGTCCAGATTTTATGTGGAAGGAAAGTGAAATGTCAGATGGTGCTTTTCTGCCATCTTTTTGTACTTCTAGTGGCAGTAATAGTTCTTTTGATAGGAAGTCTTTCATCACTTCAGATTAAAGGTTCTCACACCACCTGCCATGCTCTTCATTTATTTTGGACAAAAGAGTATTAACTGTCCCTTGGCTTCAGTCTTTGTTACGCTTCATCTTTTATGTGACAAGTCTATTAAGTGCTACCTTACTGCCTAAGCCCAGAGCGGGTCTTGTCCTACTTCAGTCTTTTGTATCAAAATGTTTGATACGCCATCTATCTTTATTCTAGAATTAGCAATTTATTTCTTTAATGTTTTCAAGATCTGTGGACAGGAGGTGATTAATGCCTATTAATTCTCATTAATTTATATTAGGTACATAAATATTATATTAGAAAACTAAGTCATTAATTTTGATCTTCGCAGAAAACTCCAACACAGGCCCATCATCTCAGGTCTCAGTTATTGAGCCAGTCATGTCCATTCTGGAAAAAAAGCAATTGATTATACTGCTTTTTGCTCACATAAAACAGTGTGCCAGGTATAGGAGCATTTTACAGATGTCTTAAATAGTACATAAATAGGCAGTTGTTAAAATGGGACAGGGGGATCATTTTTTTAAAAACAGATAGACCAACAGGTTGTAAGTGCACACATTTCTTAGAATGATAATTTTGTCTTGGCAATGTTTGGCAGAGATGCTCTGTAATCAATTTAACATAGCTTCTGATTTTATTTTTCTGTTATATTAACATTATTTCTCCATGGTACTTGCAGTTTTCTGATTGCTGGTTGTTTTTTGATGTTGCTGTTTTTGGTTAGTTTTTCACTGTTCTATTTTCTTCTTTTTCTCTCACTCTAAATTCCTCTATCTCAGTGTATAGTTGGTATTCTATGTAGTCTTCTGTGACAGGAGAATGTAGCCCAAACCATCCCAGCAGCTAAATGCTACCTGGAGCAGAGGTACACAAACTTGCTTATTTTCATCTTTAAATTGATATGATATCGACAAAGTATTTTATTCTGGATCTCATAAAGCATCTAATGACAGTATCATAAACCACTTATCTTTTATGAAAACCTTTAAACAATTTATAAGGTGTACATACATTGTAAATGGAAGGTCCAAATGCCTGAAATCTAACATTGAATTTTTGCAGTATTACCAGAGATGGCTTTAGTCTCTTTAGCAGGCTTAGCTGCTTTCATATCTTTCTCAGTATTTTCTGGCATGTGTCTTCTGTCAGAAATGCTTTGTGCTGAATCATTTTAATTCTGAACAGTGATAATGCTACCTATAAGTATGCTAGAGCTGTGGGGGTCTGTGGGGTCAGATCAATTAGGCTCTCTGCAATATTAACAAAGCTAAGGCTGGTTTAGCTGGGCTGTTATACTCCCTCCACAGGACTTAGCCGTGCTGTTGAAAACTTGACTCCTAGCAAAGCACCCTTGGGACATGCTTCCTCTGTTGAGAGCCCACTTCTGTGGGCTGGCATAGAATATCGTCTGGTTAACCTAAATCAATTTTTCATGTTCACCATTTTCAGTATGAAGACCTTGCAACTTTAGGGGTATGCAATCATGACATAGGGATGTGTGTCAAGTTTTAAAAGGAACTTTAATTTACCATTTCCTGAGTTTCCTGTTCCCTGACTATAAATCCACAGATCTCAGTTTCCTCAAGGACACAGCTTTCTGGATGGATTATACCCAATGTGATGTGCTAGGCTGTTTTCCCTCTTTGATCTTCTCTAGTGAAACACCAGATTAAGTATCCATGGCTAATCATGGAAGACAGGCTAATCAGGAAGCCTGGGAAATAAAACCAAAATGCAAAGCCTTTTTATTCAGAAATTTAATATTGAATAAATAATCAACCTATTCTAGTAGAAGCACGTCTTAAACTTTCAGTTCTTTTTTTTTTTCTTTTTGGAGGCTGCTATAAGTAGCTGTGTGTCTATAAGAAGCAATCTTTTCATCACCCAGTAAGAAAGGCAACATCAGTATAAGAGGTAGCTTGTTTATTTTGTTGGATTTCTTTCAGCACCTCTTGGAGCAATTTTCTACTCAGTGGCACCTCTACTATTTAATTCTTCCCTATTTTTTAATTTATGTTTTCTCCTAATGAAGTTCTTGGGAATTTTCAGCTGCCTATGACAAGATGGTATCCTGAGTGCTAACCTGAGGCTGTGTCTTTTTGTGGATCATGGTAATTGTGAGATAATTTACAGGAATGTTAAGTAGCTGCACTTTGTTTTAGGAAGCATACCAGACTGTCACTTCAAATTGTTAAAAGGCATAGGTATGTTATGGTTCACCTCCTATGCATTTCAGTACTTCTTACTGAGAGTCTGTGACTGAAACTGAATTTTGTATTTTAACCACTCCTCCTCTGTGGGGAAGAGAGCAAACCTATCTACAGTGTTTGTAATATTTCCCTCACTTTAGAAGAAAATGAATGGCTACAGAATTAAAAAGACAAAACCTGCTGATCCAGAGAGATCCCAAGTGTTCTGGCAGCAGTCTCTAGTCTCATGCTTTGAAGTTCTTCCCGGTGATGAGATCAAGATGATAGGCATTATCACATCTTATCTAAGTCTATCTTGTTAAGTTACTTTGCTAGCCAAAATGTGGAAAAGAGGGGAAGAATCAAGATCTGCATCATGGTACAGAGCAAAATATTCCATACCAAGTAGTTTTGTCCTAAGTAGAGATCTCTAACCAATTTTTTCAACTGTAGTGATATTAAGTTTATGAGTCTCATAATCTGGCTTTTGTTCTGGTTTGCATTTTCAGTTTCTGAAAACCTGAATCTGTCAAGTGGGATTCTTATCCTTAGCTTATAAAAAATACCCCAGGATCCATTCAGTATTTATTTGGGAATGTCATCAAAGCAGAGGAAAGACATTTTCTGCAGTACAAAGTAGTCCTCCCCTCTTGGGAACTATTGAAATGTAAAGAAAAGGCGGCTGACAATAATGTACTGGAGAAAATGAACAGAAATTGGCCCGCTGGGCTGGACTTCTCATTCTCAGTTTCTCAAGGAGCTCCAGGGAATGGATATTGCAGGAGCTGCAGCACACCTGTTTCCACAAAAAGCATGGAGATGCATTTTGCAATACATTTCACAGACAGAAAGGGCAGTATAGCTTTCAATTTGGGACCTATTAAGATCTGCTAATTAGTTAAAGTCCAGGTGTTTATTAACAAATGCAAGAAACATATATTTATTTAATTGCTTTTTTAATTGTGTACTCCAAGCTGTCTCAGGAACCTCAAACTATTGCTTTACAATCTTGTCTACTCCTGAGTCTGATCAAGTCAGAAGGGAAGCACTGAGAAAAGGCACAGTGGGTATTGCACTAAGCGTTGTTCACCACTTAGTAACTATCTTTAAAGAAGTTATTACAAGTTACTTGAATCCAAATAGTTACCTCTTTTCACATCAGGGCTAAACTGGATTCATAAATATGAAGTGTGTGTTTTAAACTGGATAAAATATTTTATTCTCAGTGAAACAGGGACTAAAATAATTAACAATGAGTTAATAATGGGGTTCTATATGGAGAGGCAGAAATTACAGCATCATGGGACTGTTGTTGTTGGAAGGGACCTCCAGACTGTGCGGTCCATCCCCTGATTAAAGGGGAATCTTGCTGGGAATGATGTCCAATTAGAATATGGATATTTTGATTATCTGAGGGAACTGAGACCACAATCCCCATGGGCAAACTGTTCCAGTGCTTTCTTACCTTCTGAACGGCTGGTCCTGATTGCCAGGGGAGTTTCCTGTCCCCCAGCAGAACTTCACTACTTGAGCACCATCACTTCCTACAATAGGTCTGCTCCTAGCACATACTCATGCTGGTGCTTGCAGTGGAAGTTGCCAAGAGGCCTCTCTCTACTTATTGTTACTAACTGTCTTGAAGTTTTCTAAAGAGAAGGGCAACAGCAAATGATTTGTGTCATATACATAGGCAGATGGATAAGCGTTGAACTGAAGCCTCCTATGCTTGGAAGCTGAAGCTCATGATGCAATCTGTTCTGTGAATATCTTTTTTCATGTTATTTCTGGCTGTTTCTGCAATGTGTCATCAAATGCTATTCATACTATGAAGCACAATGATTGCACTGCTCACTTTTTTTTTTTTTTTTTTTTTTTTTTTTTTCCCCCCTCGAGTTTGCTGTGACTGATTAAACAGCATGTGGGCTACATCAGCTTCAATGTAGGATACAAAACTGACTCCTTCCTGCATGAGGAAACCTCCATAGCAGGCAGTACTTTTCATGTTTGTCTCTTAAGCTAGAGTCCAGAAATGTAAAGGTCATACATAAATATTAGCATGAAAAATTCAAAAGCCATGAAAAATAACAAGACTTGAGTGCTTTATCTCAAATTTTAAAATTATTCATGTCCCCTAACTGTACATGTTGTAATGATCCTTGTCTCCACCATTCCTTAAACCTTCATATTCAACAATTATCTATTCTCTTACTCTGGGAAAAGGAATACCAGACACGTACAGGTAAGCAAGTTGTGCTGTGACTTTTTGGCTTACAACAGCTTTGGCCAGTGAATATTTCTGGCAACTAATGACAGCTGAGCTCATCCTGCATACTTCCTTGTTAGGGTGTCACTCTTTATCAGCATTTAGTTCTCATGATATCTGTGAGTCTCAGTAAACTGTACGCTTGGCTAAAACTGGCAAGAAGGTGCTGAAGGTATTAGAGTAAGAAACAGGACAAGTAGCTTGTTCTCATTACCTTAGTTTCCCTAGGAAACAAGACTGAATAATTCAGATGCCTTTCCTATTGCTGTACTGAGAGAAGAGTGGGAAAAAATAAATAAATAAAAATGAGTGCAACAAGAAAAAAATAAAACAAAACACAATAACTATAGCACAAAAACATACTAATAAGGACAGCAAAATACTAGATAAATAGGATATAGTATATCATCGTAGGTTCAGTGAACACATAAATGAATGACCCTGGTTTACTGTTTTCCTGCTTTTTTCAGGAGGAGTGTAGATTCTGCTAACGACCTCCATTAATTCTTTCTGCTTCATAGCATTTAGCCTCTAAATTTAGATTAAAAAAAATGCACAGCTTGCCTAGAAGCTGAGTTTGATGTAGCTTTTGAAACATACTAATTTGCCATAATTTAAACCTGTAGGGTTCTTGAAGATTTTGGTTTCCCAGAAGTTTTAGTTTGAGATTTTCAAAATGACAAGTTCTTTTTGCTTGAAAATGACAACACTGACCTAAATGGGTTTTCAGAGCTCCTTCCCCTGTGTTTCACCTCTTCATTCTTTTTCTCAATAACTTGGTTAGCTTCAAAAACAGTTTTAAACTTACAGCTTATATTCCAGATGGAATACTAGATAGTCAGATGTTTTAAAAGTTTATTTAAGTTTTATATTGTGTAGCACAGTTATAGTCCTGCATTGGATACGGTGATAGTATTCTGACTCTTTTTGATGAGAATATTGAAAATGTTTGCAAGTTCCTCCTCACACTAAGCTGTGGAAGGACACCCACTGGTGACCAGTCCCATGGCAGTCTCCTGATCATGGCCACCTGTGCTTCACTCCATCTTCACTCTTACAGAGGATCACAATGGATGTTTTCACCTGCACATCAACTCCTTTCCCCCTTTCCATAGTCCCCAGAGCTCTACATTTTCATTCTGTTTCTTGTTCTTTAGTTAAACTTGGTTATTTCCAAGTGACCACAATGCTTCTTGCAGACATGCTTAAAAATCTCAGCAGCAGAAAGTTTATTTTTGTAGGGAAAAAGAGAAAATAAAAAACAAAAACAAAAACAAAAACAAAAACAAAAACAAAAAAAAAAAAAAAAAAAAAAAAAACATTTCTGAAATATCCTGCATTCAACTAGTATATTGCTGTTTCCCCTTGTCCTGTCTCCCCAGACTGCTGAAAGGAGTCTGGCCTTGTCACTTTGCCCCCCACACCTCAGATATTTATAGACCTGGATCAGGTCCCCTCTCAGTCTTCTTTTCTCAAGTCTAAACAGACCCAGTTCACTTAGCTTTTCTTCATACCAGAAGCCCTAAGTGTGCATACCACCTGCAGTGTCTTATAGCACCAGTGACAAGCAAGATAAGTGCTACCTTGAATAGCCTATAAGCTTTACACAAGAGGACAGGTAGATCAGATAAAGATAAATGTTTTAAGCAGAAGAGGAAGCCTGGAAAGGAGGCAAAGGAAGAGTTAGCATGACCTCCAAAAGATGATAATATGAAGATAGCAGTATCTACTGGTGAGTATTGGCAATGGAATAATATATTGTCTAAAGCACAGAAAAGTTACTTTTTGCATGATAAATATACTTTAGCAAATGTGCCACACAAAGAATCCAGCAATTTTAGGAAATACATCATTGAGTACTTCAGGTTTGGGGGGAGGAAAAATAAAGAGCTCTTCTGTTTTGAATGCAAGTGGGTAGATTTGAAAACAATGACTGGAAAAAAATAATAAAAATAAAAATGAAAAAGGTTGCTAGGTCTCAGGTCTGTTATAGCTTTCTGTGAGATCTTTATGATGAGGTAACAGAGCAAGGCTGAGATATTTGGTCTGAGGAGAAAGTGACAGGAAAGACTGAAATGTATAACTGAATTTGCTCATTTATTATAATGACCCACTGGATGCTGGATACATCTTATTCACAGACGTTGGTTGGAAAGGGCCTTTGGAGATCTAGAGGCCTACCTCTAGTTTGAAGTAATGCTGCTTCCAGCACCAGCTCAGTTCAGCCATCGCTCTGTCTACAGGAGATGGCAATTCTGCAGAATCTCTAAGCAAACTTATTCTAGTGCTTCAGCAACCTCCTGTGCAGCTAGGAGAAACAGTAAAGGAAACCAGTGAACCCAAGTAAACAGCGGCTTAGCACATTTTTAAATGTTGAGCTCATCCTTCAAACAGTGAGAATGTTTAATCACTGAAACTACGGAAGAGATTAATCCTCCACTTCTTGTTATCTTTGAGCGCAAACTGCTTTTCTGGCAAATGTTTTTACATGTACAAGGTGTATGTCTATGAAGCACAAGTTATCAGGCTCTGCGTAGGGCTAAGAGATAAATTTGTCTGCAATTTAAGGGACATTTAGGTGACAGTAGAACAAATTAAGTTCATTCTTTTTTGTCTCATCTATGAATTAGTATAGTACACATACAGTAATTCTGTGCACACAGATGAGCACTGATATGTCTGACTGAGCCATTTTACAGTAACTGATACATTTATGAGTGCATGCTGTGAACACCTGGAGTCTCATTACTCACAGGGGCCAGAAGTAGCTTTGCAGTGGCCCTCAGTCTACAGGGGAGAGCTTCCAACCACAACAGTCTCTGTGAAAATTTCTATGTCTTTAGAAACAAAACATCCTGAATCATAAACTCCTCCTAATGTTGGGAAGTCGTTACTGGTTATTTATCATAATCACTCAATGTCTTCCTCATCAAGAAAATATATCCTTCCAGAATAAGATAGAACCTTCCTGGCTGGGCACTGCGGAGTAGCCTGCATTTCTGCCCTGTATATTGTGACAATATTGTGTGAGTTCTGAGATCCTGGAACATGCCAGAAGATAAGGAACTGCCCAATGATGATTCTCCATCAATTTGCACTAGCACTGAAGCATCATTTAAAAGAGAATTTGTTCTAATTGTTCTCTGTAAGATGTTCCACACTAGAATCCTAATTTTTCCCAACAGAATAATAGCATGATATAGCACAAAACATAACTGGTTACAATACAGGCTTCCAGTAAAGCCCAATCTTTCTACTTTTTCTTTTCATCTTGTTAGGTTGGAGCAAAACAGAACTTAATGTCTAACCACCTTAATTTGTATTGAGGGTGGGGGGATGTTTTCAGAAAAATGAAGTCTTTGGTCTAAATCTTATATTAATAATAACACCCCATATTTTCACTGAGGTCAACTAAGTCACAGCTGGTGCTGCGTGATAGCACTAACTTCATGAAACTAGAAAGTAAACATCCAAAAAATACTGAACTATGAAAAAGAGATATTGAAAACAGTTTTATGAATCCATAAACTGTGTTTTCATTGTTAAATTTGATACAGATCAACATGATCATTTTGATAAAGATCAACTAGTTTTCTTCAGCCAAAATAATTTTCTTTGTATAGATGAAAGAGGAAACAGCAGTAAGCCAGATTTTAATCCAGTACAAATTTTTTTGAAATCAGTGACTTTATTTCATTTTGCACTAGTTGAGACTGAAGTGCAACTAATTTACCGGACTGTGACTCCTTTATGGCTTACCACTTATAAGTGGCAGAAGTTGCTCTGTAAGCATCAATATGCACTATTTTACAAGAAAGCTCTTGCTTCTCATTTTTTTTTTTGGTTGTGAGGTGCTATAACAATGATGTGGGTGACGTGTCCAGGATCTGTCTGAGTGTGCTGCCTGCTTTTGATTATTTTTAACAGTAGCTTTTCACCATCTCTCCTCTTAGCCTTAAAAGGAGACATTTCAGCAAATAAAGTACTTATGGGCATCAGAAACTTCCTATAAGCAGTGAAAGTACAGCACTTAAATCTTGAGAACTGTGGGGAGCGACAAAGGAGTTCAGTATTTCTCTGAATTCTGGACTGTGTCTTATCCTGTGACGTGTATATCCAAAGGGACAATGAGTGGGCTGAGTGTATGGCATCTCATGACTTCAGTGTTAATGTTTTCTTAAATTCCCTTTTCTTTTTTGAATGTGCTTTATGTATTTTATCATGCTTTTACTTCCAGAAGCTTTTATCTTTTGCAACAACAGTTTGGAGAGCAGTGAAGGGGATGATTTTCATCAGCAAGAGTTGATCAAGGCTGCCCACTTCAGAGTGCTAGGAGCCGGAAGCTCTTGAAGGTAAAGAAATAGTTCTGTTTCTCAACAGTTATAATAAATAAAAAGCTGCACTAGTTTCAAAAGGTTTCTGATGCAGAAGAAAGTGGAAGAAGCAAAAAAAGAACTTAGTGGTTCCCCTGTGATGTGTGCTGTATGCTTCATTCCCTTCTGCTCTTCATGAGACAAGCAATAACTTCATCATCTTGGGAGACCAAACCACAGTCCCACCCAGTGGCATGAGCCGTTAAGAGAAGTATTTAATAAAATCCTGCTCTCAGCCAGGCAGTCATCTCACTGATAACAGTATGTGGAAGATGCACATCAAAAACAGAGTTCTCAGAAGTAAATGAGACTTAGGCTGATTGTTCTTTTGAGTTGTGTAAATCCTACTTATCCCAGCAGTGATTTACAATGATGTATGTCCTGTAACCAACCTGAATTATAAATGAAACTCAATGTTCCTTCTGAAAAGAGCACTCAACCAAAAGATCAGAAGGAAAAAACGTACAGAGAAGTTGCAGCATAATCTCCAGGCCATATTCACCAGTGATTACATTTCAAACCATGTCTCCTTACCTCCCTCTTTAGGGAAGATACAGCAGTATATTTAGTATATTCACAGTAAGTGACTGTGAATGATGTGCTACACGTTTCTTTAAGGAAATCTGTCCCTACACTTGCACCGTTACACTGTGGGCTCTCAGCCTCCCCACCTGTCAAATAAATCCTGAAGAAACGTCATATCTAGAGTGTCTGTTTCCTGCCAGGCAATGCCCTGTGACCCTTGGCAGCAGGAGCCTCTTTCCCCTCTGTCTAAGTCTGCTGCTTTGCGTATTCTCCATGTGAGAGTCAAGAGCTCTTCTCCCTTGGAAGACCTTGGGCTGAAATCCCACGTAGGAAGGAAGAAACACGCAGCATCTATTGTCAGAGATAAAAAACTTAATGAGCCTGGAGGATGTGCGAGTAAAGGAAGCTTACAGGAAAGCAGGATCACGTGATTCTGAAGCATTTAAAGGCACTGGTTGCAAAAATAGGGTAAAGTAAGGCAGAACGCTGAAAAGGCATATGTTTTAGATGTAGTCCTTTAGTGGTAGCTTAGGTCTGACAGCTTGTCAAAGTGCACCCTTTGTCCCCATGAATCACCACAGTGAAGGCCATTGTGATATGTTTATTGTCTCAGCACATGAAGTCACAGTACAGGCAGATCTAAACAGTGCACCTGAGCTGTTTTGAAGATGTAAAACAAACAAACAAACAAAGTATTTGTAGTAATGCATCTTTGTATAGCATGTGTCACGCCTGCATATAGTTCTCAATAAGGGCAAATAAAGATTTGAATACTTTCGGATAAGGGCAAATAAGGGAAGGTTTGAATTCTTCTAAAATTTTTATTTATTGTTGATAATGATGTATTCAGTATTTGATCTGGATTATTCAGCTTCAACTATCATAATTAGTTTACTGATGTGGAATGGTCAAGCTCTTCTGATTTTTGTGGTCTTTTTGCATTTTATGCATGCTACTATAAAAAAAAAATATCAAGGTAGCAGTTACTTAATTAGGAAACATTTGCCTCGGCAGCTTCTCATGTAGTTCTGACAGAATCAAGAATTTGATTCGACTAATTGTACAACATAATCTGACACTGTAGGTAGACACAACATTTCACATTTGAATAAGAATATGACAAAAAGTCAGGAAGGAGGCTGAATAGAGTAAATTCAAAATGGCTAACAGCAATATTACTTTCTCAGAAGGTTAGCTTACAGAGTTCATCTCACAAGGGATATTTTTAGCAATTTGGAAATTTCATTAAGAGCTGCCTGCTTAGACTTAATGTGAAAATTAGAATCAGTGGCTACTGTTATATAAACAGGAAAAGACTGGTTTTATGTCACATAACACAATATAGGTTAATTATATCAAAAATAGAACAGAATTCTGACCACATAATTTGATAAATACATACCAAATATATATATATATATATATATTCAAAATGTGCTATTTTCATCCACTAAGATTTTTTCTTTTTCTTTTTTTTTCTAAGTTGCTGCAGAAAATTAAAATTTGCTGCAAAATTAAAGTTAATAAAAATACCTCACAGCAGTGGGTGAGAGGTTCAATAGACATTTCAGGTATTTTCTGATATCAGTACTATCCAAAAAGATATCTGCCATTTTCCTGAGCATTAGATAAAAGGCATATGAATTTCTGCAGGAGTATTTATGAGACCTAAGTAAACCAGGGATACTCCCTGTGGACTCCTGTTTCCTCTGCATGTTCAAGCTACACTTATAGCAAGGTTGGAGAGCAGCCATCATTGCAGTTTCAGGAAACTGAGGTGACCAGCCACTGACTGAGGGCCACTGTCTCTCACAGCAGATCAAGAGTCGTTCTGGTTTGCTCCCAGCTTCCTCATCAGGATGTAGTGGTACATCCAAGTCATGAGCAGTTTCCTTTGTGTGCACCTCCTCTGCTTGTGGTTGGTTAGATAAGGGATATTATATAGCTTCCCAGTCTCTTTGATGGACAAAATTTATCAAAGGGATGTCCTACCCTTCCTTGTGTGACTATGACTACGTAGTACTGTGTACGTGCAATATCAGTACAGTTTTTCTCTGTTTCTGCTGAGGAAATGCCTGCTGTTGGGGCAGTGGTGGTAAAGCACTGCTACAGGTTCCAGACTTGGCACGAACACATCTCCCAAAACAATTTTGTTATTTCTGGCCTGGGTACCATAGACTTATGGCAGGTTAGTCATGGCAGTTATCAAATTATCTTTATTAGTGATCACAATCAGTAGTTTAAAAAATGCACTGAATTTAAAGGTGGCAAAAAGCCATAGATATCACCCTGCATGGTATCATAAATAGAAAATAATCTGCCCACAATATCTATAATTTTAAATCTGTGTCTCCTGCACTTCTTACTGCATCCAGCTTCCATTTCCATCGGTAGCTGATGGCTCACAGCTTCAGTTCAGCCTTACCATTTTTCAAAATCACCATCAGAATAGGTCCATTAAATTCTTATCTACACATCTCTCATCTCCCAGAAGGCAGCCAGTACTGCAGGTGGTAGACGCAATAATGTTGTAATAGTCAGGCTAGCTGTTGAGTCAGATGGATACAAAGAAGCAGCTGCTGCTGAGAAAGGGAGGAGATAAATTGGTGTATAAATAAGAATTTGTAGTTAATCAACTTAGAAATTGATTACCTTCTAATCAACAAAATATCACACAGAACAAGTAGAGGGATTCAACTTTCAGGCTGGAACAAGAAACATTTTCAATTTAGACAACAGAACAAATTAGGAGTTTCCAAGATGTAATAGGTACCACCCGAAAAATTAGTCTGTCAAACATTTTTTGTACTATTGATGAATGAAATATTAAACGAACCTTTGGCTTAACTCTTCCATGTGTGCTGAAAAACACATCAAGAAAACAAAATAATTGAAATGTAGAATAAAATAAGTGTATTACAACCCTTCAGATATTATTGATGACAAACATTTAATCTGTGAACTAAAATGGGCAGATGGTCAGCTATGTAGCTGATGAAACAGCTTGTTCAGCTGCTGTAAAACTGACAAAACTCATATAAAGTATGCAAACTGTCTATTCTGAAGCAGGAATAAAAGTGTAAATTTGATTGAATAATAAAATATACAGTGTTTCTAGCATAACACAGAATTTGCTGGCCATATGTTCATACCTATTACCTAAAGGAAAAATAGATTTATTCTTCAGTCCCAAGATTTATTATTCTTCCTACTTGTATTCATAATACTAGTTTGTGTTGGGGGTATTTTGTACTCAGAAAGATTTATATGTACTTATATACATATACATATATTTGTATATGTATGTATATATGTGTATATATGTGTGCATATATGTATATTATAACACACATGAATAATCAAAAGCAGTAGACCTTATTACATTATAGTAATTTAAACGCGGAAGAAGCTACAATTAGATGATAATTATTTCAGATTTTCTAAGAGCTCAGATTATTTGATTTCCCTTATCTATACTTTTCCATACTCAAAAGTCAATTATTCATATAAAGGTTTTAATAACAAAATCCTTGAAGATTTGACAAATAGTCTGTATAAATAAGGAAACTTATGTAAGTAATGTCATAGAGATTTGTTTCAACAAATTGCTCAGAAGAGGCTACAGTGAGATGAAAATGGATGCTGAAAATTCAGTTTTCAGCACAAAGAAATGTAATTCATGTTAAATTCTGGGATCACCTCAGAGCTAGTGGCTCCATTGGTTGAGCAAAAACAGATAAGAGCAGATGATCTGCTGTATTAGAGTTGATATTGTTCTACCTGTCACAGGATGAAGTTCCTTAGGTGAGCTCAGACAAAACAACTACACCATCCCCAACAATTTGTTTCTCTCTCTCTCTTTTTTTTTTTTTTTTTCAGAGAGGAAAACATGATCTCTTCCTTATAGATTCACAAAGGCAAGGTATCCAGCAATTTTATTATATACGATTGCAGAAACATTTGTGAGTCACAGATTTCCTACACTGAAAAAGTTTCCCCTTCCAAAAATAACCTACTACAAAATTTAACTTAGTGTTTTTTGTCTATTGTTGTTTTTGTTTTGTTTTCTGTTTTTGTTTGTTTGTTCATTTTAATTTACTGCCACAAACTCTCTACATATTTCTTAGTTCCTGCCACAGCTGAGATAAACATTCTCACAGTCAGAAGCCACATGCATGACTAGGCTGTCATTTGGACTATGACTATAAATTGCCATGCCCTAGTGCTGTCACCAAACACCTGGTATTGCACAATTAAGCATGATGAGGTCCAATGCAGAGATTTTCTATACCATCCTGATAGTCGTGAGGACCACACAGTTTGCATCTGGAAAACCTGCACTGTGCAGCCCCAGCCTGGAGGTATCTGCAAGGATATGTGCTCTGTAAGTGTGGAAGTCCTTGCTTCTGCACTGTTCAGATGGAGAAGCTGCTTTGAATTCCTTCTAGATGTTAAGTTAGGGCACTTCAGATGTACTGAGGAAATAAAACAAGAGCATATGAGATTTTCTTTCAGCACTCTTATCCCCATTTCTGTATTCTGAGTAGGCATAAGTAGTACAGAATCACAGAATAGCAGGGATTGGAAGGGACCACAAGAAATGATTGAGTAAAACCCTCCTGCTAAAGCAGGTACCCTATAATTGGTTGTACAGTTAGGTGTCCAGACAGGTCTTTACTATCTCCACAGAAAAGGATTCCACAACTTCCCTGGGCAACCTGTTCCAGTGCTCTGTCACCCTTCTGTAGAGATCTTCCCCATGTCTGTATGGAACTTCCCATGTTCAAGTTTTAGGCCATTACTCCTTGTCCTATTACTAGGCGGGACCAAGAAGAATCTGGCTTCACGCATTTGTCTCCCACCTCCCTTTAGATATTTATCCCTGCTCAGTTTCCATTTCCCTGGGCTGAACAGACCAAGTAACTCAGCCTTTCCTCATATGGGAGATAAGGGCCTCCAGGCCCTTTATCACCTTTATGGCCTTCTGCAGTACTCCATCTAGGAAATCCCTGCCATTTTTGAACTGGGGAGTCCAGAACTGGACACAGGCATGAATTCCCCTTGGTGAATCCATGTTGACTACTCCTAACAACCTTCTTCTCTTCCAATTATTTGGAGAAGGTATCCAGACCAAGTTGTTCCATCACCTTTCCAGGGACAGAGGTGATATTAAATCCATTAATATTAAATTGAATGTAGTGACATGGATATAAGTCAAACAGCATGGAGTACTGAATAACATCCTACTTTATTATATGCTTAGGCAAATAAATAAATCTTACTACTATATAAATCTATATAAATATATCTAACTACTATGAGGAGTAGGAAATTTGTTTATAATGTGAAAAACTTACATTAAAATTATTTTGGCACCTGATCTGATAGTCTGATGTCCGTTCAGCTATAAGCCACTCTTAAAACTGCCCTTCATTCAAAGGCAACATTGAACATTACAAATCAACAAACTTCACACTAGGACTGTTCCACAGTGAGCATTTGGAAGCAGCCCCGACTATTGCCACTACAAGAGGAGCATGAGAACACCAATAAGTATATGGACACAGTGTAAAATTTCATTGAGATTCTCTTCTGAAGTGATGAATTTTATCTATTAGGTGGAGTATTCCAAAATGGTTTTGAATGAAACTGCAGGCACTACAAACAAAACCGATGGCAGATACGGAGATAAAAACATTTCACATTCTCAAGTCGTAGCTTGAAGTTCCTGAACTATTTCACCTTGGTTTGCAACATGGCTGCATTTTGACAATATAAGTTTTAGCTTTACTGGTGTACTCGGGGCAATATGTCAGGACAGATACCTAGTAGGAAGAGCTCAGAGCTCACTGATTTGATTTACACCAACAGTTAGTCTTTACATGTCCTATTTTTAGCCATAGTCAGCAGAGTTTAATTTTTATTTTCTATTTCATTCCACGTGAATACTGAAAGAATAATCCAGGAAAATAAATACTTGTTACAACCTCCTCAGTTTTCCACTAAAGTTGACAACCCTGACCAGCACAGATTTCCTGACTTCTGACTCGGAGTGGGTGTTAAGACAACTGAAGTGTTTGTGTGGTGGGTGTTTTGCACAGAACTGGTGTAACTGTGCTAAAATGTGTCACAACTAGCACCTGTTTCCTTCCTTGGGATCAACACCAGATGGACTGTAGGTTTTACTGAGTAAAGACAATTCATCTCCTTTTTAATCCCTTGTGTATCAAATCAACTCTTGAACTTTCACTGCCTGAGAAAGACTCTGAGGGAGAAGGAAATGTTTAGTTATATCTCATTAAACTTTCAGCATCAAGCACTGAAAGGTTATGGATAATAACGACCCCTTCAGTCTTCAAGGTACTGAGTGCTTCAAGTCTTCCTGCACTGCAAGTCTGAGGACTAGTGTAAATGTTACCCATGTGAGTTTTTTTCAAAAGTCTACAACAACATTATGTGTTCAGTTCTACTTTCAGATTAGCATACAGCTTTTGTTCTTACCTAAATACTTCCAAATAAATAAATAATAATAATAATATAGTATAATATAATATAATATAATATAATATAATATAATATAATATAATATAATATAATATAATATAATATAATATAATATAATATAATATAATATAATATAATATAATTAATATAATATGCCAGTGCTTGTCTGAATGGCTGTCCTCAGACTTCATTCTTCCTAGCATATAGCTTACATAGGAGTGACAAAATCTGGCAATTGCTGCAATACATTGCTCTTGCTTAGTCAAATCACATTATTATTTATTTGTAAGCTTTACCTATTTATTTCTAATTCTGAAGTGTTCAGAAGGTGCGGGTTGCTTCTCTGTAATCTCAGTCCTTTATCTGTAAAGGTTTTTCACTGTACTTCAAAAATATATGTGCTTTGCTCTTTTACCCTTGGAATAACAGGGAGTTACAAATGAGTTCTAAGACATGCATTTGAAGAAAAGACTAAAAAAACAACTTTTAAAAAGAAAAATTGAAGAACAAGTTGAGATGATCTAATCACCACCTGTAACTATTTAGCACAAGGACAAGATACTGTTCAAAAAGACATGACCTATTGGATCTTACATGTAGAAACTTCAGTTAGACATACTAAGGCTTAGTGCTGATTCTTAAACTGTCAGTGAATTTAAAAAAAAAATAATAATAATAATTAAAAAAAAATAAATAAATGATGTAGCTTCCTTGAAGTTAGCACTGTAGGACTCTTCAAATGTTGTAGTTAGACAGAGGTTTGGGGAGGGGAGGAGGGGGGACGTTCCAGAGATGTTTTCTCTCTGCATCAATTACTAATAAGTCAAGCAATAGATATGCTTTGGTTGGCATCTCTAGTCTAAAGCACAGCAGTTTTCTTCAGATAAATAAAAAATGCAATAGTTTTCTGTACTCAGCTTGTTGAAATTATATTGTTTTGCTGGTCAGTTAAGTTACCCACACTTATTTAAGGCTTTTCACCAGGAAGGCTGAATGCCAGAATATCACAGCGCACTGAGATATGCTTGTAGCTTATTCAGTTGCCTTTGATCTGAACAAATATTCATTTGGCATATTCTTGGAAGTAGTAAGGAACTGCACATAGTCATTTTTGAAGATACACCTTTTCTACTATGTGTCTACACCCTGGATTTATGAATTTTGATATGTAATCCTCAAAATGAGCATCCTCTACTGAGATGCCTAGGAACATAACTATTTGAGAGATAAAGACAAAGAATTTCAAAAAGGAAAAAAACAAAACAAAACAAACAAACAAACAAACAACAAAAAAGCCTATAAGGAGTGATTTACTATAAAAGTTCAGAGTGCTAAATGTCAGTAACAGAGAAGAGGATAAGCCCTCCTTCCAGCTGGAGGGAGATCTTGGAGTGGGAAACTACCCAAATAAAAATAATTTTAAAAACAGAATGAAAGGTTTTCTCAGGTCAGTAAATCCAATTCTCTGTTTTAATAAACTGAGACCAGTAACTTAAAGGACTTTAAAAGGGTGACCAGTGAAATCAGAAAAATAGCGCCTATTTCAAATGTTAGCATGTAGTTCTCTAGATATAACACATCCTTTTATGTTAGGCTCCATTACTCCATATTTCATTCATTTTTTAATTTAATGCCACAGTTTAACGCACTGTGCATTGAAGCAATTCACAGTAATGCTAATGACAGCCTCTAGTGCTGCAGTGTTTATCTCTAAAAACAACAAAGATTTTGGCATGGAAATTTTCTATTATTTCAAATGCAAGTCTAATCAGAATTACTCTGATGATTACTTTCAACTTCTCTCCTCCTCCTCCTCCTCCACACTCACAGTGATTCATTTCTGATTGTCACGAACTAGGAAGAAAACTGCTATATTCACTTGAAGAGAACTTTTGTTTGCTTGATGAGAATGCTGTATTAAAATGCAGCATTCTTAGCATTCAGTAGTAATAGATGGTCATAATTAGGCAAAATTGCATCTTCAGAACATTTGAATCCCTAGAGAGCTTTTTGGAAAAGACTTAGGAATATAACATTTGGAAGATCGTAGGCACGCAGAGTACACTGACATTAATGAAAGAAGCACCTAGCAAAAACTGGCTCTTCAACAAATAATTGCAGTGCAAACAAGCTGAAAAATCTAAGTCAACAAGATACAAAGACAGAAAGAACATCTGGTCATACCAAATATAGAACAAAAAACTACTACTCAGTTCTGGGAACAAAGATTAAAATGAACAAGAGGAGACATCTGAAGAAGGTGAAGCCATACGCTTTTCAGTGGCTAAATTGTAGGACAAAAAACAAAAAGCACTGGCTTTATCTGAATACAAGGAAAAGCTGTTTTTACTGACTAAGCAATGGCACAGACTATCCAGAGAGTCTGTAATTTCCATCCTTGTATAATTTTAAAAGTCACCAGGACATGATTCTGGACAATCTACTCTGGATGGCCATGCTTGAGCAGCAGGGGCAGACCACAACAGGGCATCTAGCAGTACTTTCTAACCTCAGTCGTTCTGGGAGGCTGTGGCTGGGAGCACAGATGGGCTACAGCACAATGAACAGCCTGAAAGTACAGTATGACTTCTTCTGTTCATTTTCTTAATGTTTACTCTCCCAGATTTATGAGCAGAATTGTCCCTTAGGACCGCATATGCGTGGCATTTAGTTAGAGATAATTTCTATGCCATATTTTGAAGTGACTGAATAGTTATATAGAATAAGCAGTAGTAGTTTTAGTTCACAATATAGAATCAGTTACTAAGATAATGGTAATATCTGATATAACAGCATTTGTTTTGTTCAGCAGAAAATTAATTCTATTAATTCAGTGCATTTGCCTATCCATTTGAATGTCTCACAAGTTTTGGGAACACAGACCATATTTCTCTGAGTGCTGCATCTTACTTATATCCACATATGCAGTATGGCCTGTAAAGATCAGAATTTTCAGTGTACTGTTTAATTAATATTAACCCAATTCTTCTCTCTCTTGGAAATTTCTTCCCAAAGCTTCCTATCTAGTATACAATCATTGGTTTCATAATGAAGGATAGCTGTGGACCAGAAAGGGTCCTTTGATTTTCCCCACAATACAAAATGAGCTGTAGAACTCTCCTAGTATTGCAACAAGCTGTGAAGTTTACAGGCAAACCATTCTGCCTCTAGAAAACTCTCTTCTTGCATGTTGACTGCCTTCTTTCTTTCACTTCTTCCTTTTTTTTTTTTTTTTTTTTTTTTTTTTGTTCCCAGAGTTCTCTGACTCAGCCGACCCATCTCCATAATCTTCCCCTCGGTTATTTTTAAAATAAATCACCTGATCATTTTCCTCATGCTACTTCAGCACTAAAAATACCCAAAATGTATGATAAAAAATTGCCTTTCTTCTACATCTCATTTTCTAAACAGTCTTCCTTAAGAGAGAGAGGTTATTTTTTTTCTGGAATTCATAATGCTTTTCCTCTACCTTAATGGTGTTCTCTCCAATCAGTGTTTTATCTTTTCTCTTTTCCCTAAGGATCCTCCTAGTCTAAACCCTCGCCCACTGATTACAAATTAAGGATAAAGAAAATGCAACTTCTGGGCTACCCTATTTCCTAATGAAGTTGCTGTTGCTCCCCAGACTACAGGGACCCATCAACAGAAAAGTCAGATGTTTAGAGGGTTTTATACAGAAAGTCTAGGATAGTTGTAATCATTAGCTGAATTTGGTAATAAAAATCCAGAATTATGATACAGCAAAACAAGTTTTAAATTGACTTTCCTGCATTAGCTACAAATAAATGAAGGAAAGGAGTGAAAGGCACCAAAACCCTAAGCTATCTGCCCTAGAACTTCTGCCAGTGCTCACTTTCCAGGTCCTTTATCTTAGACTTTGCTGTTGTCAAGGCACCATTTCTCTTTTCCAAAGCTTTTCCCTTTCTGTCTGTAGTTCAAGTCTTACCAACACATTTACCAAATAGAAATTTAGTTAGCACAGATACTTCTGTGACTGTTCCTCAACCAGATTTACAACCATGTAAAAGGTGAAATTGTTTGATTCATGTCTGACTTAAGAATACTTGGACAACATTTTTATTTTATTTTCTACTTCTTGTGTTGCTCATCTCTCTCCCAGGAAAACATGTATAGTGGCAGAGTTCCGTCTAGTCTGCATTTTAATAGTGTACTGACAGCCCCCAAAAAGGGCTATACAAGTTTGTCACCATCAGTGAGCAATGCAGAATGTTACCTATAACTGTCATCTGAGCTGCAGAACTGGGCTTTATTTCAAAGAATCATGAAGCCACTCAGCCTCAGCTTTCCACATCTGATCCATCGTGCCTTACAGATCTCATGAGTTATCAGTTACACAGTTTGAAGAACAGTTCAGTATCCTTAAATTTCCAAGTAAGATTTAAAATACAAAAAATCCCCTTTTTCTTTTTCTTTTTCTTTTTCTTTCCTTTTTTTTTTTTTTTCATCTGAAAACAAGTTCATCTCCCTTTCTTTATCAAATTTGTCCATTTTAGGAGATATCTGACTTATTTCAGCTACTGTAACATTTCCCATCTTCTTCCTCTCTTTCCCTTTCTCTTTTATTTTATTTTATTTTTTTTTAACTCTCTTTCTCTCTTTGTCAAGTACCAAAAGCTTTTCTTTCTCTAAATTTTCAGGCTTACAGAACACCTGCTTTCAATATATGTATTGCTGTTGGCATTGCAGGTTGTAGCTCTCAGGGAACATGCATGAAACAGAAAGATACGGATAGCGTGGATCACATTGCCTAAAGATGCAGATATGCTTGTCTAACATAATTACCAATAATGTTAATGATCCCTAAGCAGTCCAAAGAACATCATTACCCAATGGCTCAGAAAATATTTCCCAGCAGTGTCACTTGTCTACAGGTTTCCTGTACTATATGCATTAAATTAATTTAATTACTAATAGCACTGCACTATTTTTATAGATTTAATATGAAAAGCTAGTCAATGTTTTCAGCAAAAAATTTCTGCTGAAGTATGCTATTTCATTCAAGCCAAAATATTTTGATTATTTCTATTGATTTATATGCTCTTGGCAGAATGATTTTTGCAACTGACTTTTTGTGTGCTTCAGGAAAGGGTGTCTATTTTCAGACAAAATCTAAGGGAACGGTTATATTTTTGGCAGTTGGATCCCGAAATACATGATAGTTTCTTTGCTTACATCAGATCTGAATGGAGATAAAGTAAACAAAATAAAAACAAGGATTATGATGAAAGAGAACAGCTATTTTCCTCTTCATTTATACTGGTACGAAGCAATGCAAACTCTTGATCTTAAAGGATCTGTAATTCCAAGAACTTTGTGGAAAACATGCAGGTATAAAACAGGCTTAGATAAATTAGCTAATATAATTTGGTCTGGTCAAGAAATTCTACTGTAAGTCTACACAGAGACATTTATCTTTGAACATCAGCAGTGGAAGTTTTATGGTGCAACTATCTAATTTAATTACTGTAGACAATTACTAAACAGAAACAACAGAGAACACTACAAAACTTAGGAGTTTGACCTCCAGAAAGTCATACCAAGTTGGTCTAGTATGATTTACATGGGTTCTAATTGTACCTGTCTTTTTTTGTAATGGAAGTTCTATCACTGTCCTGTTTAAGGAGCTGTAAAGAACTGGACTCTACACCCAGAGAATCTGAATGCAAGTTTTCTGCCTTGTTGGTTTGTGTGATTCCAATAGTCATTATGAGAGCTTAGCATTAGTGTAGAAAAGTGTAGACTCTATGCTCTGAGAGAAGAATCAATAAAGTAAAACAGGTTACATGCCCTGAATTTGACTAAATAGTCTTCTGAAATTTCTGAGGTTACGCAGATTGGGAATTGTATTAAAACATTCTGAAAAAAAAAAAAAAAAAAAAAAAAAAAAAACAGAAGAGCATTCCCCATGACATAAAAATGGTAAGAATTCAGATTAGATTAGTAATGAGGGAAAAATGTTACTTCCCACAGCTTCCTGGCTTCCTGAATTGGCTATACCCATTTTGTCACTGCCACCTTAATGTATTTACTCTTCATATTAATCCCATCTCTGGTCTATCTCTCCCTTTCACATCACAGACCCATTCTGAGAAACAGTCATACTCTCAACCAGTACAAACAACAGCAAGCTAGAAAACACTGAAATACAATAGAAAAGTATTACACTACTAGTCAACAGACTAGAAGTGAGTCATGGCAATGTGGGATGGATAAGGAAGTATGCACATTCCTGTGATACAGATTGCTGCTCTACTGTCATGCTGGTCAACATCCTGGTCAACTTGCTCTAATCTGAAGCAAAAATAAGTATGTTTGACTTAAATTACCTGTGATGTAGTATATTGGAGCAACTTTGGAAAGTAGCTTTGATGAATCTGACCCTACAATTTTGTAATTTATTGTGGGACATTGGTCTAGAACAGATGCTTTAATGGGCAAAAAAATAATAATTTCCTAAAACAAACAAGCAAACAAACAAACAAAAAACAGAAAAAACGGGCAGACCAGCTCACACAGTGGAGTTTCCAAGATATAAAATCTGAGCTGTATCTTAAAGACATCTCTCAGAGAATAATAATGTCATACTGAGTAAGGCTTTGCAGGGCTGTTTTCTGAGCATAAGGCTTTGGAAAGCTGTCAAACACTTGAAAATGTAGGAATAAATATACTCTTCCATTATTTTTAGGCACTTCACGCATTCTTAAGTATTAAAAAATATGTGCCATGGTATGTGTCCAGTCTGTGCCAAGTATCATATCAGGAAATGGCAGAACATGTTGCTGAACAATAATTGGGCCAGTCATACACAGTTATTTCAAATGACCTGTCAGAATGTAAATTCATTAGCAAAAAATGCCATCCATACCATTAATTCTTTGAACTCATGCAACGAGAGAAATTTAGTGAATAACTGTCACAACAGGTAATCCAGGTGTGATGAGTGGCTTTTTTTAATTATTTTTAGCTGTTGCTTGTCTTGTGTTGGCTTGAGGATTTTTGTTTTCTTTCCTTCGTTGTCTTTTTATTTTTATTTATTTATTCACTTTAAGGAACATTACATTGCAATTAGCATTAGCTGCCTGTTTCAGAATTCCTGTGGAAAATCACCTCAATTTAAAAAAATAAAAATAAAAATCAGCCATGATTTCTTTCTCTAAATGTAGTACTGAGTCAGTTTGTTGTCAGGAATATGTGCAAAATCTGGTAGTTTAAGTGAACGCTGGAGATCATTTGCAGGAGATTGCTGATTTTAGATGTACTTATTATTGTCTTTTCAGGTTATGTTCTGTCCTGATAAATCCAGTGAACAGGAGAAAAATGAACAAACAAACAAAAAACAGTTATTTCCAAGCAAAGTTCACTTCTTCAGTACGAGTTACTTGCTGCAAATTGCATCACTATTTACAAAATTCATTCATTATACAATTTCAAATCATGGAATAATCTTGGAATAATTCTGAATGAATTCTTGAAGCCACTTGATAAATTCAGGGACTAGAAATTTATTCTTTGAGCATTGTAAGTGTCAAAATAACCTTATCTTGTTAGGAATTATTGAATCAGAATACATTTGATTGGAATGACATTAATATTTATTTATAACTGTCAAATCTACCAGTCACTTTATCTTGATTTGTCATTGCAGAGATGAAGGGGATATCAAAGGGGCTAATTATTTCTTCTGCAACTGCAAGGATGATTTGAGCCAAAATTTGATGAGTGGAAGTTTCTTTTCACTTGTTTGTTTACTGAATTAAATAGTACAATAATTTAAGCTAAGGACCTATGTCTAAATGTTTCTTCATCTTTTCACTGTCCCTTTTCCCCTCTTTATCTCTTTCTTCTCTAAGAACTTTATTTTTGTCTCTTCACTGTCTTTTCACATTTTCATCTCCTTTCTCAAATCCTAAATTGAAATAAATCATTGAAAGACTGGAACTTCTCTGGAGAGAGCACCTCTTGTACAGATGACATTTTCAAGTCATTTTAAGATCATGGAAATGCAGTTTAAACAGAAAGGACGATCTTTATTCCTATGTTATGTAACTAGCAAGCGTACAACCTCTCCAAAGTGGTTGTATATTACGCATATATCTACAGTATTTCTTGGGCACAACTTTGTCAGGCTGAGATGGGGACTTCTAGGTTCTTCTTTACTTTAAAAATCAGATTCTACCTTTGTCCCTTTGCAATAAACTTATACTAGTCAAACATAGTAAAGGGAAAGTAGGGTCTCAGTTAAAAGCAGAGTGTAATTTGTCTCTAAACTACCACTGGTACTGATGGACTTCATGTAAACAAGTTCTCAGTAAGAATTTAGAAGAAATTCGTCTGCATAATAAAAGACAGACTGATAATAAATCTCTAAGTCACTGTGCTGATGCTGATGAATGAAAGAGGTCACTCATGATTGTACCATGAAATTGTCTACACTTGTTGTACTGTTGTTACCCAGTTTATATAGCCAAAGATCACACTTAGCCCACAATGACATGCAGCTGAGATTCTGTTATTGTCAGTCATTCATTTCATACATAAGAAAGTTATCATCTTACTTGTCTTTCAAAGGTTAACATGGGTTTTAACAACCCTAGTAAAAGGTTGTGCTGTGACTGTGCATTCATAAGAACCGAGTCAAAACTTGACTTTTAAGCATCTGTGCTGTGTCTCTGTGCATTCTAGATATATATTTATATATTCAAAATTTCACCTTTAAGGAGGATTTATTTAAAATTCTGTTTCTCAACAGAACCTTGGTTTTTAGTGTTTCTTCTATACCAACCTCAAAAAGTTAGAAGATTCGTGACATTTATTATGTTTTATTTAGTATAGATGAAATTCTGAACTACAAAATTTGCACTTCAAGGTGAACTTTTAATTCAGTTGAGTTAACAAGTTGAAACTTGTTTTTATTCTTTCAGCATATGTTCAGATGCTAGAGGTTTATTTCAAGCTGCATTACCTTTTCTGTATCTGTTTTTGGCCCTTCAGAGTATTTCTACTTGTAAACGTCTACTGGTAAACTACCTTGATGTCTTTTCCTACACTCTTTCGCCTTCACTCATTACTCATTATACTTTGACAGCTGGAGGCAAGGGGAAGGAAGTGAACAGGAGGGAAGGGAAAGGGAGGGGACAGGGGAAATAGACAGGAGGAAAGAGAGAAGAGAAATCTAGAATGCTGAGAATTTGTATTTCTTATAGTATGTCTAAAGAATTACTTAATTTTCACCCATGATTTTCTTTTGCAGAGAGAAATGAAGAGAAATGGAAGGGATATATGGCGATATCTTGTACGGTACCATTTGCCCCAACATACTTGACTGAAAAAAGTGACTTTACAGGAAATAAACTACTATAATCTACTCCAAGTGAAATTGTGCAAGGTGAAAGGAAGCAAATACAACTAGAACAAATTCATATCTGTCACTAGCAGTGGGGGTTAGGTGCTTTTCCAAGTGGTCTGTCATCTACCTTTCACGTAGTAGACTGGCTTGATTCAATTACTAAGAGCTTCATTTCCATTCTGACAAGCCTCCAGCTCTCAGAGTGCAAAAAAAATGGCAACAGCAAGGGCAGTAAGCTAATATATTGATCCAGATACATCTATGTCTATTTTGATCATCAGATTAAATTCTCCTATGCATGTAAGAAAAAGTTTTAAATCAGGGACATCTTACAGGCCAGAAGCCTGATAGTGAATATTTAGGACTGCTGGGACCTTAATTCAGTTTTCCAATTAATAGAATCACAGCATATCCTGAATTGGAAGGGACACACAAGGATCATTGAATTCAACTCCTGGCTCCACACAGGAACACCCATAGACAATTACATTACTGAGATAATGCATATGATTTCAAAACTGCAGTAGATGAGAAGAAATATGGATTCTCCTTCTCAGAAACTTTAGTCACTTAAATTTAGGAAAGTTCATAATTTTATATATTTCATTGCTCAGGTTGAGGAGGAAAATCATGGGGGGGAAGTGAAAGCACCACAAACTGCAGAACAAACAGTTGGTAGGGTTGTGTTGATGGTGGGAAAATAAATCCACATGAAAAATTAAACAACTTCTTTTTCTAAAGGGAAAGGGTGAAATGTGTTATTCTATTCAAACAAACAGAACTTCATCTAATTGTCTCACTGAACTGATCCATTTTCACTAATTATTGTAACTTCTCCAGAAATAGGAAATGTTCTCTTAACTTGATAAAAAACTTTCAGTTTTCATACTGATTGACCATTTGCCACAGCAACACTTTAAGACTGTTTATGGTTTTCCATTTAGTAGTTTATCTTGTCATTGTCAATACCATTCTATACTTTTAAATCCATTTTATTATTTTGTTTACAGTATTTTTTAATCTAAGATTGTCCATGTTGGGGAGACTTTTGGTGTTTGATTTGGCATTTGCTCTTGATTTTTTTTTCCAGTAGCTACCATAAAAAGGCCAGATTCATCTGGAAAGTTACAGGGATTCCAGAGTACTTCTGCATCTGTGCACCTTACAGGGTGTATGCCTCTCAGTGACTAAGATCTATATCTCATTTTTACTGAGACAAAGGTCAGTAAAATATTTTTGCTATAGGGGACCTTCTGCTGGTCTTGCCAGCATTGTGTCCTTTTGTCAAGACACTCCTGGTTTACACATACACATATACACAATCCATTCATATCCTGTGGTCCACAATAACCATTAGATCAAAATGCTCATGGAACTCATTTATGGTGAATTATTAAAATATGTCCTAGAAATAGTGGGTAGATTAAATACAGTAATTATTGATGGCAAATGCTGAATACCGGGGATCTCAGCATTATCCCCATGATTATCACACACCTCTGTTCACTGTATTACATGCAAGCAAGTCATTCATTGCTGTGGAAACATGAGAAGGGAAAACAGTAAAGAGAATCTACCCTCAGTGAAAAGTAACACTGGGTTTTAGATAATGGTGTAGCAGAGAAACGCCTCTTGATGGATCAGTTCAAGATAAGTGTGGTGCTCTAGGAGTGGAGACCTTGCCTGTATAACTGGCAGGCAATGCAACCAAGATGAGAGTTGGTGGTACACAGAAAAACAGACAAAATGATGTCAGGAGTCTCCATTTAGGAAAGATTTCTCTATAGGCCTTCTTTCTTTCTTTAGCTTCTTCCATCATGTTTTCTTTCTGTTGATTTAGTAGTGTTTAGTAGTAAAGAGTTTGTAGCTCTGTGCATGCTGTCTGTTAACAAGGATCACCAGAAAAAGTTTCTTCTGGAAAAACAGACAAATTAGCACACCATGATGAAGTAGAAATGGTAACACCAAGACTGTGAAGCAGTGTAATGTAATGGTCAGGGGGACCATCTCTTCCTGAACCTGCCACTGCCAAATCTCCCTGAGTCCAGAAAAAGCTTATAGTACTTAGTACATCCTAGGGATATACCGCATTTTTGGCAGGTTCAGATTGCCTGATACTTTGAATTTGCAATTTCAAGCCCAATCAAGAACAATAAAGGTGTAATTCCACAGAATGTTGCATTTTGAAAACTATGGTTCCCCAAATCTGCTTTTTCCTGTCCCAGTGCAATTCTCTGCTTCTGCAGTAAAGCAGCCTGGCTGATACTGAGTTGTGCAATAAACCAGGATGCTGAATTGATCCATGTTAAAAATGTATACATCCTTCCCCCACCTACTCTTTTCCATAGTTGGGGGAGGAAGTATTATTGTGCCATTTTTAATCTTATTCAGCTGACAGCATGGATCCAAATAAGTGCTTCTAACTAATGGGAAGTGATCACTTTGCCATCAAACCACCGTAGTCTGAGAGCCAAGAATTTACTGAAGTAAAGGTAAGAAAATAGCACTTACATCAACCACATCAAGCAGTAGAATTCAAAACACCTGTCTACCTTATGTGATGAGAGACTTTTATTCTCCTTTCTCTTACAGTTTACTTCTTAGCAGAAATCGTGAATGAAGTATTTAATACCCAAGAGGTAAATATTATAAGTTTTTACAATGTTACTAGGGTATCTTTAACAGACTTAATAATAAAGATCTTAATTTTAAAAATCATTAATAGGTGAGTTTTTTAAAGTCTTCCAAATGACCTAAAAGTGCAAGTGTGGCTAGATTACTCAGAAGAAAATGCATTCTCCAAAATCAGTAGGTCCTTATCCAGTACAAGAGTTTTCTTTAAGTTATTTGAGTTCTGCCCATTTTAAAAAGAGCAAAAATACTTAGGATTCTCAAAACACTGAGGCCCAAATCCTGATATATAACTAAAGTCCCACAAGATCAAAGCATTATAGTTATATTATGTATTCTACAAGGAAAGAAAATCAGATTTCAGCCCAGATCCATTAACATATGCTGTTAAAAATCTTTCTGAAGGACAAAATCCACATTCAAGAGGATAGTGCAGCAAAAACATCATTTTCTTTTATTTGCTTATGCTATGAAGACATGCTGAGGGAGCTGGGCTTGTTCAGCCTAGAGAAGAGAAGGCTGCAGGGTGACTTCATAGGAACTTACCAGAACCTAAAGGGAGCCTATAAACAGGCAGGGAGTCAGCTGTTCAAAAGGATAGATAATGGCAGGGCACAGGGAAATAGTTATAACCTGAAGGAGGGTAGATTTAGGTTGTATATCAGGGGGAAGTTCTTTACCAAGGGAGTGGCGAGGTGCTGGAACAGGCTGCTCAGAGAGGCTATAGATGCCCCACCCCTTGAGGTGTTCACAGCTGGGTTGGATGGGTCCCTGGGAAGCCTGGTCTAGTATTAAACATGGAGGTTGGTGGCCCTGCTTGCAGCAATGGGGTTGGAGCTTGTTTATTCCTGAGGTCCTTTCCAACCCAGGCCATTCTATGATTCTCTGATTCTATTAGTTACGGATTTTATCAGTGACAGGTAGTTTCCTCAGCATTAGCAAAAATCTGGAAAGAAAACTGAGAGACAATGATTGTAAACACTTTCCCATTTGGTGGTACTATTTATAATTTCCAGGATTGTCCTGGTTCCTTTTGAACAACATCAGTACTTTCTTATAATTTTTAAAGGCAGTTGATTGATTGGTAGCTAGGCAAATTCCTATGATGTGCTTAACATTTTCAAATTCATTTCACATCAAACCAACCATCAAACCACAAGGGGAGTTGACATTGCGAAGAAGACACCTGTGCATTATATTTTCTTTATGAGAACTGTTCTATTTCATTTAGAGAATGAAATACTACAAAGTTAGAGTAGAATCTTATGTTTCAGCAACAGAAAAACCTGACTTAAGTCCTTCTTCACAACCTGCATCACAGAGACAGGGACAGAACCATCAGCCTCTGGGCAACCATGCTGGTCTCTCCCAGAAGAGCATTTCTGCAGTGAGGCAATAATTAGTGATGATGCAGATCCTGGCCAGAGATGCTGCTCTTCATCCTGACATGGAGCTGTTTCTAATGGAGATGGAAATCCATTCCCAGGCACCATACTCACCCTGCTATTCTCCCTCTGTTATCTGGGATGAAAACAAGTATCTTCCCTGTGTATTCCTTTGAAGGAGCTTCTTTCTCCAGGGATTATTCACAGACATAGCCAAACTGCTAACACAGTCAAACCATGTGATGATTCCTGAGTAACCTTTGCCAGAAATAACCATATCATCCTGTCAAGGCACATGTGAAGATGGTTTACACATTGTTAAGAATTAAGATGACTGGGAACTTATTCAATATTCCTGATAAGTGCTAAATATACTTTTCTCATTGTTCTAGGAAATAATCTTCACGTCTTAATCTGAAAGTCTATCTTACAAGGCAGAAAACTCTTTACAAATGTTTTATTGCAATAGACATGGCTCAGTGAAAAAATATTTTTTTCTATCATTTTTGCAAAGAAGAGAATAATTAGAATAGAAATTTTTCCCAACCTGAACTGTAGTCTGTTATACTCATTATTTCAGCTTACTCAGTTCTGTCACGCATTCTCCAGTCAGATAGACCTCATGAACTCTTAAGAACTTTGAGTGAAATTCAGAGTTCTGACTCAGTATTTCTTCTCAAATTTTACTCATCCATTTTCCATCTTTTTCTGTTATTACTTTCATATACCGCAGAGCCATTTATTGTTGTTATGTTGTTGTTTTTTGTTTTTTTTTCTCCCAGCATTTGCGTAAAATCTCAGGGCCATACAGTGAACAGTAGCTCAGAGAAACATTCCCCCTGTCATTAGTAATAGCTAATATGACTGCTCATTAGTGGTAGATGTTCACAGTCTGATCCATGTGATTTCACAATGTCTCTTTTGTAAGAAAAGAAACCGATTTTCTCTCTACAGCCCACATAACTCCTCAACTTATTATTTCTCCCCCTTGCATATATACCTTCTGGGTGCTTATTCTCTCCCATTCTGTGTTAAATAAAATCTTAGGCGTTCACACATGACAGGGAGATTCATCAGTTACAGAACTGTACATCTAAAATTGTCACAATATCTTCCTTTTATGCTCAGTTTGGAGGAAGAACTATTTGCAGGGCACAATTGATCCCGTCAAAGTAAACTAAAGTAAGTCTAATGAATCCTGTATTTAGCATCAGCAGTTATCCAGAGAAGATTTTATAAATCATTTGTCTCCACCATTAACAGTTTCCCTTTACATTTCTTACTTCAAAACACTAGCATCATGAAGTAAACAAAGGATGCTGTAGCTACAGCTCCTTAACACTATTCAATCTCTTTTATGGAAGGTCCACATACTTGTGTATAGATATTTTGTATGTTATGTCACACAGCTACAGGGCGTCATGATAAGGATTTGCACAGTAACAATGGTGTGTCTGAGGTCAGAATGATAGCAGTCTTGGCTAATTCAGTGACGAAGAGCAGAGCATTAAAAGTGAGTAGACCTATCACACATGTGGCAGTGGTAAGTAAGTCAGCAGTATGTCTGCAGCTACCTTTTACATGGAACTACTGACAGAGAGCTGCAGCATTGTAAGCGAGGTTAAAAAATAAAAAGGAAAAAGTGATTACATTCATATGCAAAACATTCTTCTGTGTCTCTTGAAATCCTAAAATTCCCAGTGATGACTCAGAAGCTGAACAATACAGCTAAAATCCAAATATTTTTATTCCAGAGAACTCTCAGTTGATACAGAATCTTCATGTTCCTACTCAGTCTCCATTTCCTATGAAGACTTATAAACTTTCCTATGAGTAATATATAGAAATGTGGAGGAGCCTTACAGTTTTTGCTGCACTATATAAGCTGAAACATCAATGGGGTATCCAGTGCATGCAAGAGAACAAGGACACCGGTGGCGCGCAGTGTTAGAACCGCCGCTTGCAACACTGGAGGAAAGGAAAGCAATGTATGAGGTTGGATTTGAACCAAAATCTATCATTATATAATTACCACCTGAGCATCAGAAAGTCTTTACTTGTCTTGGCACACTCTTGTTTTTAGCTTCAGTACCTTGGTGGGCACAGAAGCTTAAAGAGCTGCAAGAGAGAAGGTAACATGGTGTTATTATGACATGAACAGTCAGTACTATGGAACTAAACAATTGCCTTTTCCTTCCCAGGCTGTCAACAAAACTATATGTCCATACAACTTATACTTGGTCTTGGTACTACCTCCAAAGCCTTAAAGCTCCTGTTGATATTTTCTGGTATTTGACAAAAGTCAAACTTGCTCCCTTATCTGACTGGTTTTAGAGAACAGTATCTCTTCTAAAGAAATACTGTAGAGAGCTCTTCAGCTTGAAGAAGAGGAGGCTCCAAGGAAACCTTGTAGAGACCATTCATACCTGAAGGCATGCAGTAAAGATGGGGAGGGACTTTTTGTAAGGGCATGTAGCAATCGGATGAGGGAAAATGGCTTTAAACTGGAAGATTTAGACTAGATATCAGCAAGAAATTCTTTACTGTGAGTGTGGTGATACACTGGAACAGGTTGCCCAGTGAGGCTGTGAATGCCCCCTCCTTGAAAGCATTCAAGGCCAGCTTGAATGGGGCTTCAAGAAACCTGGTCTAAAAGGAGGTGTCCCTGCCTATAGCACAAGGGTTGGAACTACATGATAATAAAGGTCCCTTCCAACCTAAACCCAAACCCAAATGATTCTGTTATTCTGTGATTCTACTATTCTATGATTTTATGAAAGGAAACATAAATAGTATCTAAAACTCTTTGGACACAGCAGAAACCCTTCTACTACTTATACTGAACCATTTATCCAGTACAGAAAGACTACTTTTCATAGTGTCAGACTCACATCCAAAATCACCTCAAGAATTTTGTATTTGTGCTTCATAAACTTAAGACTCATAGAATCATAGAATTACCCAGGTTGGAAAAGTCCTTGAAGATCATCAAGTCCAACTGCAGCCTAACCAGTACCCCATCTCTAAAAAAACCTCTGCTAAATCATATCCCTGAGTACCACATCCAAACGGCTCTTAAACACATCCAGGGATGGCGATTCAACCACCTCCCTGGGGAGCCTATTCCAGTACCTAACCACCCTTTCTGTAAAGAAGTTCTTTCTAATATCCAACCTGAACTTGCCCTGGCGCAACTTGAGGCCATTTCCCCTCGTCCTGTCACTTGTCACTAGTGAGAAGAGACCTGCCCCACTCTCGCTGTAAGAACCTTTCAGGTACTGGAAGAGCACGATAAGGTCTCCCCTCAGCCTCCTTTTCCCCAGACTAAACAGCCCCAGCTTCCTTAGCCTCTCCTCGTAGGGCTGATTCTCCAAGACCTTCACGAGCCTCGTTGCCCTTCTCTGGACCTGCACCAGTACTTCCATATCTTTCTTGTGCTGAGGTGCCCAAAACTGGATACAGTACTCGAGGTGAGGCCTCACCAATGCCGAGTACAGGGGCAGGATGACTTCCTTAGTCCTGCTCACCACACCATTCTTGATACAAGCCAGGATGCCATTGGCCATCTTGGCCACCCAGGCGCACTGTTGGCTCATGTTCAGCCGTGCATCAATCAGTACCCCCAGGTCCATTTCCTCCACACAGTCCTCCAGCCACTCCGCCCCAAGCCTATAGCGCTGCCTGGGGTTGTTGTGGCCGAAGTGCAGGACTCGGCATTTGGTCTTGTTAAACCTCATCCCATTGGCTTCAGCCCAGCTCTCCAGCCTGTTTAGATCCCCCTGTAGGGCCTCGCTACCCCCAGGCAGATCCACACTCCCAGCCAATTTAGTGTCATCTGCGAACTTACTGAGGGTGCACTCAATGCCCTCATTGAGGTCATCAATAAAGATATTGAAGAGGACAGGCCCCAGCACCAACCCCTGGGGAACACCACTCGTGACCAGTCGCCAGCTGGATTTAACTCCATTTACCACCACTCTCTGAGCCCAGCCCTCCAGCCAGCTCCTTACCCAGCCGAGAGTGTACCCATCCAAGCCACGGGGATTAAGGAACAGCAACAGGAAGAAAATAGTACTAGGAACATTTTCAGAAGGCTTCTGAAAGGAAGAATTGTAAAAAAAACAAGGCTGAATCTTAACCAAGTCTGCATATATAGTTAAAGCAGAATTTATTATTATTCTGCAGTGGTATAGGCACCAGCTTCATGTCCTATGTTGTTTTCTATTCAGCTGATTAACTAAAGGCTAGTATTACAGCTGGAGAAACAATGTAACCTTAGCACTTGATATATCAGGAATTGTCATCAGTTTCACAAGGACCCCTTGCACAGAAAGAGTCACAGGAGTTTCTTGCTTCTGTGAGCCCACATTTTAGCAGTTTCAAAAAGCAGCTCCACACATTGTGTTGTATTCTTTCCCTATGGAGGAGACATGAGGGAATGTGAATGAAAGTATAACCTACATATGATCCAGGTACCCAAAGGAATTTTTTCATTTCATCTCATTTAGGTCAGGATCCCATTAAGAACCCTCTGCTACTTCTGCCTTCTCATTAATGTACATTAAAAGACTTTTGATCTGCATTTTGAATAAACAAATATTTTGCCTGTGTTGGGGAAAATTTTTTTTGTTTGCTTTGAACTCAGGAAGACTAGTTGAGGACTGGCCTGTGCTGAAGACATGCAGTGCTGTGAGGTTCTCTGTCCCCAAAAGAGAATGTAGTCAGAAATATAATTTTACATAAGTACATTTACATCCTCTCCTGAAATGAACTACCTGGTTCTGATGATTTGTCAGTGAAATACTAAAATCCTATAGATCACAGTTTGCTTTTGTTTTAAGATAGGTATCAAAGTTTGCTCTCCTAAAATTTTAATATTAGTGATAAGCAAGGAATGAAAAGGAATAAAAAGGATATGTTTACATGTCCAAGGTAGAAGAGCAAGTATAGGTGTAATGCAGAGTTGCACGTCTTAGCCCAGTAGCACCACACAGTGCCTCTGACCAACCCTCAGCAGTGCTCAGTGCCTGCTATCATTCATGCCTGCATTTTTCAAAAAGATTGCCAAAGTTACAAAGTCCTCAAAAGAGATGGAACAGGAGAAGGGTGCCAGATCGCGTAGACTGAGACTAAATCCAGTCAAGATTAAGACATATCAATGTGCCTCACTAAAAATTGAGGCTTTTTCTTCCACAACAAATGAAAGAAAGTCATTTTAGTCTCTCTCTGACAGCAGTGAACAGTCTGAAGTTGTATTCATCACTCCATGCACAGCATACTATCTTGTCAGTCCTCTCCATCAGCGAGAATAAAAATGATGTTTAGGAGTGAATCAGTCAAATTACTTACTCGGGAGAACTGCCAAAAAACTCTCTGCCCTTTCCAGTAGGTTTACCCATGTTGGGAATGGCTGATCAGCATCTTGCACTGTGGTCTAATAGAGTTAGAAAGTCAGAGACAAATGACATCTTGTGTTTCAAAGGGAAAAAGCTACCAAGAAAAACCAAGATAAATAGCCTGGGAAGTGTTGTTGCAACCTTTAAAACTGCTCCAATCCGCACTCCTCCATGAATGTTTACTCACACTTTTTTTTCTAATAAATATGTCTTCCCACACTTGTCATTATGCCATTCAGGATCTCACAGTGCATTTTTTATAGCATATGGTTCTTTTGCTACCTACACTGTCTCTGGAACTACATTTGGAAATTATGCATAAATACATCCTGTTTTTCTCATCTAGAAGCCCTTTGTAATATTCTTTATTAAAACCTTCTCATTCATTGTTATATTTGGATGCATGACAGGATATTTAACATATCTACTTAGAATTGGTATGTGAGGAGGTTTTGTGTTTGTTTTTTTTTTGTTTTGTTTTGTTTTCTGTTTTTTGTTTTGTTTGTTTGTTTGTTTGTTTTTTATTTCCTCACCAAATAGCAAGATGCCACGATTCTTTTAATGGTGTTTTGATAGGAATTCAGATGCAGTTTGAAATACTCCACTTGTGTCCTACCTCTATTTAAATAATTCCATCCTATTTTAGAGCTAACAGAAACAAACAAACAAAATAAATAAACTAATTTTAAAAAAATTTAAAAAAAGATGAGATAGGCAGAACAAAACAGAACTTTAATACCTCCTTTTCTGTTTATAAAATAAAACCGAAGTGTCTTAAAAACGAAGTTATAGAAAAACATCAGGCATTGCTCATAGTTGTGCTTTCTCTTACTAATGATTGCAATAGTTAGCAGTTCACTATAAATATTTAAAAAAAATAAATACTTTGATGAAAGGTAAGTCAATACCTCATAAAATCTGCTTTTGAAAAAATCCCGTGCATTTCCCTCAAATAAACTAGTATAGCACATCACTAATAATACCTGTCATTCAACCTAAGTATAACACTTCTTTCACAAACCTGTCCCTTCATGAAGAACATCTGTGTTGCTGAATATCAGGAGTGTGAATGTGACCAGCAGTCTGGACTCTGTGATAAATAAGACTTATATGTCTGTAGGATTTTTGCTTGTGCTTAATCCTAGGAGCTAACTGGAGGAGCCCATTTCTGGTTCACAGCTGATTTCCACATATTTCAGAACTGCTGCTGCCTCTAAGCATTTTCATGAAGTAGTAAGCACAAGACATTCCCCTGACTCTGATGTGACTCTGCACGAGAACATGGCAGAGAGTCTCTAGGTATCCCTTGCTTCATTTCTCTGGAGACATGGGAATAAGAAAGCACAGTCCTTTTTTCCCTCTCTGCCTTCAGGACTTAGGAAACCCTAACCTCAAACCACGCTGAGATGAGTTCACTCCAGTGCAGAATTTCAGTTTGTGCAGAAACTTATTTTCAATAAAAAATCCTGTTACACTTTCTTGCTCTTCTTTATCCACGTGTCCTTGTATTACTGTTCAAACACTGCATACACAGAGATTCTGTACTACGTGTTACTGCTTTGAGGTGTTCTCCTCAAAGTAAGCTCTCTTCAATAGAACACATAAGGTTTGTGTCAGATACTGACTGCTTAGAATTCAGACTCACATGGGCAAAAACCTATCAGACAAAACAAAACCTGGGGAAGAGCTAACAAACAATGGAATATTTAGAACGAAAGCAGGATAATTGAGAAATGGTAGAAATAAATGTGCAAAATTGCAATTAATACATCCTTTAAATTTTGTAAAATTGAGATTAGAAATGACTGTGTTCACTGTGCAAACTAACATGAAATGGGTGCCGGAGCTGGAAGTCTGTTTCCTGTCTCCTTTGACAAGCATCAATGATTTGTTTACATAGGTCACCCCACCACCACCAACACTCAAGGCCACAAACTTGGACTTGCAAAAGCACAAAGAAAAAGAGTGACATTACAGAAATCACAGCTTATTCAAATTTACACAGAGAGTGCATACACATGTAAATGGTAACTTACAAATAAAAGAAAAAAGTGTAAAAACTTAATGACTAAATAAATTTATCTACCTCTTCTTGGAATAACTAGCATAGCTAAAGTCTGAGTTCGAGACAAGTTTATTCTGCCTTCAACAATTTTGTACTTCAGAAAACAAGCATGCAGACACACCCAAAGGTTTGTAAAATCTCTATAATTTCCCCTGCTTGATGCCTTCTTGTTTTCAGACTCTTATTGTTTTCCAGTTTAAGAAACCCTCCCTTTCTGTCCAGTGCTGTGAACATCAGCCCAGAAGTCCCCATCATTTTAGTGAAACAACATTTCAGAAGTCTACAGTTTTGATAAATAATTGATAAGAGGCAGTAACAAAGCCTCTAGACAGTGAAAAGGATCTTTTCTGAAATAGCAGAACCTGACATTATGACTGAAAACATACAGCAGAGTATAGAGGCCAGGCTTCTTGCAGAAGTAATAGGTTTCTTTACACTCTCATCTCCTAGATTTCACAGATGGATGATTCTTTTAGTGAGTAAGATGTGCATTTCCACTAGTCAGTACTTCTGAAACTAAGTTTTCCTGATGTGTGTAACTGGTCTTACAGCCATAATTACTAAATATTTGCTGACAACAGCATATTCTTTCAAGGTATTAATATGCCCTTGTCTTGCACTTGTGGTTTCTGCTATGCACCTTTCAAGATCCAGTCTAACCCTAGGGCTACAACAGACGGACATGCATCTTTTTCAAGCAAGTCAGTCTGAAAATATGAATAAGTACCCAATGAATATCTAAAATACAAACAACTATAATTCATGTTTATATTCACAAGCTCTGTTAAATATCTCTGCAATCACAACTTTAAAACGCCTAAGAACTGTATCAAGGAAATTTCAAGAAGTTGTTTTCCAGAGCTGCTAAGAATTATTGCCAGTTTCAGTGACTGTACTTTGTCAATCAACCAGTCAATCAATAAATAAATAGACAGACGGACAGATAGATAGGTTAGATAGATGGATAGATAGATGGATAGATAGATAGATAGATAGATAGATAGATAGATAGATAGATAGATAGATAGATAGATAGATAGATAGATAGATAGATAGATAAAGGATTAGCCAGAAAAACATATATAAAATTTAAGACACTACTTTCATTTTAAATATCATGGGCATCTAGTAACTGTGCAAATGCGCTAGAGACAGTTAGTGTTTTTCCATGGCATCTTCTCAACATTTGGAGGATGCTGAAGGCTCTTGCAGCATTAACTTGACCTACCTAAAGTGGAGGAAATTAACAAACTTTTGGAAAAGCATATAAGGATTTTTCTATTAAGTGAGACTGAGCTGTCAGCTTTCAGATGTTCCTTTACCACTTCTTCTGCCATTATATTTTCAAAGATAGCAGCAAATGTGAAAAATGTGTTTTCTAGGCTCACTCTTATGGCCGCACTGAATGCCACTGTACTACAAGTGTGTAAATGAATAAAGACGACTTTATACAACACTAATATCAAACAGAAGAGAAGCTGCTATAGCTGTATATATATACATATATATATATACAGCTCGACTGTATTGGGAAAAATGAGAGCCCATTCTCACAAGCAGACTGCCTAAGCAGTGACTGAAACAAACACAGATGTAACAGCAGTTCTGCAAAAGAGAGCAGAGGTAATGTGCTGTCTTATCTTCCCCTGTGAGTTTGGTTAAATGTCATAACAGACCAGCTGCCCTGTTCATACCAGTGAACTGCCTACAGATTTATTCTATTCTTCGGCAACTCCCATTCAGAAAACCCACTGTTTACCCTTGCTGCAAGAATAAACCAAAGGAAACATTGGCAATGCATTTTGTACTTGTACTCACAAGTTATTCAGCTTTTTAGGAAATATTTAAATCTGAATGTTTGAAATTTGAAACATCATTGCCATATTTTCCTTTTTTTTTTTTTTTTTTTTTTTTTTTTTTTTTAATTTAATTTTTATTTTATTTTATTTTAGTGTATTTTCACTGCTTACCTAAAAAGCCTGGACTGCACGTATGTCTTGCTCACCAGTGTGCTGACAGAATCCACACTCGTTCCTTTTCTAACCAATGCTTACATCCTCTGTCTGAATATGCTCATTCTGTACCATTCTCACCCCTGAGACGTGTTCATTGGGTTTAAGCAGGAAAATCAGGAGCAATTTCCTGAAAGACACCTTGTTTCCTTGCTCCTGTTCAAGAGTTTCTGTACCAAGCAGTTCTGTACACAATGTAGCCACTGAAGCTGACCTGGAGACACAGAGGGAAGAGAAGCAAGTCTGTTGGAATGTGGAGGCGAACTGCAATGGGGGAAATCATTATCTTCAAGTGTGTTCATTTCAAAGACCATGAGCACTTCTGGTTGATATGTTGTGATATCAGGAGGTGAGGAGGAGTTGCTCACAGAGCTGAAGGCTCAAAGCTCAAGCTTTGTACATTAGGACTGAGATTTTATATTTCTGTCAGAGTACTAATGGGAAACAAACGACACTCTCAAATGCCATGCAAAGGGAAAATGCGGAAAAGCTGAAAGCTGAAAGGCCTGTGCAGGGCCCCAGAATTCAAGAGTTTTCCTTGTGTGTGCAATGCAATACAACTGGTCACAGGAGTTAGGGATGTGCTAAGGACCACCTATACAACAAAGAGGTTAGCTCGCATCCTGGGCCTAACCCAGCACAGACCTTTCACACCCACAGAGAAGGAACAAATCTCTCCCTAGCTTGTCTCTTGCCACCTACATCTGCAATTAGATGTCATTATCTCCACTTATCTTTAAGCATTACTGTCAACTTTTGAGTGTTTACTGGAATTTAAGCACATTATTGCCAATTAAATTTATTTTCTTCTAATAAAGGCAAGCTAATTCTCCTCTATTGTTGTATTGTGCATTCTAATAACTATCTAAAATGTCTGTAAATGATAAAATATTTTTTTAGATGGCAATGAAGTATGTTCTACTTGATGGTGCTTTTCTTCATTAATGGATCTTGTGCACAAGAAATAACAATATTAAAAAATCCATTGGTGAAGGCACATAGAACAATTTATTCACCCTCTGTGGTTTTATGTGCCACAAATTCTAGCAAAATAATTTCATATTCCACTTTTTGTTATTGAATGAATGGCTTCATTTGCAAAAGCCCCCTACTTGCATTCCACTGTGAACCCCAGTTTTATTATCCAAGTGTGAGCTAGGCATAGCAATGGGTAAATTATTCTGAATCAGAATAAAATCATTTTCTTCCCACTCAGATGTGTGGATGAAAAATGGACATAAAGATTCCCACAGAACAGCAAGAACGTTTGTTGAGCCGTTTTTAACTGCTGAATTGCTGTAATTATCTAAAATGGCACAGAAGAGCACTTCCCCTCCTCCACTGAGCTTAGTAGGGAAACAGTGCTCATGGTGTGTAAATGAGCACTTGTTTAAATACTTGCAGTGCAACGCACTCGCCATGGACTGCCAGCAGCTCTATGTCAGGCAATATAATGGAAAACACAGCAGAAACTGAAAGGTGAGAAATGAACACCCCACCACCACCACTATAAAGAGGGCTGGATGCAGCTAGCACCACGGATGGTGTGCTGGGAATGCAGGAGCAGCTAGGCAGGGCAGCGAGCAGCTGCAACCCAAGAGCAGCATGTGGTTTGAGTGCTGCCACATGGGGAACACAAAAAGAACCAGCCTGTCACTCAGGACAGCTTCAGCACCAAGGCTTGGCATCCCTGCCAATTTTGCTAAAATGCCGCGGAAACAGCTCAGTCTCCTGTGTTGCTTAGGACAACATTCCGTTCGTGTTAAGCTGATGTAACCTGCTGCCTCATCTCCGGTGTTGCCGATAGCAGCAGAGTGCTCTGGGCTACAAACTGCAATTGAAGACACTTGGACATTTGCATGTAGTGTACTCGAGGGAATAGCTCTTGTAACAGCACAATGCACAGCAAATTTATTAATTGGGGAGGCACACCTCAGCTGTTTGATTCTGAAAGCAAAACTCACTGAGATTTCTACCAGAACAAGTATTTTAATAATAATGATTAAAAAAAAAAAAAAAAAAAAAAAAAAAAAAGTTTTCAAAGTATTGGAAAATCAACCAATTATTAGGCCAATTCTGTAATGTACTTTTTCTGCTTAATAAAGTGTTCCAGTTAATTCAGCACCATTACACATCATTTGTCCATGCCAGACATTTGTCCAGTTTTCCTATATTTTGATATCTCAGTGCATCACTAGAGGATTCAAACTGGTTTGCAAGATGGGAGACAGAGCTTTACATTAAATACATTGATAAAAAATAATGTAAACAATTCTTCAATTAAATAGTAGCAGATATCTTCAGTTCACTCAGGATATTTCTTCTGAGATGAAGCCAGCAAGAGATCGAAGAGTTTATGTAGTTCTGATTTTGTTTGGTCAAATATTTATTTTACAGAAAACAAAATAATTGAGGTATAATAGTATTTTATTAGAGAAATCTTCAATTTTACAAGAAAGGCATCTTGTACCTCTGCTGAGATCTGAGATAAAAATTCCCAGTCAACTTTATTTTCAGCCAGAGCCATGCATCAGTAGCATGGGGAGAAGCATATGATGAGCACTTCCAGAGTGCTCCCATAATGTGGGAGGAAATGTATCTCCAACAAGTTCCTCTGAACCTGGCAGCCCATCCAGCTCAGCTGACTCCATCCCATGTCATCTCTCACTGTATCCCTGAGAATAATACCAAGATACACATTCAGTGCTTCATCAAAACCTGCTCAAGATTTTCAGGCAGCTCCAGAAATATCAGAGTTATTAACTATGAAAAATTATGTCTGGATTCAGATCACACAAGACCTTAATGACTTTTAAAGTGATTCTGTCAGTTCTTTTGCAGGCTGGCTTGTGGATACGAGCACTTTAGATATATTAATTCATATTCAACAGAGCATTCTACAGATTGAGTAATTCGCTAAAGCATTGTCAACAACACAGGTAGCACATGAACACCAAAACTTGTAGTTTGCTGTAGTACTGCAGCAGTCCAAGCGGTAGTTATGCCCTTGGCACTTCAAATGCATCTCATCCAAAAATCTTTCACTAAATATCTGAGGTGGGTGTGAGCAAGTGGTCTTTTTACCTTGCAAAACATTTCACTTCTTTTGTATTTATCCTTTCTCTCCTGAATGCAACCATAAGCTTTCAGATTTAGTCACACTCCCATGCCCACAAACAGCTGTCTCCAGTCCATGGATCTTGCAGTAAATATATGTGGTAGAATTTGCCCTCTCTATCTGTCATTTTTTACCACTTATATCTGGTTTAATTAAGAAAATATTAAAGCACAAGGAGGTAACGTAACTACAAGACATAGAAAATTTATTTTGGAAGGTAAATGTTTTATACTTTTTTTTAATAGAAGAATTCTTTTTTCCAGTGAATGTTTTAACAAACAAAAGGTGACTCACACCTTGGAAAAGCTTTCCAGACAAACAGTATTTTTGGTAAAATGTTACTGGCTGGTTGCAATTAGTACATCTATTTGAAAGGCAGAGATAATGAAGGGCAGAAAAAATTACCTAACTTCCTTGTTCTTGAGTCAATGGGAAAGACTGAAATAGAACCAGGGATCCTTCAGCAGCACCCAACCCATAGTTGGCATCTCAAACAGCAGAATAAAGAAGTGTCGGAATGATTGGCATTACGAGACAACATTCATGGGCAGTTCCCACACTGTGGCATCCCTGACCGAACAGGAAATATCTTTGTTATCTAAGATCCTGCAGCATGGTAATGACTGGCAAGCACTGACTTGTTACTAGCACACACTGTGCACCACAGTTGCATCTTCACATTAAAATTTTAAAATGAAAAGTATTTTTATTTCTAACTTAAGTATAAAGATAATGAGTGTTGTTAATAAAATATTCACTTGCTGAAGATTATTTTTATGCTATCAATCAGTTTAGCCTGTCAGTTCCAACTATTTTGCATACAATGTTCTGAACAGTAATTAAATTTAGATATCGCTAATCACAGCACGTCTTAAAATCACACACACACACACACACAAAAAAAAAAAAAAAAAAAAAAAAAAAAAAAAAAACCACATAAAGAATTCAAACGATTCAGGGTGGCTAAATTGACAAATATTTTCTCACGATAAAGTCACAGACTGTGAGTCATGTTTCTGAGACTAAATAAATATGAAATTTTCTGTTTCTCCCCCACCACCCCACCCCAAAATGTCAAAGACCAGATTTTGATCTGCTGTAAAACTAGTGTAACAACATCAGATTCAGTCATCCCAGGTGACGTAGCAGAGGTTAGTCCCACATACATCTATTCATTATGTAGAGAATAGGAACCTTCAGTGTTGTCTCCAGAGCTTTACAGAGTTGCAAAGTTCTACACATTTGTGAAAGTGTGATCTGCAAATGTGTTTCAAACTGTGTTTCTGGGTCATATAAGTCCAGGAGGGCAAGGTCTAGATTCCTGTTTTAAATATATTTATTTGTCATTCTAATTTGTGCGAACATTCATGCATTTTCTGGAATCTAAAAGTCTGATTCACTGAAAGTGGCTACGTAAACACACCATACCTCAGCTCTGCCAACATATTTCTTACGTATATTTCACCTGTCTGCCACATGACTAAAAGATTATTGTTGCTTTTTTTCCAGAAACAACAAAACCTTTCCAGGAGAGTAAACTATCATCTTTTATTTCATATATGAGATCACACTGAAGAGTATTAATCAACTACCCAAGCACTGACTACAAAGCACTGATATTTATGGCTAAGGCATATATTTGAATTTCAGATTCTTTATTAGGGCAGTAACAGATAGGGGGAAAAAATCCTTCTACTCACAACGTAAGCAAATTTCCTTTGAAATTAATAGAATAATCCCCAATGAAGTCTTTTAGATGTATGTAGTATTGTATAGCTGCATTTAAATAAAGATTTGGAAGATAGCAATTCATCTTTGAGGGGGTTGCTGGCCACTTGGTAACCAGATGAATTTAGGGGCTCTGAAGAGCAGTTTATAATGTTGTTGAGAGATTCTGCTATGTGATTCTGTACAGGGGGGTACAACCATAACAGCTTGAGTTAATTTAAAAGATATTCAAATCTCACCTTTTCTGCTTTATATATTTCTGTAGGACTCCAAAAGAGGCAGAACAAGCATTTCTGCTTTCTACATCCAATTGTGTGTTGTATTTGGTTGAAACAGATGAGCAGAGATAAGGGTGGGAAGGCAAACTGAGTGGATACCAATACTTAGGAACCACTGCCCTTGATTAACCCTCTGGCATGGCTGAATCAGTTCTGCTGCCCACCATTTAGAAAGACCTTTCAGACTTTGCCTCATAAAAAAAGCTCAAAAGGATGCATCTACTGAAGCAGTCATGTGCTTACCTACCTACACTATTTAATCCAAAGTTAATTCACTCACATGAAGGGAAGAGACATGGATCCAAATACGCTTGATACATGCAGGGATTTAAAAGCTCTGTAAAACTAACACCTGGTCTAAAATAGGACTATCTCCTGTGGAAACTGTTTCTTTTGCAAAGAATTTATAAATATTAATTGGACTAGGGGTTCAAATTCCATGTGTGGTTTTGTGGCTTTTTTTTTTTTTTTTTTTTTTAAATTTTCTTAGTGAGTCTTCTAGCCATTGAGCTCTTCAATGCTTCTTGCTCCCCAAAGAATCTTTAATTATACTGCATAAAACAGATGAGCTTCATTACTTTTCTTTTTCTTATTATTAAAATAAATTAATTAGGAGGAAGAAAAGCATAGGGATTCATATTTTCTCAAAGGGATAATGTGAAATGAATGGAATACAGAACATAAAATATTCTAATTATAAACATGACCCCCTTTTCTTTTTTTTTTTTTTTTATTTTCTTTTTTTTTTCCAATATTAAACTGAGGAGATTATATTGATTTAAACTGGGTACATCTAATTTCAGAGTTTAAGACTATGAACAGAACATGAACTTAAAGAGACATTACAAGAATTTAGATTAACCTAAAGGTAAGTCAGAGGCTCTCATGTGAAGTATAATGTGCAAGTGCAACCTCACCAGACTTTAGTCATTCTTTGTTTAATTCTTTGTTTCACCCCTTACACTGGCATGAACTCACAGCATACCAAAATGCAGGTGTAAGAGATCAGCACTGAACAAAACAAGGACAAGATAGGTCATTTATTATCACAATATAATAATATTTATCATAATTATATATGATTATTTACTCACTACACCTTGGGGTAAAAAATAGCCACTCTCTCAAAAACGACGCAGTGATTTCTCCTATGTTCCCCTTCTCATTTTCAACTATACCGCAAATATGCTTACTCCTATAGGCTCAAGGCTAGTCAATAACAGCAGCAAAATAATACACGTTCCCAGAGAATTTTTAAAAAATCATTATGTGTGTTGCATACACACTGTGACTTTGTGAGACATGATGGAGATGCCCACACTGGACTTTGTGTTTCTGTCTCTAAGATCATCATGTAAAGGTACTTTCTGAAGGAGTAGACATTTTGCCTGCTTTACAGAACATTACAACTGACTATTCTCACATTGATATCATTGTCTTGATAATAAATAATTTACGTTAATAAATTACTGTTATGATAAGGAATGTCCTTGTTCTGAATCAGATTTTTCATTTAAACCTCTAGTGCCCTACATGTGCATGTGTTCACACAACTGTCTGCTACAAAATTTTCTGTCAAGGCCCTCATCATCTAGCAAGCTTTAAAACCCATGGGTCATGTTCAGTGATTCTACTAAGCACACTTAACTTGAGAAACATCATGTTTCAGGTTGGTTTGGCATTTTAAGACCACAGCCACATTTTTTTGTTGTTATTGTTTTTTGGGTTTTTTTGTTTGTTTGTTTTTTGTTTGTTTGTTTGTTAGTTTTTTTTCCTCACAATCAACATATTTTAACTAAAGAACAGCTCTAAATGAAGAATAGTGGATTATATCAATGCGGATGATTAAACAATGACATACTATTACTCAAATCTCCTATTTCTACAGATCCATTATACACATCCTCACTAGTAATGCACAATCAAAAGAAGACTGTAATAGAGCAACACATGAACAGCTGAGTCAGTAGTCCAATTTTCCTAAAGCATGAACTAAAAAATATGTGTACACAAATGTATGTGTCAAAACAGACACTTTATTTTTCACCCTGGACTAATCCATGCCATTTCTGCATATGCACAGCCTGAAATTCTGCATAAAAACAAGTTTCTGCAACCTTAGTAATGAGGTCAATTCATAATTAATTGTCTTTGAGTTGTGAAAGCTTCAGCTTCTGCTTCTGCTTTAAATTTCCCTGGGTTCAGACAGTGTGATTTGATGCAAAATCAGTTATCCCTTCACTGAACTGAAATGAACTTCTCTGTGGCAGTGTTTATGGTACATTGAAACTGGTAGGAAATTCTGAGAAAACTCTCAGAGTTTTCACTGCAACAGTTGCTTTACAGATGGACAGACAACACAGATTCTGAAAGGGAAGAATAGTTTCAGCCCTAGTACTGGTGTTGACTCTTTTAAAATAATACTGTACAAAACACCCATGAACAAGCAGTCTAGAGGGAAATAATAGGTTATATAACAAAATCAGAGGGAAAAGGTCATCCAGGTTTCTGCTAGAGCCTTTAGATTCAGGACTGCATTAGTAAATTTTGCTGAATATGCCAGAAAAGCAATATTTGATTTTATTATATTCCAAAGAGATAACAGATGATACATTGGTAGGAAAAAACAAACAAACAAATAAAACCACAAAGTATCTTGTAATTTAGAAATAATTATTTCTGCAATGTTTCAGAGCCTTTTCCTCATTAAGCTTACTACTGCATCTGTCCAATACTATGGGGATTGAACCTGTTCCCACCTCCAATCTGCCTACTGGTGAAGGGAAATGGCTACAGGTTAAGCTCTGGAACTTTCCAGTGAGGTAACTGGAGAACCAGGTACCTGAGAACAGACACAATGCAAAGGGTCTGCAGTGATTAGGATCTCTCATAGAAGTCAAGAAGGATATTTAAGACCAAGTTGGGAAGGCATCTTGCTGTGACTGACAAAGGATGGACTATCTGGACTGCAGGTTCTTCCACTCCTATTTTCCAATGAAGTATGAACTAGTCAGTAAAAATGAGTAGAATACTTCAGCAGGAATGAGTTTTGTAAAAACCAAAAAGAAGCCATAGCAAGATAATAGAAAGCTAACTAAATTGACTTTATCTCATATGATCTCAGTAAAAAGATGCCTGCATAACTTAAGGCCTGATAGCCACATGTCCTCCATACTAATTTCTTCTGTTTGAATTTTCTCAAGTTCTTGTAATCATTAGGATATGGAACAAAAAGTTTTTGCAAAATGAGAGTCTTCCTCCTGCTTGATTTCATCATCTAGTACTGATAAAGTCACTGTAAAGTAATGAGGAAGTTATTATGATTTTTATATAATAAAATATGCATAATATATATACTTATAAAATGTATGAATATTTGAATTGTATATTAAAATGTACAGAGAAATGGAATTCACAGAAGAGCTGAGGCTTATAAATCAAATCCCTTTCAAACTTTTCAAAACCTCTTACACAAGAGCTTCACACGTCTGTGCAAAAAGTTGAAGTAATGAGGTGGACAATAAACCAACCATGCAAAATAGCCTTTCTAACATTGCACTGACTGATAGTTCCAAAAAGGTTAAAAATTTCACTATTTAAAATTATTAATGCTACTTCATCTCTACATCCAGATTTTATTTTATTTTTTTTTTCTCTCTCATCAGTGAATTACCTCATGCTGAACTGATGAAAATGCATTTGCATTTTCTAAGAAAATTAATGTGGATTTATTTCTTCCATCTTAGCCTTTGTGCAAATATACATCCAGTTCCCACAAAGAAAATAAAATAAATAAAAACAGAACAGAAAAGAGTTTTAAGACATGAAAGGGATGCAATAAAAAAATCAGATAATCTGCTGACACTGATTTGCTAAAAGACAGTGCAAGATATTTCTCTTGAAGTACTCAGAATCTGATGATATTGTTAGCTTTACCAGTTGTAAGAGCTCATCTGAACTGAGAAAACATACAGCAGCAATGCTAGCAGCAGAGCTCAATGTGCTGATGAATGACCAACAAACTCCTCTTTCTGTTCCACCTGTGACCTGCAGCCAAGGGCAAGGAAAAAGCAATCAGGGAACAAGACAGGTGCTACACCAGTTCACCTACAGTTTGGGAGCAGCAGGAAGTAGAAATGAGTTCACTCATAGCTACATTGTAGCTTCAGGCCAACACCAGGGTTCCTGTCGGCCTTGATGGGTTTTTGAGTTGCTTTGCAAGAGTCCCAACAATCTACTACAATTATACATAGCAAAGGTAAAAATAATAAGAAGAAATAAATAATAGAAAATAAAGGAATCCCTTCTTAACATCTATAAGAACTATTATTTCTCCCCTTTTATGTTATCTTCTTGAGAAGAGGAGGTCTTCCAGAAATATCACCACAGCTGCTGTGCAGCATGTTTATCAGGCTCAGATAAACAGATTCAAACATCCACTTGAAAGTCAATAATCTTTCTTAAGGTCTGAAAAAAATTGGATTCAGTACTTTAAAGTGGATTTTATTTTCTGAGTGCTTTAGTATTTCCTGCTCCCAGAGCAACTCTGAAGAGAGCTTGCATGAAATCTCAGGAGGAAAAGAAAGTAGGTCCTTATGCATTTCCCATTCAACTCCAGGCCTGTTCAGAGATCTAAGCAAACCTTTGGATTTTCCAGCACATCTGAACTAAAGTGAACTCTTCAAACTTTGAAGTTTGCTCATTACTTTATCAAATGGAAGCCTGATTTATGTTTCATATTTGCATGCTATATTAATAGCCCAGATGACTTACAGAAAGTGAAAATAAGGGCTGAATGTACTTACGAAAATGTGTTACTTCAAACATGCCCCTAGTAGAGTTTGCTGAGTTGATCAAGAAGCATCAATGTGCTGTCAGTATGATTATGAAGGCCAGTTCTTTCCATATACAAAGCACTGGAGGCAGAAAATGTACCAGATTTCTTTATAAATAACTGGTCATATATCAGCAGCAAAGACTCAATGTGCAGAGCTACACACATAGAGTTTTTTGAGATAACAGCAGTCCAGCAACTTTCTCTTCCACACATACATTTGCATTTAGCAAGTTGAAACTGAGAAATCTGTAAAATTTCATGCTTTCCTTGATGACTTATTAAAAATGCTGGGATATTAGTACACAATAACAGAGCATGCATGGCAGGATCACAACACCTGCGAAACTGTATTATGAAGCAGTAAGAAGATATTAAAAATTAAGCTCTTTTAAAAAACATTTCCAGGTGATGAAAAATAATTATATAACCTCCTTTTTGTCTTTTTTTTTTTTTTTTTCCTCCACATTATTATTACATTACAAGCTGCAGCACAAGAAACACAACCTATGGACAACATTATGTATTGTATACAGTGTATCTCTGTAAGGCCTGTTCTAGATAGTCTATAAGACAGATGAACTTTCCTAACTCCCTGAGTTCATTTTCGTTCCAAAAAGCCCATAAGCTGTAATGACACCAGGTCACACCTATCCATTTGCAGGGCTGGAAGAGATGTGAGAGGGCTCCAGCACTTGCTCAGGCAGCATTCTGCTTTCCACTCCCTCTTTCAGAGCAAGGCTGGACTAACCAGCCCTTTACCATGAAACCAGTGCACTTCCATGTATACCAAGTACATCTGGGAATAATTGAAATGGTCACATGTGCTGTATGTCACTGATCAGAAAGGCCTCACGCTGTCCCATCTGCTGGTGCTGACCATCCTCTCTGCCACACAAGGACACAGGATATGCGAGCCTCCCTAAGGTACATGGTGAAGTTCTTCTGTCTCCTCCTCTGTCACTGTTAAACTGAGGAACAAACAGACACAAACTTCTGTGCAGAATTATCAGGTATTTCAAATAACATTTTGTTTTTCTTGAGTTCTTTGGACTTTTCTTCAGGCCTTTTCCTTCAATGATAGACCTTTTGTTCTTGTCCTCTTTTCTGTGTCTGAGTCAGTTTCAACCATCTGTGTGCTACTTATCATTTTCAACATTAATATATGAATAAGTATTTCTAATTTCTATTTCTAATTTTCTATGTGGCTGTAAGGAAACAATAAAACACATGCTAATAAAATTAAATTCTCAAAGATAGTGTTGGTTAAATATTGACCCAAAGACTTTTATGGTATACCAAAAATCCATCATGAAATCAATGGAGTATGTCATATTTCCAGCACGGGGCCACAATTTTTGTTGCTGCAAGTTCTTCCAGAACTTGTAAAGAATATATTTGGGTATCATCAAATCATGACCAATGTCAAATCTTATAAAAATCTTATCATTTTTAAAATGCATTTCTAAAGGAGGCCAGGTATGTGTGATATTCTCTTGTGGTTTTGGGTTTAGCAGGGTCCTTCTGAGAACTGATAAATGTAGAGATTGCAGGGATAGAGGAGGATGAGAAGGGTAGATCATCCCCACATTGTGCTCTAGATGGCAAAATATCTTACTGTGGCTTCCTGCCAGATCAGTGCTTTCCAAAGTAAGTGAGAAACACTGAGAGGGGATGATGTCTAACTTCATAGACACATTAACAAAAGAAGCCATGAGAGGAAAACCTTAGTTCATGTCCATGCAGGCAGTGGAATAAAAAATAAAAATAAATAGATAATAAATAAATAAATAGATGAACAGATAAATAAATAAATAAGTCTTGCTGGGAAAGTCTGGTGTAGTGTAACATGGTCTGTAAAACATTTCTGTATAAGCAGTTAATTCCAAGAGTCACATTTCCATTTGAGGGAAGAAAACATGTCCCTTTCTTGAAACATACCTCTGGTAAAACAAAGACTAGTGTGTGTCTGAGTAAGGCAAACAGGGAAAAATAAACAACCTAGTTTTTACTTTAAATGCTGTGACGTGGTGGAAAGTATGTTCCCTATGTTGGGAAAAAACAAAAACAAAAACAAATAACAACAACAACAAACAACAACAACAACAACAAACAAACAGAAATAAATGAAAACTTTTAAATGCTAAAATACTTTTATTTGGACTCTAACCAGTCCATTCCAAATCCATCAATATATTAGCCAAATAAAAGCTTTACCAGAATCAAGAGCATTCAAGGTTCATTTGACCTCATTGGTAGGTCCCACTTAAACTAACAGTGCATTTTTCAGTCTCGTATCTCCAGGCAAGGCAATATACTTTCATGCTTTATGGCTGCTCTATGTTTATTCCACATTTTCTTGTAGGGCTTCAGATTTCCAATGCACTGATACCACCGCATGGTGTTCAGCATTAAACTGCATATGCTTTTTTCTTGCAATTTTCCCTCCAAATATTTAGTCAGATGTACAAGTTCTCCACTGTCTACCTCTTTTGTTTGCCCTGAGAACAACCACAACAGCTGACAGAGCAAGAAGTGCAGGTAGCAGCAGTCTGCGACCAGCTCCTGTGCTAGAAGTATCCAGGAAAATTCTGCTCTGCACAAGCAGAGACAAGGGAGAAAAAGCTCAAAAGGGAAAAATAAAAGCTGTAGGTCTCTGTCACTACCTGGTATTTAAAATGCAAATAAAATCTAAAGACAGTCTTAAAAATAAAGATCATTTTCATGTGCACACTGATATTTGTTCCCACACTGTTCTGAAATTCAAAGAAGACCAAAACCCTCAATTATTTTTAGCATTTTCCAATTCAGACCACAAGCTTTTTAAGTTATATGTTGTAGAGATCTGCAATTTTCTTGTTTTGTGATGGATAAAAACCTTGTGATCTCCTACACAACTGGAACAAAGTAGAAATGCCCCATACTGAAGAATTCAGGGAAATATAAAAGGCATTGTCAAGACCAACTACCAACTTAAGCCAGGAAACAGAGATTGTGATGTATAAATCAATACTTTATTCAGAAAAAAACATCAAAACTTCACTCAGCACAATGTCTAAAACTCATCAGGAGCAAAATGCGCCAGACATCATGAACAACAGGCAACTCTAAGATCTTTAACAAGTTGAGGCAACATATTACAAGATTTCTTCCAATACACAGCTTACCACAGAAACTGTCAGACAAACATCATGGGAATTGCCACAGGTGAAATAAATGGGAACATACACAGATCATTAATTTCCCTGCCCTCCCTTAAACTCTAGCCAGATTGCTTTTGGGGTGATCTCTCCAAGAGTCAAGTAAGGACTTCAGTGCTCAGGTCCCACCACACAGGACCACAGCTGCATTTTCCCCAGTCTTTGATCTACAGAAGGCATTCTGCTATCAGCAGCATTGCAGTTGGCGCGAGTGAAGCTTCCTGCCTAGCTTTGGTTTCAGAAGTAGCAGGAAGAGAGGATGGAGTCTTCAAATGACAAAAAGCACATGTGTATTTTGACAGTCAAGTTACTGGGTAAGAAAAACTTTATATTTTGCCCACTCATGAAGTATCACTCAGCATGCGCACCTTGCCTGTCAGTACATCTTTTGGACAGGTCACTTCCTGCATGAAACAACTTCAGCAGGCTCCTCAGGCACTGGTCTGGCACCCCACCTGGCCAAAGATAGGCTGGCTACTCATTTGAAAGCTACTGAGCAATTACAGTTTCTCCAGTATGTACAAAGTGATACAGACTGTACACTGCTCTGTTTTTTCCAACACTGCATACTCTGCTGTGTATGTAGCTACAGGAACATACACTACACCATTCAGAAATAATGCAGTTTCTTCTTTTCCATCTTTTGTACATAGTATTCAAGAAATAGTATTCCACAGTCTGTGTCACTCGTGTCACTGCATTACATATTCATAAGGAGCAAATAATTTTCGTGCTACTGTTACTGTGAACACACAGAAGCAGTTGTGTTTGTGTTTGCTCCTGGGGCAGAAAGTTCCCCTTTGCTCAGAGGGAGGAATTGTAAGATGACCTCCCTTTTCCAAAGCCAGTATGGAATCTCTTGAAGCAACAGGAGTTGGAAAAGAGATGCATGGTTGAACTAGCATGGTGCTCTTGCACTGACAGCTTCATTAATCTGAACTCCCTGCAGATTTACAAATCATTGGATAAGTCTTCTACACCAAAGTATTCCAGCAGAAACAGCATGAATAGAATCAAGAATCATAGAGTACCACAGATTCATAGAATGACTTGGGTTGAAAGGGGCCTCAAGGATTATTTAGTTCCAGCCCTGCTGGCACAGACAGGTTGCCAGCCATGAGGTCAGGTACTAGATTGGATTATATCTCTAAATCTAAATGTGCCATTGTGGCCAACATTGATACTCTGGGGAGAGTCTGTTGGAATATCTCATGAGAACTGACAGTTTTCATTATTTTTAATCAAGAATGCATTTTTATATTGTCAGAAGCCATACATGTACCTATGGGGGGGAGGAGGAAGAGAGAGGATGATCCTAAAATTGAGAGCTCAAATTTAACAGGAAAAAAAGAAATTCTTTAAGAAACTGGAGATAAATCTCAATATTTTGAGGTCAGCTTAAAAACAATTATTCTAACATTTTCACTTCCAAATATAAAATAAATTACTCATTTATTTATTAAATAAATTACTCATAGGTAACATATCTAATTAAGGAAAAGATCTGTAGACCTTTCTGACCTCCGTGTATGTCCAAAGGGAAACACAAACTCTCAGCGGCAGGAAATGACCTGCCATATGGCAAAAATACGGGCAGCAAGATTCTTCAAGAAGCTCTCACATGTAAAAGCACCATTTCTGGTAATAAAACTTCTACAAACATTATTCAGAGTTTTAGTGTAGCAAGAAAAATGCAGCAATTTAGTAAATATATAGTATCAGAATCCAAACTTGGTCTCAATTATAGGTTTTCAAAAGGTACATAAAATCTCTAATGTTCACAACACTTTAGTTATCTGTTGAAAACAGAGAGGGCCTCCATTTATGGAAGAAAAATGCCTTGAAATTGACAGCTCCATTATTTATAGTTTTTCATTCTTGTGCAGCTGAAACACTTGAAGGACGTAGGGAAGCAATTGTGAAAGTACACGCAAATTCTTCTGAAAATTTTGGTTAGAAAGATACTTGTCTAGAATTACATTTTTAAAATGGCTTGACTTTTAATGTCAAGTATATGATGAACAAGTATATTTGATAGACACAGGCTGCAATTATCTCACTTTTCCAAGCTACTGCATGTCCACACTGATCTATTATATAAAATTTCTTTTTGCCAAGATGGAAAGAAAATTCTATACTCCTAAAATCTTTCAATGCTTATTAAAAATATAGGAAAATCAGTGTCATTTAGTTGTGGGAAATGGAGAAGTCAGCTCGACCTCACTGAATGTTGACTCACTGGAAAGGAGACAGTAGGTCTGGATAGGCAGGGGTGTTTTGTACCTAGGCATAAGATAAGCTCTCTGCTTGTTATGGAACTTGCTTGCTTTCTAGCCAGTGGATTATTATGTTTGGAACAGAGGTAAGATTTATTAAAATTGATGAAGTATTATAGCAGTGTCAGACAATCTAGAAATATGATTTTCAGAAAATATTTATGTAGCAACAGAAAAGGGTACACTACTTGTGTATCATGTACTAAGAGTACAATAGATATTTGTAGCCTGAAAGTATGTTCAGTCTTTATAGAAAGGGTCTGAGAAGTTTCCAGAGGGAAGGACAGAGAGAGAAGCTTTTACATGTTCGGTTTTAAAATATTTTTTTCATAGATGGAACAACAGAAGGAATATAAAGAAAGTAAAAATGGAACTAAAGAAAATGTGTTTTGCTTCTTATTGTTTGTTTATTCGATGTTTGGTTTGGGTGGTGTTTTTTTCTAATTCTTTTAGCTATAGTATCACTAGACAGAAATGAGGCAGGGATGTATAACTTACAGGACAATAAACATCCTGCTTTCTTCATGAGCTCCCTAGACAGGCAGGCCATTAGTTTTTATGTTTCTTTGATTTCTTCAGAAAAGACTGTGAATCAGGAGGTAGTCTTGCAAAATCAATGTCAGCTTTTTGGCATAGTATCATAGGCTAAAATAGGAATTTCCTGAGAAATCCAACACATTAGTCAATAAACATCATCTCCTTCAGGTGAGATGCCTGTTTCACTTTCCCTAAGCCACTGTAAACACAGCACCACAGCTGAGGTCCAAAGAGTAAGTGCTGGGACTGCTCTCCTGGTACACTTAAATTTGCTTCACTGGTGGTTTGAATAGTTACAAACAAATAGCTCTGCAGTATTACTAAGTGGAGAGGTTTCTACTACTTAAAGTCCAGACATTTCAGAGTCTCAAATTCCAAAAGCAGAATAGAATGTTGAATAGAATAGAATACAAAATACAAAATAGAATAGAAAATAGAATGTGTGAAGAGCTGGTTTGGCACTGAGGTTTGGCATTGCAGCGGACAGCCTGCTCACAGTGCTGGGGTATATACAAGAGCTGCATAAACAACAGAAGAGTCTGACACTGGGGTTGTCTGAGCTGGACCCATGAGAGGAGAGGTTTCTGCAAAGACCTGGTAGAGCCAAAGGGAGACAGGCCTTTCCTTCTCAGGAGATCTGTCATTATTAATTTGATGAATAGCAGTGTTACGTGAAAATGTTGGAACTTCCATTCTCAAACAGAGCCTAAAAGACTGGCTGAAGTGGGATATGTGCCCCATACCCATGGCTCAGTCCATAAAAAAATCTCCTGCCTGGCACACCACTAGAGTGACCAGCAATGGAGCCAGAGGGAATGGCATGAAGCTGCAACAGAGGAAGTTCATGATGGATATGGTAAAAGGCTTTCTAGCAAAGAGTTATTGGGCACTGGAACAGACTCCACAGGGCAGTGGTCAAGGCTCAAGAAACAGCTGGACAAATCTCTCAGACACATGATTTTTGTGTGGTCCTATATGGAGCCAGGAGCTGGACTCAGTGATTCTTGTGGGTCTATTCCAACTCAGGATATTTTATGCTTCCATGATTCTACACTTGGAATATTTTATATTAAAATTTTAGACAAGTTGTAAGTTGGTGAAGGTCTAAGTAACTCATCTGAGACCATTAGCACTTGATTTCACTGGCTTCAAGGAGAACTGAACAATATTAATCTTTGAATAAAATGATTTTAATCTTTATCCCTAATGTTCTCTTCATACATAATGCCAAACCAGACATCAGGCTAGAGACAGTAACCAGAGTCTCCCTCCATGTTTGTCATTCATGGATAAGTCCATTCTCACAAACAGCAAAAACAGCTGTGGCCACACAACATTGCAGAAGCAGCAGACTTAAGGTAAAAGCCAGAAAAGAACAATAAGGGGATGATAACACATAGTTGTCCACAGACAGTGTTGCAGTGAAACTTCATCCTACTGTGCAAGGTGTTATGGGTACAACAAAACCCCTGACACCCAGTGTTTTATTTGCGCTGTCCACAAAGAGCAGGGCTGCCAGGAAAACTGGACCCATTTTGTAGGATGAAAGCCTGTGCAATACACCCTCTGCTGGCTCTTCCATCACTGCATGCAGTTTTGCAAATGCTTTTGAAATTGCTTGAACCCTTCAGTGCTTTCACCAGTTCTAAGGAAAACACACAATCTCTTTTACACGCAGCTTACTTGAACAATTTTTCCAGGTCAAGCTCTCTCAGCCTCAGCTGACTTTCTGTTCACCTGCCTGAGTGGGCAGGACTTCCTGCCTACTGTGTGAACTGGTGGCTGCACTGGCACTATGAGCTGGCTGGGGCCAAGATGAAGGGGGTTTATATTCTACAGTAAACTTCCCTTTTCCTGTTATTATCATGGGCTGTATCACTGAGCGTAATATCTGCTGCAGATTTCAAAATAACTGGAAGTAAATTATTTTTATCACTGCACATAAGAAAGCAAATTTTCAGCCTATGCCAAGTAACCAAACCAATCACAGCCATGCTATCAGCACATACTTCATGCAAAATATCGTGTTGTCATGAAGTTTCTGAGATTCTTACTGAAAATAGCATCAAAATAAGGAGGGGTGAGAATTTCAGGTGTTGGTGATTCTCCTTTGTCTACTTCCTGGAGGTGTTTGTTTCATAAGAGCCACATACCTGAGCCACATCTACTCACAATGAATACCTGCATGCTTATTTTGGTAGGACCCCAAGGCATTAACATAGTCCTATGTCAGCCATATTCTCAATATAGCTCCTGTTTCATTGCTGGTAAGATTTTTTATTTTTTTTAATACAGTGAGACTTCTGACATGACTCATAGTTTTTAATATTCATCTCTCCCAAGGACTAGATGTAGACTGTGAGATTAATTTCATTTGCAATTTAAAGTCTAAAGACTTCTTGTCTTTGTTGTTCTGCTGATGTCTCAGTCTCTTCCAGAGCCTGTGATGGTTCCCAAGAAGAAGGAATGTTGCACTGTTTGCAATCAGCAGTCTCACAGAAATGATAAAGCTCTCCCTAGCACACACCAGTTACCTCCAGCTCCCACAAAAAAATAAAATAAAATAAAATAAAATAAAATAAAATAAAATAAAATAAAATAAAATAAAATAAAATAAAATAAAATAAAAATAATTCTTGAAAGACAATTTGAACCTCAAGGACCTCAAGGTCGGGAAATGCAGGGCTCAAGGACTTACTGAGTAATAGCTGGCCACTGTTACTAGTGTCTCTCACTTCACCCTATTGGAAATACCCGGTAATTATGTCAAAGGAACACAGGTTTTCTGATTTTTTTATTTTTAAACCCCCTGGTTCAAACAGCCTTGTAAGAAGTTTTAATTATTTCCTAGAGAAGCCAAAAATGCATGACAAGGAGCCCACCAAATTATTTTCTGTCCTCAGGCAACCAGAAAGAATGTTTTTGAAATATTTTTAGAGCCAGGTTACAGTTAGCAAACAATACTGAAGAAAAGTCTACACATTCCCTCAGAAAAGGCACTCTAGAAATCAACAAGAACTCACCTTCTCTTTTAAGGGAAATGTGATGTAAAATATGAACCGTGACAAAAAAAAGGACTGTTTCCTCACATTTTCTGAGCATTCACCATCTGAAATCACAAGCACTCCTGAGAATAAAGCATACAGTATTAAGATTTTCCATGAAACAACAAATGCATTTGTTGAGGTTTTTAGCAGTTGTTTTTTCACTTCAATACAATCCTAGCACATCTGGCTGAAATTCAAAACCACTACCCAGGTGGGCAAAATTAATTGAAAGAATCTTTCCCTACCCTCAGTGCTGTGATTTATAGCACCTCATAATATTTTAGTTTTTGAAACAGGCAACAAGCATTTTCCAGTTCACTACCATATGAGAGTGACCTTTATCTGGTAGGCTCAGTAACATATTAAGCAAATCATTATTGATTGATTAGCCATGAAAGGTCTTTATAGGACATGAAAGATACAATCAGCTGTCAAAATAGCAGACAATATTATAACTTCATGAGGCTCCGTACCTTTCTCTACAGTTTTCCCAATGTATAATGCCTTTTATGCACTGAAACATATATGAAAATGTAAGCACAGAATCAGCCCCAGAAAGAACAGCTGAGCAGTATCCTTATGTACTACTTATCATAATCACAGAATCACAGAATCACAGAATTGTAGGGGTTGGAAGGGACCTCTAGAGATCATCGAGTCCAACCCCCCTGCCAAAGCAGGCTCCCTACACCACGTCGCACAGGTAGGCAGGTCTTGAATATCTCCAGAGAAGGAGACTCCACCACCCCCCTGGGCAGCCTGTTCCAGTGCTCCGTCACCCTCACTATCCTACAACACTGTGTGTGTTTGGAGGGGTAGGGGGAGGGAGGGAAGAAAGGGGAAGAAATACAACCTTTTATTCCAAAATATGTATGTTTGTATGAGAGAACTGACATATGTGAAACTGAAATCCAAGCAGACAAAATTTCAGTTTTGCAATAAAGTTTACCTACAGCAAAGGAATTGTAAAATTTCCTGAAATACTTTGAATAAAGTCAGCAGTTTTAGTTACACTTTACTAACTGACCTAAATTTTAGCCTCCTAAAAATAGATAAACAGTGGTTTCAAATAAGAAGTAATTACTGTTGCATGAACAGGAGTATGAGATTCAAAACACCGTACTAATGAATTATAGAATGTTTTTAATTGTATCTCCGGTACTTTCTGCTAACTAGCTACTTACACTCAAGAGAATTAAAGATTGTAAGAGATAACTGCAGTTATCACACAGCAGAATGTGTTATAAAGGTAGTCCTGGTGTTGAGAATGTCTCAAAAATAATTTCAATCACAGGAAGAGTTGGTGTCGATAATACAGCAGATGAGCTTCTTGCCAAAATAAACCAAAATGCTCTTCTACCTGTTCAGAGAAGGTACCAAAAAAATCCAAGAATTTAAACTCAAGGGATAAATCACTTACAAAAGCCAAAGAAACAGAACTTTTCATTGAGTCTTGGCAGATCTTGCAAACTTAGCTGTTCTGTTTCATTGGAGGAAACAGAGTTTTGGTCCTTAAGTTAAACAAGTCCAGAAAAACAATCCAAGAAGTCCAGGCTCCTCCTGCTATGACCTCAAATGCTGGAAGCCACTCTTCCCACTCTTACTGATGTGATTCTTGTAAATCTTATTTCCAGATTCCAAAGTTCACAGGAACTGGATGCATTTGCACTTATGCTCACCAGTGCAAGATGCCTGGATGTACACAGGCTGGTCTTTTCAGAACAAGGAAGCCTGCTTTCAAGTCCTTCATGGGCACATTATGAAAACCATAAGCATACCTTAGATTATATCATTCTTGCTATCTCTGTGTCATTGCTTGAAGGCATAAAAATTCCTTCCTCTTCAAGTTCTCACAACACACCTGTTTGGATAAACTTCAATTTCTCTGAGGAAAAAAAAAAAAAAAAAAAAAAAAAAAGTTCTAGAGACATTTTCCTTTGACCTGGGACTCCACCTTTTCCCGAGGTCAGCTGGCAAGGCCATATCCTCCTCAGCTGTTTGTTTGAGTTACGCCCAGTAATCATAACTACTAAGCAACTCATTATTTGGGCTGATGGAGGTCTCTAGTGGAAAAGAAGCTGAAACACAAGTCATCTCTGATCTCCAAGATAAGATCTGTCTGAGAGGGAAAAAAACAAAAAACAAAAAATAAACAAACAAAAAACATTATCCCTCATGCAGCAAATCAAGACACACAGCAGAATTGTTTTCTGAAACAATTTGCCCCAGGAACTGTTGGAGAGTAATCTTCCCGGGTAAAGTCATGGAAATCAGAGCCACGGTGTGGTTTGGAAGAAGGAACACCCACTGTCATCTTACTTGGGCAATAAATGGTCAAAAAAATATTTCTTCTGAACAAAGCCAAGAATTTATGAGCTTGTTCAAAATGCAATAACTTGTGATCTGTGGCTCCACATTGCTTGTCTCATTGGATAGAAAATATTTTTTTTTCATGAGTGGAAATGGTAAAACGATTTTTTAGAAATTAACTAGCTGCATTATATATGTGAGAACTATTATGCGACTATATAAATTATCATGAGTCCATCAATTCTAGTAATTTCATCAGTGGATAAATTGATAAAATTACTTGGATGCAGCACATGAGCTAAAACATAACCAGCACAGAAAGGCTCTCAGAGTACCTGAGAGTAAAAGTCCCATCTGAGAGTCATGCTGGCAAAATCTGCATGCAGATGCCCTACCTGTAGGTCCAGGTAGTCAGTGACCCAACACAAAAAGACAGCTTCGTGTTGCTGTGCAACAGAAAAAAGTAGTCTGCACATAGCAGAAGAGAATGGAGCAAATCTCAAGACAACACAGGGCTTTGAACATTTTTTTCTGGAAAATCAGGTTATGTGCCAAAACTTGCTGATTTATAAGAAACTATTATACTGTGATTTACAACTATCAGTGATACAGATTCATCTTGGAAAAAAACTGTTCTCTAAATAACTGTTCTATTCTACCCTTGCATCAAAATGTAGACAAAAAAGTAAGCCTTACAAAAGAGAAGGAGATTCAGGGCACCTGGTAGTTCTAGAAAGCTTCCCAAATAAATTCAGCATAGCCATTGCATCTGGGGACACAGAAAATAATTCTCCACTTACCAGCAGGATTTTTCATCTCACATCTGATCCTAGGCCAGATTTCACACACATCAAAAACTGAAAATCAGAACAGGTTTGTTAATTAATTATTCACTGTGATTCTGTTTGAGAATAAAACCTAAGGTTGATTTCATTATTGATTTTTAAAAGTACCCAGCACTATCGAAATTTACATATATCCACTGCTATGTCTAAAGAAGAGTACACATGCATCATACAGGTATACCAATTTTACCAACGTGTTTCATAAAAATAGTCCAAAGAAGGTAAAAAAAAAAAAAAAAAAAAAAAAAAAAAAGCTATACCTATTGTCAGCTACACAGCAAAAAACAGAGAAAAAACAGAAAAAACAGAGTGAGGGGAGTGGAAATGTTCTATTATTGACCTCTTCAGTGTTGCGTATAGTTCCTATGCAACTCAAAATTAATCCAGTACTGGATGCAGCTACCCAGAGAGCTTGTGTCTCCATTTCTGTAGATATTCAAAACTCATCTGGATGCTTTCCTATGCAATCAACTGTAGGCCCTCGATTTAGCAGGGAGTTGGAATAGATGATCTCCAGCATTCCTTCCAAACTCTTGGTGATTCTGTGTTTCACTCGTGTTCTCTTATTGGAATTAAAGGTACAGCGTAACACAATAGGAATAGAAAAGAGAGATCATCACAGAATCATAGAATTATTTGGGTTGGAAGGGAACTTCCAACACTTCCCTCTAGACCAGGGTGCTCAGATCTTGAAAGCTTCCAGGGAGGGGCATTCACAGCCTCTCTAGGCAACCTGTTCCAGTGTCTCACAACCCTCAGTAAAGAATTTCTCTCTATTATCTAGTTTAAATCTACCCTCTTCCAATTTAAAACCAATTCCCCATGTCCTCTTGCTATCTGTCCTTATAAGAAGTCTTTCCCAAGCTTTCCTGCAGGCCTCCTTCAGGTATTGGAAGGCCATTATAAGATCCCCTAGGAGTCTTCTCCAGGTTGAAGAGCTCCAGATCTCCCAGCCAACTGTCCTGACAACTTTTTTACTTTTTATTATGTAGGATGTCTTTCAGTGTCACAGACATTTTCAGTGAGATAAATCACTCTGATAGGAAAGTAGTAAGTTTGTATGCTCCTTACGGTCCCAAATTGCTCTTATGTGTAAAATATTACATATAATTAAGCAAGAAACTCACAGTAAGCAATTCCTCCCTTCTTCAGTACCTTCCAAGAGGACATTCTTTCCCCACTGTCATACAAATAAAGGACAAAATGCTAGCAAGTTCATGTAATACAGTTTGAAAGAAATAACTGACATTCAAGAGACATTTACATTTATTGTATGGTGACTAATCTGTTAATTCTTGGTTCCAAGTCAGAAAGGAAGGCAAGAAAATTCAAAGAGGAGGAGCTGTGTTTATTTACGAAGTGAATAATGGACTGCATCCTCCCAGCAGGGACTCCTCACAACTAACCACAGCTTAGACTTCAGCCCACCTGGACTTGGAATTTTACAGCTTACTGCTTCCTGAACACTTACACAATACAATCAGAGGTCTGAACATTCCATATAAAGGAATGTGAAAGAGATGCAAACATAGCTCAAAAAAATTAATAAACTCTGGATAGATTTTGGAGCAGTGTTTTTGTTTGTTTGTTTGTTTTTTAATATTCACATTATTTCAAATAACAGGTCATTGTAAAAATATTAAGTCTATATGAAATTATTACATATTTCCAGCTACCTAGCTATTCATAGTACAGCCCACAATTTAACAATTTACCCTAGAATTCCCTTCAGGAAAGAGACTTGGCTAAAATTTCCTCCAATCTTAGGAAATCTGAGAAATTACTGGGTAGTAAAGATGTTCCCTTGGCCTTGGATACTCTCTATGCAGAGATTAAGTGTTATTTTTTCTGTCCTTATATCACCCCACTGTCTTTTTTCAAGACACAGTGAAATGTTATTTTACAAATAAAATCACTCTTTTGCAAAATGCAATACTTAAAGCTATTACAAAAACTTCTAAGACTTAGTTTGAATTGTCTTGATTATAAATAGATTGGTACAATACTCAAATTGTCAGTTTGCTGAACTAAAACTTCTCCCTTTATTTAGCAACAGAAAACTGACAATATATTTCAATAGTGAAAACATAAATAACAAAACTACTATTAGCTTTTAGCAAGATCCTTGATGGAGAGAGCAAGTACCTTTTTCAGATGATAACAGTCAGGACCTGCCTTCAGATGCCCATTTGTAAGAAAAACAGACACTGACAAGAAGTGCTCATTGCTTTGCTACTATGAATTATTTTCTTCATCCGAGGTGAAATATCTAATGAATGCTTGTAGGAACAGGGAAAAGCATATCTATAGTAGGATTTGGTTTCTCAAAGCTAAAAATCAGCATGGCTCCACCAAGGGTAAGACCTGCCAGACCAATCTAGTGGTCTTCTATGATGGCATAACTACATCAATGTTCAAGCAAAGAGCCACTGATGTCATCTGTCCAGACTTTAGTAAGGCCTTTGACACAGTTTCCCAAAACATTCTTCTTTCCACATTGAAAAGTTATGGATTTGATGGGTGGACTGTTCAATTTATGAGATCATACCTGGAGAGAAGTGATCAGTGGCTGATTTCCTGTTGGACACTGATAATGAGTGGTGTCCCTCAGACACCAGTAGTTAGTACTGGAGCAAATAGATGTTTATTTCTTCATCAGTGACACCAACAGCAGGTTCCAGGACACCCTCAGCAAGTTTGTGATTGACACCAAGCTGTGTAGTGCTGCTGACATACCTGATGGACAGGAAGCCATTCAGAGAGACCTAGAGATGCTCAAGCAATGGGCCCGGTTGAAACTCATGAGCTTCAACAAAGCCAAGTGAGAGGTCTTTATTAATACAAGTTGGGATAGAGCAGAAGGATGGAGAACAGCCCTGCCAAAAATGACTTGTGAGTGTTGGTGAATGGCAGTCTGGACATGAGCCAGAAATGTGCCCTCACTGCCCAGAAAGCTATATATAACCTGGGCTGCATCAAAAACTGTGTGGCCAGCAGGGTGAGGGAGGTGAGCCATCTGCAGGCCTCACCTGGAGTACTGTGTCTAGATGAGGAGTTCTCAGTACAGGACAGACACAGACCTGATGGAGAGCATTCAGGAGTGGGCCACAAAAGTTATCCAAGTCTAGACTGAGAAAGCTGGAGCTGTTCAGACTAGAAATGAGAAGGTTCCAGAGAGACCTAGAACAATCCTTCAGTAACCAAAGAGGGGCTGTAAGAAAAAAGGGGACTGGTTTTAGCAGGGTCTGTTGTGATAGGACAGGGGTAAATGGTTTCAGTCTGAAAGAGGGGAGATTTAGATTGGATATAAGGAAAATATTAGAATGTTTTCTACAGTAACAGTAGCGAAGCACTAGAACAAGGTGCCAAGAAAAGCGGTGGATGCCTCATCCCTGAATATATTCCATACCAGACTGGACAGGGCTCTAGGCTACCTGATCTAGCTGTAGGTGTCTGTTCACTGCAGGTGAGCTGAACTAGGTGAACTTTCAAGGTCCCTTCCAACTAAGACAATTCCATGATAAGTCATGCTATGTCATAATCCCACTCACAGTCCTGCACCAATCCTGAAGAAAATATAGTTATCAGGAAAGTTTTTAGAGATATCACTCACACTGCCAGATGCAGACACACTGGTGGGAGAGATGATGACCTCCAGAGGTTCACCAACACCTATCTCAGAGATGTTACCTGCAGGCTTCTGCTGCTGGAGATGTTTGTGCAGAGGTTGGCAAGACCTGTGGTTTTCAGGGTTCATCCATCTGATCCAACTCCAACTAAGACAATTCCATGATAAGTCATGCTATGTCATAATCCCACTCACAGTCCTGCACCAATCCTGAAGAAAATATAGTTATCAGGAAAGTTTTTAGAGATATCACTCACACTGCCAGATGCAGACACACTGGTGGGAGAGATGATGACCTCCAGAGGTTCACCAACACCTATCTCAGAGATGTTACCTGCAGGCTTCTGCTGCTGGAGATGTTTGTGCAGAGGTTGGCAAGACCTGTGGTTTTCAGGGTTCATCCATCTGATCCAACTCCACTGAAGTAGGGACTCCCAGAACAGGTTGCCCAGGACCGTGTCCAGCTAGCTTTCATAGCTCTTTAAAGATGAGACTCCACTCTGTGAGCAACTTATGCCAGTTCTCTATCAGGATAGGAGGGGAAAAAAATTGGACTAATTGAAGTTTAAATTCTCCCCACTATATTTTGCTAGTCACAGTGAGAAGGGAGAAGCAAAATTAATGGCCAGTGGTGCTATGCAACACCACAAGGTAGAACAGCAGTGATGATTCACCAAGAGTTCACCCTTTCTACAGGCACAACTCTCAGAAGTCTATCTCCTGTCCCAAGGATACACCACCTCAGATCTTCATGGTGTGCTACTCAGGTATCCTCAAAGCATGAAATACACCCTGCTGCATTACAAGTTACCAACCAGGTAGAGCCAGGTGCTTGGCAGACTATCTCCAGAAGAGCGAAATATCTGCCCCAGACTGATTTCAGGTATGCTGATTAACATCAGGTGAAAATGTGGGAGCAGGTGTGAAGAAACAGAGGAATGCATTTTGCAGTTTATGTTGCAATTTTGAGCTTCTCTCAGCAGGATGAGAGAGAAACATCTGGTAATAGCAAATGCCCTGAAGACAAAGACACCACATACTAATATTATGGGAACTATTCAAGTCTGTGTTTAATATATGCAAAAAACAAACCAAGTGCCAAACTGTTTCCTTTTGCTGATCTGATGCAACGAGGTGCTTTTGGGGAAAAAAAAAAAAAAAAATGCTGTGTATTTCATTCCCTAGAATCCAATCTCTGGTGACTGAGAAACAGCAGGGACACGAGCAGAGGGTCTGGGGTGGATCACAAGAACAAGGGAGCAGCATCAAAAGAATCCATCTGCTCCCATGTGGCCACACGCAGGAGGGTTTGCATGGTGTAAACTGGTTTGTGCAACCTGCAGAGAAACCCAGCTCCGGGCCAGACTTGCTTGGGAAACAGGTCAGCATGTTTCTACTGAAGTCAAATGACTTTCACTCCCTGACAGCAGTGCAAAAGCGTTGTGACCTGTGTCATCTCATTTGCCATACTGCATTTCACAGTACTATGGGCTGTACGCATTGTTTATGGTTATTGGATGCTGTGGGCCTCTAAGCTTTGAGCAGTTAACAGGTGACAGTATATGTGTGTGTCATTAAATAGTTAGCAAGATCTTAAGAAGCTTAAGATTTGCTATGATGAAAGTCTTACATAAATCATGAATATGAAACCAATGCATCAAATTTCTTCCCCTCTCTTTCCTCCTTTCTGTTCTTTAAAACCTTATCTGTAGATAAGGAAAAAAATCTCTGTACCACGTCTCTCTGCGTTTTAATGAGTAAAAGCTCTCTGTGTACAGTCATGGTTTTGCCAGGTTCCCAGGGAGGCAAGCACGATGGTTTCATCATGGCTTTGAAACTGGAGGCAGATATCAGGCAGAACGTGTCAGAACATCTTCTGAGGTTTTAATGGGAAGCCTTCAGGGTGAAGAAAATTGGAAGTGACCTTTATACAGAATTACTATACACACAAGTAGGCTTAGGCAGAGAAGAAAAGTTCAGGGAAAGGTTTCTTGTTAGGTTTTATTCATATTTGAAGCCAAGTAAAGCAACTTCATTTCCCTAGGAAAGTGCTGCCATATGGAGCAGGACAGAAATGTAATTTAGTCACTAAGAACTGCTGAATGTTGTAGCAGAAAACATTAGTAGCTATACACAAAACTACCTTGCATTTTTACTTGCTGTACACATTATCAGTCCATTATCGCAAATTAATATCTCACTATAAGAAAGTAAGGGAAGGGTGGGCCTAAAAAGCAGGAAAGACTCAATGAGTGCTAATGAGCTGCTGGACTCTCACCAGGAAAGCTGTGGAAGCCTCTTTCCTTGAACTTTTAAATAATTTCTGTCGCTATCCCAGAGGAAATCTCTTTACACACCCCTTGCAATGATCCAAACAATGTTTTCCAGCTTTTCTTAACTCTTTGAATTCCCTAATCCTTCTGAGGAAAAAAAATCCATAAGCCTAAAAGAAGAATTGCATATGTTGGTGGAAATGAGTGCTAACTTTGACTTTCAATATATTTATTTGTTATTTTAATGTTATTATTTACTTAAAAAAATGAAAAAGCAATACATATAAAAAATAGATTCTAATATCACAGTGATAGACTTCACTCTCCCTTTCTCATACTCAAAAAAAAAAAAAAAAAAAAAAAAAAAAAAAAAAAAAAGAAAAAACAGATAAAATGAATAAAATGCAATAGACAAGTAAGTGCGATAAAGTGCAGTTCTCAGCCGGTACAAATCATAACATCTGGCCCACAAAACATGTCAGCTCTAAACTTTCATATAATTTTCCAAATGGCTGTTTTTACTGGCATGTCCCTCTTTACAGAGGGAGCTCCGCAACCTGTTCCATGGAGTTGACTGTATCACCTGCCCATGCTTCCTGCTCCTCCAAACATGATGGCTGCCTCTTACCATCCCAAATGGCTGATGATGAGGGTGAGTGAGCTGAACTGTACCCTCAGGATTTAACAGATTTCCTGGGTTCTTTGCTAGGCATGGAAAGAGAGGAGATGATAGTTAGACACCCCCTGGAACAGCAGGCTAGGGGGAATGCAGGCTATGGGGCCAGGAGGAAACAGAGGTACCACAAGGGGAGGAGAGAGGAGCTATGCTCTGCACAGCAGTGTTCACTTCTAGGTGACAGGGGGTGGGATGGGGGATTCTAATTCAGGATTATAAACGATTCCTGTGTCAGTTGATTAAATATGAAAGCCTAAAATTCATGACTCTGTGTCATTCCTCACGCCTCATGTCATGCTAGGGTTCAAAGAGCTTCCTGACAAATCTGTGCCTTGAGCTACAGTCAGAGACCCACATTATTCTTCTCTCAACTTCAAATGGAGTTTTGCTTTACCAATCAGATTTTTAACATAATCACATTCATATATGGGATCCAGGCCCAACAGCATGAAAAGAAAACTCTCATTTGCCAATCTGAAGAAAACATCATGCAGTAATTGAAGATTAGCAAATCCCAACTCGTATGCCTCAAATGGAGGCTGAAGGGCATGTTCACAGTAAATACATTTTTAATGTACTCTTCCCCGCTTCACTTTGTAAGCTGTTTGTTTGCAAATACAAGCATGTTCAGTAGCTGAATCATAAACCCAACTGCTGGCAGGCTCGGCACAGTGCAGTGTTTCTCTCACATTTGGTCTGACAGTGGCACAAGGCAAATGCTTCAATACTAAAAAAGGTTAGTGGGAATTAACAGGAAGACTCAGCACTGCCAAACCTACAATGCATCCCCTAGCAGATTTTGTTTTTTAATTTCTAGAAAAAACAACAGCAATGATGTTTGCTGTTTGTATAAAGAACTAGAAAAATATCTAAAACCATTTTCAAAATACTAAAATAGCCCCTCTTGCCCTTCTTGTTTCTCTCTTTTTACTTTACTAACTTAATTTTATAAACAAAATTCCATTGTGTTCAGTTAACAGCATTCATTATCATTCAGTTTAGATAAATGGGAACATTTTGACTACAGCTAAGAGGACAATGTGTTGGGATTCTAAAGGGACGTGAACTCAAACCCAGATTCACTAAACTGAAAGCAGTTAATGAAACTGCATACTGACATACTTCTGTGTTCACTGTGTTCATTTTCCTCCTTTCTTCCATCCAGCATGGACTATATTTTCTAGACACATAGATAATATTCACCTAAACAATAAATGAGCAGTTTGCTGTTTTGTTTTGGTTTGGTTTTTAATGCAGGAGAAGTAGGGTTTTGCAAAATCTTAAGCAACTTGATTAAAGTACCAACTCCACAGGAGTCTGGAGATTTATTTCTTGAACATTAAAATAAACTCTCCTGATTGCTTGAAGCTTAGTTTCTTGACCTGGCAACTACATCCATAGAAATGAAAGAAAAATTCCCTTGTAAAATTTCTCATGTGATGCTAAGAGGTCAAGAATTTCCCCCCCCCCCAAGTCCTACAATCATCAGGAACATTTCAGAATTTGCTCTTCTTGACCTGGCCTTAGGTTTGGCAGGATGTGTAAAGTGGGTTGAACAACTGGAAGACATCATCGAGGTATTTGGAAATAAAAGGTGATATATCTGGGAACTTTCATGCAGCCAAAGTTAAACACCCACTCAGTGGATTTAAAGCAGATGAGATGAAGGCAGAAAGATACCTGCAACAGGTATTGCTAAGCAATTCTCTGATGACAGGTTTAGTGCCCGAGTAACAAGTATAAAAATGTGCTTTAAATGAAAGCATATATCTGTGATATCTCACAGTAACCTTCAGTGAGGTCTTCAGAGCAAGGAAAATATTGAATTGTACCTGTGGTATACAGGCTTAAAATGAAAGATGTATAAGATCTACCATGAAATTGTTTTACTGTGGTGCTATAGGAAGAGGGAATCACAGAATCACAGAATTGTAGGTGTTGGAAGGGACCTCTAGAGATCCTCTAGATCCTCTAGAGTCCAACCCCCGTGCCAAAGCAGGCTCCCTGCACCACGTTGCACAGGTAGGTGTCCAGGCGGGTCTTGGCAGCCTCACCACTCTGGCTCCCACACGTCAGGTATTTATAAACCTGGATCAAGTCCCCTTTCAGCCTTCTTTTCTCAAGGCTAAACAGACCCAGTTCCCTAAGTCTCTCCTCATAGGGGAGATGCTCCAGGCCCTTCACCATCTTTGTGGCCCTCCACTGGACTCTATCCAAGAGATTCCTGTCTTTTTTGTACTGGGGAGCCCAGAACTGGACACAATATTCCAGATGAGGCCTCACCAGGGCAGAGTAGAGGGGGAGGATCACCTCCCTTGACCTGCTGGCCATGCTCTTTTTAATGCACCCCAGAATGCCATTGGCCTTTCTGGCTACAAGGGCACACTGCTGGCTCATGGCCAACCTGTCGTCCACCAGGATGCCCAGGTCCCTCTCAGCAGAGCTCCTCTCCAGCAGGTCTTCCCCCAGCCTGTACTGGTGTATGCAATTATTTCTTCCTAGGTGAAAGACTCTACACTTGTTTTTGTTAAACCTCAACCGGTTTCTTACTGCCCAGCTCTCCAACCTGTCCAGGTCTTGCTGAATGGCAGCACAGCCTTCAGGCATGTCAGCCAATCCTTCCAGCTTCGTGTCATCAGCAAACTTGCTGAGGGTGGTCACAAGACCAATGAAGTTGGTAGTAGTCTGACATGAAAGCAAGACCTTGAGGTTTTTTCCTGTCTCTGAGGATCCCAAAGTAGAAGGGGACTCAGAAGATGAGTGGCTAAATGGAAAGGAAAAGTGACTTTACCAATAACACTAAAAGTTGTCTGCATCTTTCCTGGGACCAAATATGACCTTGTATACTCACTGGCTGCCAGGCACCATCAAGTAGATAATTTCCTTAGCTATCTGTGCAGTTTTTCCAGGTATGGGCAGTCACAGAACTGTACCCTAACAAATTTATTTCTCTTGCAGGTATCTCTGCTGAAAAAAACAATAGTGAAAAAAAAAAAAAAAAAAAAAAAAAAAAAAAGCAGAAGACTTGGTATGATCAACTTGTCAAAGACAACAGACACAAAAAATATCAATCTTATCTCTGAGCAGATAGCCCCCATTTCATTGTGTCTATCCCATAAAGACTTCAAGCTGACTCATGCTATGACCTCATGGGAAACTCCTCTTAAAAGTGATGAGCAGCATTTCTGCAATGTACATATGGTATGCAAGATGTCATTACTGACATCTGACTTCAGTAGTGCTGTTGTTCTAATGAAATATCTAGAACTACATCTTCAGAGATTCACTGATATACCAATCAGAAAAAGAGAAGACATTAAAGAAATCTGGGGAGGAATTTTGAGGAGAATATTAGGGAAAGTGATATTAAAAAGTGGCCTTTTTTTTTTTTTTTTTTTTCTCATATTATATGTATGAGCATAATAGGAAGAAGAGCAGCTGAGAAATTCTCTCTTCCCTTTCTTTGCCAGCTTTCTTTCCTTTACTTTTTTGGATTAGGATTCACTGGCCAAAGGAAAATATACCAAGGTGCAACAACTCATCCTTTTCTCTGTAACTTCCAGACTGAGGGCCTGTCACAAATGTGCACAGCAAAATTGTTTGAGGGTGCATGAGGTTGGACTCAAGAATCTCTAAGTTTTTAAGGCACAAATTTTGTTAAGAGATTTATATTTGTTAAGCCAATCATTTCTAACATTTACATGATTAAATCTTCACCTTACATTCTAAATCAATTTACCATTTGGAAACTGAGTTGTTAGAAGTTGTTTACAAACAAAGAAGGCCAAAACACCTACTGCTACATAAAAAACTTTTGCAGTCCCTCTCTAAAATGTATTCAGTAAATTAAGGTACCTTCTCCCACATTCAGCATAAGAAGTATTTCCAACATTTCAAACTTCCCACAAAGAAAATTCTGAATTAGTTGTTCTTCTGCGGACAAGTTTGACGAAATCTATACACAGGTGAGCCCTGCGCTCATGAACAAGCCCCAAAAGACTGGGGTTACAAGCACTGCCAGAGATGCTAATGTTGAATATTGAAATGTTCTGAAACACAACAAGGTATTCGAGAGTAGCACAGGTGTAAAAGATAACACATCTACATATCTGAATACTTACTTTCAATTTCTAAAAATCTTTTAAGGTTTGCTTTCTAAAGAAAGGACAGAAAGAAAAACCCTGCACCCATAAATACCCTGTAAACTTACTGTAGCTAGCTTTTTCTTCTTGCCTCCCATCTGATTTCCTGTTCTTCCTCCCTCACAAGAAGAACAATCTTTCTCTTTCAGGACAAAATCTAGGGAAACCCTGTCATGTATTTGCTTTCAGCATGGGTCAGTAGCAGATACCTTCCCACAGTACTGTGCATTTTCGGTATTCCCCACAAAGCTGACACATCCAGGAGAAACTGTGCAACCACCACTTTGCAGCACATGTGCCGCTTGTATCATGAGATCAGTTAGCTGTTCTTGATGGAGCATGTTGCAGTAAGCAACACTTAGACTGGTCTCATCATGCAAGCTCACCAACATTTTTTCAACTGGAAAACAATTGTGAGAACAATGGAGTATACATCGCTGACAATAGGTGCAATGTCATTTACATTTCTGACAAGCTCTCGGCGTTGCATTATTTCAGCAGTTCCTGCCTCCATTATGTGACTGCAATGTGCAGAGTGATGAAATGCTGGCTCCCTGACAATAGCAGAAGCAGGATACACCCAGTATAGGTTGAACACAAGGTGACTTTCCCAGCTTGTAAAGGCCTGGGAAAAGACATGAATAATGCTGGCATAAACCACAATATCCAAAAGGAATTGAGTTCTTCCTCACACAAATGCAACAAACAAGTAATGGCCAGGAGGATACTGCTATTGTACACAAGGCCACCCAAGCTCAGATCCAGAGTTCTCACACCTTCCCCACCTGTTGTTGGGAAAGCTTTCTTGGGTTCCTAGGGATCTTCCTGCAGAAGATATGGGAAAATTCATTTCATTTCTCAGGAAATGTTTTAGAAAGAACAGTGTACATAAGTTGCTCCGAAAATAATGCATCCTAATTATTTCCATGGAAACTTCAACAAAGCAAATAAACATTATTTGATATAGAAAATGCTCAGCTACAAAATATTTATTTTTAACATGGAGGAATTCAATGACACAGCTTTTCTTCATATGCACTTCCATGATGTCATTTTGTCAGACTGCCCCTCTGATGCCACCTGTCACACAGCTACAAACTGTAATGGAGTACTGGTGGGAAGGTTCAAGCTATACTGCCATGCCAACAATGCAGTGGACTAATAAAATGAATTAGGAGCACTACTACTGAAGTGGCCCTCGTGCTCCATCCAGCTTCAGTGCTAACCAGTGAAACCATGGTGCAAGTGGAGAAAGAAGACTGGGAGCCAAAACTTCAGTAATCCAGTCTCCTCTTTCCATATAAAAGGGAGTCTTGTGTTTGGACAATGTTTTTTCCAGATTACTTTACAGTTTTCATAAAGAGTTGAAACCTGGTCTAGATGTTCCAGTTAAAACAAACAAACAAACAAACAAACAAAAAACTGATACATTGGAAGCCCTTCATAATCAATCCTCTATGAAACCTAAAGCATGACAGAGCTCATTTCTGGGAGGTAGCACTCATATGGGGTGTGTGTGCTGGAGACAGCTCAGAGGCACTGTGGTTGCTACTCCTTTCTCTGGGTCTCAGGCATTTCCAGACAGCTGCGGTAGGAGAGACTTCAATTTTCTGCTGCAGAAGGTGTTTTAGGAGAAGGGGAATTGTGATTAATTCTCTGCATTATCATATTTTAGTGGTATTTACAACATTTTCCTGCAGAAGACCTGGGCACTGGTGCCTAAAATTCTTGAAGACAGTGAAATGGTTAGATTTGAGGAATTTGTTCTGCATGTCATCCTGGGTTAAGTATGTTACACTTATTTTGTACTTAATATTATTGGCTAAGACAACTGATTCATGTTCATGGGTGAGGAAATTAGCTGCTAAAGCATCAAAGGTTTTATTTTTCTGAATTGCTGAGCAGTGCCCTAAATCATGGTTTATTACTGATAACTTAAAATTTTAACCCTTTAACATCCTTTGTGACGGCCAAAGAACATGCTTATGTGTCACAAGTAAAAGATCTTGAGACAAAAAAAATTGATCATTCATTTTCTACTGTTGATTTAGTAGTTTACGAAGAGAGCTTTGTAAATTCTGAATCTTTGCAAAACTTACTTTTTTTTTCATGACCTCACCACCCTAGACCAAATACAAACTTTGCTGAAGAAGCAAAAAATAACTAAAATAATTTATAAGAAGGCATGTTTTCTATTGCACTCACTGCAAGAGTAAGGCCATCAAATTTTTGGAGGACCATTAAAAAATACTCCAAAAGGCTCTAGAATCAGAGACAGAAAGACTTTGGTCTCATATCCTTGCTTTCTCTTCTGGCCCAATTAGCATTGCCAAAGAAGCAAAATTACAAATGAGAGCATCAAGTTGCAGCTAACACTGTAATCAGCAAAAACAACGCCAACATAAACACTAAGTATGGGAGAAGTCTGCTGCCATCTGGTTTCCTGTTTCTTACCCAAAGAAAAGGTCTGAGAGAGAGAAGGTAGAATAAGGTTTCCAAGTGGAAGTTTATTGCTTCAGTTTTGGAGGTTAAGATCTCATATTCAAATAGAAAGCTCGCTCTTCCAGAAGATCTTTTGGTAAGAGGTTTCTGATAGGGCCCAAAACAAAACAAAACAAAGCAAAACAAACAAACAAACAAACAAACAAACAAGATTACTATGGAAAGGTTGATTTCAAATGTTTTTCTTATTGCTGGGTGATTGCATGTCATTTTTGTCTCCAAGAATAAAATTGGCTAATCATGCCACTGAGTCACTCTGTTTTGTACCTCCTACATCATAGAAATAAAATGCTCCCATTATTATTTATTTGTTTTTATGCAGACCAGGAGTATATTGCTCAGAAGCACTTGGTCACATACATACAGGAGCTCCACTTGCAGAGCTCCATTCCTTTAATTACCTGCATTCCCATACTTAACACTGTTCATCAGAGCTGTGTTTTTTTATAGATTCTGATTTGCAGAACTTGACTCAGGACAATTGCTTTCATTTGGCATAAAGATAAACCCCTTTACTGCAGCAGAGGGATTAATCTGTGCACATGTTACTGATGTGTTTCTCCTTTTTCATTAATAAGAAAATTAAAATAGCAGCCCACACAAATTCCAGGAGCAAATAATCTGAATATGGTAAACTTTGAAGGTTAGCATTCAGGGAACACTTCAGTGAAAATGTATGATGCAGAAAATCCTTAAAGCATCTGAAAAGAGGCTAGCTAAAACATACGGGCTTTGCTTATGTCAGATACTTATTATTTTCAAAACAGACTATATTAGGTAGTGAGAAACAATTGCTGAGCATAGAATGGCTGTGCAGAATGGAAAAGGAGAAGGAAGGAGGGTTTTGGTTTCACAGAACAGTGAACAGAAATGAATCAGTACCTTCTCCAGAACTAAATGGGTGTGCCATTCAGCTACAAGAAAAAGCACAAGACACCTGCAGGCCCCAAGCAAAGACTTGTAGTAAGACTTCCCGCATGTAAGTTTTTGACATGCAGTGAGGCCTGCCCTGAGCAGATCAGGCCTACAGGCCACAAGCTGGTGTTCTGCATAATAGCAGATCCTGATGTTACAGATCCTGGTGCAGATGATGAAAGGACAACAGATCTTGTGACAGAGGAGACAACATCACCAGCAGGTTCAGAGAGGGTGCAGAGACCACAAGAACCTGCAGCTTTCCAGAGGAACAGTGCTCAACAGTCATCTTGGTCTCTGCAGCTGTCAAAGAAAAATCACAAAGAGAAAGGAATGGTGGAATGATTAAACAAAGACATGTCTCTTTATTTCTTTTGTTTCTTTTTATATGTTTATTTATTTGTTTATTTATTTTAGGGTCAGGTCACCTGGTTTCTGAGAGAGTTAATACAGGAAGCAGTGGAATGATGGAGAATTTGCTAGACATTTCTTCTGTTGGTGTTGCAAACATAATTTCATTTACCTTCAAACATTTTTCTTTCAGTTTTAAAAGTACAATTGTACAACTACAGCCAGAAATTCCATCTTATTTTCACACCCACTGATATACAAATGTCAATATTCAGGACTCTGGCTTTGGTCCCTGAAGGTGAGGAGACTGAACTGTCTGAACTTGGCAGACCCTATAAACACCTGTAGGGTCCATTTCTGGCTACAAAACTGGTTGTCCTGATTTAGCTAAACTGGCAAAGCAAGGTTTCTCATAGCAGCTTCTAACCTAGCTATCTAACCAAATTGGTTGGTTGAAAGAAGAATTAGATCAAAATAAAATTTTTGAAAAAATAGGCTTTCTAAGGAAGTATCTCTGGGCAGAACAAAAGTGTGACAAAGTACGCAGAGTGGAGGTCTGGTGGGGAATAAGAGATGCCCTGGAATAACTATGAGGTATGTTGTAACAGTGGTATGGTCTGAGGAAATAAACAGATGAGAAACTTAGGAGATAAGGAAATTGCAAGGGGAATTAATAGATGTGCCTTGGGAGATGAAAAAATTTGTCAGAGCCTCCAAGAGAAAAGCTTGGGAAGGTAGTAGCACCAACAGTGGGAGGGAGGATGAGAAACAGACTGGAGAAGCCAAGATAAACAGTAGGAAGATGAATAGCAGGAATAACCTAAGGACAATGCCAAGCATGAGTAACAAGCCAAGAAAGCCAGCAGTACTGTTGAGAGTCTGAGAAATAACCTTGAGGAGACAATTAACATGAAAGCCAAGTCATGAAAGCCAAGAGTAGTGGTTTGGAAATCAAGACATAAGCCTCTTTCTTCAGGTCACGTTGAAAACTTAGGCATTTTCTGGTCATGGAGGGTCTTTGCCTAGGTTTCTCATAGAAAAAAGATGATGATTTTCTCTATTTCTGTAATATGCATCCTGCATATGCTAGAATTATAAACCGTGATGGTTTTCAGTGCAGTTGGTGGAAACTATGAATAATTGTTTAGAAGTCTTATGAAATAACAGCCTAAATTCCAATGTGGGCTCTAAAAATATGAAATCGTTCAAACTACTATATATAAAGGAAATAATTATAATGTCTACCTTCAGGATTCATGACTGTAGGAGGGTATGTGATCTCTTTTAGCTCTTGCAGGGATTGTTAGCAGCTGTTGCAATCCCAGGACAAATATACAGTTACTCTCCTCTTCTTTAGCTTATTTATCACAGGCATGTGCCTGGAGAGATGCTGAGGTATGACAGCTCCCTTGTGCATGAATGTCCTTAGCTGCTGCCCTGCACATAGTGATTCAGCAATCAAGGAAATCTGTAATTATGGAAGAGTGAATCCAAAAAGCTGAACTCATCTCTACTCAAGCAGGTTGACATGAGTCAGCAATCTGTCTCTGCCACAGAGACCTAGTTCTTGGAATCACAGTTTCATCTCCTTTAGCAAGAATGTGTATAATGGGAATTTTCTATCATGTACAAGGTCATTCACTTGTTCACCCAACAGCAGCAAATCCCATGCCACTTTTCAGACTGAGAGGTATTAGAGAAGCCCTATCAAGGCAACTTGTAGCAACAATAGCAAAAATGCATTCTGCCTACGTACATCTGATGTCCAGGAAAATAGCACAGATTTGTATGGATGTGCAAAGTACTATTTTTCTGTACATTCTGCACAGCCTTTGATCTCTACAAACATACTTAGCATTGCGCACAGTTTGAAGGTCACATCAGAAAGGATCTCTTGGAAAACTCAGAACCGCCTTATCCTGGCACAGGATGTACAGCAATAGTCAGCACAATTATATTGTCCCCTTACTGAGACACCTTTCACTTATTCATGAAACTACTGGTCTATCTCTGGTCATATCTGGTGCTTTTCTTGGATCCTTGTGCTATAGACCTGAACTGTTAGATGCTTTGATCTAAAGATCCTATGCAAATAGCTAGACTGAGTGCGTATACAAGGAAATACAAGGGAGGCTCCATCTATTTAGAAACAGTGGCAATGAAAACAGAGGCTAGGTTTGTGACTTTCCCAGGAGATAGTTCTTATCAAACCTTTCCAGAGAACAATGACTGATTTTCTAGCATAGTATTGTGACATGCTGCTACCACAACTTTTGGTTTCATGACATCTAGATCTGTGAAGACTGGATTTACTGTGCACATGCAAACTAGTACTGCTCTTAGGAGAGCTGCCTTTGCTTCTCTTCTCCAAAACTAACTTATTAAGGTTCTGAAATGGGAATATTTCCAGTTTACTAGTCCAAAATATTCACTATTGACTTAACACCTATGCTTTTTTCTTAAAACACTTCTGGTAATAGCAATATCTTTTTGTTCCTGTCTCTGCAATTTTCAATTAAAGGAATAGAGGAGAAAAGTTTAAACATTTCTTCTCAGTTATCTAACATTTACTGAGTCTCTTCATTCACGTCAATATGGTGAGGAACATTTAATATGCAAACTAATGAAGTGGCAATGTGAGTAATTTTACACTTTCATATTCTGAACATATTAAGTACAAACTGGATATTAGCAACAGCTGGTGAGTCAGCTCCTCTGCATGGAAAGAACTGGGATCATATTCAACATACAAATTTCTACATTTCTTATTAAAATGCAAATATTTGTTCATAAACCATTATGATTAATTGCCACGAAGACTGCATTAGATAATACATGAATCATAGCAGTGGAATACTGACAGGATAAATCCTCTTTGATTATTTTTTCCACTATGAGGACTGGATTTTAACATTATTCACAACATCTGACCTTAAGACACCAGTTCATCTTCCTCACTACAATGACTATGACAGCAGCCAGCAGTGGCTGCTTATGAACATGATAAATAGGGCAAGCACCATTTGACCTTTCTCCAGATATATCCTCACGATTTCTCTCCTTTAGTCATTTAGGAACTTGCCTATCTTGGAGTCACATATGGACTGTATAGTTTCTTCCCAGTGCCAATGGTGGACTAAGATTGTGAAGCTGTCCAGGCTCTTTTTTAATCAGTTTTTTGTTTTAATAGATCCAGGCCAACAGGCATCTTAATTTGATTATATACTTATTGGAAAGGTAGCTTTTATTTGCATGTATAACCTATAACTTATCCTACCTCACCAAGCAGTTACAGTGAGGAATTACACTCCACTCACTTTTTTCTGTGCTGTTTATGAGTTTCACATTTCTATCATATCCCACACAGTCGTGTATTACCTGACATTGTCTGAGACAAAGAGTTTTATTTTCTCCACTGATAGAATTAATTCCATATTTCTGATCGGCTTTGATAACCTACACTATTTTTCACTTTTATTGCTACTTTTCTGAAATAGGATGACCACGGAGTTTCCATAGGATATGCAAGGCCCAGGAAGATGATGGCTTTGCAGTATGAAAGCATTTTTTCCATGTTTTTGTTTGTGGGGTTTTTTGTGTTGGTTTTTTTTTGTTCGTTTTGTTTTGTTTTTTTCTCGCAGGCAAATTATTGATAAAGCTGATTTCTTTACCTAGAAACCACCCCTTTCTTACACCATCACACCTTAGAACTAGAAGAAAGCAATAATTTTTAACACTGTAATGGGGAGTGGAAGCAATGCTTCAAAACCTTTCCTGAGTGACACTTTAGAGGTTTTTCTGCACTTAAAAATAAATGTAATTTTTTTCTCATATGCATTACTTCATACCCAACACCATCAAATTTAATTTGCACATTTTTCATCCAGTTACTTAAGTGTTATGAGATCTTCCTGCAGCTCTGTGCAGTCAGCTTTTAATTTGACCATCCTGATAATTGTGTGTAATCTGAGGTCTCTGACAATTCACATCTTATTCCAATATTAGATCATTTAAAAACAAGTTGATCAGCACATGATTGTACCTCAAAAATGTGATGAAGGCCTTCATTTGTGAAACCTGACTTGTTTCTTTACATTTTGTCCATTAAATAGTTTATTATTTACAAAGGAAAAAAACAAAACAAAACAAACAAACAAACAAACAAACAATTATTCCTGTGATAAATTGAATTTCTTCAACATTCTTCTGTAGAGAACCTGGTCAAGCTTTTTTATATTCAGATTTTTAATTTAAATCTACATATGGACAAAATTTCAGGTTCCTCAAGGAATCCTAGTAGGTTTCTGAAGCATGACATGAAGAAATCATGCTTCCAGATCAAAAAGAAAGGCATACAATCCATGACTAATATTTGGTTCCACTTTTTTTATTGCCATTAATGTTCAGTTCTACTATTGTATTAGAGTTTTTTGAAATTTTCATGGTTCAGGAGATGCACTTTTTGGTCTGTCCCTTCAAAGATATTTCTCTACGCTTTTTTTAAAAGACTGGTCTAATACTATTCATTTTCTATTTTTATTGAACAGTGCTTAAGTAATATAAATATTTACATTAGGGTCATTTTCCAGTTCTTGTGTGAGCACCATATAATCTTTGCAATTTTTGCTATTCATTTTATCAGTGTATTATAAAAGTTTATTTTTTGCTTATTAGTTTAAGATTCACTTCTAAATCGACGGTCCTCTTTTGAGACAGAGTCCTTCTCCATGATCAGTAGGTATAAATAGGTAATATGGCTTTTCTCTAGTGACACTGTTTCGACTGTTCCTTTGGACTCAGTTGTCTACACCCAAATAAACTAACTTTGCTCACTTTTTCCTTTTTTAAGTGACTTATTTACCCTCCTCATTTACCAGTCTTTAAAAGGGTTGTGTATAATGCTCAGTAATGCCTACTTCTCTGTTGTATTAGGCGAAATACGGGGATATCGGGCTGTCACGCGACAGGCCCTCCCTAGTTTCTGGAAGAATCGATGACGCGTACAAGAGAGGCGTACACGAAGGGCGTAGGTTATATAAGCGTGTGTTTGCTTTAAGAAATCGCCATTTTACCGCTCACCCTCTTGGTGTTATTTCGGTAATTGGCCCAGCTGCGGACTTCTAGGGTCTTAAAGTCTACAAATGGTGACCCCGACGTGATAAGCTGCGATTTATAACAGTGTAGACTGATAAGGAGACTTAGAAGACCTAGAAGAGACGGGGGCAGCTGTTAGCATAACGGCAAGGATCCTACCACGGGCGGCGGTTCATTTCCCTTTGCCGCGGGTGGTAGAAGCCCGGGACGGAGAGATCGTGGCCAAGATTCTTCGTCGGGGGAGAGACAGAGAGCGCTCAGAATCCCCAGGATCTGTCTGGGAAGCGCCCGGGGGCGGCCGGAGACGTGGGCCGGGGCGACATGGAAGCCGTTATTAAGGTAATTCTTCATGCTTGTAAACTTCACTGTGGAAAACAGACTCCTTCTAAGAAGGAGGTTACAGCAGTCCTCTTGCTGCTGGAGAAAGAAGGACTATTAGTATCCCCCTCTGATTTATATAACCCTGACAACTGGGATAGAATTACGACCGCGTTATCTCAGCGAACGCTAGCCATCCGTAGGGTGTCGGAATTCAAGGTCTGGGAATTTATCTTAGAGGCGTTGAAAGCGGCTCGGGAGGAGAAACTCGCAATCCAGCGCGCTAGGGAGCTATTGGGGTTGGAGGCGGGGGGGAATCTTGTCTCTTCTTCAGGTTCGGAAGGGGCCAAGATGGCGCCGACCTCCTCGTCTCCACCCAATGCTTCACCTTCGAGAACAATCCAGAAGGAAGTTGCGCAAGACCGCTCTGACCAGGACGACACCCAGCCCCCACCTCCTTATCCTGCTCGGAACCTATATCCTTCCTTGAAACCTTTTAGGGACGAAGGGGGAGGGCGGCCCCCTGAGGAATGTGGTGATGTCAGTAATGGAGCTGATAACAGCGGGCAGCGGGTGGGCGGTACCTCCCCACCGTCAGATTCTGCCTGCCAAAGTGTTCCCTCCCAAAAGGGGGCGGATCACTCCGCCCCACAAGATAGTGAGCGTGGCTGTGGGTGTGGTGATCTGAAGCGGGCAGCCCAAGAGCCCGCCCAGGGGGGATGTGGCCCCACAGCACCCCCCCTCGTGAGCCCGCCCACACTCACTGATTGGGCTCGGGCGACAGAAGATCTCCAGGCAGCCGACCCGGCAACAACAACGTTTGCCCTTCCGATAGTTGTAAAGCAGGAGGGTTCAGCGTGGACCCCTCTGGATACCAAGGCGATTACTCGCCTTGCTGAATTAGTTAAGAACAAGGGTCTGCGTTCTCCGGTGACTATGTCGGCTGCTGAGGCTCTTATGGCCTCAAGTCTTTTACCGTATGATGTGACCAACCTGATGCGGGTCATTCTTGAACCCGTGCAGTATACTCTGTGGTATGATGAATGGAATAGATTGCTTCAGGTTGTGGTGGCAGAGGCGAATCGCAATGCTGACCACCCAGCCAATGAACGTGAAGGTGAGGGCCGAGGGGCTAGAGTCACCCGGACCACTCTCCCTCGCCTTCTGGGTTTAGCAGATGGTATGGTGGGATCTCCTGATGGCCAGGCAAGGACGCTTAGAGCAGGGGAGCTGGCTGCGCTTACAACTGCAGCCCTCACAGCCCTGCGGACAGTGGCTAAGGTCGCAGAGCCTGTGCTCCCATGGACTGACATCAAACAGGAGCCCTCTGAGTCATTCTCTGATTTTGCAAATCGTTTGCTTCGTGCTGTTGAGGGGTCTGACCTGCCCGAGGACGTTCAGTCCTTGGTCGTGATAGATTGCCTCAAGCAGAGATCGCTTCCGGAGATTCAACAGATAATTAGAGCGGCGCCTGGGACTTTGACCACCCCAGGGCAAATTATTAAGTATGTGTTAGACCATCAGAAAAGCACCCCACTGACTAGTGAGAGTTTTGCGACCTGGGGTCTGATTTTGGGTTCTCTTAAAGCCTCCAGGATGGAGGGGAAGCTTGTTGAAGCGTGTTTGTCGCTTGGGCTTGTACTTGACCGGGACCAGCCGGGAAAAGCAGCTGAGAGATTGGATCAGGGAGAGCAAGTATTACAGCCAGTCGCTGCTCCAGTGCTAGCTGCACCTCCCGGAGAGGGAAAAAAGTTGCAGTCAGCTGTTGCTTTAAGGGCGCTGGCTGCACCCCCACAGGGAGATGGCGAATTCCAGTCGACCGCATCCCCTCTCGACCCCTCTCCTTTGTCATTGGGGGGCGGGGAGTGCGGGCGCGCGGTTAATTCAAGTGGTTGGAGAAGTAAGCGTGTTCCAGACCCGGGGGGAGCGCAAACGTGGTGCTATCCCGGGGGGGGGAGTAGCCAGGTCCAAAGGGGACCGACAGGGCCCGCAGCTGCAAGTTGTTCGCTCGCTGTGGCTCCTGCTGCCTGCCTGTCATGCAGGGGACCGGGGCTCGATTCGCCGGCGCGGAGCCGCTCCGCCTTCCGGCATCGGGCTGCTGGCTGCTGCCGAGAGTTTTGTTTGCCTCTAGCTTTAAACACAGCGGAAACTTTGACGGTGCATGGCCCTGTGCTCTCTCATGACACTGAAAGCCTCGCATGCGTGATTCTCAAGTGGGTGCAATACACACTCTGGAAAGAAGGGTGGATGACAGAGCTTGGGAGAGTGTTGGCAGCTGAGCAGGATGATTCCTTTCACCCTGTGCATGGTATAGTCATGCAGGGGAGGATTGGAGCAGAGTGCTTGGGATATAAGTTTAGTCCTGAGATAATGCAGCTGGTAGGTCTTGATATTCAACCACATGTAAAGACACTATGGGATGTGCAGAATATGGTAGGAACCCTCCAGTGGGTTCGGAGTGCTTTGGGAATGCCTTCAGGATTGAGGAAACCCTTGTATGGTCAGCTAAAGGGATCCGATGCAGAAGAACTCAAAAATCGGTCTAATGAAAGGTCTGCAGTTTGGCAAAAGATCGTACAGAGCTGCATGGAAGGATCGCTTGTGCAGCATGAGAGTCTTAGTCTCAGGGCGATGATTTGGCAGGATTCCAACAGTAGTTGGCAGGCTGCTGTCTTCACAAACAGAAAGGTCAGCATGCAGATGCTTGAGGTGATGGCTGCAACAGCTGCAGTGCACCTCTGGCGAATGATACCCTCTAACATTGTTGCAGATTCCATCTTTGCAGTCAAGCAGTTGGCCCGGATGGGCCAGGAGGGTCTCTCAAGTACAGAGGCTGCTGAAACTCTGGAAGAGGCCTTGGTCTTCCGCACAGCTCCTGTTGCACCCTTACGTGTGTGTGATCACTCTGGGGTGCCAAGCCTTTTTGCCACAGGTAATGCAACAGCAGATAAAGTTACCAGCACACCTGTCATTGGCCTTGGATTGCTGCAGATCTGGCAAATGGATGTCACCTGGGAGCCTTGCTTGTCTCCCTGCCAATGGTGGGTTATTGCTGTGAGTACCTCCTCTATTGTCATTATGGCCACTCAGCATGTCAGGTCTGGCTCAACTGCAGTCCGATACCATTGGACAATCGCTGTTGCTGTGGTTGGTTTACCCAGCCACGTTAGGACTCACAATGGGTCCTGCTTCATTTCTTGCTTTACTGACTATGGGAAGTGGGCTAAGAGTTCTTTCTTTACAGGAGCAGTCAATGGGGAATCTGGTACCTGAGGTTGTTCTGCTCCTGTTGGTCTCAGTGATAAGCATCGCTCGAACAACAAGTGCAGGGACCTTTGGGATTCAGTCTGGAATTGTTGGGTCTCAGCCAACAGTAGATTCACATAATCTGTGGTTGCAACTTCACTTATCTCTTAAGGTGTGATCTTCTTATCCTATAGGTTGAGATTCTAGTTACCTAGTCACTACATATACAGTACGCGTTAATGCAACGATGGTGCATGTTGCTGTGTGCTGATGAGCTGATGGACACTATCGAGGATATGGACAGAAAGACTTTGACGGATGTTCACCATACAGAGAAGATACATCAGGCGTAAGAAGAATGAAGAGGGATGGAAAACATCGCGGATGAGAATTGCTTCTCGAAAGGTTCTTGACAAGAAGAGGACTATTCAGTCACTTGCTCCACACAGTTGTGGTGGTGTTTTCATAACATGGTTGTGCCTTATGCTACAAATTATATTATAGAGAGTTTGTTAAGGTTTAGTTAAGGGTTTGTTAGGAATCTGTAGTGTTGCGTATTGTAACGGGTTAAGTTCTCTTAGCATGGGGAGGGGGAGATGTTGTATTAGGCGAAATACGGGGATATCGGGCTGTCACGCGACAGGCCCTCCCTAGTTTCTGGAAGGATCGATGACGCGTACAAGAGAGGCATACACGAAGGGCGTAGGTTATATAAGCGTGTGTTTGCTTTAAGAAATCGCCATTTTACCGCTCACCCTCTTGGTGTTATTTCGGTAATTGGCCCAGCTGCGGACTTCTAGGGTCTTAAAGTCTACACTTCTCATCCATAGGAATTGCGCTTTCATGATATGTTGTAATCTGTCTTAATTTATATTCCTTCCAGAGCTTCTGAAATGCTTATAGTTATTCTTACTTCTTTCTTTTTAGATATCACTATCTTCCAAATCTGTAGGAAAAGTGACATACATTTGCACATATATAAATAGGCATGTTCTACATATTTACATGATGGAGTGAAAGGTCTTTTTGCTGTGGCAAAAATCAATACAACTAAGAGGATGAGATAGTTCTTTATCAAAGCTAAGTAATTTCAATCAGGTATGTTAAGCATGCTAACTGCACCACACATCAAAGAATTAATGATTAAATATTACAGGGCGATTCCTTCTCAGCCAAATTATCACAAGATCACAGTCACATCTCTGAGCTATGAGCAAAAATGTCCATAAGTAAAACATCAAACTCTCATTATCACTGACTTTGCTATTGAAACATGTCATACAGAAATACTCAGATATCATAAATGGCAATAAAATTATATTCAAATTACTGTAATCCAAAGCAGTGTAATCATCTTAATATTAGGTTTATATATCTAGGTTTATATATCTTCTCAAGGCTAGAAAGAAAACTTTTAATGTACTTTTCATGTTTGTATATTTTAATTTTTTTAATTTAATTTTTAAAATTCATTGCCAAATCATTTTCTTTCATCATGCAAGCACAGTGCACTATCATAATCAGGTTGCATAGTGTGCAGGGCTAACTTTCTTCAAAAGCTATTGAGTATTCATGAAATGCATGGCTATTGTTATGATTTTAAAGACTTGTGCAAAAAATAATATTCTTTGTAGTAACACATGAAACATAAAACACACATTTGGAAATAAACAGAGAAACAAAAGGCCATGAAATTAACAACTGTACAGATTAATACAGAAAAGGTAACAGATGTGAAAAGCACTCGGTGCTATGGCATGTTCATAGTCACAGAGTTGTTAATTGTATGCTTTCTGTAAAGCGTATCTGGCTTACTGTTTAGGACAATTGGCATGAGGCCAGAGAGGCTTCCCCTCAGGAGGTAGTTAATGAAGACCTAAGAAATTTTTTTTGTCTTTATTTCACCACAGCTTGTACCTACACAGCAGCTTATACCTACCCTGCAGCTGTACTGAAGGACTAGATTTTGATTGAGTATTTATACTGGTGGGAATTAATTTCAGGGCTGCCTGTGATGGCAACAATAATTTCATAGGTTGAAGCTGGACTAGATCTTGAAGGTCTTTTCCAACCTGAGAAATTCTGTGATTTTGTGATTGATCAAAAACAGCCCACACGACCTGAAGTTACTGCAGCAGACTTCTTGGCCCAGAAGTTACCTCTGTGCAGTAGGTCCACCAGAAGGATGGCTTTATTGCATAAGTACTCATTCAGGCATTGCCCATGCACTGTACTTAATCCTGAGCTTAATCCTACTGTCACTCCTGAAGCAAAGGGTAACTTTCAAGTAGGCTGAAGTATTTAGGACTAAGAGCAGTCAAAAAGTAATGAAACCATTAATAGACAGTTCTGCCCAGAAGGGCAACAGGTATTATCTCTCCACAACCTTAACTACATAAACATACCAACAACTTCTTTCCTGGAAGATGCTGTCAAAAGGTAATATCTTCTGGATAGCTGTAGGTTTTTCATACATAAATGAGTGCTGCATCAAATTAAAATAAATAAATAAATAAATGCAGAGGGACAATTTATAAAAGCTGCAAACTTTTCAAATTCCATCATCTCCCACAAAGAAGTACCAACAAGAATGGTGATGCTTACACTCACTGAGTTCAGAATAAAACCTGTTTGGAGATTAAGCACTGTTACTCACGCTGAACAGGTTTACCCAGCTCCATAAAATGGGTTGCTGTCAGCACTTCCCAGTGCATTCCTGGTGCATAAATGTCCTTACCTTTTGAACTTGCAAAGGTTCTTGAATAGCCTACCAAGTAAAATAATACAGGCAGCATATCAATAAATTCAGTTTTTAATTATCTGTCCTTCCATCTCCACCTCTAATACTGACATATCTTGAATGAGCTTTTTGTTATTGTTATTGACTTCAGTCTTTTGAAATATTGCTGAGTGGTATACCACAGGGGTGGAGGTGAAATTAGATTCAGCAGCAGTTATGCCATCATCTGTTTGGTATGTTACTTCCTTTCACTCTAATGTTGGGAAGATCACACCCAGCCTTTACATTCCTCTTCAACAAGTTGTGTCAAGGAAAGGGGAGAAAGGAAGCTGCCCCACATTCCACTGGATATCAGAAAGGAAGGTCTTAATTAGGACACTGGGAAGAAATTTCTACAGAAATCAGCCCTTCCTTTTCTCAGTTCCAAGCCCGGCTGCTATAATCATTACAATTACATTGTCTTAAAGAGTGAGGACTCAAAAGATAATTAAGTATTCTCTGGGGTTATTTAATTTTTTTTATTTTTTTTTCCTTACATCTAGAAGGAATGCTGAATTCTTATCTTAAGCAGCAATAACAAATCCCTAAAAATGAAAAGGTATTGAAGGCTATTGGAAATGAAATAATTGTTTTGGCTGACATTTCAGAGAGAGGTGAAGTGATTAAAACAGACAACATACCAGAACATGCAAAGGAACATGCTTGCTCTCATATAATAGCTGTACTTTTCTAACTAAACCAAATGAAAATTCACTTTTAAACATAAATCATTTATGTACTTATTATCTCCTGTTCTTGGAAGCTGGCAAGACCTGTAAACAATCAGAAGGCAGAAGGCCATGAAATGCAGAGGGATAGTCATACATTTGCAGTATTTCTGCTTAAAGAATTATTAAAACTTTAAAAATAATGATCAGAGTTTGAAGTGATTTGTATATAAAACAAAGCATGTATTTTTGAGACATATGAATAATTACATATAACTGACTAATTCACCTCTGACAGGAACATACAACAATCCTTTGAGGTATGTCTATATGCCTGCATGAGATTTTAATAATTCAACATTAATGAAGCATTTGTAGTACTTTCAGAACAATTATTTTTCTCAAAATATCTTCATTGTTCTTACTGTTATTTGGTGAACTATGAACCATCAGACTTCATAGTGAAAAGTTATTTACATTAAGCATCTCTCATTCTTAAACAAATAAGGTGGCTGTTTGAACATTTTTAACCTGTAGTCCTATTCTTGCATCGGGAATAGATTATCTTTGAAAGGCTCCTTCAAAATGAACTGTTCTATTCTACTCTGCAAGTAGAATATGAATATGACCACTCATCTCAGTGGGGTTAGGATGGCTTCTAAAACCACAGTCACAAAATCTATGTAGTGATCAAAGCTGAGACTGCTGCTGTTTCATAGTGCCCACTTCCATAGTGGAAGTTTAAAAAATTGCTTATGGTTCCCTAGATTTTTTTAATGAACTTTTAAAAAGGGAGTAAATGAGACTTACTCCAACTTTAGAAACACTTCACCCTCAGAACAAGGCAAATTCTGTTTATCAGATGAGTGCTAGGTATCAGAGAGACAGTGGAAACTTGTGAAAATTTGGACACATTCATACAAAAATCTCATGGAGTAACAGAAGCACAGTATTCTTTACAGTATCTTCAAGTGGTTAGTAGAGAAACTGACTCTTCCACCAACTCAAATAAAACAAGCTAGCCCACATGCTTTGAATCATAAATGTCTTTATCATAAACAGTCCTGATATACTTACTTGAATTAGACACCGCAAGATCTAAACTATAAATAATGCAGCCTTTCCACTGACAATTTGAGCCTACAGATATTTTTGTAAATTTTTATGCATCTCTTCAAAAATGCCATGCAGCAACCAAAGTCAGTAAGGAGTATTGCACATGGAAGGATAATTGTGCAGTTCAGTGTTTCTATCTGCTAAAAACATTCACAGTTAATGTTAGGAAAAGTGCAAACAAGTGTGGAGATAACAAGAGAAAGGATGCTTTGGTGTGAGAAAGAAAACTGGCACACTACATAGTCAAAGCAAATACACAAGTATTATGGAAGTTTCATACAAAATAAATACACTTATGGCAATTAAAAGCAGTTTCCTTAATAATGGAATTGCATAATTTAAAGGATGATAAATACATTCAGCAAATACAAAATTTCATAATTCTGTCTTCCTTTTATGTCACAAAATGTGGGTAGACTCAACAACGACCTGACATATAATGCAGATATTCAAAACATTTCCAGATTTTCAGTAAGGGAAAAAATTCAAATAGATGGTGATAAAGCTCATTTTTACTGATGATAGAAACTAAAGTCCAAACTCGGCTGGACATCATGCAAATTAAAATTTGTTTATGGCTTCAGATATTTCCTACTCCTAATATCACAATGGGACAGAATAATATTTATCATATTCAGTAGTTTGGGGTTATATCTAAATGTCTCCTCATTGTACTGGCAGCAGACCCAAGCACTGCTGGGAACCCCCCTTTTTCTCTGAGGACAACACAGGTTTGTCCCTATTCCTGTTAGTAACACTGTTTTTGATGCAAGCCAGGATGCCACTGGCCTTCTTGGCCACCCAGGCACACTGTCGGCTCATGTTCAGCCATGCATCAATTGGTACCCCCAGGTCTGTTTCCTCAACACAGTCCTCCAGCCACTCCAACCCAAGCCTATAGAGTTGCCTGGGGTTGTTGTGGCCGAAGTGCAGGACTCAGCATTTGGTCTTGTTGAACCTCATCCCATTGGCTTCAGCCCAGCTCTCCAGCCTGTCTAGATCCCTCTGTAGGGCCTCGCTACCCCCAGGCAGATCCACACTCCCAGCTAATTTAGTGTCATCTGTGATCTTACTGAGGGTGCATTCAATGCCCTCATCCAGGTCATCAGTAAAGATATTGAAGAGGACAGGTCCCAGCACCAACCCCTGGGAAACACCACTCATGACCAGTCACCAGCTGGATTTAAGTCCATTCACCACCACTCTCTGAGCAAGTTTAACAAATACCTTTGCTTCTATATTCAAAGAAAAATACATAGCAGTTATTCTGCCAGCTGTATTCTGACACGGTTTGGGTCTGGGGATTTCTCTGCATTTTCCTGTGAGAGGCAATGCACTGGCCAAGAATTATGTCCTTTCCTTTGAAAGGGTAATTAAATCACATGAAAATTTTAATCAGAAAATTTTCATTTCTATATGAGGAACTCTGTTTAGTTTAAATCTCAGACATGGCACAATGATTTCAATCCATTGAAGAGTTTTGAGCCCAAGAGGCTGGATCAGATTTTTTGTCTTGACTCTTTCTCCTTTGGAGAAAAGAGATTTAGAATTAATGACAACATAAACATGGACTAAATTCTCAACTGTATGATTCTCAAAGCAGACAGAAGTACACAAAGGTCCATCCACCTCTTTAGAGTTCAGTCTCCTTTAGTAAAAGAAGAAAACATCTTTTTGGATGCTATTAAATGCAAGATGAGTTTTACTCAAGATAAAATTCTCATGTTGAAAATCTAAGCTAATTTAAAATGACATCACAAAGGGCTGAGTATCTTGCATCATGCATACAAATGGGGTCAGACTATTTGGGTGTTATCAGGTAGCTTAGAGACATGGTCAAATCTCTGGGGACATCTGTTCAGGTGAAACATTTATTCAATCTTTAATTCAGATATTATTCCCCATTGACCCACTCTATCATGGTTTTCAGAAGTTTTTGGAAGTAAATTATTTTTCTGGTCACATCAAATTTCTTCATAGTCCAGATCATAGACTTTTACCACCTCACAGAAGTGTAAAAGCACATTCTTTGTCCCAGGAACTTGGAGCTTATCAGTCGCATATTCTGGTATTTCTACAGCTATCTTCCAAGAAAAACTTTGATCATTAAGCCAATAATCTTACTGTGATAGAGTCAATGTAAAGTACCAACACATATTTCACCCTGGAAAATAAAACAAGATTCCAACGACTAAACAGGGGGGAGAGGTTTCCACATTATATGCAAAATCTGCTTTCTAAACATACCTGAACTTTGTAAAACAATTTCAAAGGGGAAAAAAATCTCCATATAAGAGAAGCTGATTTATTGATAGGCATAGGACGTTTGTTATCAAACCAGTTTTTGGTGTTTAACTACCACTCATTTATAATGATGACTTCAAAAGAAATATTTGCTACATAAAGATATTGATTAATTCTTCTCCACACCCTTTCCTCCCCCAACAAAGAAGTTTTCTCCTCAGTGCATGAGCCTGGAACCGCTGTAATTTCTGGCAGGCAGGACTGTAACTGAAGCTGTAACTGAAGTTGAAAGGCCCCAAAATGGCAAATACATGAATGAAGCTGAAAATCATAAACATCACCTTGATGAAGCAGTTTTGGCTGGCCTCAGAAATTCTCTCATAGGAGGAGTTGCTGAAGCACTGAAGGGAAATATCATCCTCTCAAGCATCTTCAAGAGGGCCTGTAAGATTGTCACTGTAAGACGGACAGTGACCAAACTGCAGCATCAACATTTTGTTCAGTGCCAAACAACACGGTTAACACTGCTCCCTAACAGTCTATATAATAAAGATGTGATTAAAAACATAGTAGCAATTTTGTAAGAGGAAGAGATGGACTTAACTACATTCAAAATATCTGTATGATGTCTATGTAGGTATAAACACCTCTTTAGTTTTAAATTCTGCCTCCTCTTGTTCAAAAATAAATAAATAAATAACTAAATAAACCAAGACAAAACATCTCATGTGAAATTATGATCCAATATGTATCAGAACTGAACATTCCTAGCTAATATGAGAATTTTAGATGGACTTCCCTGAAACGATCTTATGACTTAGTGCTACATGGAGGTCTGAAGGTGAAAGAAGACAAAGGAAGAAAAGGGGCTGGATCTGTTAATTATGTGGGAAGAGAGGAACAAAGGGAATCATTACCAGAGATATTTTCCTGTATAAAACAGAAGTTTCTCTTTCCTCACCCCTCAATTCTGCTGACCACCTTGCTGATAACTTGGGTTGTTTCCTTGTAGATTATGGTCTTACATGCAACTGGGCTGAAATACTGTTTTCAGCAGCACTGAGAATACTTCAGATTCTACTTTTATGCTGTTGTCTTAGTGAAGGCAAAGAGAGAGAGAGATGGAGAAAGACAGAAATACAACCTGGCAGCAAATATAGAAAGAAAAATAAATAAATAAATAAATAAATAAAATACCAAATAAAACCACAACACTGTTTTCACACTATCTGAGTGAAAGATACAGCTTAGGCAAATCAGTCTTTTTCATTTTTCTCCCCAGAATACCTGTCTTACATGTACTTAGCCTCCAAGCTCTGCTTTCTGAGTGTGCACATTTCCTCAGGAATGGTAACAGATGCAGTTTTATTCCCCTTATGTTAAGTCTGCATTATGTTTTCCTGTAAGGCATGTTGGTGAATATGACTACTGCCCTCTAGCACCTCAGCTTTATTTCCCTGGGAAAATCAGATAATCACTTTGCTCCTGGGAAGATGCAAGTGAAAGAATTAATGCACACAAAACAAGAGCTACTCCTTCACTGTAAACAGTATCAGGATGAACACGAATGTGGGATATGCAGACAACAACGAAACTATCAAACAGAAATCAAATAGATTAAGTATGAGAGATGTGTTCCAATAGCTGTCCTTGAGTGAAGCAGCACTGGCAAAAAGCCCACATATTAGCAGAGGTTGCCCGTAGTGTTTAGCAAGAGCCTTTCTGCTAAGTACCTTAAGTTGAAAATGATTCAAAATATAAGAAAAGTTTAAAATGCTTAGTTAAAATAATGAGGTTTAAGAGCAAGTAGAAAAAATTAGGCAAATAAGCAAAAAGCAACAATCTTAGAATCACAGAATCATAGAATCACGAGGTTGGAAAGGACCTACAAGATCTAGTCCAACTGTCCTCTCATCACCATTACTACCACAAACCACTAAACCATATAAACCAATAACAGTAGAAGAACCTTGAATGACCTGCTGTTGATGGTGCTGACTTCCAAGAACCTGGAATCATTTTATAATCTCAAGTATATGACATGAGATTGACTTGAAATTAGCCATGTTTTAAGCACACCCATCACAGGTCATGGCCTTATAATGGATCATGTGAATCTTTATATCCCTCTGCTGTTAGTTTTATATCAGCTGGCTGAAACTCCAGTAACCAATCTACTACAAGTCCTCTAGCTTCTCTGTGTACTGTCCATCTTCATAGGCAAATGCTAACTTGCCACCTCATAACTTCTGAAAAATTTTACTTATCAACTTAAACATTGCAGTTTTTTAAAAAAAGTAATTACATTTGTACTTAATGTATAAGGTTATGATTCTGCATTTATGTTTAATGTTGTCAGAAGAAAATATTTCAAATATTTCACTGTGTACAGTTTCTTTTGTTCTCTGACATTGACTTCCACCACTGAGAGCCTGGACTTGGCCCAGTGGACCAAATGAATAAGCCAAAGCAGTAATATCCATACTCACAAAGACAAAAAAAGTCAGGTTTGAGAAATGGAACAAAAGGGAACAAAATGTCACATTGTAGTCAGATAAATCTACCTTTCCAGATGTTCATTGGTGGAAACAGTTGTTTCAACACTCACATTAAAATCCCTTCAGTTGCCATCATTGTTTAGTACACAAAGTACAAAATTTTTCTTCTGGATCTGATAGGGCCCCTGCATTGCTATAAAGCATTTTTCTTCCTGCATATTTATCCTTCTTGTTTTATCATTTTCTTCAGCAGATCCATAGCTAGCAAAAAGATCTCAGACAGTAGCAGCAGGTAGGCTAGCTCCACACTATTCCCACAAATGTATTTCTAGTCAGAGATCTCTGTTAGTTTCATTTCCCATATGACAGCTGTGCTGGAAGTGTAATTCCAAAGCCATCCCTGTTGCATCATACAGTAAACACATTTCTGGGGAGATTAGTTGAAAGGCATTTTGGTGTTCTGCCACCCACACCCTGCAACGGCAGAGCAATTTTGGTTGAAATAAAGTACTTATATATTTTGGAAACAGCAAGAAAAAAATTTATGAATTTATCAAAAAGCCCCAACTCATGCAGAAACTACAAAAATTGGCACCGGGAGCATTCTGGCAACAACTAATACGCTAAGCCTTTTGGCTCTATTTTCTCTTGTTACTGTTCGCAACTGGTACTTCCAGGAGCGTTGATATGCTTAGCATCATAGGCAGAGTGAGGAGGTTTCTCAGAGAGTAGTAACTGAAAGCAAATTATGCATATACCAGCCAAGCCAGTTAGAAAACCTGCCTAGCTGAAAGTCACACTATATCTATGACTCTGATTTCTTTAAAATCACTCTTGAAAAAATCTCATTATTCAGCAAAGCTCACCAAAACAGCCAGTGTACATCAGTCACAATAATGCTGCCATGCTATCACTAAATAACTTGAACAGATCACTTTAAAAAAATATGTGCCCTGAATTTTTCAGTACACTACATTTGATTTTGCTACTTTAAACAAGCAGACCATTATGTTCTCAGCACTTAACACATCCAAAAGAACAGTATAATGACCTGAAGAATATTGATTTCTCAGTTTTCATATAGCGGCAAACTCGCTTGTCTTCTATCATAACAAAAATGAGAAACCTTTTTTATCTTTTCATTTTTAATCTGAAAGTAGTATTAATACAGGACTTAAACCAGGAGGAATTACTTCATATACAGTAGTCCTCCAAATACTTCTCAACTAAAACATGGTAAGTATTATTCACTATAAGGGAAAAAGATACCAATATACTGCTTCAGTCATCTGGTTGTAATTTCTCTACTGCTTTTAATACTGAAATAAAGTGAATTCTAACAGCACATGCTGCCTCAGCACAAGAAATATATTGGAATCACTTCTCTTTTATTCTGGTCACCAAAAGAGTCTGGGCTCTGCAATGTATAAGCTATGCAAGCCTCTGGAGAGGAAAGGTAAGTGTGCTAATATTGACAGAAATACTTCTTCCCATTCCTGGATATGTAAAAGTTTTGCTGAAAAGGATTTATCTACCATACCCCTCATTCACATTTATAAATGGAAGTAAATTAAAATCTATGCTCCCAAGTCAACCACAGGCATAATGATGAGTGGCTGTAAACTAGGAAATAAAAAAGCCAATCATCATGCTATATTGCATCTCCTATTTGACAGGCCATATGCATATACATCTTTTCCCAGTGCACATGTTAACATAGCTATGGAAAACAACTTTCTGCACATGAAGGGTAACTGCAAAAATAGTCTTAGGAACAGCAGAATTGTTCTCCTTCTATTCTAGGATACTGAACACACAGACAAGAAAATCTTTATTTTTTTATTTGTTTATTTATTTTCCTCTTAAAGGAACTATATGCTCTTGTGGAAAAAAAAAAAAAAAAAAAAAAAAAAAGTATTTGTACAGCAATAGATATCTTTCTGAAATGGCACAGGTTGGCCCTCCACTCTGGACAGACAGTGTCATGGAAAGACACTGTTCTGATGCATATCTACAGACATAATGTTGTCACGAAAAATAACCCAATAAGGCAGCAAGCAGTGATTGCCTGAGCCAGGTACAGTTGCCTTAATTACTCAGACACAAAAGGAAGTCGTAGGATGTGAAAAGCCTTAAGTCTGCGGAAATCAGTAAAAGGACAAGTAGGAACATTCTTCTCCGCATCAAACTTTCAGCTTCACAAAGCTAGAGCTGAGCTGAGATGAATGTTTGTCATGAACTGAAAGGCTTCAGATTCACAATATATTTGCTAGTCCAAGATGATCGTTCCTTGTTTGCACACTGATTGCTCAAAATTGGGAATGCTGCACTCAGTTTGCTTCTCTGGCACACTCAGAGCACTAGCTGGTATAAACACAGTTTAACTGTGCAAACCACATTCAGATGATTGCTGTATCTAAGTATAGATCTTTATAGCCTGTTAACTGCAAACCTACATCTAGGGGAATATTTTGTATCAATAAGAAAAACAGTTATGTCAAGCATTGTTTTGATTAGCAAGCCAGTTTATAAACTTCCTGTTCAAAATAATCCAATATGGAATAGGCTTCTTCTGCACTGACCAGAAGAAAATGGCTGATGAGTGCCAAATAGTAAACATGATTGAAAAGAATAACCTTAGGTAGATACACAGAATCATAGACTCTGTTAGCCAGAAGTATGCATGACAGCCAGTACACTAAAAACACCAGAACAAATGAGTCATCAAACAAAATAAATATTTCATAAAAAAAGAAAAAAGTTCATTTTTGATCTTTTTAGTTCAATATTCTGCTTAAGTTTAGTTAGCTGTAGATTTCTTCAAGAATATGTGGCAAATTTAAAAAAAAAAAAAAAAAAGTGGTAAATGGAAATCAAATATTAAAGGAACAAGCAGTGAAGAGAACATAGTAGAAGAGTGAAAAATGATAAATACCACAAAAAAGGTCTGCAGAGAATGACTGTTCATGTCTTATCAGAATACAAAAATCAAGAGGCACCTAAGGAAATCATCAGGAAATGCTTTTCCCACATAATTCCTGAACTGAAATTTGAAATTATTTAGCACAGGATGTTGTAGATGTTTTATGTTACAGCATAAAAGGAATTTGTTTTAAATGGGCTTTTTGGAGGATAAACCCACTGCTGGCTATTAGATACAATGGTCCGGATGCAAACTTTAGCACAGGAAATTCTTAAATCATCAATTATGGGAGGCAAGGATGATTACTTGATATATTCCCTGCTCCTCATCCTTCTTTTAGCATTCATTGGAGTTCACTGCCTGCAGTAGGATTATTCACTGGCTAGACATTCAATTGATTTCGTGTGCCCCCGGTGGCGCACGGTGGTAGAACTGCCGCTCGCAACACCAGAGGACCGGGTTCGAATCCCCCCTGTGGCGCAAGTGGTAGAAGTGCCGCTCTGCTACACAGAAGGCTCGAATCCCGGGAGTTGGACTTGATGATCTCTAAGGTCCCTTCCAACTCGCACGATACTATGATACTATGATTTGTAGGGGAGTTCTCTTTGTAAATTATAACTCATTTACTCCGGTGTAACTACAACCTTGAGTCTCCATAAATCAGTATGCTAACAAATAATTCTGCAATTTGCACAGATACCCAAAGCAAGACAGGCATTCTTCTGAAAATGGAATAAGAAAGCTCACTTTTGGGGAGATTCTGTGGAAAAGCAATGCCGAGTTTTGTATGATAGAAACCTTATTTTGGAGTGAGTAACACCTCAGTGAATCCTATGTCCAGATTGAACTTCTGCAATTATAAAACTGCTACAGTTATGTCTGTCTGACTTCACCCAAAGAGATCCAAGGAGGTGTACTGGAGATACTAATTACTAGTAATTCCTATTTTTAAATATATGAGTCTGAATTATATCTAGTCTTCATTGAAGAAAGAAAATATTAATATACACACCTAAAACTTGACTAAGAAAATGAATCCAAGAGCTCCAAGTGGGGATAACTACCAGCAGGTGCAGTACTGCCTTTATACTTACATGAATGTAATATACACTTTACATGAATGACATGAAAAGTAGATCTTTCAGATTACATATTCATCAAAATGAATATGTTATGGAAGTACTGGTATACGCTGCTTTAAAAATGCTGCAAGAAAACTGTATTCTTACTCCTTAAACTGAGAATGATTTGTTGAGAACACATGCAGCTGAAGCAACAAAAAATACTGTGTCTTTTGACCTGCAAGGACTAACCCCAGAAATGCAATGTTGCTCAACAAAATAGGCCACAGACTTTCCCAGCTACTGTGAGAGATGAGACATGCTGTAGTCTGTGGAGATTATAATATGTAGATTGTTAATAGCAAACACTGAACTTAACACTAAAGCAACCTCAAATTTTGCTTGCAGCTCCAGTTTTCTTATAATTTCACTCATGATGGGTTTAATCCTGCATGGAGTAGAACACTTCTAGGGTGATACAGACACATTCAGCAACATGCAATGCTGCTACAAGGTAAAAAGAAAAGTCCAGGACACGAAACCTCAGGGACAGACTGAATCACATTGAGCTAATGGGTGGAATGTTCTGCGCTCATTGTGACTGAAGAGTAGAGAATGATGGCAGCACGGGGCTGTTGAGAGCACAGGTAGATGGGAGCAAAGTTCATGACTGACTTACACCCAATTAGCTACACATTCAGTGTGACCAGCAGCCCAGTGTAAATAAAATTTACCCAGTTACCCATGTAGATTTTATACATGAAACAGCAAGGTAAGATACACTGGACTCCAAATAACATACTGTATGTAAAATCCATTTGTCAGTAAAACCTACACCCTTATAAACTGCCTATTCTAAAATGCTACTCATTAGTATTCTCCTCTATAAAACTGTAATTCAAAACTTCACTGTTGTATTAAGGAGCATGATAACGTCTGGTCAGCTTACAAAGAAATTAATTATCATTTCCTTTAAATTAAAAACTTTATGCTTGTATATTTGATCACTTGCATTCATGTACTATTAAATGTGTGTTTAAAAAGAAAAATGAACACACACCCAAATGATCAAAAGAAAGTTAATTGCTGAGACTGTCTTATGATAAGAACTGACGCAGTCAGCATTTTGAAAGTACAGCTTAGAAGAGCCGGCACCAACAGAGAGGGTTTCTATAATACTCCAGTATTTACATTAGGAGAGGTTTGTGCAGACAACAGCAGATTTTCTGGCTGAAGGCGATCAGCCTGGTGTGGGGGTCGATGAGGAAGGAGGGGCCAGCAGGGAGTTCCTGGTGCACAGGCAAGGGAGCGGGGTGGTGGGAACGCACGGGTAGGAGTTCCTCTCTACCAAGCTCAAAGTGCAGGGGGAACAATACTGAGAAAGGAGGGTGGCTACACCCAGGTCAGCACAGATGTACAATCCTCCCCCCCCAGCATTATCCCCCACCACGTCCTGGCTTTTCAATAACATTTACACATTTGTGGTTGTGAACAGTAGAGTTCTGTTTTATTGTCCAACTTTGTGACTTTAAGTGGAAATGTATGAAAAGATAAAATCCGCATAAACATTAGTGACAAACTACAAAGGGAACAGTCCTTGTGCATTACTGCTAGGCATGCTTTGGCTGACATCCTTGTAACCCTTTCATATTTTCTTTCACAAGGAAACCTGAAGCTATTGCAGCACCTTTCAGGTACCTGCACTTGGCTCATGGCCCCCTCAGTTCCTGTTCCACACAAATTCCCTGGCTTCCTCTCCGCACTCTGCCTCACTACACTCTTACTCAGTTTTCTGCTAATACCAGTATGGGTGTTTTTACACTCACAGGGTGAATGTGCACTGGCATGAACAGATTCTGGTTTCTCTCAGTCTTATGGGGTTTTCTTATAGGGTGACACCAGACAACACTATATCAACAAGTTAATCATTCCCTCTTCTGTCCCACTGGAGAATTCTGGAATCCAGGCATTGCTTTTATGTAACAGCAGTGCTCTTCCTCACTGCATGGCCTGTAACATGGCCATTTGCCACGGTACCCAAAGTCCCATCCTCCCTTCAGGATATAAGCCTCATGTCCAGACCCTAAAACTGAGCTTTTTCCATAGCAGTTTTATGCTGCTGGACACATTAAAGCTCTACCTCACAGCACTATGCTTGTTTGTCCTTATCTATCAGCCATAGAGCAGTGCCATGCCTCCACAGGTAGTAGACAACTGCTCTGAATGAGCTGTAACCTCTTATTTCACCCGTGCCTTTGCAGCAGGTCTGGAGCACAACAGCTGCTCTACTTTTATATTTACTCCCAGCTCATGATAAAACCCTGCCTAGCCCTATCCCAGTGCTGACAGCTCCGGCTTGTCAGTGACCTCTAGAGGCTCACATCTCACCTTATGCTGTATCTCAGACCTCAGCTCACAATCAGGGCATACCACTGCTGTTGGTCCTATCTGCCCTTTGAAGGAAAGAGCTATTTCTGCAGATATAGACCAAGATGCAGAAAGGCCACCTACCTATGTATTGCATGTACAAAATCTATGCTTGATTTTTCAAGAGGGAAGCACACAAAATTTAATAGGTAAAATCTAGGACAGGGAAGGACCTTCTGAGCACATTACCAGGTACACCTGTATACACAGATGAGCAATGAGCTGCTCACACAAGTTTTTGCTGCTTTACGGGTATGGAAAGGCCATGACCATTGTAATATCTCCTTCATGGAACCCCAGAGAAAAGGGGAGAACCTTGCTTAGTGTAGTGACAGCAGAGCTGCTGTGCTACAAACAGCACCATGATCCAAAGGACAGCTTCCAATGAGTGACCTTAAGTCTCTTCCTTCCCTATACCCACAAGTACCTACAGTGGAAGGCATATTTCTATTTTGAGGAAAAATGAGATCTGAGCTGCAGATCTCCTTGGGAAGGTCCTCAGCTGTTGATGCAATTGCCAGTCTATATCTTCCTACAGTTTATGCACAAATTCTACATCATCAGTGGCAGAACAATCTTTTCCCCCGTGTTTTCATAAAATCATAATGATTTGTAGAACATGTGACAGCTTGGATTGCTAGTTCTGGGGGGACAGCCATTGCATGCTGAGAGAATATGTAACAGCCTGTAGTAAGACACAGTGCACAATCTCACACAATCTCACAACAATGAGCTGTTTGGCACAAATCAGATGCACACACTTGTGCACCACCATGACTAATCCTTTATGATAGAACAATCCCCAGCCAATTTTGTGGATGCAGGACATTGGAAACCCCAAAAATACAGAAAAGAATGTTTACATGCATAAATATACTGCATATGTGCAATATGCAAAATCATTGCTATAGCTCATGAAGTGGTCCTTGTCTGTATTACAGATGCTTCACATAACATTGGTAGGTGGAGATTACAGGATTAAAGAAGGGTATTTACATGCACACATGCATCCCGCAAACCCTCAGATTCCTAGAGTGTCTTTGCTGAAACAGGAGTACCCTGCTACCAATATTCATTGCATGATAAAGTGAAAGCAACATTTCTTAAGTGCTGCTTTCCTTCCTACCCGGGAAAGAGCTCAATAACTTGGGCAAAAGACAGCAGAGTGCTTTAACTCATTTGCAGCCAGTCTTCATGATGGGCATATTCCAGACTTAATTTTATATTTTTTAAAAAACTAAAAAAGCTCCCATTCTAAGCCTCTCCTCAAGCATGACTCCAGCCTCAGCAGTAGTTATTAACAGCCATCTATTTTTATTTTAAAATGCGGCTTTGAAGAAGTTGATCCTAGCTTGTTTCATCACACCCCTGTAAAAAAACCCACTGGCCTGGTACTGCCTCTCAGCACACCACAGCTGGGTGGACCAGACCAGTCCAACCAATTCTGCCACAAAACAACGACTACTAATGTCTGTGTGATATTCCCAAGCACATGACTTGTTTTAAGTACCACAGAAGTAATTAACAGCCCATCAGTTCTCTGGTTCTTCCCTTATGCAAAAACTTATCAAATATGCCTTTGTTCATGTTGCTGATAAGTAGGCATCTTTAGGTTGACAGTGAATAAACAGATAAGAGACTTTTTTTTTTTTTTTTCATAAGCTATCAAGCACAAAGCAACAATAATATGAGCTAATAAAATAGTCCATTGAGAACATGTTGAGAAATTAGGAAAGATGTTCTATAACATTAATTAAAGAAAGTAAAAAGTAATAACTACTCTAGTAGACTAAGAGATCACCATACATGTTGCTGGTACAAGAATATGAATCTGAAACAGAAACTCCAAATTTCTGTAGATTCGTGCATTAAAAGTTTAGAGAAAAGACTATTGTGAAAGGGAAGCATTTTTTTCACTTTCTGCATCTATCTTTTTATTGATTTTAGTACTCCAGCTCAGCTTCCAAGGTGAAAGAAAAAGTGAGCTTTCATTTTATTCATGTAATGATGTTATATAATAACAACCTGTGAAATCCAATTTTTGATGTTATGTCTGTGAAGATGATGGCTTTATATACAGAAAAGAGAGAAGGATGGAAAATATCTCCTATTTTGCCTCTTCTTTCCTGGTCGGTGTCAGAAAATACATTCTCTCAAAAACAGGCAGCATGCTGCACATAGATTGTTTCCCTGGGTTTCAGAGGGGGAAAACATTAGTTAAACAGAAGATGTTAAAATATATGACAGTTCCAAAAGTAATGTTTCCTGTTTTATTCTGTTCGTCTACAGTGCCAGTTGGTGGTATGATAGCAGAGCTGAATCTTCCCTCCAATATCTCATTATGTTTTGTTGTCATGTGACAGCAGCAGAGAGACAGTCTGACAAAATGACCTCTGACATGGAAGTGCATATGATGCAAAGGTGTGTCACTGAATTCCTCCATGCAGAAAAAAAATGGCACCCAGTGACATCCATCAGTGCTTGCTGAGTGTTTATGGAGCCCACACAGTGGGTGTAAGCGCAGAGAAGCAGTGGGTGGTGTGTTTCCGCAGTGGCAACAGTGACAGTGGGTCACCCTAGTTGTTGCAGATTTCTTGTTCATTGCTCTTGTTCATCTCTGGTGAAACTAAAATGCCATAGCTAATGCTGGTAACTGTCTTGGAAAAGAGTGTGTTGTAGATGAGACTGTGCTCCATCAAATAGTGTTATTGTGCTCTTTATATCTGTTGTAGTTTCCATGACAATAAATACAAGGCATTATTTTTATTCTGCTCACATACTGTTTTATCACTCTCCACTACAAGCAAGACACAGATTAGAGGAAGGAAGTAAAGAGAAGGGGAAAAAAAAAAAAAAAAAAAAAAAAAAAAAGGACAGAAAAACAGAAACAGACCACCACATTACTTTTACAGCACAGTGCACAGCAACAGGCCTGGATGCAGTATGTATAGGAAGGCCTGCTGGAGAAATTGCGTCATGTGGTAGGAATAGATGTCAAGTTTTCTTAGCCAGGGATTAGAAAGATATATTTGTTTCCAAATAACCTTATCCTGCACGCTGCCGGGAAATGGCTTAATGAAAGCTACCACTCAACCTCATTTCTTTTGCCATGAAGTAAAGGAAACAACAGTGCTGCTGGAAACACTGACAGCGGCCACTTTATCTGCTGGAGCTTTCTTCTGGCACTGGTCCAGCCCTACCTAAACTACTGTGAGTTCTGTACGAGCCAGAGCTAGTTCTCCTCACTTCCCCAGTTCTTCTCTCTACCAGCAAACCAACACCAGCTGATCACCATCAAAACAACCCTATTTCAACCTGCCAGAAATGTCCTCTGTCTTTATTCAAGGTGCCCAAAACGTTGTTATTCAGCTGCACGATGAGGCAGAAAATCTATGCAGTCACATCCTCACAAATGGCAAACTGAACACTGAAGGAGGAATAACTGTGATACTTGTAGGTCATAAACATCCCTTAAATCACAGGTTAATCTAAACCTGGGAAGAATCATTGGATTGGGTCGTCCTGTGTGACTTTGTACTGTCAGCAGAGTTCACAGGTTGCAGAGGAGGGACATTTCTGAAGATCACGCACCCAACCAGTATACAATGCAAACTGAAAACAAAACTAAAGCCAGTATGACTTAACACAGGAAAGGGAGCCAAAGCCAAAATGTAACCCTTCACGTGAAGTGAAGCAAAGTACATCTTTTTTCTCTGAAAGGACCTCTGTCACCTGAGATAAAGCAGATTAAAACCCGGATTAAGATGACAGAAAATACAGACTGATGACTGTGGCTGGGGCTTAAAAACACCTTTTCAAGATCCATGAGGAGCAAACACTCATGTTTTGACAGCACAACACAGCAGCTCAGAAGCAGCAAGGAGGGCCTGGGGAGCAGGGAGGACTGTACACAGTATCTCACACCTGCTCTGTGATGCACAGCCTTCCTCACAGACTTCTCCAGCCACCTCCTGGGATGTTCCCTAGGTGCTGCCAGAAATTCTGGTGGTAGTTAAAGGATGAAGAAGGACACAGAACTCTCCTGTGGATGCCACCAGGCTGCTACTGGGTGTGCCCTCCCCCGTGGAACATACTGTATTTAAGAAATGTTTCAGTTCATGAATTAGCTGAATTTAAAGTACATATCTGCACTTAGGACCAATCTCTTCCCAGCCAGCATAAATGCAGACTTCATTTTAGGCATGTGCTGTGCAAAGCTACAGCCTGAGCAATCTGAGGACAGTAGGACAAGGAGCACTTCTTCTTCGAAAGTTCTGGCTGTGATCAGAAGCAACCTGTGAAAAGCTGGTGCAACACAGTAGCAAAAAAATACAAAGTGATTGAAGGTCTCCTATCACCTTCACTAGGAACCCTACCTCAAACCTGCCCAAAAAATGCATCCTTCCAGTTATGCAAGTGTAATGTAATATGTGTTTACACAGCACCCGGTCACCCGGTAATTTGTTAACCAAAAGTTCACTCATAATCCTCTTCAATTACTATTGAGCTTTTAGTTGATTTGTCTTTTTTTTTTTTTTTTTTTTTTTTTTTTTTTTTTTTTTTTTAAATTATATCTATTTTAACTTTTGTTGAAAATATCATTTTCATATTTTCTCCTTAATTTTGTAGGTGAACACCATCATCACCAAGTGTCTGGGTTCAACAATTCACAGAATCACAGAATGGCCTGGGGCATCCACAGCCTCTCTGGGCAACCTGTACCAATGCATCGCCTTCTGAGTGAAAAACTTCCTCCTAATATCTAACCTAAGTCTCCCTTGTCTTGGTTTAGAACCATTCCCCCTTGTCCTATCACTGTCAATCCACATAAGCAAACATTCCCCATAATTCTACATCTTTGTCTGGGATTCCACCTCCATTGACTGTCTCTAGTCTATCATCTGAGAGCAATATTAATTTTATGCCTTACATAGCAAATCTAGGTGTTGTAGCTTTTAAAGCAGCCACCAGGGACAGATTTTATTGTCTTACAATTCTAATAGAAGCCTGGGAGTATTGAAGACTACCGTACTTAAAAATGTCATGCAGTAAAGCTACCGAAGTCTGATACTGTCTTTCTTCATACATTATTTTTCCAACATAATATACACTCTTTAAAAATATTTAGTTTTTAAACAAAAAGCATATAAAAAATGAATGTTAAGGTTAAAAATATTGAAGTATATTCAGGCTTTCACAAGGCCTTTGATATGCAATATTCTCATGACCAATCTAGAAACAAGGACAAGCATTGGGAACAAGAAATTGTGCTGGACAGTAGGATTAAAGAGTAGGGGACAACAGTTTAATGTTCAGGTAGCAATTGGTGACATTTCTCAGTAAATCTGCTGGGGTTCTTGCTATTGCACATCTTCACCATTATTCCAGGCAGCAGGATGCAATGCACCCTCAGCAAGTCTGGGGGTGACACCAATAAGTGCTTGTGGTTTCCCACAGTAGGGAAGGCTAGTTGAACTGGCAAGGTGAGGGAAGGGGTGTTTCTACTGTTCAGGCCTTCTACGGCCTCATCCAGAATATAGTTTTCTCTGTAATCATATGGGCATTGAGGGATCAAACCATGACTGTTTTTTGAAAAGAAAGAATACTAGAGACCCAAAATGAATTGGCCAAGAAAAATCTCAAGAGTAAGTTTGTCTACTAATCTCACCATCCTACTGAGAAAAACAGCTAACCAAGGAGAAAAATACGGGGGAAGGGAGCAAAAGACAAGCGATATTATTCTCTGTATTACCCTCCTCCCCTCTATCCATTGCACAGTTCTTCTGTCTCCTTGTGAACAAATAAAGTAAGGGATAACAAGCTTGTTTTATCTTCACGATAACCTGAAGGGTGGAGGTCAAGAGAGAACATACCTTTGAAAGTTTGGTCATCAGGGAGCTGCAACACAGAGAGAAGGGGATAGTGCCAGCAAACATTTCCTGTTTTGATCCAGAACGTGCAACATAGGCTCCTGCTCTTATCGTGTGAAAGCTCTTCCTTCCTACATCTCTCTTTTAATTCAAGAGGTCAGAGCAAACTGATCTGTCTGAAAACAAGCAGAAAAGGAGCATGGACCCAGAGTTTCCACTGGCAACCAACCACACCCCACCCATACTAGCCAGTCACTGTCATATACTTTACAGCTCCTAGCATATCTGGTGGCCTTTCCAGAGGTTCCTGTGCTCCCTTTCTCACAAGTCCAGATCACTGCCCCTTCAGCATTTTCTGATCAGAAGGAAAAACAGCTCACTTTTATCTGCCATTCTTGCCCCTTACATGTAAAGGGCCACTCCTAGATGGCTGAAAAGATGAGCGCTCTCCTAAAAGGACAAACAGAGTTCATGTTTTGTCTCTTATATTTCCAGTTTCCATGAGTACTTTTTTCTTTTTCTCTCCCCTTAGACACTCCATGGCACATAGAACAACTCAGTCCATGACACCATTTTTTCATCTCAGTGTAATATGCTGTTTGTGGGATGAAAGCTGATTTATCTACAGCATTCATATTGTGATTCATGCATGTCCCACACATCTTAGGCAGCATCTCTGGACAGTTCTGTTCTTTAAAACCTTGTTTGGAAAGCTTAATTCCATCAGTACACATTATGCACTTGTGTATTTATATTTAATCATACTTTAAAATAATAACACTTATATGATATAATTCTAGTTTTATCAAACACATGTATTCCAAAAAATGATCTTTGACTAGCAGGAAAATAGTTTATTTTACAATAGTTCAGAGAATAACACACCACAGACTGTTCTGCATTTACATTGAGGAGTCGATTTCTTTCAATATGCTGAAGAAGAATTATGTCAAACAATACAGGATAAAATTTCTCAGCTGAATAATTTGTTGGCTGAAAATGCAGATTTAGGTACATCTATAACTATCTGTAGACAGGCATATGATTTATTGATTAGCTTCTGCTGAAAGGGCCTGAAGAAAAGGAAAGTTAAATATTAAGAAATGCTTTTCATTTCTCATTTTAAAAAAAGACAAACAAGCAAACAAACAAACAAACAAAAGCTTAGTATAGAAATGTTCCTGAACATAACACTGAATAATTAAAAAAATAATAAGCCTGTTTTTCTGTTCAACAAAACAAGAATAAAAGCTTAATTTTAATCACAGGACAGATTTAAAATCAGAACTAATTCACAAATTCAGATGCTACCCAGAAAATCATTGTAAGACAGTGTTAAAGGAATCTACCAGTCTGAAAAAGATCAGTCACTGAGATTTAAGCATGCCATTAGACTGAATCATAAATTCTCACCATCAGCTTAAAGACAACATCTGAACAAATTCTAAGACAGAACTACACTACTAGTTATTTTGTCATAGTAAGCAGCTATATCCCAATTAAAAAAAATCAGTTCCCATTTGGCTGCTGAACTCCTAAAAAGACAGCACATATAATCTCCTAAAAATACCAGAAGTTACTGTCATTTACTATTAAATCAAGTTCATGTTTGCTCAAAAAATGAAATGTTAAGGTGTTGTGGTTTTTGTTTTGTTTTTTTTCCTCCCCAGTCAAATGAATTATTTCAGGCAACTGACACTGATTAGTGGTGGACAGCATTTTAAAAATTGCCAGTGAGTTATTTGCTGCCCATAGAATGCTGACTCAGCTCTGGGTTTTTGGCTATTCTTTATTAGAAGCAATTATTTTAGTTAAATAACAAGGGATAAATAACTCAGAACTTCTGGAAAACACCTGTTTATGAAAAATCAAATGATGTGCAGTGCTAGGAACTGTCAAAGTCACAGGAGTTCTCAGCCAGCCAGCCAGTCAACTGCCTGCCTGCTGAGAAACTTTCTCGGGGACTGATGTATCTGTACTATATAACTTGAACCAGGGCAATTGATTTTTCTAAGAAACAAATTCCTACTTTGACAGCTTCGCTTAATAAAGCAATTCTCAGGCCACAACCTACTTATGATCCTGTGAATCAGCCTGACACTCTTCCCCGTGCCAAGAAGGTGTTTGTAGTTGGCTCTGCAGCCTAATTTGTGCAGTTTACCCCACCAGGACACAGCTTTCAGCCAAAGCCACTTCACAGAGCAGCTGCCAGATTTGTCCTTAAATGTTGCCTGCCTTTAGCAGCTTAATTATCTTATCAACTTCATCATCATATGGTTATCTATAGGCAGCTGTGGGAAAGAGACAGTCCTGGGAAAAGGGCATTGTTCCTTCTTTCAGGTCTGACCTCAAAATATTTTCCCAAGCCTGAATGCTTGTTATAACACCAATTTCAAACCTTGCAAGAACTCAGCATGATAGAGGAGACATCAGCCAGAGCTCACACCCTTCCCAAGGCCAGGAGACTCATAAGCCCTGGAAACTACCCGACTGTGTCCTTCCTGCATCCAGTAGCTGTTAGAATACCTCTGCTCTGCACATTAAGCAGCTGACAAAAGGCTTTGAAAAACTCATTTACTGGGATAAAAACACTGAGGCCAGTTCCGCACAGTGTATGCAGCGTGGGCAGTGAGGAGTGCTGTGCCTGTTTGACCTCAGGGCAAGTAGACTTGGCAAGGACTAAATCTGCCTTTTGTACCCAAACAAGTATTGACTGGAGCAAAAGGCTGGAAGTAGCACTGCATCCCTCCTCAAGGGCTTGCAGATTCACTGCCCTCCCTGCCCCTTGTGTTACTGACTTGCACACTTCTGGGATATGATAGCATGTTGATAAGTGTTATATTTAAGGGATGAATTAGACAGCTTCCATATTTATGACAGAATTTGAAAAAATGCTGCAGTGAATAGAATTAAAGGCTTTGGGGATGAAGGGGGAAATAAGAGAGGTGTGAGAGTCTTTGCAGTCCTCAGACTCTTTTTAAAGAGTGAAGTTGTTTTAGGGTTTGTCCTGAGCATCATCCTGCTTCTGCTATGTGGCCTTGCTCATCTCATAAATAAACTAAATCACCTCCTAAAGGAGCCTTTCACAAACTCAGTATTGATTTAAATTGCATCAGTTATTTCCTGTAAATTCTGAGAGCAAAGTATGAATTTATACATGAAATGTTAATTAAGATTTCTATTGTACTTTTCTAATTCACTCACAAAGGACTATGCTATATATAATCAGAGCAAACCAGAGGAACAGATCTAGACTAAAGGCAGAGTTTAGTATTTGAGAACTGGGATGATACTGCTTTAAAAGTGATGTCATGGTGATGTTCAATTGCATCACAAAAGGAAGGAAAGAAGTGCATTTATCATCATTTAAGTAGTGAAAAATAAGTGTATTTATAATCTTATTGAAAAATACAGTGAGGAAATAGTTTCTTGAAAAAAATGCAGAGAGTAGGTTTCACCACAGACAAAGCCCAGCTCTGTGCCCTCAGTTACTCCTCCAATGGGAAGTCACCCAGCAAGCTGCTGCATATCAGTAAGCATGGGGCACAAAAGGCATTTTTATTCCCTAGCACAAAAGAAGCTCAAAGGAAACGCTGAGAATGAATAAATGGTACGGCAGATATTCTAATCCTGATTATTTGTGTATAAGCTTTATTTTACATGTGCAGTGCTCTGGAATAGTCTGTTAAGCATGTTTCTGTTTTCTGCATCAGAGGGAAACAAAGCCTGCTACAATCCTTCAGGCCAGGCCTGTGGTATATGAGACACCATCAATTTCTAAAAAAGATTTTCTGTTCACCTTCAAGTACACTTCTAGACAAGCCTATCCCCTTGCTCAGCTGTTCCTTGATTATGAACAGATCCAAGCTTTAGTGATCATCAGCCTTCATTCCCTCTTTAAACATCCAGTAAACTTTCAGAGAAGGAAATCTCATTTGAAATTCTGCCCATTGGAACATGTGATAAAAGTAAATCATGTTCTTAGTTTTGATATTCTCTGTACTGTTTTCCAACCTCTGTACTGATTCTTTGAAATAAAGCATCTCTTAATTTTACACCACACATTTTCCTTGAGAGTCTTTTAACCCCCTTCAAATAAATAAAATTTCAATTTTAGGCTTATGTCTTTGCTCTGATAAATGTCATCCATGGTTATTTGCTTTCATTACAGACAGTTTGAGCAAGTAGCTCACGCTGGCACACTGACCACACACTTCTTACCAGATAATTTGCTCTTTCATGATGGATTTTTAACTGCTTAGAACTTTTTCCAGCAAAAGCCATAGTAAATAGAGGGAAACCATATTCCTCATATGTGATGCCAATGTTATGCAACTATTTGAAAGGAGGGCACTGTTATTTTACTTGATCTTACAGACTCCTGGTAACTTCTGACTGTGAAGCATGGAGAAAGGCTACAATATATTCTCAGATGTTGATATTAAACCACTACAATTGAACATCTGGCTAATTTTTCATGGAGGGTGTGAGGGCACACAGTCCCATGACCATCAAAACCATTTTTTTGCAAGCTTAGAGTGTATGTTTTTCTACAGAAACTAAATTTACCATAACACTGCAAAAAATATATTACTGTATTTCCAAAATGACTTCCAGAAATCCTGACACCAAATTTAATAACCTTATCCTCAAGTTACCTGCAATTATTTCCTTACACAAAAAAAGATGAGAAAAAGGAACGTTATTATTTAGGTGGGCACTTGCTGCATAAGCACTGCCATCAAACTGAGAGCCCTTCTTCCTTTTTTTTTTTTTTTTCCCTTTTCTTTCTGAGAGATTTGAAGTATTAGTAAGCACAGTGTTCATAGCAAGATCTGAGGACACTAGCTGCTGTACCATGTATGACAGGGCAGCCATGAGAAAGCAGCAAGTACCACATTACCTCAGACAAAGGTAGTGGCTTTGTTACCTGTTTCCACTGTTTGTTTCTAACAGTAACCAAGTTTTGAGATGGTCACTCAATGTGCTTGAAGGAATAGTCACTAGATACTTTCATATGTCAGGAGAAAAAAATACCATCATATTTTGAAACCATTGTGTGGTCATAAAATGAATTATGCTCTACAGTGCCATAAAAATTTCTTCACACAGAGCAAGGACAGTGCAGAGAAAGAAAGTCTCTGGGTATCCATAAATACTTAAACACAGTCTATTCTTTTTCAAGGAGGAATTTTCATGAAATGCTTTAGAGTCAAAACACAGAAAACCACCCTTGGTGGCTCAGGTTCAGTTCAAAACAAGGGGACTGGTTACAAGAATCAAGGTCTCCCAGCTAAGTGCTGGGAGCACCTTAGCAGGTGACTGTTCAGCCAACAGGATTACAGGTACTCCTCTGGGAAATAAAAGGTGTGCCCACAGATGAGGAGAAAAATAACTGCCATTTTCCTAGAGATGTTTGACTTTAAAAGTGCTCAGGCCATAAAGCTAGTGCATGCTGCCTGCACATGAAAACGGAATATGATGGCTTGCATTCATTGGGCAAATGGGTTAAGTAGCGTGTCATCACTAGGTACCAGTTATGGAGGCCTGCCTTGATCTGAGATGTCTGCCTGCTTACAGCACAAGCTGCTCAGAAGAAAAGAAGCTAAGACTTCCCATTCAAATATTTTTATGGGGGAAGAGATCTGGTTTATTTTTAATTTTTTTTTTCTTTTTTTTCATGCAGTTTCTCTATTTTTCAAAGTTGCATCTGGGGTGTGGGAGGAGATTATTTCCAGAGAAAATTTCCCTGCTTTGCTAATAAATGATATCCAAGCAACGTGTGATCCCACCACAGATGTGTCAGCTTTAGAAAAGAATGTGTGAGGATATCGTGTTTCTTAGTTATTTTAAGACTTCCAGTATTACAAAGCCATCCTACTTATAAAAAAGCATGTGCAGGCACAGCCTTATTTTTGTAGCAGAACCCACATCTAAGAAAGCTGAATGAAAGAGCACAAATATAAAAGGGACCTACACCATTTCAAATAAATTTTGCATTGAAGACATGATCTCATTTGTACCAGTGTGAGTACGCTGAAGTCAGTCAGAGTACACAGACGTAAAATGTGGAGATGCAGAACCAAACCCTAGATATCCCTGCCCCTCACATGATATTATAGTCTTGTGCTTCATTACTAACACTAAGCTAATTTTCTGTGGGAGTGGCTGCTATTATATTCTCTGATATAAAAGTCAGAAACTCAGAGACACAGTAGCTCAGCTGAGAAACAGAACAGGTTTCACTATGCTATTTCTGACCATTTTGCACAAAACTGTCTGTCTGTGAGACAAAGGAAAAAATGAAGAAACTGAGTTCTACTCTCATGATATTTCAGTTCTCAATCCTGACATAAAACATGATCTCTACATTCACTTTTGGAGATTTTGCCAAAAGCTTGCATATTTTATGGTCTATGAGGAGTGAGAGCATGCATGAATCCACTTACAAAATAGTTTCTGCAGGACAGGGCCTTAGATTTTACACAGAAGGATAACCTTTCATGTGGGTGCCCATCTTTTCTGAATAAAGGTCACAAGAGCAACAGAAAGACTAGCAATGCATCATTTTAGACTATAATCTTGAGTAATCACTGACTAAAGAATATTTCTCTGGTACAATTTAATTTGCTACACACTGCTGCCCAAAATACCCAGCCATTTGAACATCAAATCTTTATCCATTAAGAATGGGTTCAAAGCATTTTCCCACGTCATGGACAGGACAATGGAAATGATGCATTTTAAACAGTGATCCAATTGCTGATTTATCATCACGAAGACTGCCAAATCTATGCACCTGTTGCTTGGGTTTAGAATAGGGATGTTTACAACATAAATAACACCAGATGCAAGCCAGCTCTGCCCATGCTCCAAGCCTGAGAAGAATAACTGATAATGGTGCATTATCATCGCACCAAGTCTAAGGTGATATACATTGCCATTGTGTTTTGTCTGTCTCAACAGACTTGACTAGTTTAGTCTCAAGCATGATCCATGCCATTTTCTGCTGAATAGGAGGCCTAGCAGCAATGGAGAAAGAAACAGGATACTCTCACCTTAAAGAGCAACCTCTGAAAGATGGCATCAAGGGATGCCTGAGGAAGCTCTCCTCTGGCAAGAGAAAAGGGAAAATTCCCCAAGACAGTGCTGTTTCTGTTCACTCCTCAACAAGAAACAGCTGCAAGTCTCATCTACTCCAGGACTTATTTTACATGCCTTCATTGTAACTTGATTAACAATCAATTACAAATTAACTTTATGTGGACTGAGGGCATGGAAATTCAGGCCTCTACTTACACAAATTCTTTATAGTCAAATATTCATTTGCAGTGAGTATTTGAGAGGAAGCCAACGGAGAACACACGTTCACAGAGCTTGACTGCATTTCAGCATTACTCAAGGTGAAACTAAGATGTAATTGCATAGAGTTATGTAATTCGCTTTCTTCCTTCTTATTTCTAGATATATAAAATAGAAGGACAGTTAACCATACTTAAGGACCTAGGCTGCTCATTTATAAAATACCATCCGTAAAGTCTTCCGTCACCCTGTATTGAACCCAACAACATGCATCTGGGGTATAATTTTTTTCTAGCTGAAGGTTACCTGCTATAAAAATGAGAAGTACTGTTTTAAAGAAATCTCCTACTGTCACCTTCTTCACTTATCCTATTGCTACTTGCTTTCTGTAACAAAAGTATTTAACAGAGAAGAAAATCAAAATCAATTTCAAATATATTGCCTTTCAGCCTTCCTTTGCTAAGCTTAAGTAGACTAAATTGTTTCAAGAGTCTCATTGTTCCGACAGCAATGGCTTTTGTAGCTGTGCCATCTTCACATTTATTCTGCATTTTAGAGGCACTCTAGACATGAGCAGCCTTGCAGTATCAGTCCCCTTTCACTCTTCTCATCTCCGCTGTTTCTTTAACATCAATGTCAGCATTCCTTATCACAGCACGGGGCATGGCAAGGCACAGACCAGCTCCTAAAGCTTTTGCTGACTCACTGTTACTTCAGGTTTCTTGTTCAAGGGGCTACCTGCAGTGCCTTGGTCTGAACCAACAAGTTTATATTTGACTGCATTAGCTAAATTTGTTAACAGGACAGCTGTACTCAGACATCCTATTTTCTCCTTCCACTTTCTATATTCTCATCATTGATTAATGCTGCCTGTCTTTCTAACAAAATATCACTGCTAATTACAGTATGAGAACATTTGCATCTAGATCACTGAAGAAAAAAAAAAAAAAAAAAAAAAAAAAAAAAAATCACACCAGAACATGAGACTTGACAATAATCTAATATGTGGAATAATATGCTCAAAACACTTCCAGTTGGTGAGGCTTCCCTTTTGATCCAGCTTTTAATCCATGTGGTATTTTCTTTAATAATATCAGAGTGAGCTAGTTATAAATCAGAATATTACAAAGTACTAATGTTGACATTTTCTTAATAGTTTTTAATAAATCTGACTTGAATAAGATTTTCTTAAGAGTACTTGTTTCCTTCAAAATCATGGTGACTGCCATTAAATATATTTGCTATCTTTATTTATTTATTTTTTAATCATTAATACTTATATTTTTGCTTTCTTTCTTTGCAGAGGATGAGAAAACAGCAGACAGCATTAAGTTACAATGGACCTTTGTGCTTCGCTTTCAAAACTTAATACTTTGTCTGTCTTCCATTATATACTAGCTCCACAATTATGAAGAGATGCATGAATTCTTCTTAAGTGTAAAGAATATTTTACACTAGTCAAGTAAAGGTCAGACAAGCCAGGATTTTTAATTTATCCAGGATGGCCTATTTAGAACAAAGGAAAAAGAAATCAATTTCTAACATACATTCTTTATCTGCCAATAAATTGTAAGTCACTTTCCATCTATTTATGACCTGAATACATCATCCTGATTATGTCCAAACAGAACAGAACATAAAATATACCAAAGCCTCAAATCATAAGAGAAAATTTTTAAAAATATACAGATTTTGTTTGTTTGTTTTTCTAAAGCAAGAAGCTGAGACCTACTAACAAGTTGAGATATGACTAGGATTTATATTTGGCATCAACACTGGACTGATCTGAGTCTCCTTAAGAGAACCTGCTCTCACTGAAGACAGAAAATAAATTCCCTGTATGTGTTAATAGTCAACAAAAGCATGCAAAATTACAACCAAGTTTAAGTTCCACAGATCAGGTTAACCAATGATTTTACAACAAACTAGAAACATGCTTAACAGAACCAGAAACACAGTATGTCAAAAACATAAAAATAGGTTTGTGACATAAATTGGAAAGAATTGTACAATACAACATTAATTCGTGTCCTGGGTGTGTTTGATACATAAATGAAGTAAGACCAACTACCATTAAGATCATAACTACTGTCACTATTTCTGTTCAGTCTTCAACTAGAATCCTGGAACTGATGCAGCAATACTAGGTACACTTTCTATGCAAAGCAGCTATCTAGTACTATACACCAACCACATTTTTACACAGCAGCGATTCAATAAGTTCGATAGAGATCTGAGCACACCTTACACAGATACAATCATTTCATGAGACAAGAGGAGCTTCATTTTAAAACTCACCCTACCTGTACTATCTCAATAAACCAAACTTCATACAGGCCACTCCTCTGCCAATCCCCAAACAAAACAGTTTCGTGTACTTTAATGCTCCCCTCCCCTGCTCCAAGCTCTTCTTGCACAGGCAGGGGTGGGTCTCCCAGGACAGCCTGCCTTCTTCCCATGCAGTGGCCAGAGCAGATGAGCTGCACCTGAGCAGCTCATTTTTTTTTTCATCTGGGAAACCCCAGCAGCACAACCCTTGGAAGTATTTGATATCCAGAACACAGGCATGGCATTCTGTGACCAAGAAATTTCCATGCCACTGGTACCTCCACAGAAGCCTTCACCATCTATAACAATAGCTCCAGCTGCAGCCAACAATAGGTAGAACACCAATAGTAGCACCTCTGCCTACTGCCTAAATCTTCACCTGTAATCACAGTTTAAAATTGTTTCAGCTGCATAATACAGGTTGCTGAACTAGCGCAAACTCAGAATTTCTGGAATGTCAACTTTGCACCCCCTACACCTTTCTAGGTCAGGTGTAGCCTCTGCTTCCACACCTGCAAGTAGCTGGAACAGGCCATGTTATTACACTTGCAAATGCAAGGGCAATGCACTTGTGTGCTTACTGCTTCAGAACCCATCTGGCTGTCAGGTGCACAGAAGTACACAGGTTTGCATAAGCAAATACTAAATTGCTGGCCCTCCCCGGGCTGCTTTAAAGCCACAACTGGCTTCTTCACTTTTAGCCCACAGCTTCTACAACAGATATTCCATCTGATTTCTCTCATTCCTTTGCTGACATTAACAGAAGTTTCAGTAAGAATCAAAGACAGAAATACTTTTTTCCACTTAATGGCAGATTTTTCACAAGATGAATTCTAACGGTCATGTGTAACTTAACAGTCCACATCATCATTTGCAAATACAGCAGACAAAATTCACTGCAGTTCCTCCAGAAGGTCTGCATGGATGAACTAATTTTACATCCGTTTTCACTGATATTTTAACAGTTTTGAAAAATCATAACTTTGACTAAGGTGTGATAAAACTTGTCAGTGAGTAGCAGAAAAGTCAGGGAACAGGGAAACAGGGATATGTTAAAAAGCAAGGGAATAATTTTTCACAGATAACTTCTCTCATTTCTCCCCATCCTGGAACAGAAGAAGAAAAAGCGTTATTTCTCCTTCCCTTATCCTCTAAACCTCACTTTCCACACACATATTCTCTGTTCTTTACCCAGTGCTCTTCAGATTAAATCAGGCTTTAAATGTTTTCCTTCTGACTTCATCATTTTTGTTTGGTAAAGGAGTAACAAAAATTGAAAAGGCAATGAAAGACATTCTCAGAATTAAAAAAAAAAAAAAAAAAAAAAAGAAAGAAAAAAAAAAGAAACCACTTTAAAGAGGCTTTTTTTTTTTTTTTCCTCCAGAATTCCTGAAAGCTCTGGACTGTTCTTTCAAACAATTTAGAAATTAAATTGTCTTTAATCTCACTCAGTCAAGTCTATCCCTTCATCTAGGCAGCAGCAAATGCTCTGCAGGTTACAGAAAGAGACTTCGATCTTCACACCCTTTAACTTGACATTAAAGAGAAGAGAAAGTTCTTCTGAGATAGAATTACCAGAGGTCATTGGTCATTAAAAGCAATATGTAGGTAACACAGACAGCAAATATTTTTCCAGCAACTTGTAATGGAAACACTCAGATGCTGGGGGGGAAAGAAAAGAAAAAAAAGAAAAAAGAACACTTTCCATGAATGGTGAAACCATTTCAACGGTTAAAAAAGTCTGAAGTTATCCTAATTTGGGTTAGAGGTGTGTGGGATGTCTCACGTCTGGTGACTGTTCCTACAGATGCCTCAGCTGCTGTTAAAGCTGATGCAGCTCAGTCATGTCAGTCAGGTATAGAGATTTCAGCGCTTTTGTAATCAGAATACACACATTCTGCAGACATTTACAATCTTTCTCCAGCTGTGGAGATACTGCACCAATGATTTCAAATAGAAAGTGAGAAATATTCCCCTTCTCTCCCTTGTCTTCCACTTCCTCACAAACCAACCATGAGAAATTTTGTTTACTCAGGGACTCAGTCAGAGAAAAGCAGGGGGCAAATACAGAATTTGGTTGTGCATGTTTTATTTCAAGAGGGAAAAAAAAAAAAAAAATGATAGTAGTCATAATCAAGGAAGAAGTCAAGACCTGGTTGCTAGGATGGATGGACCCGTTATAAACATTATATACACAGGTATATAAGCTGTTCTATGCTTCAATAAAAGAGAGATGAAATTAATGATCAATTGTACCAGATATTCTCTGTATGAACTGTGGAGAACAAAGCAGAGCAGGTTTTCTGTAGACACCAAAATCACCACAAATGTGAAGCATCTTCATGTTGTAAAGGCAGCCAACTCTTGTTACTCTACTTTTTACTGAGTTTTCATTTCAGTTTGAGAAAAAGTGAGATTTTTCTTATTTTTTATTCCTCATTTAAGCTGCCCCAAAAATGTGTCTGCAAAAGCTGAAGTTGTCCTACATGTTTTGCAGTTTTCTGTATTATACATCACTTTGATAAATGGTCACAGAAACAAAAACTAAGCAAAAAAATTCTACAATATTTTCTGGTAACAGTGTTTTAAATCAATGTGCCTTAGTAGATAAAACTCTGACATGACAATCAAAGGACATAATTTATCTGCCTAACTTCAGTGGGGCTTATGTTTGTTTACCCAGGATGCCTAAAGTTGAGTTTCTCTTTCCCGTAAAAGTTGAATCATTTCCCTTTTCCAAGAAAACAAGAGATTAATATTTTCTCTTATACAGAGAATTGAAAAGTCAGTTTTGGCATTCTCGTGTCACTGAGTAGTCCTCACAGTTTCTGTCTAAAGATAACCAAAGCAGTGGTTACTGAAGCACTTTCTTTTCACAGTGGATCTAAAGAGTTTCATCCCATGTTCTTGTTTTAAGAGATGTTCTTTGTTTTTATTCTTTGTTCTTTCTTCTACATTCCACCACCAGATCTGGTGATATCAAAGGGTCCTCATTGTCAAATTGTTCTATCACTGAAGGCAGAAGAGGAAGGAAGAGTTTAGTGATTCTGAGCTGCCTTCTCTGAAGAGATGCTTCACCTTATCACATTGACACTTGCCCACATGAAACTGGAAAAACACAATGTGGGGCACAGTGACCACAATACTTTGAGATGACTTTGCCACCAGAAGAACGGGGCATTTGTTCTGGAATGGTTGGTATCAATGCCAGCAGCATCCTTCCCACATTACAAGCAACATTCAGAACCTGTCATTCCATAGCCTTGAATCTGGGAAATCACAAACTGCGTCTGTCATGGGAGGGGCAATTCCCTGAGTTATGTATACAGTCTAAATGATAGCAGCACTAGCAGGGTAAATTTTAATAAAGTAAAATTATGCTAATTTTCATTAATAATGATTATTAATCAGGGCACCTTTGATTGACAAGGAGGAAGCCACTTTTATGTTTAAACATAGTTAGGTTAAAGAGATCATTAGCTGAGCTTAAAAAAAAAAAAAAAAAAAAAAAAAAAGAAAGAAAGAAAAAAAAAAAAGGAACATTGAGTTTAGAACTTTATCCTTGTCTGTATGTTTTAGTTTTCTGAAAGCACTGGTGAATGTCAGTGAAACTGTAAAGCAGAAGTCATACTCACTTCCATAGAAGCAACACCAATGAATAAGTTTAAAAAAATAAAAAAAAAATTTACTTCAGGCACCAGCAGAGCAGGCAGGGATGAAAGTAGCAAAATCACTATCATACTGGCTACATTAAATTGGCAATTAGGACACACACATTTCCAATGGCTTTTTCTTTCTGTTGCTGCTGGTCTTTTCTTTCTTTTGTTTTTGTTCCAGCAGCAATAGAGACATTGGCCTCACTCAAGCTGCTGCTGTACTTGGAGAGAAGACAAGAAACAGTAAATCATCAGGAGGCAAGGATGTACAGATGGAGGCCAAGTAGACACAGGTTGCATCACCCTGCCGTGCTCTTGTGCTGTAGAATCACGAGGAAACAGAAAGCAATGATTAAATGTTTAAAAACAGGACGAAAGGATATAAAGCTGGAAGAATTTGCCAGATTTTCTGCTCTTGCAAACATACTCCTCTCAAGGCTGCAAAGTCTAGGGCTTGTTGAAGTAATGGGCAGCAGCTGACATTATATAACAAGGGCTGTGACAGCAGGATGTGGGATGCTGCAGAACCTGTTAGAGGGAAATGTAGATATAGAAAGTGGAAGGGAACATATTTCTGTCTCACTGTAATGAAGTGGAAAAAAAAATACACAAAGAATCAGGAGTCTTTTTTTTTTTTTTTTTTTTTTTTTAACCATGCAGTTTTGCTAAAATTTCCCATCAACCTACACTTTTTAAATTGGAAATACAGCTTGTGAGTAGAGGTAAAGTTAGCACTCTTGTCTGTCCCAAAAATGAGGCTGTCTCAGCTGGAATGTGAAGTCAATCACTTGCAAACCTTTGACATGTCTTCTGATTTAGTCTTCTTTTGAAAATACAGCAAAATGAAATGAAATGGCAATGAGTTGTGGTAAGGTTAAAGATAAAATTAGAAAGTTCTATTGACAAACACTGCTGTAAATTTAGGTGTTCAATCCAGCCAAGAAGGTTTAAAAGGAAGGATATCTCAGGGTATGCAGTGTCCCACTGAGACCTCCAGGTGGAATGGTTCCTTGTTTTTACTGCTCATTCATTCTCCTAGAGTGGTTCAATGCAAATACAGAGACTCCTTCTACAGTGGTGAATGTTTTGACTGCCCACACAGCCACAGTATATTATACAAGTGGAATAGTTACTAGATTCCTTGGACATTGCTGTGTGAGGTTGTTCTGGTTTGCTCTGCTTTTAATTTTCCCTCCATTTCAATTCATTTCACTTCATTCTTTCAAGAACAGCATTTGGCTGAAAGCTGCCACTTGAACGCTATTTCGTGAAAATATTGCATTTGAGGATGTTAGACTTCTTTTCTTTTTGGACTTCTTTATGTACAGGCATATTGTGTGCCCCCAGTGGTGCACAGTGGTAGAAGTGCCGCTTGCAACACCAGAGGGCCAGGGTTTGAATCCCCCCTGTGGCGCAAGTGGTAAAAGTGCTGCTTTGCTACACAGAGGGCTCAAATCCCGGGAGTTGGACTTGATGATCTCTAAGGTCCCTTCCAACTCGCACGATACTATGATACTATGATACGATATTCACATAAAGAATCCCTTCAGAATACAACCCCTCATTCCCAAACCTGCAGGCGGGATGGATGGGATGGGAAGGACTTCTGTGAGTGTCTAGTACTTTAGCTCCCTGTGAGGGTTCCAGCTGACAATGAAGAACTGTTTTGGTAGCAGACATATTGCTTGTTGAAGCAAAAAAAGTCACTTCACTCCAGAGCATGACCTCAATAAGAAATAATTCTGCAAAAGCCTCTTCTTAAAACAATCTCATGAGAGCAGAAAAATGATTTTCTTTAAAACTTATACATTTTCATTACAAAATGATGCCATCAAGTATAATTCTCAGCAGTAAGAGCAAACATTTTCTGTTTGAAGAAAAAAATATGCTTTTGTTTAAAAAGGAAAACTTGGAAGATTTCTAATAAAAACAAACATATGGAGTGAAAGCTTACTTGGAGGTAGCTTGCACTCACCAGCTGCATGAGGTCCTGAGTCTCTGTCCCTTCTTGCCTTTTTGCAAGTGCTGCCTGCAGTTGTTGTCTTGACCTGGACATAGGCCAGACAAATGGCTGGGAACAATCTGAAGAGACAGTAGCACTTCAGAGCATGAGTGCATCCAGCCCGCTGCTCTGCCTCCAGCTGTGCAATGGGAGACTCCAGCCATGCAAGCAAACACAGCTTCTCTTTCTGCTCATCTCTCCTCACCTACTCCAGCAACCTCAGCTGGGTTGCTAGAGGGCATGTGCTACTTTTGTGTCTGTTGGAACTTTTAGAATGTTTCTAGAAGCACTGAACTGACTAATCCGTATTTGAATACATTGATGCCATCTACATTAGGGCCTTCTGCAACATCATATTCACTACCCACTGTGTGGAAAATGATTTAAACTGATCTCCCACCAATTGCAATGAGTACCTGTAGTACCCTTACCATGAGATTTAACGAATACAAATTCTGCATTAGGCTTGCTTCTTTTCTGACTCTGTAACCTTCCAGCATATTTCTCCAGTTTCTTTTTCTCTGAGCTGAAATCTTATTACAACCAGCATTTTAATATCTTCTCAGAAGACACCAATCTTGATTCACATTGATCATTTTATCTGCCCTTCAATATATCTGTCTTAAGATGTAGAGATCAGAACTGCACACAGCACTGATATTGTGTGCGTAGTTAAGAAAATGATATTTTTTCCTTATTATCATCATCCTTATAATAACAATCACTTTTCTTTTTCTTGTTTGACTGCTGCTACTGTGTATTGCAGAGACGTCAACAATGTGTTCAGTATCTGAGTTCAGCATCACACAGAGTCAAGACGATATTCCCATACAGTTTTTACTTTGAAACTCAGTGACTACATTTTTCCTTGCTTACTCCATTTTGCAAGGTTCATTTGATGTCATGTTTCATGAGCACATTTGATTACTTGCTGGAATGTAATAAGATCTACAGACTTAGAGTCTTCACTGTTCACTCCTTTACCCAGCTCACTGATAATGCTGCTGGAAAAAATAAAATAAAATTATTCCCTGGAGATCCTGCTGCTGATCCTACTTCATGATAGAAATCAAATATTAATCCAACCAAAGTCCCGTCTTTTGCTGGATAGATCTTCTACAAGAAAAAAGAGCTTGCCTCTACAGATAAAACAGCACCAATTACACACCAGTGTTCATTACTGACCACCACAATACTCTGTAATAATGAATGTCCATGAAAAGTGATCGCTTGACAAATGAAAAAAAGATTTTTTTTTTAATTTTTTTTTCAGTAAATACACACCAGTTAATGACACTGAAATAATGGCTACACAGAGGAGTCTCAGGTAGCTTTATTGCAGTACTTTACTCTTCAAAGCATTTTGCTTTCCTCAGTGAGACAGAATACTTTTTTAGTGGGGCTAGAACAGTGTTAATGGGAATTCAAACTTATGTTTAACTGGACATCTTAAGCAGCAACAGTATATCATGTTACATTTCTCAAAGCATGTCTGAAAATGTAACACTGTATGGAGGATTCCTAGAGGATCATCTTGGGGCAAGCAGCATCATGAAAGCTGGAGCAGAAGGATCACAACCACATCTCTTGCACATCCATCCCATAATAAATTGACAGTTCGTGACAGTAATTAGTAGTAATAGACAGTAATTAGATAGTAATAATCTTTATTACTAACTAATCTCTGAACATTTACTGACCCTGCTTGCAGTGCCCTGGCACATAGTGCCATTTCTCAGACCAACAGGGTTGAAAAACAGCACTCTTTCCATCATGAGTATAGTTTGTAGCACCTAAATCCCAAGGAGGTGCAACATGGGGTGATACTGTCCCTGTAGAACACCAGTCTCCATATCAGTCCCTGGAAGTGAACTGCACATAGCAGTATGTTTCTGACATTCTTCTCTGCTCTCTAGAGCAATCCCCCACCTTCTGGAGGTCTTTGTTCCCTGCCAGGTCAGAAAGCTAAAATCCCAAGAGGCATCAGGCTGCTCTTTTGGAAAGCCTTTTGGGGATGTGGCTCTTTTGGAAAGCCTTTTGGAAAGCCTTTTGGGACTTCTTCCACAGTGGTGGAAGAAAAGCAAATGGAGAGTTGTACTCCCAAACCCAATGTTCTGAGCACAGCATCCTCCATTTAACCCTTTGGAGCAGTAGTGGAAGGGAGGTCAGACAGTTAAAAGCCTTGAATTCATTCATCCAGCTGCAGATTACAGATCTGCGGTAAGCAAAATTCCTTCTCATGCTTGTAAAATCTGACCTAAGAGAAAGTCAGCCAGGCTTCATCCTGAACATGCAGATCTGAGACAGTGCTCAAAGCACTAATAAAAAAAATTGGTAGAAATGGTCAAAGTAACATTCTAATTTCCTTGGATTTCTGCTTCACATTACAGCGAGACAAATTAGCAACACAGTAAAAGTTCTAGGCATGTGCTTTTAAACAACAGAACTAATAGATAACACGATTAGTGGAGATCAGTAAACAGGATGTGTCCCCAGAATAATCTATCAATGGCTCTACCAGCTAAATTTAAACTGTTTAACAAGAATAGTTTGTCTGCAGCAGTAGCATATTGAACTGCAGTTTGTCACAGGCTTAAGGGCTCAACTATGTAACCTGTGTTAGCATTGAAATTTAATTCCCATTTGTCATAGAAGTCTGGGACAAAGTCCTTTGTATCACATAAACTGTGTGTGGGAAGTCAGCAAGAAGTCAGCATGTTGAATAACCAAAGAAAAGCACCTGCTGACCCCAGAGATGGTGGCCATGCCTTGAGCAACCAGCTTCTGGGTTTCTTTAGGGCAAGGCAAATAAGCAGAGACAGCATCACTATTACAGCACCAGTGGTGATTGTGGAACCTCCTAGTTATATGAGCAAGATGGAGACAGTTGTCTTCACAAAGATTTTCCCATGAATTTTCATTTTGTCACATCTGAAATCAGGTTTATGTGACCAATACATAGCATCCAGATATGTCATACTGGTGCTGCTTATGCACGGTCACAAGTTGACCCTACACAGAGATGCTTGAATGCCCCAGGTCTTTTCACAAAGCTTCTTCCTGTCACCAAGCAGACTGTTTGCCTGTATATACTAAGTGTATCAGAAATGCTAAAATTAACTACTGAGGGCTCAGGTAGCACCTTATTCAGCCTAACTTTCACCAGTGAGCAGAATACAAATAGCTAAGAACGTATGCCCAAGCAAGTTTGAAGCATGCCACAGCAATTCATATGTAGAGTTTCATAGCATTTTAGATTTATGCGTAGCAGGGAAGGGGACATTCTATCCTACTACAGCAACCCTGCCTGTCCCAAGATGGAGATTCTCTGCTTGGGAGAGGAGAGCAGCCTCTTCCTCATGGGTTGAAAGCCTTTATCATACAGCAGCTTAAAAACCAGGTCTTGGGCTGGAGCTTGTTATCTCCACCCCTTTAATCCCCTTGCTTCCCAGGGTCACTGGAAACACCAACACCATCTTGCAGGTTTTTATCCTGTGATACCACCTCAAGCTACCTTGGTGACTCCCACCACCAATGGTAGACTCACAGTATTGCAAGTAGTAGCTGACTGCACATTGCCTTGCCAATATTAAATGACTGTACAATGTTTCACTTCTGCAGTCTCTCCTCTCTTAGAGGAAAAAAAAAGAAAAAAAAAGAAAAAAAAAAAAAAGAAAGAAAAAAAAGAAAAAAAAAAGGAAAAAAAAAAAAAGGTTGCATTCAAAAAAAAAAAAAAGGTTGCATTCCTGTGAATAATACTTTTCTCCTTAGTTTATGCATCCAGTGCTACCTACATATCTTTACATGGAATCTATAATCCTGCAAAAATAATACTTGCTTAATCTTTTAAATGCCATCTGAGATTTGATAAGGAAGAATTCTTTCCCCATATTACAAGTAAGGAAATATTGCAGCAGAGTGCCAGGACCCAAGAGCACAAGGTAGCTCTTTATCAAGCTCAGTCCCTCTGCCAAGGTCACTGTATTGAAGAGGACGCTGCTGACCTCCCCTACATATAACTGACTGGCTTGTTTACTACAGCAATCAGATGACAACTCTTTGATTTCCTTGAACTGGACCTGTCTCAAGAACACTTTCCTCTACCTATCATACACATTGACAGCAAGTGGGTATCTATCAGCACAAATTGCCCAAGTGTGGACACTGAGCTGGGCAAGGAATTTGCATTTCTCCAGGCACTGAAAGTACTCCACACAGGACCAGACAGAATTAATATATACCAGTCTTGTGGCCTGTGAAAGAGAGGCAAAGAGGTGAGAGAAGGCTGAGTCCAGGAACCTTTATAAAATGGCTAGGTTCTTCTGAACAAAAATGTCTTCATATATTGTATTGCTGTACCTACTGTGAAAGAAGTGATTTTGGTGGAAGAAATGACTTTAACAGGAAAACTTTTCAACAATAACATCTACTGACAAGGTGCCAATAATTACAGTAGTGCTTAAAAGTTGTTATTTTTGATCCAATGCCATGCAAGAGCCTGACTTTCCATGTCTTCTGCAACACATGCCAGCTCTTAGAGGAATTGCAGAGTACTTCTGATCAAGGAATTTTTAATGTACAACAAATTACATGGGGTACGAGTACATTGGTCTGTGTGGGATTCCTTTTGGCATCCTTCTTTCTGCAAGGAGGAAGGAATGCCTGGGAGGGAAATGGGGAAGGACTTCTGACTAACTTTTCTGTCCTTGCTTTTACTCAGGTCTCCAGAGGCAAAAAATATCCTGCATACTTAAGGAAGATAATAATTGCCACAAAATAAAGCTTACATAACCATATGGTCAAACAAAAAAATGTATTTTGGTATAAGAAAATGATTAACAAATTTTACACTGACTTCAATAACAGTCAAGCTAAATACAAGTCCAACAAAAGAGACTTTTTACAAAGGAGCAAATTAAACTTCTCAGGATTTTCAGAAGTCAGAAAGTGCCATATCCAGACTATATGGTAGGTATGTTAGGACAGTCCATCCAATGACAGTCCATCATGGTAGATCCATGGTCTTCAGACTGGGATGAAGCCTGAGGTTATTGTGTGTTGAAAGGGAAATATTGTCTTATTCTCTGGCCTGACTCTGGAAGTTCAAGCCTTCAGCTAGGTCAGCATCACACTGTAGCAGTCAGAGCTGACAATTTGTCCAGGTTCCATGAAATCCAGAAGGATCACCCCTTTCCTATCCCAATAGACAGTGCACATTGCCTTACCTGCTGAGGAAGGCTGTGTCTTGATCTTTTTCTTTAATGGGGAATTCACATGTTGCCACTCCATGGACTGCCATTTTGACTGTGGCTTATGGTGATGTCATCATGTCTTCCCACCACTAGTGATGCCGTCTAGGAAACTGCCCCTTCAAGCCTCATACTGGTTCAATAGATCCAGATTTCTGTAGTGTTTTTTCTGTTCCTGTGTGAGCATCTGTGGGATCCACCTGGCACAAATTTTCAATATTCCAACATTGTCACCATTCTTCCCATTGCATCAAAGCTGATATTCAGCTCTGTACACAATTCCCTGTTTGCAACCCATCAATTAGTGTGGATGAGCTGAATGAGACATTTCGTTGCATGACAGTTGTGCATGGCTGTTAGGAACATGGTTCATCTTCCACACTGCTGTTACCACTGCTGAAATGCACCACCCACCACCTCACTGTGCTACAGCCACATTTTGGGCTTCAATGATGCTCAGTGAGTAAATGTCAGTGGGTGCCTTTTTTTTCTTTTTTTTTTTTGCATGGAGGAATTCAGTGACATGCCTTTGTTTCATGCACATTTCCATGACGCTGTTTTGTCAGAGTGCCCCTCTGCTGCTGTCACACAGCAACAAAATGTAACAGAATATTGGCAGGAGGGTTCAACCTCTTCTGCCATACTGACAACACCTGTCTCTGATGTCATGGGCCGATGTCATAAAATAAGTGGCATCACTTTCAGAGAAAGTTTACTTCACAAGAAAATTATAAAACATCATCCCTATCAGGATTTTACAGTGGGTGGATAGCATGGATTCCACAGGGATAGCAGGATGCAGGGAGAAAAGAATCTTTTTATTCTGTGCTTGAGATGAATATCTCTGGAAACATGACAAGAAGGGCAGGTTCAAGATTGGAGAAACTTGATAAACAGCGTGGGGCCACACCAAAAGATGAATATGTCATTTGTATATCATGTAAATCACACTGTCTGAAATAAGGGAAAAAAAAAAAAAAAAAAAAAAAAAAAAAAAAGTTCAAAGCAAAAATGTGGACTGAAGAAAAAAAAAACACTTGCTCTGAGTCATTAATTATGAATCCTTCTGAATTCTAGTGACCCAAGCGATGAACTGAGTAATTAAAATCACTCTTGTTTTCTGGACTTGAAGGGAAAATAAGAATAAATCTTTTTGTTTCATCTGTGGTAAGTCTGCTACATGGAAAGGTTAGAGTCCTGATTTTCTCTCTTCAGACACAGCACAGAGGCCTCTGTACCAGAGCATGGTTGAGCCAATATTCTGTGGAGTGTATCTGTCTTGACACAAACCTCCCCAAACAGGATGAATTTTAGCCTAAACAGAAGATCAAAGACAATCAAGGAGCAAGTTATAACTTTCATTTGCTTCCCAAGCAACTTCAGAGGGCAAGGCAACATCACGACATGGTGAAGGAAGTGGGCTGGGATTAGGCTGTGCTGGAGCAGCTTCTGCACTCAGGTTCCTCCACAATCTTGACATCTAGAACATCAAAACATGAAAAAAGATAAAATAAAATAAAAAATTAAGAGTACATAACTATCTGAGCAAATGACATAAAATATGTTTCCTTTCTCAGAGGCCAGGTCAAGGTCTTCATGTTGTTTTCTGAAGAACTGTGCTGCACACCAGTGGGCTTGCAGACCCCTTTCCCTGTAGCATGACCCTGCCAACAGCTTTGCTGCTGCTCCAGTGCTGGAGCTGCTGTTCAGTCACAAGCATTATCTTTTTTTCTTCACCCTCATTATAAGACATTATTCCCTTTATTCCTACCACTCCCTCTCTCTTAGTCCCTCTTTCTGGTTGAAGATAACACCTATTTAACTCCCAGAGAAGTAGCAGAGGCAAAATAACATTTGTGATGTAAGCAGACCCTTGCCAAATTAAAAATTAAAAGCCAATTTCTTCTTGTTGCAAAGATAAACAGTGCCTGTGGGCATCAAATGCCACTCTGAAATGCTACAGGCCACCAAACTGAGATGAATGCAGGCTGTCCTAGGAAAAGGGTTGTCCCTTCCTCCCAGGAGGTCAGGCCAACCTCAGAACACTGCACTTGCCATGTCCCTGCCTGGTGCTGCCATGCCAGTAGAACTGCAACAGCTTTTCTATGCCTTTATTTCTTCCAGTGCCCATATCAAGTAGAGGAGGAAAGGACATTTATGAAGTTTTCCAATATCTGGGTTGTCTTCTCTATTTTCTTTTCTCTTTTAGCACAGAGTAGTAGTAAAGGAGGACACCACTGTCTAGCTGAGAGTAAGGAAGTGGAAAATTCTTTAGCACTAGACTAATGTTAAAATTTAATTAAGTTGCCTTCTGGAATTCACAACTGGAAGGTGAAGATTCCTGCTACCAGAGCTGGCTTATTCCAGAGGCACTTAATGGGATTGTTCTGAAAATTATTTTTTCCCATGCTTTGAGTATTCTGTAGAAAACATGAAGTAACCAAAGGAAGAATCATATACTGTCCTTTTGGGCTTCAGTAAAATGTGCCCTTTTCCTTTTCTTTGTCTTTTTTTTTTTTTTTTTTTTTTTTCATTATATAAATGCAGCAGCCATCAAAAGCTAGAGGTTTTCTAATTAAACTACTAAAACTGGGAAACAAAGAAGCCGATAGAATTTGGCCCTCTGGGTGCTACATCAGAATTGCTCAATTATCTAGTGTTTGTTTAAATTATTGTTGTCTTCTGAATTCTAGCCCACATTTTTGTCTAATCCTCCACCCTCTGTGTCCAATGAAGAAGTGCTGTATGCCTTAGGATCAGAAAGAGAGCTGCTGAAGCTAAGACAATTGCTTCATTCTCCATCAAATACCATGTTATACCACTTAACATTGGCCCTCATCTCTCCTTTGAAGATTTTGATATTTTTTCCTGCCCTTTTCCTCATTGTCATTCTCAATAATGCCTAGTCTAAAACTATATATTTCCCTTCTGCCTTGCCTTTGGACTCTACCCAACTGGGCCATGTGTTCCAGTGCCAACAAACTTTGTGAGATTTGGCCTTTTATTATTTGGACTGGTTTAAGGGTGTCAGGCTCAATTTTGCAGTTAGAAAGACATACCTACTTGCAGCAAACACAAATCAATATGTTAGCATAAACTAGCACTATGAAAGGAAAATTATACCTATTTTGTGAAATATGAGGAGCACTAGCATTGTGTTTCTGATCAACTCTGCAGAAAGAGCAAGGTAACAGAGAAACACCCAACACTGAGATGCTTGCCCAACAGTTTTGTCCACAGGAGGATCTGCTCTTCAGAGACACTTAGACATAATAGAAAAAAGTCTTATGGAGGTGGTGTAGGGACTAGGGCACCTTTTCTCTCAGGAGAAGCTGAGAGAGCTGGGACCTTGCAGCCTAGAGAGGTGCAGCTTATGGGGTTCCCACCAATCTCTATAATTAGACAAAGGGACATTGGGAAGAGGACAGAGACAGGCTTTTTGCAGTTGTGTCCATTGCCAGCACAAGAGGCAGTGGCCAAAAATTCTAATAGAGGAGAACCCTTCTACATCCCAAGAAGCAATTCCATACTATGCTAGTGCACAGGTCACCCAGAAAGACTGTCTAGTCTTCTCCTCAGAGACCTTCAAAATTCATCTGGACCTTCTTCTCAGAAGTCTGTTCTTGATGCCCCTGTATAAGCAGGAGTTGGACCAGACGGACTCAGAGAACCCTTTCAACTTCAACAATTCTGGGATTCTATGAACCCACAGAAAATGGATTCAAACTGCAACAAACTGTTTACTCCAGTCTACACCAGTGAAGCTATGTCTTCATGGCAGGCTGAGAGCCAGCACTGTCTCCCCATTTCATACCCTAAATGCATTCTTAGGACTATCAGACAAAGGTGAGACTTGAAATCCACCCATGTGCACTGCACTAAGGACAATTAGCATTTATTCTTCAACTACATCCTTCAGTCCTTCAGAAAAAGAATTTATCTCTCAACCCCACACCGTCTGTCTTCCACTTATCCTTCACCATTCTTTCTCCTACATCTCACATTGCTTGCATCACATCCCATTAATACAAAGAGAGACAACTGCCTAAGTTATAGGGATTTCTAAGTGAATTTTATTTGGGACTGGTAAGGCATTTGGTTTCCACCGAAATTTTATAAAGTTATCTTAACTCAGAGAAAATATTCTGTTGTAACTCAAAGTTTGTTTTAAAAATAATGAACAAAACAAAACAAAACAAAAAAGAAATCTGCCTTAAAATAATTACTGTCTTAGGAGCCAAAATTCAGTGAGTGCATTGAGAAAAATGTGGAAATCCCACACAGGGGAGCACTAAGATAACACGGCAGACCAAGGATTCATCATCCCTAACCGCTTCGATTACCTCTCACTGGACAAAGGTAAGCGCATACACTATGGAGAACAAAATGACCTTGGAACAGAAAAATGTCCTAGTTACCTTTCAGTCTATCCTTAAACAATGGGGAGCATCAGAATCCTCCCCTGATCTACAGCAAATGCTTACATGGGCCACAAGAAAGGATCCCTCCATCACTAGTCAGACAGTTTACAATCCAGAGACTTGGGGAGGGATTAGGGTGAAATTGTTGGACACATCCACTAAAGATGATAAGATGGTGTCTGAGTTGCGTGAAGCCTGGAGAAAATTTTTTGAAGCTTTAAAAAGTCATGTGTTGTCATCATCAGCCACCCCCAGGTCCACCCCAGAAAGAAGGAGCTGCAGGCTCCTCCTCAGATTCATCTGCTGTGCCTGCAACTCCTTTGTTGCCGCTGCCACAGGGGGGTCACACATCCCCTCCTAAGGGCCTCAATATTCCCTTTGATCCTGGCTGTGGACCAGTGGCCCCTATCCTGAGAAAAATTGCTGCAGTTAAATATGAGTTGCTCAAGAACAACTCATGGCTGGACATATAGTGCCAGCTACAAGCCCATGTAATTCCTCTGTGTTTGTGATCAAAAAAACAGTCAGGGAATTGGAGACTGTTACATGACTTCAGAAAGATTAATGCCATTATTGAAGATATGGGCTCCTTACAACCAGGGCTGCTTTCCCCCACTATGCTTCCACAGTCATGGCCACTTGGAGAAGATAAGGTTCCAAGGAGACCTCATTTTGGCCTTGCAGGGCTTAAAGAGAGCAGGAAGGAGACCCACTTTTTACACAGTTGAATAGAGATAGGACAGGAGAGAATGTTTTAAAACTAGGAAGGGAGATTTAGATTAGATGTTAGGAAGAAATTCTTTACCCAGGCGCAGGTTGCACAGAGAAGCTGTGGGTGCCCCATCCACAGAAGCAATAGACGCCAGGTTGTACAGGGCCCCAGGCAGCCTGATCTAGTCAGTGGCAACCCTTCCCATGGCAGTGAGGTAGTAGGTGAACAGGCTTTAAAATCCTTTCCTAACCAAACCATTCTGTGATACTATGATTCTATGATTAGATTATGCATGCATAGATAAGTAGGTACAAAGTCTAACAGTTACACATGAACACACAAGGTTTTTGTATGTAGTCTTAAGAATTGCCTTTTATGTTATGCTAGTTAGTTTAGTCCTTTAATATACACATACATAAATATTTATGAGTACCTCTTAAAAAACACTGTATAGAAAAGCACTGGACATAAATTTTACACACATAAGCCAGGGACCTGTCATAGAAATTGAGTAATTCTAGTGCAGTACCATTAATTGAAGACTTGCAAGAATACTGCAGCAGCATCTGGCTATATATATACATATATATGTATCATGTGTGTGTGTGTGTATATATATATACACACACACAATATAATATATATGTATATATATATATAGTGTATATATAGTGTGTATATGTATATATATATAATGCATATTTAATTCAAAAGAAAACATATATTTTTAAAATTTAGAAATGAAAAAGTCTTTCCTCTAAAGAACTGCAAGTCATACCAATGAGAAAATTAAACTGTCCAATTAAATTGTTTTCAACATCTCATAATATAACACAGTACTGTGCTGCCATTTGAATTCAAGTTCACTCAGTGTTTCTGACAATAAAACAAAAATTTTAATGGGGTTAGATTAGAGCTTTGTCTAAAATTGTCTCAGACCCAAAGTTTTGGCATAAGAAAAATCAAAGCAGAAACAATGCATTTTCAGGAAAATTTGAAAAGACAATGTTAAACATACATTGCTCATTTCTAGATTATAGAGATGTAAGAAAGCTGCTTTAGCATGTGGTTTCAGTTATCAAATGGAAATTCTTTGGGATGTAAGTTATAGTAGGGATGAGATATAAGGCCCATGTACACTAAAGGTTACTACATTGAATATTTATTACCAGAGACTGTGACATTGATTATTTACTTTTTCTTGTCTGTAGCATCACTGCAGCTCCTCAAGAGTAGGTCAGCACTTCAGCACTGAGGTTCCAGTGATAACTGGCAGATAGTTAATTTTGCAGATGGTATCAGTACACAGAGGGAAAGCAACTGATGTCACATAGCTGGACTTCTGCGAGGCCTTTGATGTGGCACCCTAGCACACCCTTATCTCTAAATTGAAGAGATATGGATTTGAAGGATAAACTAGTTGGTGGATAAGGAATTGATTGTAAGGTCATAGCCAGAGAGCTGTGGTCAGTGGCTCCATGCCCAGGCAGAGGCTGGTAACAAGCAGTATCCCCCAGGGCTCTGTCCTAGGTCTGGTACACCTTAACATTTTTATCAGTATCATAGTTGATGGGATTGAATACATCATCAGTAAACTTGCTGATGAGACCAAGCTGGGCAGTGCAGTTGATACAGCAGAAGGAAGAGATGCCATCCAGAGGAACCTTAATAAACTCAAAAGTGAACCTAATGAGGTTCAACAAAGCAAAATGAAAAGTATACATGAGTCAGGGTAATCCCAGATATGTAAACAGACTGGGAGAATAAATCCTTGAGAATAACCCTGCCAAGAAGGACTTATGGGTCCTGACTAATGAAAAACTTAAAATAAGCCAGCAGTGTGCACTTACAACCCAGAAAGCCAGTATATCCTAGGTTCCATCAGACAAGAGGTGGCCAGGAGGGAGAGGGAGGTGATCATCTCAACCTACTCTGCCCTCAAGAGGCCCTATCCAGAGTGCTGCATGCAAGCCTGGTGTTTCCAACACAGAAAAGATGTGGAGCTGTTGGAGTGAGTCCAAAGGAGAGCTATTTAAATTATCAATGGGCTGAAGCACCTCTCCTGCGAAGACAGGCTGGAGAAACTGGGCTTCCTTGGCTTAGAAAAGAGCAGGCTGTGGGAGATCTCATTGTGGCCTTCCAGTATTTAAAGGGATCTTATAAACCGGAGGGAAATCAACTTTTTACACAGGTAGATACTGATAGGACATGAAGGAATGGTTTTAAACTTAAAGGAAGGGAGATTTAGACTAGATGTCATGGGGAAGCTCTTTACTGAAAGAGTGAATAGGTGCTGCCCAGATCAGGCTGCCCAGTGAGGTTGTGGATGCCCCATCTCTGAAGGTTTTTAAGGCCAGGTTGCATGAGGCTCTGTGCAACCTGATCTAATACTTGTTCTAATGGCTGGCAACCCTGTCTATGGCAGTGGGGTAGGACTTGATCACTGGGGCCCCTTCAAACCCAAGCCATTCTATGCTTCTATGAAAAGTTCAGCCCCTACCTCTAATAAAGGTGCTGTGCTGCCAGCTGGAGAAAGAGAGCAGAAAGGTCTGTCTTATCCATTTATTTATTTATTATTCTAAAGAGAGCAGATACTTATTCTGCCTGTCTTACAGAGCTCAATCTGAAACCTGCCACCACCCACACTTAACTGCACATTACTATTTATAGCCCATTTGAACTTTATTAAAAGGAAGGTATTGCTGGCGTAGGAGGAAAAAGTGAGGTGCTTCATTCATGCAATCCTAATTCTGTATGGAAAATGTAGGAAGCCCTGACAACCTTCTAAGACAGCAAGCAAAAAATGACTGGTTGCTTATATTCTGTTTTCCTTTAAAATCACTTTTACCTAATTTGTTTACAGGGCCATCTTACAAGCACTCATCTGGGCTATGCTCCTCTTATAGGAGCCTGGGCTATGCTTCCTTTTTTCCTGCTTATTTTTAAGGTGCACAGATTTTAAAAAATGTTGGTATAAGGAGAGGAATGTTTTGGGGAATGCAAGAGCCATTTCATCCCATAAAGCAGCTTCTCAGTCTCTCTTCATTTCAGTGAGGTGTCAAGACCCCTAACAGTATTCTAATAAGGTGAGAAGCAAAAGGGAATGGAAATATTTCAATGAAAACAGCTGAAGTAGAATAATAGCAGTCTCCTCCTTAGAAGTCTCTACAGAGCCTCAGATGTCACATTAAATGTTGATGATTGTTTTCTTCTAGAAAAGCCCTCAGAGTCCCAGAGGTATCTCAAAGACCATGATATGACAGCTGATGCTAAAACACTACTTCATCTATTATTGAAGAGTGCAGGAAACAGTTATGTAAGGCTGTTTAACTACTTAGAGTTGTTTGGAGGTCTACAGCATATAAACAAGTTTTTTTCCATTCCTCCGGTTACACCAGCTTCTCCTTGAAATGCACTCATCTACTGCAAAAGCTCTCAGCTGCTTTTAGGCCCAGCTCACCTGGCACTTTGGGTGCACATGGCCCCTGGAATCTGTACAGCTCCTCGGGAGATTGTCAGTCCCTCAGTCAAGTCCCTTCTGCCATGGAGCGTTGCAGGACCAAACCACACCAAGATAGCTTGAAGGAACACTGCTGATCTCTAAGATGAGCTCATATCATTAAGTCAAAGTTGCTGATTTTAACATGAATTGGCTTCTTTTTTTCCCTTTTTAAACTGACTTAAGTCCTAAGGGTGCTGGTATCAAAGGCTTGTTTTAGGAGGTCTCTGTGGTTGGACTTCTAGACATGGCCCTCTCAGGCTCATCCCCTAATGCTGCCAAGAATGCCATTAGATCCCAGGGTAATGCCCGTGACCAACAGCCTGTAAGCAGCATTACCATACCATTATGTCTTGTCCCTTCCATAAATATCACCTGTGCCACCTTAAAGACTGCTGACCCAGATAAAGCAAAGCACCTTTGCAGCAGAGGCAGGACAAGTCTCAGCCAGGCCAGGACTGCAGATGTACCTGTCACACTGCTCTCCTCCCACATGGGTTTATACATCCAAAAGCATTTTTAGCATATTAGTGGGCAGCTGCTACCAAGGCAATCTGATTATCTGTGAAGGAATTGAACACCACCCTGAATTTTTCTCATAGTAATGACACCTTCCAGACTAAAAAAAAAAAAAAAAAAAAAAAAGTACTGCTGAAAAAGATGTTTCACGTGCAATGTCTGAGCATGGGAAGACTCAGAAAGTAAAATTCTATTTTGAAAAGGTGCAAGAAATTCTAATAATGCACAAGGAAAGCACTTATCCTCTAATTTGCTGGAAGGAAGGGATGTGGGATTGTAAAAGAGGCTGAAGACAGGGGAGGTTAAGGATGATGGCTTACCTCATATACTAAGTAGCTCCACACGCTGTTATTTTAGCTGTGCAGCTTACAGTTCTTCTGAAGAGGAACTGCATCCACAGTTCTTGGGCTTTACAGAGGGATATACAGGCTAGCAATGCCATATCACATACAAAAATCTTGAGTGAATAACCTTGGTGGTAATGAATACCGATATTAACTGACTAATTAAATTGTCTTTCTTAATCGGGGAATAAATAAAATTCAAGTGGACTCTTCCATGGCAAAGAAGACAAATAAAAGGCCAGGACATAGCAGGTATGTTAATGATCTCGAAGAAAAATGCAAGAAAATTCTTAAAACAAACAGGTGATCAAACAAGCATGGGGAGTAATATTACCAGTTCATTAACCGTAGCCATGTGCAGTGGGTGGGTGCTGACACACAGCCAGTGAGGCTGTAGGACACGGGGTTTGGGTAGTTTGGGCTAGTTTTCTGGGCCACATTGCTTTTGTTTCTGGATCTTCACAGGTTTTGTATTCCTTGAGTTTCTGTTGAGATGGGTCATACCTGTACTGCTGAGAAGAATCACGTGTTTCATGGGCCAAAGGAAGAAGCATAGAACAACTTATTGCAACTAATTTGCCACATCAGTTGTGCACAGACCTCCTGACCTCAGTAAGCTTTGAGAGGGCAGTCACATGCATTGCATTGATGATAGTGCACACGTCCCTCTGACTGAGAAATGACATTTCACAGAAACTCACAAAAAAGTTCCAGGCCATCTCTTCACAGGAGACTAACATTCTTGGAAAAACTGACATAATTCTGCCATTATCAGCACTTCAGAAGACAAAGAAAAGGTTGTATCCATCCTAGACAGAAGACTGAAGACACAGTCTTTCCAGATTGAAATTCTGGTCCCAGTGCATTCACTGAAGGCTTTTTAGATCCTTGGTTAAACCGCTCAAGATTCTAACAAAACAACTTAAAGCAGAACTATTTTTGGCTATTTATCTTCATCATTAACAGAATGAAAAAGAAAACAAGAAAAAGAAAAAAAAAATCTGACAGTTCATATGAACATCTCTCTTCTTCCTCCTGCACACACAAACTATAATTACATTTAATGTTTGTTTGTTTGTTTGTTTGTTTGTTGATTCTGGAATGCCTTTCTCAGGTTTACATTAAAAAGGTAATTTTCTCTTCATGCCCGTCTTATAAGCAGGAGGGTGAAATTCAGGAAGGTCTAGTTTTTAAGCAGACAGCACTACTGACAAGGAGCTGAATACTATGAATACTATGAATACACAGACAATGAGTGGTCATCCCTGGGTGGCTTGCAGAGGTGAAAAGAAAAAGACAACACAGACCCATGGGGTATCCCTTTCAGCTGGAATCAGCTGAGACCTGCTTTAAAATGACAAAAAGCAGATTCTATGCCCAATCCTTTTGAAAATCAAATAAATTTGCTGATGAAAACCTTGCCCTCAATAAGAATCAGATTTTCTGGCAAGTAGCAGTGTTGCTGGATTTTTTGCAGAGGGCTCACTACAATGCACAAAAGAAAAAAATCTGCTATGAAGTCTAAAGTTGATCTCATGAGATCCTCTGATGATTCTCAGGACCTGCCCAGGTCTTGCTGTCCTTACTATTTTCTTAACACTCCATTCTCTTAACATAACACTCCATTACATTCAGCTTCTTGAGTAAGGCTGTTGCCATGGTAGTGTTTGAAAATTAATATTCTTAATCCTCTTCATAACACACGACAATTCTTCTCTATTACAACCTCTAAAACTGATTTTCCTTTGACCTGTCCTTCTCTCTCCTGATTTCCTTCAACTCTCTGTCTTTGTGCCTTTTTACAAGCCTCTTATTTAGGCATTTTTAAAAGGTCTTCCCTGAAATTCTCTCATCAAAGCTTGGCCAAACCAACAATAGGGGCGGGAAATAGTTTAATGCAATTATCTGGAAGTGAGATCTCCCCTTTCACAGCACCAAAACTGCCTTGGAGATAGTCATTCCTAAAGCTTAAAAACAGGAACAGCATATCAAAGATTTTCAGACATGCTGAGAAACCACCATAGATGCTATTGTGAGAATTTTGACATCTGTTTGAGCGGACTGGTTGCATATATGGACAATGTGTTAATGTTACATGGTTAGTAACTCCTCCTAACACTTTCTTACCTCCAAATACCACTCCAAAACCAAGATATATAAAAATAATAGAACCATTCTCCTGGCTGCAAAACTGACACCATTACTGGAAGAGTTCCAGAATGTAGGGCAAGCAGAAAAGACCTGTCAAGTCTTTGCCTGGTAAAGCTGGAAGACTGCCTTATAGGTGGCATATATAAATCAGATGTAGCAATGCTGGGACGTAGCAGCAGGGCAGATGAAACCTGCAAGGAACACCTGGCCCTCCTCATTTAAAGTATTTGAAGATAAGGATGCTGCCATTAAATATCAGCTCTCCGAGCATTTGTTACAGTTTAGATGAAATGAAATGTGACTGCCAATCAGAAACAGAGAAGACATTAAATTAGCTGCAATTTTACTAAAGCTACATTAGGACAAACTGTTCTGTAAAATATTTTTCATCCTCAGCAGGACAAGACAATAAAAATGAACCTAAGTGGCTGCAGAATGCTTCAATGAAAATTCAGAAAGCTCTTCTGTACTTTGCCAGCATGGGGTGTGGAGACTTGTCACATAGTCAAGCTTTGTATTAGTCCTGCCCTAAAGATTTTGACAGATGCATTTGACAGCACAGAGGCAGGATTAATATTTCACTGTCTCGTGTGAAGGCAAAATCTAGACTGGCTTATAAATATTTTACTGGGAAAAAAAAAAATAGTTAGAAAAAGAAATAAAAAGAAAGAAGACATGATTATTATGCTAGCAGCAAATGACCCAACATTTAGCTCAATAGACCTGTAAGGCTTATCTTAAAATAACTTGAGTTCTGAGCCCTGAAAATCTCCTTTAACTACCCAGGATCCAGGATGCCAGTACAGCTCCAAAATTATCCAGCAAACTCAAGAGAAAGCTCAGCATTTGGGCAGAGTCTAGAGTGGACTCTCCCTGCTCTCATCTTTGCTGCAAAGGGAAATATGTCCATATTTCAGTTTGTCTCAATGTGATCACCTCTGGCAGCTGTTGAGGAATAGTGTAATTTATAAAAGCAACTGCCAGTGAAAACAAGCAGAGAAAAATCAGAGAACTGACTGCCAAAGATATAATGCAGGAAAAAAATCACGTGTCTCAAATATTCTCTAAATAATAAAGATGTGTGGATGCAATAGCCTGCAATAATATTGTTGTTAACATGATGTGAAAACAACATCCCAAGAACTTAGCAAAAGCAAGGAAACATGTAGGAAAAAGGAGTATGTTCTTAGAGATTGTATGGAGAAAACCTCTCACGCAGACATTACCAAAAGCAGCCTCCTTGCAACCCTTATCAGCAGATGACGGGCAGGAACAGTGGCATGTGCAGTGTGAGGACAGAGTCCCAGTGTTTGGCAAGGACAGTACTGATGAAAGACAGAGTGTTATTGTAAGGCTGCCTCATAGGATTCACTTCTACACACATAGTAGAGAAAGAGATCTCACATGTTGGAAGTATTCCCAAGGAAAACATTAGAAAAAATTACAAATACTGTTCAGCCAAAATTAGAGGCTCTCCAGAAGTGGTAAACAGTGGTGAAACCAAGCAACGTCTGGCTTAGCCAAACAGCCTGATATCACATATTTTTATTTCAGCTATGGCTTCCAAAATAAAATAAAACACTCATAGAATAATTCAATTCAGAAGAGAATTTGGGATGTCATTTAGTCAAAGCAGTTTTGCTCTGTAACACCAAGTTGCCAAGTGTACAATGCAAAATTTTTGCTTAGGTATTGTTGTCACTACAGTAGTTTTCTATTATCACATTTGCTAATTACATTTGCTGAGAAAGTAACAAGACAGTATTAAGATCAGCAACCTATTTTCTATCCACACGAAAGTGGTCTTCAGACTGCTTGCTTTTGCACCTAGGACCTGATCTTCTGCAGAAATGGATCAAAATCAAGAAGGAAAAACACACTGAAACCATTTCTGTCTTCTACATTGCTGTACATCTTATCCTGGAATTGTTTTCAGAAGAGGGTCTTTACCAATTCATTTATGCTATTTTACAGTAAAAGTATCATATTTTGATTATTATAAAAAGCCATGAATAAGTTTGTGAATAATCCAATAAACATGCTCCACAAATTGAACGCAAAAAAAAATTTCTAATGTCAGCAATTTGCCTTTTTTAATGTCAGTATACTTAAGATTCATCATGCATTGGTTTCTAATAAAGATTTGTTTTCATAACTCTTCACTAATTTGCAATACTTATATTCTTGGAATAGAAGAAACCAATTTAAACAAACAAAAAAAGAAAAACAAACAAAAAAAAAACTTCAAAGTACTTACTGTGGTTTACATTACTAGGGAAAACAGTCCCAGTGTGACAGTGTCGATGATATTATAAGAACAGAAATGTCCAAATGTTTTCAGCTAGTATAGATATTCACTTTGGCTGCATGGTGCAAATACGTTTAATGAATGTTCAGACCATAGAGATGTTTTTAACATTTCAAAAATAAACAAAACCAAAAAAACCTCACAAGCAGTGCACATGGTCTATAGTAGTCCAGCTTACAAAGATTAGATCCAACTATCATTATCTATAAAAGCCATAAGTAAAATCATACCAACTTTCTCTTAGCCCCTAATGCTCATCCAAGACTCATCAGTTATGACAGATTGATTGACTTCATTTTTTCTGTACATCTGTTGTCATTTTTATCTCTTCATTCCACACTCTTCTTTTTTTTTTTTTTTTCTGTAGTACATCTCCAGATGTCTTATCAGTTCATTCAAGAATTGCTGCCCACACCTTAGCTGTCTTCTGTGTGGGAAAGATCCTTCCTACTCCTTAGAAGCTAGACAAAGAGATGGGAAAAGGGAAAGGCCAATTTCTGCTGTACTGACTGGAACCCCATGCCCAGTATGGAGCATCCCAGAAGAAAAGAGATGAAGGAAAAATAGTCTTTATACTTATGAAAGATTGTTGAAAAGAGAGGGAAAGGGAGGGGAGAGGAGAAAAACTTTTAATGCACAGAAAACCATAAGAAATGAAGTCAGTGTCTAGAATAAGATGGTTTTGTTAGACTCAGGCTGCTTAGTACTGCTCAAGGGAAATAAAGTGTAGAGTAGTGGGAGGAAGAAGAACTACATCTACATGAAGGTTAGTTTCCCAGGGAATTAGTACAGAGGCTTGACTGAAAGCACACAGTTAAGTACACTGGTGTCCCCAGAATGACAACAGACAGACTGTGGCAGGTGGAAGTTAAGAAATTTCATGGGAAATGTCACGTAAATACCTGTGGGGAGATGCATCACAGCTGGCATTACTTCTAGAAATGCTGAGATAAGAACAGGGAGTAGGGAAGAGATATATGCACATTTCTATTGCATAAATCTTGACCCTTCTCTTTCAGTAACTTCAGCCTTAGAACAGGTTGGATCAGAAATATGCCTGCACAGTGATCTCAGCATGGCTCACTTCTTAAATTAGAGATTGCTAGAGTGCTATAAAGACAAAGCCTTACAGAATTATATACTGGCAACACTGCAAGCCAGTGCAGACAGTCATGAGATGAGCAGCCTTGGAACAGATCACCAAAGCACTGCCCAGCTGTAGGTAGGGGTACGCTGGACAGATCTCTCATGGGCAGGGATGGAAAACCCACAGAAATCATAGAAATCATAGAATCTCAAGGTTGGAAGGGACCTACAAGATCAGTTAGTCCAACTGTCCTTCCTTTACCATACCTACAGAAAACCACTAAACCAGATCTCCTAGCTCCTTATCCAGACACCTCTTAAATACTGCCAGGGATGGCAACTCCACCACCTCCCTGGGCAGCCATTCCAGTTCCTGACCACTCTCTGAGAGAAAAAGTTCCTTCTTATATCCAGTCTAAACCTCATCTGATACAGCTTGTGGCCATTTCCTCAGGTCCTGTTTGTTGCCTGGCAGAAGAGGCCAAGCCCCTCCTCATCACAACCTCCCTTCAGGATGTTGTGACTTTGGGACAGATTCTTTTAAAGCACAAAAATTCAACCCAGTAGGAAAAAAAACAAACAATGTATTTACGTGCTAAGAATAATCTCTGTGTTGTTAACCTTTTCTTTTTCTTCTGAGAGAGAATATTTAAAGAAAACAAGTTTTTAATTGGTAATAATAGCTCCCTGCTAATAAAAGCTATCTGTGGTGTACTGAGCAGATGGTAAAAAGCAACAACAATCTGTTTCCACTTATGTGTCCAATACAGCAGCTTAGAAAGATGGATCTTCTTTTACAGGTAAGATTTCAACATCTTTCTTCCCTGTCCTTTTCTCACCCTACTTTTCCAAATACACTAAAACATTCCCTCCTTCTAGCAAGCTATGATATGTTTTGACCAAATACAAGTGAAGTTACAAGTAGAAGAAATAATATAAAAGAGAAGCCAAGTTATTGTAAAGGACAGAAAGGGAAAAAAAAAAATAAAGAGGAAATACTATGTTTTGACAAAAGCAAATCGAATTTGTCTGTTGTGTCTGGGCTGGGAACTGAAAGAGAAGCACAATGAGCAACTTCTTCTGCAAATCTAACTGTCTTCCCTCTTCTTGCTCCAAAGTTATTCACAAGCACCCTAATAAGTGCAGATATACTGTGTAAATACAATGCAGTCCATTGACTGAGCTTAATTCAGCCCCAGCTTCAACAAAAAGTCTGGTGAATGATCACCCATGCCTGCATCTCTCTATCAAGTGACTAGTCTAGTGACTGGACCTTGTTAGTTTGCAAGACTACAAGGAGTTGTCTAACAAATCTCCATTGGGTATATACACACACTGGAAAGAAAATAAGAGGAACTGAGTATAAGAAATAATTTAGACTTGATAACATAATTCTTGCTTAGCTGTTTCAGAAAACACATGAGGATACCGCCATAAAAAGAGAGTCCTTGGACTCTTTTAACTCTAGGAGTTCTGTCAACTTTAGAAAATAAACTGATATATACTCAAGCTCCTGTAAAGAAATGACATTGTAAATCAAATACCATTCCTTCCTTCCGAGGCTTTCATCAGAATGAGGAGACATGACCAGGTTACAGAAACTTTGATTTGTCTGCAGACTGAAGGAGGAAGCTTTTAAGTCAACTGCTTGGCCTGCTTTCTAACATCCTACAGCTCCTATCTGCTGAAAAAGCACCAAAGAGCATTTTTAAGTATTTGAAATATGTCCGGATAGTTATCTGAAAACAGTTAAGTGTGTTATCATTTGACAACATACTTTATAAAGTGAGGCAGAGCAAAAGAATCCCTTGAAAGAACAGCAGATAAAAAGCAGCCTGGCTCTCCCAGAGAAATATCCAAATACCAAATTTTGCCTCTTAGCACACACATATTAACAAACAGAAAAACACTAAAAAAACAGAACCACGTATAGTTTAAAACATTTTTCATCTCATAGCAAACATACTCAGGTTCTCATTGTCATCAAAACTCAGTTTTCCCACCCCAGTGATGAGGCAAGATCACCACTTCTCCACCTACAAGAGGAGTAGAGGGGAGAGAAGCAATAAGATGGGAGAGCAGTGCAACAGTAAGCACTGCCCCCTGTGACTGCCTCTTTTGCCAACATCTAAGTTTGGGTCTTGCTCTGGTTACAGGCAATATCCAATGAACTGTCATATGCAAGGAACAACACTGTGTATCCAACTGCATTTTGGCTGCAATCCTAACTGTGAAAAGGCTGTCTTATATTGGAGTGATAGTAACACTCTGTTATCAAAGAACATAAATATTTCAGTGAAATGCAAACTTTGGAAACACTCTGGTGTTCCCGGTCTAAATATACTGAATAATAGTGACACACAAGATGGGATTAATCTACATTTTAGGCAACTGCAGCACTACTTGTTCTTAACTACACTGCAATGGAGTGGAATGGAATTGTTCAAGCTGGAATCTACAAAGTTGGATCTACAAAGGTTATCAAGTCTGATTGTAAGATCACATTGGATCTAACCCAAACTTAAAATGTAACATTCAGAGCATTGTCCAAACTTAACAGCAAATGAAAAAATGGGTAATTTCTCAGTGCTGCACATCAACTTCAAGGAGTCATCATTCCGTCTTAGCTTGTTTTTCTCAATGATGACAGGAATGCAGGGTGACTGGCTCTGATGCAGACATGCACATGGAGGCACGTACATTTAGTCAGGAAAATGTTTGACTCTGTAGCACTAATATTTCCCTGGGCTGATGCTATGTGTCCAAAAAATCTCATCCAAAACCATGCAGGTGGTAGTTAAGCACAGCTAATAATTCTCTCAGATACACTATCTTTTTCAGATAAAGACAGGACAGATCTAACATTACTGAATGAAGTACATTAGTTATGAACAGGTGGGAGTGCTACACTTTCAGAAACATGATTTTCAGTATAAGTCATTATTGTTTGAAAAGACATGCATTTTAGAGCGTGTTCACTGTATCTTTGCACAAAATGCAATTCTGTCTGCAATGGAAAATTTAATGACTCACAATGTGTTTATCATCCACACAAGAAAAAAAAAAAAAAAAAAAAAAAAAAAAAAAAAAAAAAAGACAGAAAGAAAACGTTTGTCTTGGTAGACAGAAAATAAAGGTCATTGGTGGCACACATGTTTTTCTTCCAATTTCAGATAGTTGAGTCATTTCTGGTTTTTAATGTATTTATCTACTGTTTGTTTTAGGATATGTGGGGGGCACAAGAGGTAAGGAGATTAGCTTGTAGTGTGAAAAATCCATGTACCAAGATTATTTGGGTCTGAATAGGGGAATGGAAGGGAAAGAATCATATTTGTAAATTAAAACACCTTTTAAAAAGTAAATTACCTATCTTCTCTTTGAGACTTGATTTTTAAAGAACTGCAAAAATCTTACATTAATATGAGTATCTAACTGAGCAGATGGGATGAAGCTATGTGCTCCTTAAATTCAGTGGGAAATCTTAAGCAAAATATTGTTAATGCACATTCTGAAAGGTGAATTTCAAAACAAGATGTTGCCCATTTTACTGCTTATTTGGAGATCTGCAGTTTCAGCATTTGCTCCACTTAGGTGGGATGGGAAGGTAAAACTCATCAGCAGTAATATTTGAAAAATGTGTATGAAGATAAACAATGACAAGTGAACAAATGAAGATAAGATGGAAGGAAGAAAAACACCCCACAAACTTATTGTGTCACTGAAGTGGGCAAGCACAGATCAGCTGTTGAAAAACACACACACACTGCGGGAAAAAAATCATCTTCTATCATTCTTTGCACCTCATTAGTCTGAAAACAAAAGTATTGGCCAGCTTATTCAGAAATAAAGTAAAATCCTACACAGAAGAGAACAACAAAAGATAAAAACTCTGTTTAAAACAGCAACCTGTAAGCTGAAAATGTCTAGGCAATCTCTGACTCACATTTGAGCCGTAGTATTTATTAATCCAAACATATCTGAGCACACTTTTTAAAAATGTTTCATAAGTCTTTCAGTCAAATACTTGATAGCCCTAAGCAAATGATTCTTCCAAATGATTTATCTTTGTCCTCATTGTATATCTGACCTAGTCTGCTTATCTGCTTTGAAGCTTTCTTAGGACTAATCAACTGTCCATCACTTCCCTGTCTCAAGAGTCCTTGTTTTTGTCCTTCTTTCAGGACTGCCTGCATGACCAGGGGAAAAAAAAAAAAAAAAAAAAAAAAAAAAAAAAAAAAAAGCCAGGAAGACAGATAAGATGCTGTAAAGCATAAGAACGTTGAAAGTCATTAAATCTTTTAATCAACACATTCAATGTGCACAGGGGAAATATAGTGGCAATTATTCCAGAAGAGCAGAATAAATGGAAGTTATGTATCCATATTAATGAATATAATCATAATCAGGATCTACTTTTATAACATTTAGTCCTGAACTAGCTACTGAAGAACTAAGCTCTTGTACACCATATGCAATCTAACTACTTGTCACAGGTTTAACATCATATATCAGATGTAGATAAAAATGTGACTGGGCTAATTTAACTCACTGGACAACCCATTTATTCAAAACCAAAGAGCACATTAGAATACCAGACAGGTCTATGAGTCATGTCTAAGAGTCTCCTTTTATGGATCAAGATCATCAGCTTCTACATTGAAACACTCCCTAGAAAATTAGGAGTTTAACAACCACATTGATAAGTATACTTCCTGGTGGATGAGAAAAAACAGACTTCATCTATGTTATTATGTGGTTTTCCAGAGACCTTTCAAAGTCTCTGGTGACTTAGTAAAATGAAGCAATGCACGCTTTTTGTGAAGAAGTGCTCAATATAAAAGTTAGTAGTCTCAGCCTGTAAAAAGGAATTAATGCTCCTGAGAAAGCATTCCTAAGATTATTTTTTTCCACAAAGAAGAGAGAAAGTTCTTGTTACATAAAATCTCAGCTTTTCCACATAAAATCTCAGTTTTTCAAGCAAGTGAAAAACTGGTTTCCAGCAAATTTTTTAGTTGTTTCACTCTAGCTGAGATACAGAATGTCTTATATACCAGTACTGCTACTGAATACACTACAGAAAGTATTGTCCACTACTTGTTCCTACATACGAAGTAGAAAACAAGAAATTTGCACACCTTTTCACTTTCATAAAGGTATTGAGATTTTTATCTTCAAGGTGAGTATGACACGTGGTTCATAATTAAAAAGTAGAGTTTAATGACTCACCACAGATGGTTCCAGCATGCACTGTATTACATTTTTTAAGAAGATATTTAATTTGGCTCAAAACTAGGTCAATAGTTTTCAAAATCACCTCAGAGATAAAAAAGCACAACTCCATCGAACAAAAATAAAATTGAGATAAAAGCAATGGGACACTTTTCTGTGCCCTGTAGAGATTTCTGAAAAAGGAAACCACACTAAAAGTAATTAGATATTATTACCCTTCATTTTGTTTTTCCTTCAACTCCTGTTCATTTTTTCAAAATCCTTAAATAAAAATGCACAAAATCTGGAATTGATGGTTCAGCTTATATGTAGTAATTTGGTACCTGAGAGCAACAATTTACTTCCCTTTGCAATCCAACTTGCCTCAGAGTGCTCATGACACAGTGTGGGTGTTCAAGCAAGCAGAATCATTGACATGCATTCAGCCCTTTAAGCTCAGAGTTCTAGTACATAACCAAAAGAAAGTAATTGTTCATCTTATTGTTTGTGCCACAGCATCCACCTCTTTGAAAGAGCCCATATTGGATGGCTGTGACACAAGCTTGGATAGGTGAGCTTCTGTTCCTGCTCACATCTGTATGTATGTTGGATTGCAGTAAAGACACATAACAGCCAGAAGAACATTCAATCACTCCAAGACCTGAAGAGGAATGTTTATGGGGATTTTATTTCATGCTCTTTCCTTCTTCATGTCCTACTATTTATGCAAACAACTTCTGCAAATGTAACTGCACAGTATTATGTTGCAAATATTACAGAAAATGACTACAGTTCTACTACATCACAAACTCTGAAAATAATTTTTTCCCTGATCAAGGATGTTACTAGGAGCATAGACCCTTAGAAATAAATAAATAAATAAAATGCTAAACTCAATCCAAATGTCAAATATTTATCAGTTTGCAAGAAATAATAGTCTCTGAACTGCATAAAGCCCTTAATCCTGCAACACATGTCTGCCAGTAGTTCCACTGACTAGTAGTGGAATTATTTGTAAACCTACAATAGGATAGGTATGTAAGCATTCTGCTGGATGAGGATGAAGGTATTTCTCACCTCAGGAGATGAGACCCAAGCTCATGCCAACTATGCTACTACCTTGAAGGTCTAAATCCCCTCAAAACATTACAAGAAATGTGAGGAAAACCAGGATCAGCTCAAATCTGAAGACTAACTGAAGCAAACTTTTGACTGATTTTACTCTATCAATCTCAGGTGTAAAGAAAACTAAACACCACTCAGAAAGTGCCATTCTATGAGCCAGAAACAGTCCCACTGGAAGGGAAAGAAGAGCAAATGCTTCCATCTTTGCTCCCCTGTATGTGACAATTACTAACATGAGGCTCCAACTTTGCTGAGGCTCACTGTCTACTGAAACTAAAAACAAATTAAGAACAAACAAGCTAAAGAGGGAGAAATCCACCAGTTTAAGACCATTTTAATCCAAAGACAATCACAATTCTCATTCACTGTCTCAAGACTTCAAATCAGACACAGACTTTTCAGTTCAGAGACTGTGTCTTCCCCAGCTAATATTTCCTCAAGCAGAATACACAGTATTTCTTCCCCAAGGTGTAAGCAGCTCAGGAGACAAGAACAGGTCACAAAACTGATGCACATCATCATGGTGGCTTTGAAAGTGCAAGAAGTTATGTATGAAACAGGACTTAGCTCTAGCCCATATAGTTCCAAGCTGCAGTGAATGCCAGGTGAGATACAGTTGGGATAGGTGATGAGGCAGCCAGGGACAGAGAAATGTGGTGAGAGAGGGCAATCTAGAAAAAATGGAAAAAATATTCCATTCTAAGCTTTGCTGTGATATTTTATATATATATAATTTCCACATATGTGTATGTATGCATGTATACACGTGTATATACACAGAGATAGATATAAGCCAAGCTTTTCAGAAATAAGCTGTGTCTAAAGATGCCCATACTGAAACATTTGAAAGGAAGCTTGTTTTTCGCATGTTCAGTAGGTACCAAGAATGGTGCACTTATAGAAAAACTTTGGCCGTGGCTTCCACTCAGTTTCAGGCCACATTTCATCCTGTTTGACTCCAATTAGAGCCTGGATTAGAAACTGTTCCGGAGTGATGGAAAGAGAAGGCACAAATCATCTAGAAGAAATCATTCAGCATATACCTGGACCAGAACCAGTTTGTATCTTTTTATGTGTGCAATTTATATCGATTGTAAAAAAACCCTAATTTGCTAAAGGACAAGTATCTTCCTAAAATATATTGCCTGCTATATCATTTCACACTTACCCTAGCCTAGAAATGCTTTTGAAGCAGAGCTGCCATTTAATGTGCAGTTTGCTTTTTCTTCTACAGACGAATTCCTGAATCACTTTTACAATGATGCTGCACTAAATGTGAAAACCTAATATGCCTTCTTTTGGCAGGCAGAGGTTAGTACATGTCCAGAACAACATATTTCAAATACTGGCCACCAGTACAGCAGAATAGCTCAGATTTGCAGTAATGACTTCAGTTTTCTCTCCCTACATGTTCCTACTAATAACATCATGATTTGGCATTTATATGTGCACTGCTTCTATTTTTTTCTTATATTTTAAAACTGATTTTCATCTAGAATTTTTGTCCGGCCACAGGGAAATTTATACATATATATATGTTGCAGAATCCCCGATTAAAGAAATTAGCTGCAGGTTGTGCTGCTACTGTAGAATTATTATTACATTTTCCTAGTCATTAGAAATATTCACTATCATCAAGTACCACAGAGGATGAGGAAACATCCCCAAGCTTAATACTTTTTCTTGTCTGTTTGTCCTTGAACAAGAACTCAGACCAATGATTTTCTTTTTTAATGAAGCTTTAAGAGACTCTTCTAAGAAAAAATACACTGAAATCTGTGTTTGACAAGCACTGTTACTCAAAGTTGGTGACAGATAACACCCCTTAAAATTGCAGAGACTATGACAAAGAATCTGAAATCCAGCTTACCTATTCTTTCAACTTGTTCACACAGGAAGATGTAGACTCAATTGTACAAAACTATTGAGTAGCATTCTTTCCACCTTCACAGAAAATCATGCCTATCAATGGCACTTCCTCCCTTCCTTGAGATCAGAAACTGGAGAGAAATCAGAGGAATGTTATTTAATCCACTGTGTATCCTGCCATGTGATTTGCAAAATAAAGGGAGTAAAATTTAATTCAGTAAATCTTCAGCAGATAGAAAAATCCTCGTCTAAGAAACATTTGAATTAAGGCCAGTGATTAACTATATCATCCCATGTCATTAAAGACCCTAGCCTCTAAATGGAAAAAAAAAAAAAAAAGAAAAAAAAAAAAAAAAAGTGTCTCTTTTTCAGTCTCTGTGAACACAACTTCTGTCACACAGATGAACTACCCTACTCTTCCATGCAGCAGAATGAAAATTTCCCATATTTACATCTCCTGAAGATGGCCCTGACTTGGGAAAAAAACAAACAAACAAAAAAATCTGAAAACTTAAAATGTGCTTTAAGCTGAAGAAGAGTCAGAAAAGTCATAGTGCAACAGAAGTTGTCTCTAATGATACGTGTCTCTAATGATAAGTCCTCAGAGTCAGCTAGAGAAGTAACTTCTCATAAAGAAACTGAGTTCTGAGAATCAGACCATTCCTATCAAGTTGCAAGGAGAAATCTAGGCATGAAACATATGCATGCTTGATCTCATCTATCAGGGATCCCAAATGGAGCCCAGCATGCTCCCTAGTCCTGTTTGTGCTGCTACATACCAAAAGAAAGGCAAGGGAGGTATCATAAAATGCTTGATAGACTCAAAATGCAGCACCTCAGGGCCATCTGTTCCAAATCCCTGCTCAAGCGGGAAAATCCAGGGTAAGCTCATATCCATGCAGCTTTTTGAGCTCTCTAAGGAGAAGATTCTACAGTCTATTTAAGCAACCAGTGCCAGTGCTCCATCAACCACATAGCACAGAAGTGCTGCCTGGTGTTCTAATCTGTGATCACTACCTCTTGTCCTATGCTGGGCACCACTGAAAAGAGCCTGGCTCCATCCTCAGCACCTTTCCTTTGAGTATTTGTGAACATCGATGAGAACCCCTGAGCCTCCTCTTCTCCAGGCTGAAGAGGCTCAGTACTCATCCTCTCAGCCTCTCTTCACAGGAGAAACGTGACTTTGGTATCTTCAATGAAGAAAACTTCCTGGTCCCAGTTAAAGAATTTCCATGTGCAATATAAAGTTAAAATACAGAGGAGTACTTTGGTTTTGACTTACAAAATAAATAAATAGATAGATAGATAGATAGATAGATAGATAGATAGATAGATAGATAGATAGATAATCCTGTTATGTTTTTCTGAAGATAGATTCCTTGAGCAACAAGCTGGGAGACACAGGTTACTCTCTAGTAAACTGGTGTTGTGGGTTATTCAGCAAGGTTTACTCACGGAACTTCAAAAGTCTGCAGAGGAAGTAAAAGCTAATTCCTGATCTAGCTTAAAAGTGTGACACATAAAATAGATTTGCAAACTAATTTTAAGTTTTGAAATAATAATAATAATAATAATAATCTAGAGGTGAACTGGAAAAGATCTAAAGGTAAATTGAAAAAGTATGCATACCATGATTAGTGATAGCAGATTAACAGTAGTAAAATATCAGTAAATCTCAGGGATGCACTTTGTTTAATTTTACAGTTGCTTTACACTTGAGGTGTCCTTGGCAATGTTTCTGATAGCTAAAATGACAGAGGCAGATTTCCAGAGACAGGAAATTGTGTCACAATAATCAAAGTAAAGATTTTCATCGTTACATTTTACATGGTATCCTGGGCTCCATCAGGAGAGGGGTAGTCAGAAGGGATAGGGAGGTGATTATCCCTTTCTACTCTGCTCTTGTGAGACTCCATCTGGAATACTGTGTCCAGGTATGGAGCCCTCAGTACAAGAAAGACATAGAGTTGTTCGAGAGGGTCCAGAGGAGGGCCACAAGGATGGTCAGGGGGCTGGAGCACCTGCCCTATGAGGACAGGCTGAGGGAGCTGGTGTTCAGCCTGGAGAAAAGAAGGCTGCGGGGTAACCTCATTGCAGCCTTTCAATACCTGAAGGGTATCTATGATCAGGAGGGGTGTAAACTCTTTGAAAGGGCCGATAATAGTAGGACAAGGGGAAACGGTTTTAAGTAGAAAGAGGGAAGATTTAAGTTGGATGTTAGGGGGAAGTTCTTTACTAGGAGAGTGGTGAGGTCCTGGAACAGGCTGCCCAGGGACGTTGTGGATGCCCCATCCCTGGAGGTGCTCAAGGCCAGGCTGGATGGGGCCCTGAGCAACATGATCTAGGGGGGGCTGGAGCTTCATGATCCTTGAGGCCCCTTCCAACACAGGTCATTCTGTGATTCTGTGATTCTGTGATTTTTTACCTTCATGGTGGTGATTTGGCAATATCTTTGTATTTGTAAATGCAGAATGCATGATAGAGTAGTTGAAACTAGATGATTTCTAGTATTTAGTTGTCAAGGAAAAGGCTAGAAATTACAGAAAACCAGTAATCACTGTGGTTTAAACAGTCAGGGGAAATTTCATTGGAAAAATCACATACTTCCATAGTTACAGCCAAATAAAATGCATGCCATCAACATCAAAAATCTTTACTCAAAAACTGTAATATATTTTGGCGTAGGACTTGTTTGACATTTCAAACATAGAATCATAGAATCACCCAGGTTGGAAAAGACCTTAGAGACCATTAAGTCCAACCACAGCCTAACCATACTATTCTAACAACCAACCCTCTGCTAAATCATATCCCTGAGCACCACATCCAAACAGCTCTTAAACACATTCAGGGACAGTGATTCAACCACCTCCCTGGGGAGCCTATTCCAGTGCTTAACAACCCTTTCTGTAAAGAAGTTTTCCTGATATTCAACCTAAACTTACCCTGGCGCAACTTGAGGCCATTTCCCGTCATCCTGTCACTTTTAACCAGTGAGAAGAGATCATCCCCATTCTCACTGTAAGCACTTTCAAATCTTGGAAGAGAGCAATAAGGTCTCCCCTCAAACTCCTTTTCCCCAGACTAAACAGCCCCAGTTCCTTCAGCCTCTCTTCATAGGGCATATTCTCCAAGATCTTCACAAGCTTTGTTGCCCTTCTCTGGACCAGCTCCAGTACCTCAGTGTCCTTTCTGTACTGAGGTACCCAAAACTGAACACAATACTCAAGGTGGGGCCTCACCAATGCCGAGTACAGGGACAGAATGACTTCCCTAGTCCTGCTCACCACACCATTCCCAATACAAGCCAGTATGCCATTGGCCTTCTTGGCCACTGGGCACACTGCTGGCTCATATTCAGCCTACTGTCCATCAGCACACCAAGGTCCCTTTCCATCAGGCAGTTTTCCAGCCACCCCTACCCAAGCCTGTAGGGTTGCCTAGGGTAGTTGGGACCCAACACTTGGCACTATTGCAATTCGCACAGTTTGCCTTGGCCCATCGATCCAGTCTATCCAAGTCCCTCTGTAGTGCCTTTCTCCAGTCAAGCAGACCAACACTACCTCCCAACTTGGTGTCAGTGGCAAGCTTACTGAAGGTGCACTCAATCCCCTCATTAAGATCATTAATAAGGATCTTAAATAGAAGTGGTCTCAGTACCAAGCCCTGGGAGACACCACTCGTGACCAGCCACCACCTGGATTTAACTCCATTGACTACAACTCTTTAAGCCCAAAGGTAAAAAAAATTAAAAAAAAAAAAAAAAAAAAAAAAAAAAAAAAAAAAAAGGAAACAATGTTTCACTTGTGACTGTTGCTTATGCTTTTCTTTTTCAGTTACAAATGAGCATGTCATTACTAATCATGCCAATTTTTAAAATATTTATTAGTCAATATGGAATTTCAGTCTGACACACAGAGACATTTGGGAAAAGAAGGAGAGGAGGTAAAGCTGTATTCTTCAAGGAATGAGACATCTGTTTACAGGCTATGGTTTTTTCAGAATGTTGCACAGTGTCAAATTCCTGCCTTGAAACAAGCAGAAACAGTGTTAAAAGCCAGAGATGACCATACCTCTCTGGCTGGCCAAGCTGATAGGAAGCTTCCTGATGAATTATTACCCAGTGCTATTAGAATTTTTTGTGTTTGTTTGTTTCGGTTTATTGTTGTTTGGTTTGGGGAGCTTTTTGTTATTTTTGTTTTTTTGTTTGGGGTTTTTTTGAGACTGTCTTCTGAAGGAAGAAGAAAAGATAAAAACTGAGCTTACAAGTTCCAGGTAGAGATTCTCAGTATCTATAGGCATATGATAACCTGCTTACAGAAAGCAAGAGCTGGGTAGGTCTAGAGAGCAGCCACAAGCTGGACAACACTACCTAGTCCTCCTTGCTGTCATAAATAATAGCCAAAAAGTGATTTTCAGATAAACTAGTGGTTAACAAAATGAAACAGGTATATCAAGACAGCCATGAAAAATGACTTTGCTAGTGTCTTTCATGGGAATTGAGTGAATTATGAGCGTTGCATAACTACATCTAAGTATAAGCCTCTGCATAGCACAGAGGAAGTTTCCTACTGTAAGAAAGATTGTGACTTGTTTCCTTGGAGGATTTATTCATAACAGTCCACAAGAAAGCAAACATTAGCAAAGTACAGAATCTTAAAGCATGCATGCAGTGGTAAGCTGCCTTTTTATTATTATTATTATTATTTTTAATTTCCACACTAATAACTTTATTTGCCTGAAAATTTAAATATTTTGAAAAGGACATTCCCTCCCACGCCTTCATAGAGACAGCAATAACAAAACCACATGTGCAAACATGGGGGAACTGCATTAAGCTTTTACAGAGCAGCTAAAAAACATATACATCTTTCCAAATGCAACACAATTGAGCACCTATCCACCAGTACAGCTTTTTGCCAGTCTTCTCCAACAGAAATACTCAAAACAGAAGCAAATGAGATATTGCTAATTCCCTCTATACTTCTCCTTTCATCCCCTGCTGCTGGGTATCTGATATGTGCAGGATTTCCAATTGCAGAGTTTCAAGCCCACATTGTCAGCCAGTAGCGTAGAAGTTCCTTGTGCTTCATTTTGCTCCTAAAAGGAAACACAGAGAAGAGAAGCTGGGCATGAGCCAGCAGTGTGTTCCTGCAGCCTGGAAGGCCAAGTAAATCCTGGGCTGCATTTAGAAAGGGGTGGCCAGCAGGAAGCGGGAGGTGATTGTCCCTGTCTACTCAGCTCTTGTGTGGCCTCATCTACAGTACTGCATCCAGGCCTGGGGCCCCCAGCACAAGAAAGATGCAGCACACTTGGAACAGCTTCAGAGGAGGGCCACTAAGATGATCAGAGGGTTGGAACGTCTCTCCTATGAAGAAATGTTGAGGGAATTGGGCTTGTTTAGCTTGGAAAAGATAAGGTTCTGGGGAGACTTATCTGTGGCCTTTCAGTACTTGAAGGGAGCATATAAACAGGAGGGGGAATGACTGTTTACATGGGTAGATAGTGATAGGACAAGGAGGAATGGTTTTAAACTAAGACAGGGGAGATTAAGGTTAGATATTAGGTGACAGTGATGGATTGGAACAGGCTGCCCAGAGAGGTTATAGATGCCCCAACCCTGAAGGTATTCAAGGCAAGTCTGGATGTGACTCTGGGCAGCCTGGTCTGGTGGTTGGCAACCCTGCCCACAGCATGGGGTTGAAACTTCTTTAAGGTAGCTCTCTGGGTTGTCCTTTCTACCCTTCTAAAAAATGAATGTGATACTGATATATTTCAAGTCACTTTGCCTGACCACCATGACTTTTCAAATACAATTGAGAGCAGCTTGGTGACTACATCTGCCAGTGCTGTCAGGACACTGGGATGCATCTCATCAGAATCCATAGAGTTGTGGAAGTTCATGTTTCTCAGGTGATTGATTGCAAACCTGATCTTCGCTCACAGATGGAAAGCTATTGCTCCCCCAGCTCTGACCCATCCACTCAAGGTCTGTGTGAAGAGAAGTTGCCAGTAAAGGCTGACGAAAAATGTTATTGAGTACCTTCGCCTTTTTCTTGTCCATGGTTAACAGCCTGCCTGTATTGCTCACCAGGGTGTCAGGCCTTCTCGGATTTATTTATTTATTTATTTCCTGGTTGATATACATGTAAAAGCCTTTCTTGCTCTTTGCATCCTTTGCCAAGTTCAATTCCAGTTGGGCCTTGACCTCCCCGACTCCATCCCTACCAGTATTCCTACGCTCCTTGCAGAGTACCTGTCCCTGTTTTCAGTGCCTGTGCATTTTCTTCTTGCTCTCCAATTTGACCAGCAGGACCCAACTCAGACATGCCAGTCTCTTGCATTCCTTTCCTGGCTTCCAACACTTGGGCATGAAGAGCTCTAGTGCACTGTGGAAAGAGATCTGCCAGATCTGCCTCACTCGCTTGTCCTTGAGGGCAGTTTCTTGCAGGGTTTTTTGACTAACTACCTGAAAAGCTAACTTTCATAAGATTTAGCATCCTGACTTTACTTTTTGTCTGTCTGATATCCCTAAGGAGTGTGAATTCCAATTCTGTGTGGTCACTGCAGCCCAGGCAGCCTCCAGTCCTGATGTTATCAATCAGTTTACTTGCACTGGTGACCAATAGGCCCAGTATCGCATTCCCCTGGTGGGACTGCCTTTTACTTGACTCAAGAAGTTATCCTCATGGCATTCCAGGAGCTTCCTAGATTGATTACAACTCACTGTGCTACTTTTCCAGCAGATGCCAGAGTGGTTGAATTCCCCCAACAGGATGAGTGCCTCCAGTCATGACATCTTCTGTAGATGAAGGAAGAAATATTCATTAACAGTCTCTGTTTGGTCAAGTGGCTTGTAGAAGACATCTACTACAAGGTTCCCTTTGCTGCCTCGGTCCCTTATTCTCACCCATAGGCTTTCAACTTGCACATGGCCATTCTTCAAGGAAAACTCCATCCATTCTTCCTTCCTTGTTGTAGAGGGCAACATCTCCTCCCTTCCTTCCTTGCTTGTTCATTCTGAGCATCTTTCAACCCTCAATAGCCACACTCCACTCATGGAAAATATCCACCAGATTTCAGTGATGGCAATTACACCATAGTTATGGGATGGGATGCTAGTGTGATGCCAGTGTGATGGAACACCCAACTGCAGTCGAGAGAAGAAGGTGCTAGTTCTGAGTCATTCTTACACTCCCCACAACCCCAGCATACAAAACTCCCTCCCATCCTGCATTCAGACGATTGAGGATGGTGAAATGGTAGTCTGTGAGGGATCAGAAGAGATCATCTTCACTCTCTGGGTTGGAGGGATCACAGAAGGTCATCTTCTTTCTGCTTGCCCAGGGCTGGATGCTGATGATGCTAATGACAGGTTCTTGTCCAACAAGTTCCTGAAAACCTCAGCCACATCCTCAGGCATGTTGTCCCATGACATCTTCACCGCACATGTCTCTTTTGCCAGTTATGACTATTACTTCTTGTCCTATCTCCAGTAATCATAGAAAACAGATTTTGTTTCCTTTCCCTCTTGCTTTTCAAATGAATGTGTACTTCACAACATCAGTAACCTCTGGAAAATATCAAGATACTTCATCTTCCCTAATATTTTTCCCTGTGACCATTCTTTCTTACTGAAGATTTTATTTCTGGTTTTATTTCAGTTGATGCATCTTCTTCACACAGTCTCTTTTGCAGCTGAGAGCTGATGTGGGTGTCTCCAGAACCCCTTCAAGCTTCTCTGGCAGAACATAGCAGCATCTCCAATAGAAAACAAATTTCAAGGACAGAACTCCCACAGCTTTCAGAGGAAACAGTATTTCCGATTACATCAAAACTGCAACAGTCACAAGCTACTCAGATACAGGCACATTAAAACATCTCCTCCTCCTCCTACTCTCCTCACAAAGTAACCCCTTGAAATGAGGCTGAAGCAGCATAGAAACAAAATGGGGCACTTGCACTTTAATCTTCACAAGCAGTTACCATAAACATTTGCATAGAGAGCAGCAAAACCAGCAGCTCCACAGGCACAGCTGAAACTGTAAAGGCCAGCTGAGGAGTATCTGAGAAAATACTGAGTATTCTAGACAGGGATGGCAAAGGAACTTTTAAAAAATAAATAAATAAATAAATAAATAAATAAATAAATAAATACCATGAATAGCACTATTCAAAAGAGTATCTGGCTTGAGGGAACTAAAAGAAGTTAATACAAAAGCCCTAGGGTCACAGTGTTTAATTTCTTAATTCTTCAGACAAAATACATTTATGACAATATTTTCCTAAAGTAAATGCATTATTCAGAGCTTATTAAAAATCAATAGTCATTAGGCAGACTTTGCTGCTATGCTGCCTCCTGTGTACAAATCAAATCCCTTAGTCGCATTCAGACAGAATAATTAGACTCTTCAGTGCCTCGTTACAACTTTCTCCTGTGCCTTGCATTTCCCAGAGTGCAATATTCTCATATCCATCCACATCTATCAGTCAGACAAATCTCCAGAGCACAGTATTGTTTCCCCTGCAATAATTCCAGTCTTATCAAGAGAATTTTGGTTAAAAGCCAGCCTAAAAAAATTACATTCATCTAAAACCAGAGTTTTTGTCACTTTAAGGTAAAAGAAGGAAAGAACTGAGTCGCAGTGAAATATGAAATTACCTCCTAGAAAGAGAACCTTCCAAAGTTCAAGTGTTTTTTTCTTGCAGAGATATCACATGGGGAAAAAGGCTGATTATACTGCGGCCATCTCAATAGTCTCAACATAAAATGCACTGTGTACTAAACAGAACTCTGTAGTTTCACTTTCTCTAGCAGAAGTAAACAGTTCTCCATCATCTGCCTTCTGTGATTCAGCCACATAAACAGGACAATAAAAAGTACAGTGCAGTTTCATTTTGGTTTATTGCGTATTTAACAAACATTGGTCAGCCTGCTTATAAGCTTCCAGAGAGGTGCATCAAAGCCAAATTATTTTAGAAGAAAATTAATAGATCGAATCAACTTTATATTTCATCAGTAAACCCAAATTGTAGTAGCCATAGAATGACAACAAGATGAAGATTATATGGATGAACTAAGGCTTAATTTGCTCACCACATGTCTGGTAGCAAATTACTAATAATACTTGTTGTCTCCATCTTTATGTTGACTGCACAGATACCATTACATCCAGATTGTTTTTTCTTTCTCTTTATATATGCTGCCAACAGTGTAAATTGAACAAATTACCAGCCATGAATTCTTTGAGTGGCCACAACATACAGCCCCTCCCATAAAAATATTCATTCCTTCTTTTTTTTCAGTCTTGGAAAATCCTAAACAAACACATACATAAAACAGAAATAAATACTATCCTACTTCTTGCCTTCTTTATCTAAAAGCCTGTTCTGGTGTCAGCATGATCATGTTCAAAATAACAAGGTGAACTACAGTGCAACATTTGTTCTAAGCATTTAGAAAAATACAGTGGTTGCTATAATTTTGGCCTATTATCCTTTCATCAGCAAGACACATTCCTGATTAATATCTCAACCTGGTTACCTCTGAGGGTGGTTTTATTCTGTTAAAGGCCCTGCTAACCCTGTAAGCACTGTGCTAACAGCATTTGCTGATTCACTTCTCACTTGTTATTCACCTCAACCTTTGCCCCAACACCTTTACTAGGTCCAGTTTCAAAGGCAAGCAAAGTTTAAAATTTTATTCTCAGTGAAGAGAAACATGTATTGTGGAAGTAATCAAGGCTTTTCTTCAGGTAAGAGCATAAATACAGATAGACTTAAAGATGTAACTCTACCTGCAGTAGTATTCCAAGAAAACATTGTTGCCTAAAGAAAAACAAATAAAGCAAGTTTTAGTAAGTGCGTTGAGTCAGGAAAGAAGACACTGACCCACCTCTAGGTCCTTTACACTGTAACTGGGAACCAGGAATAATTACTGACAGGATGTCTCTCTTTTGTAGTGCACAGGGGGTGCTTCAGGAGTGGACCTGCTTCATGGATCTTGATACTTTCTTTTCTATGTGTAGTGAATGCTCCTACACCTTTCATCTAAAGCAAAAAGTTCTGAAATTAAAATGACTTTGAAGCCAGAAGAGAATAACTACATTAACAGAAATAACATACTCAAGACACATTGCCATTGCATTTGTTTTATTCAGTAGGTTTTCCACACAGAACACCATAGCCTAAAAAAAAGTGTTTCTTTTGTTTTCCTTTTTTACTTTACAGTTGTTTTCCAGCTTTCCCTGCCTGGCCCTCGAGTAGTAATCGTGGCAATTAAGAACTAGCTGAAGGCAGAAAGTAACATAATACATCCAGTTTCTCTTCCAAGAAATAAACACACAAAAAGATGAGAGAAAAGAGGAGGGAAGCAGCAGACAGAAATACTGAAAAATGTAAAGACAGGACATAGCAAGCTTCTGATGAGCACATGCAGCTTTTCTTCCTGGAAGCTAAAGACCACCCAGTCACAAAACCATACACTCCCATATCAAAAATCCAAGACCTCTTTTTTATTTTTTCCCTCCGACTATGCTGTGCTTAAAGAAGCATCCAAGCATTTCTTAAAACCATCAGGTAACAGCAACAGACAAGAAGAGCAGCAGCCCAAGACTATTTAAGACTCTTGAGTAGGAGCTTGTTTAATTTAGCTTAAAAAATGTGCAAGGTCACAACGTGTAACTGGAAATAGATTAATGAGATTAAGAAAGAATGGGTTTTCAACCAAGCTATTGAATGTGTGTTACTCCATATTCACTTAAACAATAGTGTTTTGCAATAGTGCATGGTAGTTTAAATAGTCATATAGAAGGGTGCACACATATTATTTAGCATTTCCTTGCTAGTGGCATGATGACACTTACTATATACTTACGCTTGTTCACAGGATAAAATTTCCTTTATTCTTGAAGTGTAAACAGGTGCAAATGGGGACCAAAATTAAGCATCAGGAGACATCAACAGCCCACAAAGGATAAATAACCAAATCAGTAACAAGCAGAGGAGTCCATCCTCTCCATGCAAACACCAACCGTATGCAAGACTGGAATAATCAGGAATAGGAAAGCAATGCAATATGAGCATGGAAAGAGCTTTCCTTTCACAGAGTGCTGCCTACAAGCCAGTGACATACTGGTGGTTTTCCCACTCAGCAGAGAGGAACACTTAAGCACAGGATAGCAGAATGGCATAAGACCACAGTGGGAGCCCACAATACAGGTGGCACAGCTGTGTGTTCTACGCCACAACACAGAAAAAGTGACAAGTAAGGACTTTGTGTAGAAAATGACACTAGAGAGCAGTGAGCTGTTCCAGCAAATCCTGCTGAAGATCTACCCTTCATTTGTTGTGTTTTGTAGTGGGACATTCCACTCCAGTTCTTCTGAGAAGGAGAGGGCAGGTTACTCAGCACCTTTTTCTGACCTGAAACTGACCACCTGCAAAGCACAATATTGTCTTCTGTTAGAGGAGATGGCTTCACCCATGCGCTTACCTTGTGTGTCTCATCTTTAAACTTCAAGTCTAAAAATACACCAAGGCTTCAGTTCTGTGCCTGTTCTCTCCATTAGCATTCCATCTGGGAAAAAAAAAAAAAAAAAAAAAAAAAAAAAAAAAAAAAAAAAGTCAAGTGTGGTTTATCTATGGTCATACCAAAGTACTGAGTGGTTTTCACACTGACTTGAGAGCAGGAAGCAGATAGAAAGAGGGCAGCAAGTTGACGCTGCTGATACCATTTCACACTTTGTGTCTGCCAAGATGATGAAGGGCATAGAGAACCTTCCCTCTGAGGAGGAATAGGTGGACTTGGGACTGTTCAGCCTGGAGAAGAAGAAGCTCAGGGGGATCTCACTAGTGTCTACAAATGCCCAAAGAAACATCTTAGGACAAAGCCAGGCTCTACTATTGGTACCCAGGACAAGAGGCAATGGGCACAAGCTAGAACATAGGAGACTTGCCTTGAATGCCAGGAAGAACTTCTGCAGTTTGGAGATTCCTCTTCCAAAAATTGCCTGGACACAGTTCTGGGCAAACTCCTCTGTCTGCTCTTGCTTCAGCAGTGCTTGGACTAGACAGCACTCAGAAGTTTCTTCCTCTGTGCTGTACTGACATTTGGTGATACCGCCAAGTCCATTCAGAAGCTGCATGTTCAAATCAGACACCATATAAAGTATGTCCAGGTATAGATGCAGTCCCTTTTTCACAGTGTCAAAGACTATCATAACACTTCAAGTCTGTCAGGCCACAATATTATTGTCTTCCCAGAGAGCAATGACACACAACTGAGGGAATTATCTTTTGACCGTGTAGACTACAAAATCAGAGGAAATATCTTCTCAGCAAGAAGTTCTTAGCAGAACTTCCATGTGAAGTGAGGGCAACTGCTGTTGTTGTTTAATCAGGGAACTGGCTGAACAGCACAAAATTTTTCACTCACTTCCCACCTTCCCAGTGGAATGGGGGTAAAAGTTGGAAAAAAAAAAAAAAAAAAAAAAAAAAAAACTTATAGGTTGAGACGAAACTATTAGATAAGATAGAGAAAAGGAAAAGGATAATAATTACATATATAACATCAAATCATATGCATATATATGTGTGTATATATAAAAATTTGATGTAATAAATATAAATTAATATAGTACAAGGTGTTGCACTTGGGTCAGGACAATCCCAAGCACAGATATAGGTTGGGCAGGAAGTGGCTTGAGAGCAGCCCAGGGAAGACGGATTTGGGCATGTGAGTTGATGGAAGACTCAACATGAGCCAGAAATGTGCACTTTGGAGCCCAGAAGGCCAACAAGGTCCTGGGTTACTTCAAGAGAACCATGATCAGCAGGTCAAGAGAAGTGATTCTGCTCTTCTACTAGGCTCTTATGAGACGCCACCTGGAGCACTGCATCTAGTTCTGGAGCCCCCAATACAAGCAAGACACCAAGCTGTTAAATCAGGTCCTGAGAAGGGCCACAAAGATTATCAGAGGGCTGGAGCACCACCACTACAGGGATAGTCTGAGAGAGAGCTGGGGCTCTTCAGCTTGAAGAACAGAAGTCTCTGAAGGGACCTTATAGCAGCCTTTCACTACTAGAAGGGAGTCTACAGAGAAGACTGGGGGAGACTTTCTATAAGGGCAGATAGTGATAGAATGAGGGGAAATAGCTTGAAATTGAAAAAGTAAATTTAGCCTAGATATTTGGAAGAAAATCTTAACTGTGAGGGTGGTGAGACACGGGAACAGGTTGATCAGCAAAGTTGTGGATGCTCCCACCCTGGAGGCATTTAAGACCAGGCTGTTTGGAGCTCTGAGCAACCTAGTCTAATGGGAAATATCCCTACTACAGGGGTTAGAACTACATGACCTTAGAGGTCCCTCCCAACTCAAGCTATTCTATGATTATATGAATATAACAAGTGATGTACACACAGTTACTCACCAAGCCCCAAATAATGCCCAGCTAGCTTCCTGAGCAGCATAAGAGAGTGAGACACACTCTCAACCCCTTCAAAACACCTTCCACTTGATGTCATATGGCATGGAATATCCTTTTGTCTGGTTTAAGTTATCTGTCCTAATTCTGTTCCCTCTCAGCTCCTTGGGCCCTTTCTGTAAATGGCTTTAGCTCTATACAACATTGCTTAGCAGCCAGCTGTAAGTGTCAGTGTGTTATCAACATTATTTTTCTCCTTGAGTTAAAACATAGCACCATATCAGACACTGAATGAAACAATTCCATCCCAGCTGAAACTAAGACTTTTTAGTACAAAAAGCCATTCTTTGCCACATATTACAACAAGCATTGACTTTAGCTTTAGACTCTAGGTCTCTTTCCTGGCCTAAGTCACCACAATTTGCAAAAGGTTCTGCCACGCTGACAGTTTGATAAGAGAGGAAAAAAAGTATGCTGTAAATTAAACAAGGGTAAAGTTTTCTCAGGCTCAGTAAAAAGCAGTAAAAATAAACTTTCATAGATATGTAAATTAAACAGAAAGCACTGTTCTCTCCAGTAAAAGGAAAAGACAATGAAATACAAGAGCTCAATCTCTTTAAAATAAGTGTGAAGTAGAATTGACTTCTTGCAGTCCTTTGAGCAGTCCTTTGACAGTCTTATCTGCCAGAGTGCAGCTAACTCTATCCCAGAAAGTATTTCCCCTAAGTAGCCACAACTCGATTTTCATGATGGACTCTTTCCTGTAATCACAGCTTAAATTTGTACTTCATCACTACTCTGAATACATTGGCTTATGAGTTTAACATACTAAAATTCTGCTTTAATTAGTCTCCTTTTAGAGTTCTTGTTACCTTTGAATCATACCTACAAATAAAACAGAAGCTTACAAATGTGAAATTGAAAGGCATCATCACTCCTCCATCACTTTCACACTTCTATTGTGAGTGTGAAATGAACTTTCCAGGGGTGGCTGCATTTCCGTGGCAAGGGAAATCAGTCACAGGTTGCTAACTGCAGCTTTGTTGCTTGCTCAGCTCTGAGAATCTGAGAAAAGCAACAGAGAGGAGATGTGGGTTTATATTCAAATAGGCACACAGGACAGCCAAGCTAAAAGATCCCATCTGCAGCTCAATATTGTGGCAGATATTTCAGAAGGTGCTGGGGAATGCTTACCCCAAGGACATGGGACAGATGCACTTGCCATTGGCCTCAGCCATTAATCCATAGCAGAGCATCCATCCAGGACACTGACTTCCAATACCACATACAGGCTACACACCACATCACCTTTGATGACTTTGAAGCCTTTGATCCATATTTTAATATATCCATGAAGTTTAATATAAACAGTTTGCCAAGAGACTTATATGGTTTATTTAGCAGCTCCCACTGCTGCAGGCAGCCTACATAGCAAATTATGCCCCCCTGGAGCTGAGCTACTGAGATATTGGGAAAGGAGGATGGTTGTGAAATAGGAATTAAAAAGTGTTCTTTTGTAATGGATGTGCTTCTACAGTAGAAACATTGCTCTTATCAAGCTGCCTGCCAAGCCATGTACCTTTTGGACAGAGGTGAATGTTACTTCAGCTTCACTTTCTCTGATAGCATTGTGTTAGTGTAGGGTTGAACACTGTAATTTCACTCATAGACTTTCACATGACATGGAGAGGGCAGCACGCAGAAGAACTGGTTATACTACTTCATAACCTCACAGCTAGTCTGCTCCAAAAAGAGATTTTCTCTTAGGCTAAAAGAAGAATTAAGCTTTGTGTGAGAAAGCATTTATCTTATCTTACAGAACAAGGTTATAGAGAAAGGGCACTGTCTTAATCAGTTAAGGCCTTTAGGACATGGCCATCTACTCCAACAAGCACAGTCATATCTGTATTCTTCTGCACTGCTCATTGGAAAGCCAGAATCAGCCTGGAAGCCACCGCATTGCAGCACAGTGCATCAGGAAATAAACACGTGGACCAGAACCAAACCAAAGCTGGCATAACATTCCACTTCCTGTGCAGATGCAATATTGGACACTTACAGAAAAAGCATCCTGTAGGCTGCTCCCATTATATGTGACACTTGAGCTATTGGCTCCAACTGGGAGCCAGAGGCTGAATCAGATGTCCCAGTGGATCCTGGGCTCCCTTTTTGGTGTGGTCCTAAAACACTGTCATCTTCACTGTTATTTTCAAGTGCCAGACATGATACATACTGAGGTTTCAATGGGAAGAATGAAGAATTATCTTCCCTGTCATTTTTTTCTTTCCTCTGTCCCTTTTTATTTCTTCTTTGTCAACACAAGCATCTACGCATGTACTTCCACAGACACGCAGAGCTACCTCTATGTTTCACTATTCAGCTCTCAGGAATCCCAACCAAGGCAATGGAAACTATGGGAAGAAGGCAAGTACATCAGACCAAAGTCACTTCAGCTAAAGTAGATTATTCTGCAACATAAAAATACTAACATTTTCAAGGCTAATAACAATCATACAATTCAGACTGCTTTTGCTGACCTATCAAGAACTGAAGATGTGAGCTGAAACTATTGCAACCCTGTCATTTCAAGCTGCCGATGGAGTTAAGCAGTTTGCTTTGACTCATTTCTTCCAGTTCTGATGCACATTACTCAAAGGAAGTCTTATTTTATCTGCGACCAAAAAGATGAGAGAAAAATGTCTCAGTCTCAGAAGCATTGAGATGAATGCAACTTAGTAATGGTAATATCTATTATGAGTCTAAATTGTAGAGTTCAACGTATACACATCCTCTTGTTTGTATCTGAAATAGATGTAGAAGTTTGAGAGCTGTCTACCGTGGTTTTATTAGGTATGTATTGATATATACATCTTTGAATGCAAAGATAGCTTATGTGTGTGGAACAAGGAGGAGACATGGTAAGGCAGTTATCCTAGTGTCACTAGTCTACAGAAAAGACTCAAGACTGGGATAAGGCATTAGGTTTCCCCCCCAGATAATGCAAATGTAGGACTTTATCTCATCAAGTCATTAACACATTGAGAGTCACCCTGCAAGCAACAGAAACAGGACTGTATCCTGGCTGCATTTCTCTGCTGGAAGTTAGTGCTACACAGGTGAAGCTTACCTGTGGCTCTCCTTCACAGGCTGTTCTCTTCAATTCTACCCACAAAGAAGTGGAGATCATCCAACATAAGAGTTACTAATATTGGACCCTTTGGAAGGGCAAAGCTGATGAGTCAGTCCCTTTCCAATGAGTGAAAACCTATCAAGTCGAGATTTCATTTCCTCTCTAGCAGAGAAATTACCAAGAAAAGGCAGAAGTGATATTTGATATGCAGCAGTACTAGAGTCTCAAAGTGCTGCTATTTCTAACCTCAGATTTACTCCTTTGTTGGCCGAGATGACAAAGGGGCAGAGGTGAGTTTTCAGCTCAGTCACAGAAGCTCTCCTGCCAGCACTGGGTTGGATGAACTTTCATCTGACCCTAACAGTAATTCAGTCTAATGCAATTACAAGATTATGTCTGAAGGCTGAATGTACCACAGTTATCTTTTCCAACATTTTGAATTTCATACATGTACACACACCCTCCTCACTGTTCCTAGAGGTAGCACATAGGAAATTCACTTCCATCTTTGTACCATCTTCCTTCCTAGGACAGCTTGCAAAAAGCTGAGAAATGACCCTACAGATTCATAAAGGATTTGCTATGGGGAGCAAGCAGTTCATCAAAGCAGTATGCCTTGCCAAGGTCTCTGGAGATGCCCATGAGTTCTGGTATACAAAGAAGGAGATGGAAAATGCCTTCAGGTGCTTATCTGAGACCTCATACCACAAGTGGGTAATGCATGGTATGGTGCACCAGCTTTGCCTGAGGCTTGTGCTGCAGAACTGATATGCACAGGAGCATCCCAGTGATTGTAGCATTCCCTGCCCTCATGCCAGATGGAGTCATATAAAATGTATGCTCAGATTTCCAAGTTTCATTCATACTCATCTCCTTTGCACAAGAACAGTCCTGCAGGGGAAGAATCTCTCATAGGTCTCTGATGAAATTATCTTGTGTCCTATGAGAGGACACAAATTTACACAAATTAGGTGCAGCAGAAAGTATGTCTGGGCAGAAATGTCCAGGCAAGCTCTGACAGGACTCAAGTAATTAAAGAAGGCTAAATTATCTTAAAATCATCATGCTAACACATCTAACTGGCCTCTTCCAAACGAGCTCTCTTGTCTTACAGCAGGGTCGCATCAGCTCCATACACACAGAGAGGAAACAAAGAAAGCACTGGCAGTCAGCAGTGCTGGGAGGTGAGGACCTCAGGGAGGGCTGAGTACTACATACACACACACTCACACATGCACACATTCACTGTGAAGATCAGCCAATTTCTCACTTCCCCTGATCGTCTCCAGGCAGAGAGGTGAATGCAGCAGCAGCCCTTGGAGCTGCCTCAGGCTGGCCGCTTACATGCAAAACCCTTTTTTTTTTTTTTTTTCTTTTTTCTTTTTTTCTTTTCCTAAAAAACAGGAATTTGAATCTCATATGAAAGTTGCATCTCTCCCTTCAGCATACATAGTCCTGACTCAGAGCAGAGAGGCCCAGGGGGGAGCCCCGGTCACCCCCAGATGCTCTATTCACTCAGGAAACAGATCACCTCGGCAACAGAGAGACCAGAATATCTCCTGAAAATGAGGGGTAAATCCGCATGTGATGGAAAGCATCTCTGACCCATTTCAGCTTGTAGCCTAGTGGCTGGATGGAGGGAAAGAAATACAGCTGACAGCTACTCAAGCAAGATGGACTGCTAATTGCCCAAGGTCACATAGTCAGAGTTGGGTCCCTATAGATTTTTCTTTTTTGAAAAGAGAAGATTGCTCTTTATTGATGATTTGCTGTCTATTGGTTATTTACTTCCAGGTTTTTTTTTCGTTTTATTGATGTTTTTCAAGGCTTTAGGTCAAAACTAAAAAGAGTAATCAAGCATGAATGAACTCAGACAACATAAGATTAAATTAAAAAGAAAAAAAAAAAAAAAAAAAGACAAAACAAGGGCTTTGACCCACATACTGTAATGAGGGCAGATAGTAGCATGCCCTAAATTGTCCTTGCTATCACAGCCATAGTGATAACACCATACAGTCAAGGAGGTCCCACTTTGCTAAACAAGAGAGCACATTGCAAAGCACTGTCAATGTACACACCTAGTAAAAACAAACAAACAAGCAAGACAAGCAAGAGCCATATTTTCTATTTTAGAAATTAATAGGATGTTACTTGAGGGAAATTTTTCAGTTTGCAGCTGGCTTAGTTTTCATGTGAAAATTCATATTCACCTGCATCAGTTTTCACTCTGTACAGAAACACTATCCTACAAAGTGTGAACCCAAGTACTTTAGTATATTCCAAAGGCTCATTAAAAGATTTATGGAACTTGATCATATGGAACAATAAATATAACCTTTTCCTAAGAGATTGCAATGACTGGTATAATGGCATTATCTAGAATGACTGTCACTGCAATCATAAACACAAGGAAACAGTCAGTGCTGTGACATACCCTCAGCTATTATGCAAGTGATCATTCCTTTATTTAATAAAACTTAGTGAGAGTGGACTCAGTCATCCAGGCTCATTAACAGGTCTCTGATAGAGCAGACTATCCTTGTGTCCTTAGAATTTCTCAGTTGTTCTTTATTTAAGGAATAAGGCACAAGCCACTGTCTGAATGCTTCAGAGATCTGCAGAGTTCAAGTTCTACATAGCTACAGCTACACTGCATGCGTTGCCATAAGGCAGTCAAAGTGCTTTGCAGAAAACCTGTTGTACAGTTTTTGCATGGTCTTGTATTTATTCCAGGTTGTCATCTGACTCATGCTTTCTCTCAGTGTGCAATGACTAACCCCAGTGTGTTTCACTGTGAGAGAAACTGATTTTGAGGAGGACACGACTAATGTTTGGACAATAAACAAGCCCAGCTCCTGCAAGATAACAGATTATTTCTAATTTTGACAGAAATCTTCTATGTTTGATTGATCTTACTTCCAAAAAAGACCTAACATTTTTAAAAGCATTCTGAACTTATTTACTGAAAGATTACTACAAGTTATATGACTCATGTAATGCAGTTAGTAGCAAAACTTAAGCAGACAGCTGAATTGGTTTTCTCATCAAAGTTCAATACACTTGACAATTTGAAATACACAGCTAATATGAAACAACCTCTAAAGTGTTATACCAAAATGCTAAATGTTTTAATTTACCAGGATGCTGGGATTTAAGGAATACAGTTAATAATTGTTCTGTCCAAAAGACAGAAGAATTTGATGAAAGCTGATGTCATGTGACCAAAGTCTTTGTCTACAGCCAATTATAAATCTCTACTGAGTTTATTTAATTTCTCTAACATGTTAATGCTGTTGCTGAAAACAACAATACTGCTGATTTGAATGACTGAAACACAAAATTAGGATCAGGAAATTTGAAGTTAACTTGAGACAAAATGCTAGCTGCACAGTCTGTATCCAGTTGTCCTACTGCTACAATTAATAATTTTGTCAGAGTTGGCCAGATGAATGGTTGGAATGGGCAACTATTTTAAGTGTTAAGGACTGATGCATCAGGGAAATTAAGTCTTCTGCTTATCCACATGGTAAGCAGGGTAAGTGTAGATCTGCCCCAGTGTCAGGAAGGCAGAGGGATCTCAGGTGCTCCATGAGATGGGCAACACAGAAGTCAGTCAATATCAGCCCTGGTGATACTAATGAAGATATGATGAACCAACTGAAACAAAAAGCGGGAATGAGGAGAGGATTTCATGCAGACCATTGTATGAATGAGACAGTTCCATGCCAACCAGTAATGGCATTTGCTAGATTTCATACTGGTGTAAAAGGTTCCTGTTAGCATTCTGCCTTCCTTCAGACCTGAATATTTTGGCTTCCACAAGCAGAGCAGCTTTGGTCAGCTTTCAGAAACATTATACCTGTTTAACTATTTCTTTTTTAATTTTTAATTATTTAAATCCCTCTTTCCAGGTGGAGAAAAAAAAAAAAAAAAAAAAAAAAGTGTGTGACTTTTGTGATCTATTTCATTTTACCAAACACAACAGTACTTTGTAGCACATTTATTTTCATAGGAGGAAAATTAGAGGTGAAATTTGCTGGCTCTCAGTCTTATTGCCAGCATAGTCAATGATACCTCCATATTTTCTATATTCCAGATTTATTTCTGTTGTAAGTCTTCACTTGCTTCACTTTGTTCCTAACCTGGACACGAGTTCAGTAGCCCTAGATGCTGCCACAGAACTTGGGAAGCTGTCTTTCAGTAGATGCAATTAGTTTCATATAAAATGTACCGACCATGTCTAGGATGAGGGGCTCCCTCCTGCACTGCTTCTGCTCGATCAGAGGGGAAAGTTGGATGGGTCAAATGAAGCCAGCTGCCACTCGAAGTTCTCCTGAAGTTTGTGTTTGCTATGAGAACATCATAGACTATGGATTTGCTCTACTACCACTGCTATCTGACTATAGCAGCTTCACAAGATTTCCAGTGCCAGAGGAAATTTACCAGATCGCTGGCCGAACTATTAGTTGTTCTTGTGCTTTGTTTAGTTTTGTTTTAAAAGACACTTCTATAACACTATGTATTTTAACAACAACAAAAAAAAAATTAATACTTTTCTGTCTTTTAAAACCACAGTTATGCCACTGATGTGTTCAGAGGCTTTCACCGTTCTATCAAATAGCCATCATTTGATTTTTCGTGCTGCATTATAAATCACAGAAGAAAACATATTTCCTATCCAGAAGTTTAAGAAGGTTATATTAAAGAAAAGTAAAATCTTTTGTGTATATTTTTCCCCCAACATATCAATAATAGGTCTGACAGGTTCCAATTCAATTTATGCACATCTGAACTGAAACTATGAAAATCCCTCTGATTTGCTGCATGCAGTTAACCAGTATTCAAACCAAGACTAAAGCTTACATCCAGACATAGAGGTCGTACCAATGTGGGTCCTTAGGAGAACAGTGAAGACTGAGTGTTCTTTGATCTGAGTTGGCAGACATGAACTCCAGATTTTCTCCATCTACTCTCCCCCCTATGCATGAGGAGGTTTAAAACTAATTTCCTCTATACCATCTGCAGTTCAAAAAACCATTCAACATGATTTTCCTCTGTGCAACACAAAATTCATATATTTTAGTAATGGACTGAGACTTCAGGGTAGGTCTGTACCTCCTGAGATCCTTTCAAGGAAAAAAGTCTCCAACAAGGGTGAAAGCAGAGATGTCAAAGGAAATGAGAAATTCTGAAACTCGTCCTCAGTTGCTCTGAGAAGGGTCATCACTTACTCATTCTCAAGAGATCTGCTTTGCAGCTGGTGAGGCTCATTATTTGTTCTGAGACAGTGTGCAGCCTGCCTTGAGCCCAGGAAACCATAAAAAATTACTCCAATAGAGTCATCTAGGAAGACGACCTCAAAGGAAATAATAATAATAATAATAAAGTAGCAATTTTGCCAGAGAGAGATCACAGAGGAAAAGTGGATTGCACCAACACAGCATTTTCTTTCAGCTTTTTACAACTTTTACTACCTTGGAGTGCCCTGAGGAAAACCAGCATAAGAAGTCCATCAACAAATCTGATGATTTCCAGTCTTAAGAAGAATTAATACCAGGAGTAAATCTACTCAGTGTGTTTCTTTGTATGCTATTTTTCTAGGTAAGAAACGGATAATATTTCCTCTGTTCTTTGCAGATTTCCTCTAGTTCTCCACATACCATCTATTATAACCCCCCCCAAAAAAAAAAAAAAAATATATTTTTTTACAGAATCCAGCTATGCTTTCAACACAAGAAAAAGGTACAAATAGACTAGATCTAATTTAAAGCCTTTGGAGAACTATACAATCTGCCATGTTTAATGAATTTTGAATCCCACCTCACCCCCAACCCCACCTCCACCCAAAAAAAAGAGGGGGTTAATGAATATGATGAACAAATTCTTAATTCAGGCAGCAGCATCCAGGAAGCCTGAAACAACAAGCATGTCATTTTCTGAACATATAACTAAATGAACTTGTATGCTTTTATTTTATTAATGTATTGTCTAATATGACTAGCTGTAGTCAACCAGCTGTAGAAGATGAAGGGGGAAATACTATCATCAGGAGAGGGTTTTCTTCTTAAAACACTCCAAAATATCTGTCTGAGATATTTTGCCATGCTCTGCAGCCCAGGCTGTTGTTACAAGAATTACAAAAGTATAGTAACCTACAGAGGCCCCATGGGGGAAATTATTTCATTGAGCTTGCTGTACATCATAAACACTCAGGAAACAAAGATAGTGTCAGCAAATAGGTCAACAAATCTAATGCACATTTGAGCTGGGGTAGCAGCACAGGCAGTCTGTGGCACCTCTGAAAATAACATTGCAAGGCACAAGGAGACTACCACCTGACCAAGGTTACTAAAGAAACAAAGGGGTGACCAAGGAGTGATGCCAGATCCCCCATTCCTTGTTGAGATTTGCAGGTGTTTAGAGAAACCTAACTACTACTCCACCAAGCCCTGTGTGGCCTCCACATGAAGTTCAGTTGAAGGAAACAGTTTTCTAGAATTCTTGTAAATAATAACTTCTTATTTACAACATTGGTACTATTCCCAGTGCCAGGGCAGACTGAATATCTAAGTGAACATTGATACTGGGAGATGAAACCTGCTAAAGAACCATGCTGTAACACTGCAGTTTCTAATCAGAGAGACAGGAACAGAACAACCACACAAGCATTAAAAGGAAATTTCCCTGTGTGCACAGCTGCAACTTGCTGCTCATTTTCACTTCTTTATTAGGACAGGCTGAGAGCTGGGATTGTTCAGCCTGGAGAAGATAAGGCTCCAGGAAGACCTAGGAGCATACTTTCAGTATCTAAGGGGGCTGTAAGAAAGAACAGATTCTTTAGCAGGGTCTGCAGTAATAGGAAGGGGGAAATGGTTTCAAACTAAAAGAGGGAAGATTTAGATTGGATATAAGGAAACTGGTTTTTTACAGTAAGTGTAGTGAAGCACTGGAACAGGCTTTCCAGAGTGGTGTGGATGCCTTGACCTTGTGGACAATCAGGCTGAGGCTCAACCTGACCTAGCTGTATGTGTTCCTGTTCGTTGCAGGGGAGATGTGATCTTTAGATTCTTCCAACTGAAACAGTTCTATGATTCTATGATTTACTGCTTCATTCATATGTGGATGTGGACAGTCATCTCACAGATAAGAGAGATGCCAGCCACAGTGATAACCAGCTCAGCACAACCTGCTGAGAAAGGTGCATTTGAGCTGTCCTGGAACAGCTGTCCAGTGCCCTTAGTGGAAGATAGACAGCAGGAGCAGCCCTGTATAAGGGAAGAGGGAGAAATAGAAATACCTGGTAAACACAGGAATGAGTAGTTCTAGTCTTCTTAATTCTTCTCATTACATTAGTTTTTTCCGTGTGATAAATTACAATACAAAGAAAAGACAATTTTATGCTTAACACTCAATACAGTTACATTTGAGAGAATATGGTATTTCTCAGAGAGCATTTAGCTTCAGCCAAGAGCAAAAGGCGTGGAATTACATTTCTGTATTAAGTTCACTTTTATTTCCTCACTTTTGATGTCTTTCTCCTCGGATGTGAAAATGCAGATTTACAACCAAGCAAGGGAGTAACAAGGCTACCACTAAAGAAATGCACAGTCTATTCATTCAGCCTTTACAATTTTACTCATGGAAAATAATTTGATCTTTGTTTTCCATATTCTTTGATGGTCATTTATCATCCTTACCCTTGGTAAATCAAGACAACATAGATATTTAGAGATGCAGGAGAACCCTCCAAGACTATGTTCATTCTGGGAAGAAAAAAACAGTCTTTCCTCAGTCTTTCATCTTCATTCCATGTCTCTTGCAGAAAGTTCATCTTGCTTTGGCTGGTGGTAGTTTGAAGCTACTGTCATCATCTATTGCTTAGTGAAACATTTTATCTACACTCATCTCTTCTGAGAGATGGTTCCTATAAATTATTCATATAGCAGTAACTAGCAGCTATGTTCACTTATCTCATTAAAAAAAAAAATCAGTAAGTAAAATCCAAACTATCTTGAACTTAACAACCATGCCAGATCTTGAATGACCAGGAAGATCTCATCATGCTCATTAACATAAGCTTTCATATTGCTATGACTGTCATCTGATGGTTGTTATTGTAAAGAACTATTATTATCTTGACTTTGCACCTGAGGAGCTGAAACTCCGAAATTCCAGAGGGACCATCTTTCAAAAATAATAGTCCAGTAAATGTAATCAGGCCAAGCTGCAGTATTAGTTATCTGAAATAACAAGTGAACAAACCCACTCACTGTTCAAACATCTTTTTAATTAAAATTCCTTTGTGAAATTTACCACAGCTATAGACCAGAATACTAATTAGTGATATGTGGCACAGACAGTTAGGACTTGTGTCATCATTAAAATAAATATCACTTATTAATAAATAAACTTATTAATAAATTGTCAGCTAGCCAGGCTTTCAATGCAATAAGGGTTTAACTTTGGCTGTTTGTTTCTTATTCAAAACAAAGAATGCAGAAGAACTGAATGAAACATAGGCAAGAATACAGAGTAAAAGTGTTACTGCTGGGTTTTCCCCTTACCCTGAGACTGAATACAAATAATGAAAGATATACTCATTTTTCTGTCTTGCTCTCTCTTGCTCACTCTCTCTCAGTCCTCTTCAAGTGAAATGAATTACCTCAAGCAATAGTTGCTATGTGTCTGTGGGATTTTTTGTACAACCATACCAGACAGAGTTTGCTTCAGCTGCACTCATCAGGGACTCCTTTGCAGAGGCTTATTCATTGGAAGACTGGAAGAGGGGGATAATGTCATCTCAAGAGAAGTGAAATCTTCCAAAGAAACAGAATTACTCTTAATGTGGAAGCTTCTGCATGTGGGGATGGCCTACATTCCTCTGTAATGATGTTTCCTTAGCAAGGAACACTTCACTCATTTCTTCTCACAGCTTTAGGAGCCTGATTGTGCTTCCTAGGAAAGACCTGCCTATGTAATGCAGTAGCTGCCATAAGTCACACCCCAGGCCTTTCCGCCTGCTCCTCATGCACAGTTCTGGCATCAAGGCTGTTGAGGGATACAGATATCCAATATTACTTGATGTTATGCAGTCCAAATAATAACCCTGAGATACTGACAGAGTCTTTGTGACAGTGACAAGCCTTAAACACAGAGCTGGCAAACACAAGAATCTTTAGGCAGTGTGTATTTTTTCCATTCAGACAACTCACACTGGTAACACGGGGCAATAAAAGAAAAAGTAGATCAAGTGTGGATGAAACACTTTGAAGTTTGTATGCAAATGAACAAAAAACCAACAGTCTGAACCAAAAAGCACAAATAACTAATGAAATTAGTCTTCATAAGAGAGCATACAAATCTTACATATACATTACATATGACTGAATGTTATGTCCAGTCATCCGCATCAACAGTACCTTTGAGGTGAACTTTTGCTTTCCAGTAAGCCTGACAGGGGTACATGGCTCCGTTGACTTGTCCATTTCCAGCATTATTTCACTAAATAATATCAGAAATTGAGCCTGTTTTTCATTTGTTCAGGGTTTTTTTTTGCTTGCTCATAGTTTTTTTGTTTGTTTGTTTTTTGTTTTTTGTTTGTTTGCTTGTTTTTTGTTTTTAACGATTCCACCCCTTTATTTTCTTTCATGATGCTCAACCTGCCATTGGAGGAACAGTGATAATCCATAAAATATAACATTGAAATCCAAGTGACCGCTGATGAAATCTTTGGGAAAGGCACTTTGCCTAACCTCAAAGCCCCCTTCACATTAGTAAGAGAGTGGCAGCAGTCCTGGATTTCACTGGATTGTCACAAGGATACGGCCTGTTGGGCATCCACACACCATACATGAGGGCTCATTTGCACAGAGACCAACAGCATTCATTGTCAACTGAATACATGGCCACCCAGATCCAAAAGGATGACTTCCTGTTGTGACAGTGATTTCCAAACACATTCACTGACACCCAGCCTGAGCCTCATAGCTAGCTGGCTGTTGGTTCTCATTTGGACATTTTGACCATCTGCAGGCTTGCCCTTACTTCAGGAGCACATGCACAAGGCAGACCTTTACAGCATCATCCCCATGTGGTGTCCAGGGCAGAGAGATAATCATCGCCAGTTTAGCTGGTGACTGGTGCATGGTTAAGCTGTAAGAATGGAGGCCTAGGGTTCTGTGAGTTTTTATGTAAAGCACATGTCCTCTAAGAGATCAGAAGCTGCTAAAGATGAGACACGGGTCTTCATCAGCAGCAGCCAGAAGAAATTCCAAGGCCTCCAATAGGATTTGCATTCATAAAGGACACTTATAAGACACTAATATTTGTAAGGAAGAGCAAGAGTCCAAGAAGAGGTACACAGAAAAATGTAGTAATTGGAGTTTTAAGAGGACAAGATGGTCTGATAGAAAACAGACAGTAGAACTGAAGTGTGGAAGAGTCACCTCAGGCCACTTCCCAGAGGCCACAGAGAGAAAAAAAAAAAAAAAAAAAAAAAAAAAAAAAAAAGAAGAAGGAAGCAGATAAACACTGGCAATAAACAAAATAAGGTCTCCAAAAAGTAGTGTTGATGTGCTGGCAAAAGTGACAGTCATCCTTTCTCTTCAAAAGTCCTCATCACTTATTTGTTTTTCTGATGAAAACAATCACAAGAAGCTGGCTTATTTCATTAGGATGGCCATCCATATATTAAGAAGTAGTTGTTTTGCCATGATAAAAACAAAAGATTTCACTCTGTCAGGCAAGAGAAAGGGGAAAGGATAAAAAGGAAATAGGAGAGAGGATAAAAGATAGAACATTTAAACACTCACTGGGATTTCTGAAAGTAGATTTAGCAATGTTTGCATTATCAGACGCAAACATATCATAGCAAGTCACAGAGCTGAGAGGTGACTTCTTAGCATTGTTTTGCTACTCCTGTTCCCTACTCTCCAATATTAAGAAAGCTAACAAGGCTAAGCATACAAATACAGTGAGAAAATTTGATTAATTTGCAGCAAATATTGCAGACATTTATTTGAGCCCAACATTAGATATCCTCAGAAATGCTTAGACACACATTCCTGCTTACAGCTTTTTCACAACAATAAGGAAAGGAAGTCACAGTCACATGAAGAAGGGAATTCTAGCATTTTCACAATTTGCAGTGGAAAACTCATTATTTTTAACTCATCAGTGACACATGCATACTAAATGTTGAGTTTATTCCAAAGTATTGCTCTCTATTCATAAAATAGTCAACTACAAGAGTTACTGATATGGCCTAAAAGGAGAGCAGAGGGTTTCATTTCCTTCTCTTGGAAACTTTATTGATATTCCATGCACTGCTTAAGAAGAAGACATACCAGCAAGGCTCCTTTCCCCTCAATGCTCTTACTGCTAGTAGAAGGAATAGACTTGATTTAAAAAAATAAAGTATTACTGGCAGAGTACCATTTTACTGGCTGCAAAAGGCAATAACTTTATTTTACACTATTATTCTGTGTATGCACTTGCATAACAGTCTGAGTGGCTCAAAAATCAAACTCACACATAAAACAAGAAACTGGTGGAATCAGATGGAGATAGCAAAGAAAAGTACATTAAAGAAACAATTGACTCCAGCAAATGCTGTCAAAAAATGGTCATGTTTTTCTCTCCATGTGCATATATTTTGAGTTATGTCATTCGTAGTATCATGTATTGTCATTCAAACTAAGAGCCTGAATTTCTTGCCTTAAATTTTATCAGTAGATGTACTCCACACTAATAGAAAGAGGTCCTGTTGCTGCAAACATTTTACAGACCATGCAAACAATCTGCTTCATTCATTACTGCCTGTTTCCATATTCATGTGCTCTAAACAAAAAATCTGGATTGTGTTCAGTCAGCTCATTCGTGATTGTGACCATTTTTCTGTTCCTGGCTTGCCTCCTCTTGGTCCATTCAGTGGAAAGTACCACATAGTGTGCACCACAGGGTAAAGCTGATGGATTAGAGCTGATCTTCTTCCACTTACATTAGACATCAAGGAAATAAAGCAGGAAGAGTTGACTGTTCCTTTCACACAAGGAAATGAGCACCTTTATAAAAAGTGAGCATTGATGTAATCATATTTCTTCTGATGATGCCTCTTATTTCATAGAATCATAGAATGGCCTGGGACCTCAAAGATCACCCAGTTTTAACCCCCCTGCCACATGGGGTAATTTGTCTCATTTGTCATGAAAGCTTGCATGCCAAATGCTTTCCTATTGGAATAAATTCTTCCATAGTTTGTCTCAGAAATACCTGATGCATGATACTTCACAGCGACAACTCTTTCACAAAGGATGTTCATCTGGTCACAGAAATGTTTCTAAAGACATGGTCTTTGTCACCTATAGCAACTTCAGATTTTGTATTTACTTTTTCTTCCTTTCTAGCCACTAGAAATAGAGTATTGGCAAGTATATCAGAAGTAATAATTCTAAAACTTGGAAGAAAAAATGCTATGTTAGAAAGGAGGAAGAAATGACTCAGAACACCTGGACCATTTCTTTTTATTACTTGGCTATAGCATTTGATTTTCAAAAATGCAGAATCATAGGAGTTGGATGAGAAAAGTGAAGTTCAAACTCAAAGACAAAAGAAAGGATTACATTCAATTTTTTAAATCCAGGAATCAGTCAGACATGTAGAGGTACATGTCTGAGGTTTATACCATTTATAATTTAAGAGTACTTTTGTACTTCTTGGGACACCATATTCCCTCTCATTAGCATTTGCAAATGATGATTACTTGCAAGACAAAAAGAGTCTGCTCCATTGAGGAAAGCCACAGTCAAGCATTTGTACCTTAAAGTCCTTCTAAAGAACATCAATGTCATATGTACATCCAGGGCATGAAAATATCGGTGACAAAACACTTAAATTTTCTGATAAAATTTCTGTGGTATCATTAGACATGAGCAGCACATCAAACCTGTCCTCTCTTCTATAACTTCAGGGAACAGAGTATCAAACTCAAAAGTCTCAACTATCAAGATGTAAATGTTCTAGGCAGGGATAGCAAAATTCCCATAGCCAACAGCTTTGCTTCTGATAGACTACCAGAACATATGCAAGTTCCTACTACCCTGAGGGCTTGGAACTAGATGATCTTTAAGGAAGGGTCTCTACCAACATAGACTTTTTTATAGCCCTGTGCTCTTTAGTGCTGTATAAAACCATTTACATAATAGATCTACTGCACTTCAGTAAAGAAGTATGAGTACCAGATGAATTACAGTTAAAGAACAAAATCCCTGCTCAGACTAAGGCAGTGCTTATTCCCCAGTAGGAGACACAACTGCATCACCTGTAGCTACACTTAAGGTACTGTCAGTGGATTTAGCAGCAAAGATACACACATATCTGAATTTCAGTACCATGTAATTTGCCAGATTCCCTCAGGACATCTATAGCTTTAAGTAAACTTTTGTAGTTATTAATATCCAGGTTAGTTAAATTAAAACGAGCTCACTTACAACCACATATGCTGCAATCATGCATTCAATCACAGGGCAGAAAATATCACCAACAGCCAAAATGCTGACATAGCAGACACCCCAGGATTTTTCTGATACCACAACGTGTCATCTGTTAACATCTGCAAGTGAGGGGGAAATTATATGAATAAATTAAGACAGATGACATCAAAGTTCCTCATTCTGTTTTATCTTATCAGGAGAAAGAAGAAAAAAAACCTCTCCAAACACAAGCTTTTCCCAGCTTCCTGCCCCAGTAAAAAAGAAAAAATCCTCCATCTAGTTGAAAGTAATATTTGAAGAACTATCTGCCCCAGAATTTGCATTTTAGAGAACAATACAGCAAACATTTCATGAATATTGCATCTGCTTGGGGAATCCATTTCCAGTATTTCAAAAATGCTCACCAAGTGGGACAGTGAGTTCAGTGTGAAGTGGCATGGTCTCCTACAAAAATCAATAAGCTGAAGCTACAGAACCATGAATCCCATTTCAGCTTGCAACTTAATTATTTCATGTCCTTCAAGAAGTCATTTTACATCTCTCCTTTTGATTCTGCTCACGCACTTCTTTGCAAACACTTTAGAGGTAGAAGAGTAGGCAGGTAAAGGACTTTAAACATAATAGTAGATGATCTACCTACCAGGAATAAGCCTTTACTTCTCCTAAAAATAAAAACTGTCAAAGTGCAGCCATAGTACAATAGGAAGTGTCATCAAGCCCTTCAACATAAACATATAGCAGCAGCATACCTTACAGCTCTAGGTTATGGTGTGGCATTTACTGACAGTACACCTTTTCTTTCAAACTTAGGTGTGTTTAGTAAGAACAGAATCCAGTGTCTTTACTGTTACCCATCATGGATATAGGAATCTATTATAAATTGAAGATCATAAGCTTGTCTTATGTGAAGAAAATTGTCCTGACAACAGCAGAATCACAAGAAAAAAAATTCTATGGAATGAGGAAACCTTAAAGTTGTTTCAAAATAAAAATGCCGTAGTGCCAAGGACACTTTTTCTTCTAGCTCATATAGCTTTATTTTTCCATCTTGAAACTCTGCATTTGCTAATCCCAGGCCAAAACACCAGATTGAAGCAAACAGCAAGTTTGCAGCATTTCAGCACAAAGAGTTAAGTCTCATGCAATCGCAAACATTGCCTGTGTTGTTGTACATCAGCTCTTGAAAAACAGATGTGCTTCCATCCACAACAGAACAGAGTAAACCTTGGTGCTCACAGGAAAGAAAGAGTCCCCCCAGCATAAGAGACATTCTAATGAAAAGTATATATTTTTAGAGCCTAGGTTAGAACATATCTTAAAAAAAAAAAAAAAAAAAAAAAAAAAAAAAAAAATTAGAGCAACTTTTATTTAATAAGGAAGACAAAGAAACAGACTCTCCACTTATCCCATATTTTAGTCACAGTTAAACTCCCAAACCACAGCAGAAACACTAAGCACAAAGATGTTAATTTGTTGGACATGTGTTTTTTGCTTTATCTGAAATCAGAAAGGAATGCATCATTTTCTCTTTTTATGTGAAGGTATATTTTCTCCATATCATCACAATACAAATTACTCCCTTAAGTATCACTTAAAAGTGAAATTATATGCAGCTTCTAATTTCAAGCACAACTAAAGCAAAATAACAAAGACCACATCAAGAGGAGAGATCATATTGGCTAAGAAAGAGACCCCAGCCTTCATCAGTTCATAAGCAGGACAGCATTGAGCACTGGGAAGTAATAATTAAAAATTTTAATAAATAAATGAATAAATAAATAAAAGCCTATATTTACACGCAGGTACATGCTGAAATTCTAAATTGGTCATGGTCTGAAATATCATCAATGGCCATGGTCAGAAATACTATTATAATTTTTTCCTAGGACAGGAGTAAATAGTCTACTGTTTCCCTTCTTGCTGTCTTTCATTTTCTGATTCAGAATAAGATGTATAGTCCCCATATCTCTCCTTCACACCTTTCCAAACAATCAGGATCTCAAGAGAGTGAACAACACATTTTAAGTGTCAAAAGTTCAGGAAACACAGTACTACCTGCCTCCTCTCATCAGGCAGTCACAGCCTGGGATTATAGTCTGTACTGAGGTAAGGAGAGAAATGAGTTGATGCAGTTTGATTGCCCTTGATAGCTTCTCTCAGAGGTGACCTCAACTGCCTGGCGCAGCAGCTGGTGGCCAAGGTCCGCATTGCTTCAGGGAATATTTTCAGATGTGTTTACTCTCTCTAGAGCTACAGGGGTGCTTACAAACCCATTGGTATTCATTCACTGCAAAGAGGCACTTCGGCCTCTTGTCTGAGTCCTCTATGTAGCCCCTCTATCACCTATGGAAGTACCTGTACACCTATGGAAGCAGCCCACCAGTGAAGATTAAATTGTACCACTGGGACCAACATTCATGCCATGTCTACAGCAGGCAGCAGAACACAGCCAGAGAGGCTGCTTATAAAAACCCAAAGAGATGTTTTTTCAAGTAAGCCACTGATGGGCCAAGAACATGTTGGAAGCTCATGTAATTATTCAATGACTGAAATTCATCCAGTTGACTTTTTCCAACAGTAAATTTTTTAATGTCTGGCTTAGTGACATAGTGGTACCACCTTCCCCAAATAACAAAAGCTTAAAGAAAAATATCAAAAAAATATCAAATCTCCAGTTGCACATGGTATCACGGCTAAATGCAAGACCCAGGCCCTCTCTGCTGTTCTTTGCCTTTGTTATGGAGCACTAAGTTAAGGGTTCTGGTAGGTCAAAACAGATAAGCTAAGGCATAATTTGAAATTACAAGTGCCCTGAGTTTGAAATAGCATTCCGACCATGGCAAATATCTTAGTAATTTGATGTGCTCTGGTTATACTGTCAGCTTCAGAGTCCTTTGGTCTTCACTGTGTTATTCTTTCATTATCTTGTGAAAATCCTCACTAAGTTGTTATGGTTATGCCACAGCATATCAGGTATGGATTCATATGTAAATTGATGCATTGTGATAGAGTCTGGGCACAAAAAAGTCACTGCTGCCACTGTCTGCAAGCAAAAGAACAAACTTCCTCACAGAAGTGATTAGAGTCTGCTGCCCTGAGGCTTGCTCTCACCAAAAACGGCATCTTTGAGACCAGACACAGTTTCACCATAACATGCAGAACAAGCATTTATTTGCAGGAACTCACCCATGAGAAAGGTACTATCTACCTGTGGATGGCACCCATTCATCTAGGCTTGAAGAGTTCCATTTCTGCCTTTGATACCACCTGCCGTAAGAATTCAAGTCATTTTACCACTTTGACTTGAATTTTTACTCTAACTTTGCATTTCTTTCTAGCATCTCCCCCACTTTCCATCAGGCTAGATTATCAGACTGAAGTATATATGATAGATCTGGCTTGTTTACTTCCCTTTAAAAATAAATAAATAAAAATATAAAAAAAGGTACCCAGTATGTTTCTCTTCACCCTGGTAGAAAAGTGGCAATCACAATATAAAAGGATGTTGAGGTCCTTGAAGGCACCCAGAGGAGGCAACACAGACAGCAGCAGGGCTGGAAGGCATGTCCTGTGAGAAGAGGCTGAGGGCACTTGGGTGGCACAGTCTGGAGAGCTGGAGACTGAGGGGCAACCTCACTGTTCCCCACAGCTACCTGAGGAGAGGAAGCAGAGGGAGATGCCAGGTTCTCCTGGGCCCTGACAGGAACTGCACAAAGCTGCCAGAAGGATTGGGAAATAGTTTTGTGGCATGAGGGTCGTCAGACATTGGAACAGGACATGTGGTTGATGGCCATGCCTTTAAGTGCTCAGAAGGCAGTGGGCAGTGCCCTCTGTCATGTGATAAAACTTCTGGTGAGCCCCAAGGTGGGGAGGATGTTGGACTAGATGATCTCTGCAGGTTTCTTCCAACTGACCAGTTCCATCCTACCCAGATTCTCCTTAGGCAATGTGCAGATTCAACAGGGTCTTGGTTTCACAAAGTTATATTTGCTTTAAAATGAAATCTGAGTTTTGACTTCAACAGCTGAAAACTGCTTGTGTTATAAGAGAGAAAAAGCATTTTACATTTCTTTCTACTCTGAAGTCAAAGGGGAAATGTCAGCGTAAGCTCATCCTCTACGAAACTCTAACCACTATCAATATGAATAGGCAAGTTCTGACTAATGTCAGTGTATGTTTTGGCTGCTTTTGTGTTTTGGAAGCTGTATCTGCTACTGTTGCAAGGGGATTTTGGTCCTGAAAAGTTGCAATTTATTGTAAATCAGACATGTTCAGTGTGTTTGAGTTCATATTTTCCATAAAGCAGAAAAATTGCAGACAAATCATTATGTTCTAACGTTAGAATTCTTTATCGTGTAATACCCATTAACCACTCACTACACAAATGTGTAGCTGTAAGCTTAAGATGAGGATTAACATAGCTCTAAACTTATTTAAGAACCGAAGGAAGCACTCCTGTCATGAAGTTTTGATCTACTTTGACACTAGCACATTCTTTCCTATGGCAGTAGCATTCATTTAAATCAGAGCTTCTTTTAAAGCAATCAAGGAGCTCAAATTAAATCATACATTTCTGCAGTGCAGAGATTGTGAAAAACAGTCCATCAGAATCCTGCCTTGCTGGACAATAAAACAGTGCCATATGAAACTCCATTTGGGCTGAAACAATACTGCAAAAAAAGCAGAAAATATTCCACTCCCTTCAAATGCAGTTCCTATGCTATCTCTGCCAGACAGTATCCAAACTTTCTGTATTTCACATCCAGAAAGAGCAGTTTTTCTACAGGCAGATCCAGTGCAGCACATCTAAAGAAAAAAGGAAAAAACGTTGTCAAGCTCTTAAGAGTCTGAAAGGCAAGTGATTGTGATGACTATGACTGCAATTTGCTATTTGGGTAATAATCTTTACTGATCCTTATTCACTCATTCATAAAATAATGTTCTAGACATCACAGATACTTCAGGGACAGTTTATGTGATCACTGGTGTGTCAAGCATACATTTCTGCTTCCACAGAAAGACTAAACTCAGAGCTAGTCCTCAGAGTGGTGTTCACTGAGGCTCCAGCCACAAAAGAACTTCAGGTCTGCTCACACGAGTTCCATTTACAGCATTGAGCTGGGACCTGGTGCTATGTTTGGACCACTGTTGAGGTTCAAGACTACTTCCCAGCCGAGGTCCCCTGAAGTTTCATTGTCTGAAGCCATCAGCAGAGATAGCACACTGGCCGTCCATCACAGTAACTCCTGTTTATTATCTGTTTAGCTAACTGTTCCACTTCAGATATCGACATGGACTGCACTGATTATAAAGGTCTATTTTTCACCCAAGGACAGATGACAAAGGCCTGTTTAAAAGGAAGAAAAAACAGTCAAGTCAAAATGTCCCAACAAGATCAGAGCTCAAAGTTGTCTCCAAGCCTTCTCTACTACACATGCAGGGCCTGAGGTGTATGACTACTTTTTTTTTTTTTTTTTTACTTTTTTTTTTTTTTTATAGACATTTAGTTGTGCTGTCAAATCTCTCTTTTGTGTTTATTGAATGTCATAATAGGAAGGTGATTTTACTATCCAGAGATTGTCACTACCTGCCAAGAAATCCACCAGGCAGAAGCATGTGAATCAGTGATAACATTCGCCCCAATGGACCAGGGAGAATGCCCTGGAACCTCTCATCTATTTGCTGAGGACCATGGTCCACGTTCATCTTCCCAAACTTACCCATCCCATTTACACCCATGGTGGTGCAGCACAAAATCATGTCTCTGGTGTGGAAGAAGGCCCCCTTCCCTTTCATTCCTATTCAGGAGAACAGAGAATGGCTCATGTCCAGCTGCCCTCCAGCTCCACTTAGAGACATGGAAGAAAATCCCCTCAGATACCAAGGGGAGGAGCTTTTTTATGGCCATTCTGATTGTAAGTCTGGGTGAGGTGAAGCTTCCCTCTGGCCGTCCATGCTGGAAAATAAAAAGTATTAGTAACATGAGGTGGAGAAAGTATTGCACCATATTTTGCCCTAGAGAATAGATGCATGATGACTGTGGTATATTGGGCTGTCTCAGTTCTGCCCCAGGGTCACTTTACATATTCCAAAAACCAGAATAACTTTTTCTCAGTCAAACCTTCTGTTTTGAAATAGGGTACATGGACAAGAGTTCACAGGACACACTGGACACAGAGCTGCTCTTACCAGTTCATTACGTGTTCATGTTCATGGCATCAACCTCAATCTGGAGGTATCAGAGGTCATTTGAGCCTTAAGGCAGCAAAGAAAACAAGTAAGGAAGAGAGGAGTTTCTGGGGCTTGTTTGGGTTGGTATTCTCACAGAAAATTATAGAAGGGAAGTAATTTGATTTAGTATTTAGTTAAATTCCTGATAATCATAAACCACTTAACTCTTTTACTGGGCCTTCCTTCCACCTTTTGTACAATTTTAGCCCTAATATAGTCTGCATTAGGGCCAACAATGCCTCAGGAGCAGATCTATCAGCTCAGAGAGAAAAGAACAAGGCCATATTATCTTCTAAAACCATTAAGGAAAGCAACGGTCTCTTTATTTGCCTGTACTGAGGCAAACACTTCTCTTTATTTAACATAGATCTAGTCTTACAGCCCTATTAAGAATGTCTTCCTGTGGAACACTACATGCCATTCAGGAGAACAGAGCTACTTAAAAGTTTAACAAAAAGCTTGTTCATGGATTCTTTCTTTGACTGAAAACTCCCTGCTGGGGGGCAAGAAGGTCTGAGGGGTGGGTAATGCTCTCAGTGCAAAAGAAAATGTTAAACATGTTAAAGCAAGAGACAGACAAGTTTCCAATTTGTCTCACAGAATTCTCAAAATGTCATCTATTTAACCTCCAAAATATTTGCATGGATTTTCCTTTTCTTGAACGATTAAAGCAGGGTGGCATGAACTGACTGAACACAACCAACAACACATACTACCGCAGTTTCCTCCAGATGGAGGTCTTGTTACACCTCTAAGTAACCCAGCTAAACCTCACTTGGCAGAAAATTAATCCACCAAAATCCATCAAAAATGTTCTGCTCAAAGTGTTGCTTGGCTGGATGCTCAGAAAGATCTAAGTCTGTACAGGTTACACTGAAGCTGGGAGGGAAAAGGGAAGCCTGATTCTCTTCTTTTTCTAGGACCAGGCAGTTACTGAGGCTGCCTGTCTGGTAGAACTGCACTGTCCCCGTGTGGATACAGATGTAAGTAGTTTTGTACACTGCATTACTTACTTCTCACTGCCCATAGGAACATGTTTGCCAGCACTGCATATCTCCATACTACTATCACTGAATCCACACAAGATACTGGACAGAAGTAAAATGCACTAACCAGGTATGTATAATTACAAACATGTAATCCCTGTGTGTTTAAGCCCTTACTTGCTGAGATTAACAACTTGCAAAGTGTTTATTATCATTACACACTCAGTCCTAAATCTGTCACTGAAAAAGAACACTGAAACTCCTTTGAAGACTGCCTTAAGGCCTTCTGGGGGACTTTCTACACTTACTACCTGGTAGCCTCAGCAGTGAGAAAACTAAACTGTATGCATGCAGGAGGAGTAGTGAAACCTCTAAGGAAAACCTACACACACGCATGATGGCATTTGGAGGAATGATTCATTGTGCCTTCCCTTCTGGTGAGGGTGCTACCCTTCTTTTACCTGCTTATTATTTCCATTCCTTTGTTCAAAAAAGTATCAGACTTTGGCTAGATACTTGGAGAAACAAGAACTCACTATTGAGTTTTAGCAAGATACTTGTTCTTGGAGCACAAAAACATGCCTTTTGATTTTGAAAAAATCAAAAACTCCTTGCTACATTGCATTTAGAAAAGCATGCATTTCTTCTCTGAAGAAAGCACATGGAACAGTCATGCTCAGCAGAGGTGGTGACAAGACAGACAGCTCTGTTCTGGTTCAACACAATCTGCCATGAGGTGCTATTTTCATTTCCGTATCTGGAATATTAAAGAGGAAGGAGAGAGAAATGTGTGTTTCTTGTGGCTTTGTTACTTCAAATACCCCCACGCTATGTCGTCTCAAGATTTGCTTGTTTCTAGCATGCTGACATTTCACAACCTACAGTGAACAGGAAATCACCAAGAATTATGTTGTTTACTTTTAGATGTGAAACACACGTTGCTCATAATTGAATGTGGGCATCATAAGAACATCTGGCAGTTAAAAAGCTAAATGGCGTTGTATGAAAATTATCCTTGACCTTTTTAATCTTGGCTGTATGCTACCACTTGCATACAGAAAATCTAACTTTGTGCTCCCAGCATTTAGCCAGAGTGTATAATAAGTGGAGGAGGAGGAGGAGCTGAGAGAATCACATATCCCAGCATTTTCATGGCAGGATTTCTATCCCAGCCTCCTGAGATAAAATACTGTTCAAAAGAGATGGATTTGGAGGTGCACAAAACACCTGAAACTGAAAAATTAGCAGAGTGATTAGCAGAGTGTGTAAATCATTAAAAGGCTTATTCCCTCATTGAAAAGACTCTGTGTTAATTTTGTTGTTAAGTGGATGCCTGTTAGTTATAAAACTGTTATTAATATCATAATGGTCCATTTCCTCTGGAGCGCAGCTGAAGAAGGAACAACATACAGCTTTGACCTTCTGCTGGGGAGGATGTGGCTGCTTTGTATCTTTCCTCTTTGTGATGAAAAAATCCACATCTGAGAAGGCATTCTGGAGGTTTGAATTGCATCCAGATTATTCCTAGTTGGGGTCTGATCTCTCTTGCCTTCATAATATGTGGGACTTCAGTCATTCTCTAGAATGAAACTCCTGATGCTCACAGTCAAGAGCCTACACATCTACAAACTGAATTAAATCTAGACTCAACAGTAGATCCACAAAACTATTAAAAGACCAGAAAGCACCAGCATCCCAAATTGTCATCTGTTTGGGTTTTTTTGGCCAATAAGCCTGGAGCTGGGACACCTAACCTTGTTTACTCTGATTTTCTACTCAAGAAAATGATCAACCCTATTGAATAAAACACATGGTCCAAGTTCCCACTTCAAGTAGAACAAGGGTTTGAATGCAGGTTGTGTGCAGTCTGAGAGCATCACATAACTAAAGACCAATCTTCACCCGTTTTCTTGGCTGCAGTGTTCTCGGATAACACAGGTGCTGCGTAGGAACTCAGGCCCATGGTTCCAGGTGCCTGAGAATTCTCACTAAAACCTAGTGCTGCTGTATTTTGACTCAATCTGTTCTTAGCAAAGGTGCACAGACTGCCCAGCTAGGCTGAGTCTACAATGAAGAACATGCGCAGGCATTAGCAAAATTGAACTGTATGTCAGGATTGCAAACCAACCAACTCCTGATCAAATTTTTCAATTTATTTTCCAAATTAGACTAAGAAAATGGTAAAACCATCACTAAAAAATTCTGTTCCTATGGCAGTTTGAGTCTACAAATATGTAGTTATATCCTCAGCTATGAAGAATGAGCATTCAAGAGTCACAGTGTTTCTGGAGAAAGCTGCATTCTTTTCATCTGAGTTTGAACAGGTTGCTATCTGGTACATGCTAACAAATTATTACATGGATTGTAAATAGAAATGGAAATTGTGAACTAACACAAAGATTTTTGGTCAGATTTAAAACAAGATATTCCTAAACTGCAGAAAATATTTAATCACACAATCTCTGAAGGGAAATATGTGATTTTAGACAAAGATTATAAGAAGCTAAGACTCTGGCCAAATTCAACCAGAAACAGAGAAGATCAAGGTGGTGAGGGAGAGGAAACACCTGTGAGGTGGCACTACCAGACAAGAGTGTGGGCCATCCCGGTCTCAGACTGTAAGGCATACTTCAGGTGCTGCACAGATCTTGCTATGTCAACAACATGGTGAAGAGTTACTCTTCTCTGTAGTTTAAAAACTACAGAAAAGGTTTCTAACACATCAGTGATCGTTTTCCTTATTCCCTTTGTGTTACCACCAATTCAATCAGAGTAAATTTCTGACCAAGGGTAAGACAGCATGATGCTGATTCAGAAGATTTTTAGTGGTTTAGTACACCAGCCTTTGCTTGCAACTTTGGATGTGATCCCAGGTGACTTCCTTAAACCTTCCTTTTCTACAGCTCCGTTCTGATAAACTTTGACAATGATGGGTAATCATTCTCCATCATTTTCCAATAGCACATATATAGCTGGATGAGTACTCAAATACTTACACAATTGATGTTGTTGGGGAACTTAAATAAACTGAGGAGAAAGAGAAGATCCCTCCCTCCCATCCTTGAAATAATGGATGCCCCTGCAGGATTATGGAAAGCACTGGTAGAAAAAGAATTACATGCAACTGAGGACAACTTGCTGTTGATTAAACTATTTTTAATTGATGTGATGGTGGAAATATTAGAGTATTAATCAGGGATCCAGACTAAATTTGGTCATGTGCTGAAGAGGAAGATACATCTCACAAGAATCTAAAATATTAGACTGCCTCTATACACAGATGTTTCAACATTGGTTTGTTTCTTAAATGAAAAATAATAAGAATTCACTAAAACAATGTGTTTAAATGAGTTTAGAAAAGAAAACAAAAATCTAACTATATTTTGTAACACAGAAAATACTTTTATATAGGTCTGCTGCATCACTGCATTCTCTGGGAACTTAGACTTCACGGTTGAAGAGCTTCAAGAGAAACAAGTGTAGGAGTAATTAAAGAAAAATATTTTTGAAATACTTGCTAGGAAGCTTGATTCAAAAAAAAATCAAAAAAAAAAAAAATCAAATTGGAAAGTGTCCAAAATAAATTACCTAGAACTGTAGACTGGAGCCAACAAGAGAGTGCAGCAGGGGCTTAGTGAGCTTACAAGCTCAAATCTGAAGTCATGCAATCTCTGCAACGCGGTTATAAACACTGCCTCAGCTCCTCTACCAGCCTTCACCTCATCCTTTGCTTTTTTAGTCATATGAAAAATATTTAGAAAATGTCACTGAAGGATTTTTATCTGTCCATCTACACTTCTCCTATCAAGTCACCCTGGAAACCTTTGTCCTGGCAAGATATGGGTTCTGTGGCAGTTTTCTTCTCTTCTTTACAACTGACTTTTGCTGATGATTTAAGATCAAGTGGGGAAAAAAAAATAAAAATGCTACACGCTGCTGATATAAGGAGAGGAAATAAAAATAAGAACAAAACAGGCAAGGGACCACTTTAGTTATAAAAGTATACAGGCTGAAGCAGCCAGGAGAATAAATGAGCAGACAGGACACAGAATGGGAAGGTTAAGGCAAAATAATGAAACCACATGAGACAGATATTTGAGAATTTTGGAGCCTGTTTTCAAAAAATATATATATAAAAGAATAAAGCTCCTAGCAAGGACACCATGAGCCATTAATTTCTTTCTGAGAGGCTTTGTGTTGAAATGTCACCTCTATTTTGCCTTTAAATTTAGCCTTCATGCTGTTTCTGGAGCATTCAATGATAATTAAAATTTAAAGGACATGACAGAAGAACATAGGCAGAAAAAGGAGGGCAAGTTTTGAATGCAAATTTTTAATCCCTCTCAGAAGATTTTCAATAACCTTCAATACCATCTCAACCCAGTCTGCTACCCTTGCATCAATATCAAGGAGAGATCATCATGTTTGCTTCAGATCTAATTCTGAATCACCGGAGAAGAATTTTAAAGGGTGTTCCTTTTGAAATGTACATTAACATTTTGTAAAATAGAAACTCCTAAATACAGCCCCAGTAAATCTCTTAATCTCTCTAGTAGCTAGTCACATAAATACTATTAATTTTTTTATTTTTTTTGGCTGTATCTTGGAGCTCCAATATCAAACAAGACAAAACATAGTTGCTGGTAGACAAATAGCCAGACAACAGCCTCTTTTCCTTCAAACTTAGCTATAGGCATTGTAGGCACAGATCAATATGTTTCTTTCAAATTTTCCAGGAATCTGGAAGATAAGGTTTAATATTTTTAGGAGGCCCTGACATTTTTCAGTGCATCCCCTCCAGAGCCAGGGTCTAGCTGCCTAGAGCATCCAGCAGGTCAGATCTTCGTCCCTCAGCTAAAATATGCAGCACTATTTTTGAGCTGCTCTAAATTATTTTCCTGTGGTTCAGAACAATTCAGCTGGTTCTTGCTCACAAGGATGTGCCAGTCCACAGGAGGATAAAGCTTACTGTTTTGTATGGTAAGGCTGTGAGAAGAGCTAGCTATTCTGGATGGACCTGCAAGATGAGCTTCTCTCCTGTCACTGTCTTTCCCTGTTTAACCATAGCCGATCTTCCCTGTTTCTTTCTTCTGTATTTTCCATGTGCTGTTGAATTAATTTCAGCATTCAGTTGTCATGTCTCTGCATTTCTGTTTTGGTTCCTACCAGAAGTAGAAAGGCCAAAATGCCATGAGAAATATTACTCTCACTACATTTCAAGCATTGCTAAAACAAAACTGTATTTATGTTTTGGAAAATACTCACCCTCCTAACAGCTCTAGTCTAATTTTGGGGGCCTAAGTTCTGTGAATCATTGATGTTTTTGTCCATTTTCTTCTTTTAATATTGGCGTACAGCAAAAATCCCTTTTGCTGCATGCCAAAATTTATCTAATAATTACGAGTACAAAGTGGGGTAAAACTGAATGAGATTGACCAAGTTTTCTACTGGTTTCAAAAAACGTCTTAAGGCAAGACAGCTGCAGAAACAGTGCAAAATCAGGGTCTGTTCCTACCTACTTAATGCCATATGCCCTGTTAAATTCTTGAGGTCTAAATCTAAAATCGAAGTTATGTTATACTTGCAAATACTTTTACAAAATAGTTTTATAAAGAGGCTTTTATACTTGTAATATTACATAAAAGTAAGGTGAAGGAAGTGTGGGAGACTGTCACTGGGAAAAGAGAAAACAAGGGTTCCACTCACAGCGCTGCTTCTGACCCCCAGCCAATCTGACCATATCATTTTAAAAGTTGCACAAGGCACAATCAAATAGCAATATGTTATTCATTATCTATGACCTCCTGTCATGTTCTCTAGAATCGCCCTTAATGGAAAATTTTCGGTAAATGAGCAATTTAACTTTCTAAAGCTGTTTACTTTCTTTATACTCCCTTAAATGAAGCACGTTGTTTCAGGCACACTGGTTGAAAGTCTGGATCTGTTTATTAGACTGAAATTAGACATTTCATGTCTCCACATACACAATGCTTTCATGATTTGGCAATGACTTTAAGTGAATAGGAAGGGGTTTCCTAACCACAAAAATGTACAAGTAGTTACTTTAATCTTCTATAAAGTCAGAAGCAGTTGGTGTGTTGTAAGAAAAGCCACTGCTGGCAGATGAACAGTTGTTTAGTTTCCTCGTCTATAGGAATTATTAAACATTATTCACACATAATGTGACTGTGTCTAAAAGCCCAAAAAATAATAATTGAAAATCTTTCCAAAACCTCACAGTTACTCAGTTTTGAAGCCTGCAAGTTTTTGTGAGAGAATAATCTTCATCAACATATAGGTGGGGTGTCACCTGTACCAGGAAGGTGACATGTGGGCAAGCTCAGCGCCTCCCAGATGCCTCATCTGGGCAGGGAGGAGCAGCTGAGGCTGTGTGGAGGAGATTTCCTGGGAGGAAACTGGGCCCAGATGAGTGGTACAGAAGAAACCAGGAGCCCTTTGAACAATGAGATAACAGCACAGATAATGGCTGTGCAGACAGGCCACCCACTAGTCCCTGGGTATGCTTCAGCAGCAGCCTGAAACTGAGCTAAAGAAAGGAGGAGTTGGAGGAGGTTCTTCCCCATCTCTCATGACTGCTGTTCAGGGCTGCCCAGGAGGCAGAAAAGGGTGGAAATCTTGGTCAAGTCTTAAGTCTGATGGCAGGAGCTGGGACACCTCCAAGGATAGGATGAGGAAATGGGAAGGCATTCAATATGTAGCCTTAAATAGAAATTGCTGCTTATGTTTTATTTTATCTGTTTTTACTCCTGTACTTAATGCCTGACTTTCAATCTCACTAAAAAACAACAACAACAACAACAAAATCTTGCTCATTTTGGGTTTAGAGAACTCTCTTGGTACCGCAAAGGAATCAAGATAAAACAGGCTGTCTCCATCCTCATGGAGCTACACAAAGGAGATGTTTTGAAGGAGGCTGAGTGCCAGTGGATGTGACCTACCAGCCTGCCATAGGCCTCCATGACACAGTCCATGCACTTTGAGAGGCGGAATTCAGATACCAGATCTGCTTGGCCAACAGGGTCAGTTGTTCCTGCAATGAGCAAACAGCTGAGAGAGAGCTTGGATCCTACAGAGAGCCCCAGCACCACAGGTTCCTTCATTTCTTCTCGTCAAAGAGAAGTAAAGCCCTGTGGATTTATCCCTGAGAATGCATCAGGAAACCTGAATCCACGCATTTCTCCCTCACACAAGGTTCTCCAGACACACTGTCTACAGAACTGGGTTTTGAAGAGGGGAAGACTTACAATTGGAGGCCAGGTTGGGAAATCTAAGTTAAGAGTGACTTTCCACACAAACTAGAAGTTGCCACAAAAGAAGTGAAGCATGCTTGAACTTGCAATGATAACTCTCAGCGCCACTAATCCTTTCTGAAATCTGCATGAAGACCTTACTCCATGTAAACATAGCATCTCTCTGTGTGCTCCAGCCTAAAGCAAAGATAATTATTTCTACTGAGCAAATCTTTATCTGGGGTATTAGTCCTAATGCTCTCCCAGCAATCTGTAAAGGCTAAATTAATTAATTAAATTTAAAAAGCAAACAAAGATAGTAAAGCTGTTGAGGTTCTGTTGTCTTTCACTAAATACTAGGCTCAGATAAGATCTTCCAGGCTAAGCCAAAAGTATGAAGAATTCAGTGTGAAAGAGGCTTTCCTTTAGGCTACATTCAAATACGCCATGCATTTTTTTTAAGTGGTCATGAGAAGTAAGTTCAGGTCTGTAGGTGCTAATTGATCACAGAATCACAGAATTGTAGGGGTTGGAAGGGACCTCTATGAATCCAATCCCCTGCCAAAGCAGGCTCCCTACACCACGTTGCACAGGCAAAATTTAAATTGAACCTGTAGTATCAGGATATAAAGGTGATAATCCTGTGGGTTCTGCTGGATTTGCTTATAAAGATGTGCAATTCCACTTCCCTGTTATTTTTCCCAACTATTCTGCAGTGCTTGAATTCTATCTGAATTTGATGTCTCTTGGCTGTGCACACAGAGAATCCTATTTTTGCTGGAATTCTGGTTTACATAAACTACTACTAGGTGCATAGCAAAACCACGGAGCACCTAAGGTGTTGTAAACTTGGAGAGGCACCTATGAACAGATCTGAGCAGCTTGCTGGTGGACCACTGACTCAGGGAGGAGATGGACCTGATTTCTCAGCTCAAGAAGGAAGGCTCAAGTTTTCTTCTGACTGCATGGAAACTGTTATATTAATCACTGTAATCTACTAAAAATAAATAAACCAATATTTTGGTAAAGGTAGGAAATATGATGGCAGAACAGCTATTTTTCCTAATCTTCATGTACATGTATCTCAGGTGTTAGCTCAAGTTGAGCAAAAGACATACAATAGCCCATGTGTTAATACAACCTGCACATAGTGTTCAGCAAAGAGAGACATTGCCGAATCGAAACAAGCCTGTCTGAGGGCCACCTACCCTGCAAGGAGAGGCTGTCCACTGTGAAGGGGGTAATGCCTCAGACCTTGTGACCCTACTGTTGTCACAACCTAATGATAGGTGTCGAGATAATGGATCCAAAGCATTCTCAGAGGTGTCCTCAGTGGGAAGATAATCAGCAACAGAACAAGTTAGCACAGAAGAAATTCCAACTTGTAATAAGGAAAAAATCAAATGCACCCTAAAGTTGGTCATTTACTGAAACAAAAACATTTGAAATTCTCCATCTGCAGAGATACTCAAAACCCATCTAAATATGAACAACCTGCTCCAGATGGGCTTGCGTTGAGAAGGATATTGGATTAGAAGGCTCCAGAGGTCTCTTCTCACCTGTGTGACCATTATCTGATTCTGCAGTTCTGAGCAAAACTGCCATTCTCAATAAAATAATTCAATCACCTATCATTCATATCACTGCTGCTATCTAGACTACTTTTCATTATCTTGTGTTTTATCAGCCTCTCATGTACTTAGAATAAGAATAATGAGGCGTTATTTCCAGTTATTCTGCACTTTCTAAGATTTTAAGTTACATCCCCTATGATACTGTGAAATGCTGTTCATCCCAGTACTTTCTTCATCTTTTCAGAAAGAAGAATCTCTGGATTCTTCTGTATTCAAGTCCGTCAGACAGACTCCTGGTTGTAAGGTGCAATTAAAATCATCATGTTTGCACACACCAGTAAAGAAACAGAAAATCAGTCTCCGAGAATAGCAAGGGTCCTATGTGTTGATTTAGTTTACATAGTTTTGTATGCCATGGAGTTGGAATTTTTGTTTTGTTTTCTTCATGTATCTAAGTCTGTTTATCTGTTTCCATTTTATATTTGATGGATTTTATGTGACACTGGTGTGTTCCATAAAGGAAGGCATCTAATCTTCTCCTCTCTCTGCTACAGCTATGCAGTGAATAAACTGTATCTGAAAACCGTGCCTCCCCATACACAAGAGAACTCAAGACCCACAGTCATTTCTATTAACTCAGATTCAAAAAATGGTGACTTACTTGATCTCTCTGGATTTTCTGTCCTACTTTCTTCATCCCTCTCTCAATCTTCATGAAGGGTAGTATAGCTAAGCACAAGTATAGGCAAGCAAAATCAGTCTTATTGATTTGAGACCTATAGAGTTTACTTGCTTTTCCCCAAATACTCTGGAACAACAAAAACTTCCTACTTCCTAACCACTACACTTAATTTCTGTATCTTTGAATTGGTTATTTTGCTCCAACAGTAATACTGGGAATAAATAAATAAATAAATAAATAAATTGTGACAGCATAAAACAAGAAACTTTGTTTTCTTCTTCTCTAATCTCCATGCCTTCCATCTCTTCCAAAATCTCCTTCATCAACAATTTCTAGCCATATTCCACCTAATAGATTTGCCTGCTGATTAAAGTGGAATTCACTAATCTGTTACGTAGTAGGTAATTGTTAAAACAATTTGTCCAAATTCATCAGTGGTGTAACATCATTGATTTCAGTTGAGTCTCACTAGGAATTAATGTGGGCTATTAATTTCACAGAAAGCTTTTTGTGTGCAAGTAGTTTTGTTGCATAATTTCCAGGAGTGTTGACTACTTCAGCTTCTAGCACAGATATTAGCTGTTGTGGGGAACTCCCCACTGTCTTGTCATAAGAAGATTCAGTTACCACCAGATGAAAGCTGTTAAAAGTCAGTTTTTGTTCAGTGAGTTTATTTCCTTTTCCTCCTCACTATGTTTAACATCCATACTAAATTTTCATAGAAAACAATGTCACTATGTGGTGTGCAAGACTTCTAAAAATCTGTGCTATAATTAATGGCCCAATATCCAGGAAGGAGACACTTGCCTATGTTCTGAACCTAAGCCCTCTCTAATAACAGATCATTAAACCCTTTTTAATAAGCTGCTGATGTGTGAGTCATAAAATCTGACTCCAAATCTAGAGCAACTTTGTTTTCTATGGCATCTTTTATCACAAAACACGGTGAGTTTCTCACATAAGTGAACATTTGATCATTTATTTTAAATAAAATGTAATGTGAATGACACAATGAATTCCATGCTCATGAGATGTGCTTTTTTTTTTACACAGATTTTGAGCTGTGCCCATTAGTTTTCATAATTTTCAGGAACTGGAACATTTTTAATGGTCAGTCTTGGATACTGCTTCTGTAGAAAGCAGAAAAGAAAATAAAGAATGACAGAAAGGCAAGCATACAGATAGGAGATAGGTCAAGTTTCTGTCATCTGGCATGTGTAAAAGATGGATTACAGAACATTCATACTAGATGTGTATTTTTGTGGAGATAACTATTAGTTTTGACCAAATATATGACACCTCAGTACTAGGTTTTAATTAAAATACACTGCTTAGGTGCACCGTCATTTCTCCATTAGGTATTATTTTAAAAAAGATTGGAAGGATCATAAAGATCATCTTGTTTCAACCCGCCCTAGCAGGGGCACTTCCTGCTCTATCAGGTTGTTCAAAACCCTATCCAGACTGGCCTTCAATCCCTTCATAAATGAGGCATCTACAGTTTCTCAAGGCAACCTATTCCAGTGCATCATTGCCCTCTGAGTAAAACATTTCTTCATAGTGTCCAATCTAAAACTTCCCATTTTTACTTTTAAACCATTACCTCTTGTACTGTGACTACACACTGATATAGAGTCTCAACTCAACTTTCTTGTAGAATCATTTTAAGTACTGGAAAGTCTGCAATGAGGTCTTTCCAGAGACTTCTCTTCTCCAGGCTGAACAGGCCCAGTTCACTCAGCCTTTCTTTGTAGGAGAGTTGCTCCTGTCCTCTGATTATCTTTGTGGTTCTCCTCTGGATCTACTCCAACAACTCCATATCTTTCTAATGTTTGGGAGCCCCAGAGCTGAATGCAGTACAGACTCAAAAGAGTCTCACAAGGGGGAGTGTAAAGGGGGAGAATCACTTCTCTTTACCTGCTGTCCATATTTATTTTGATACAGCCCAGGATGCAGTTGATTTTGTAAGCTGCAAGCACATATCACTGGCTCTTGTTAAGATTCGCGTCAGCCAGCACCCCTGAGTTGTTCTTTGGAGGGCTGCTCTGAAGTCATTCTCCACCCAGACTGGGATTGTCCTAGCCAGGTACCAGATCTTGCATCTAGCCTTGCTGAAATTTATGAGGTTCACACATACCCACTTCTCAAGTCGGTCAAGGTCCTTTTGGTTGCCATCTCCTTCCATCTAGTGTGGCAGACAAATCAGGCATCTTCACATCCTCCACGAACTTGCTGAGAGTGCACTCAGTCAGTCCCACTGTCCATGTTGCTGACAAAGACGTTTGTCTAGCTGTTTGATCAATGCCATGCTGGCATTTTTTATACACTTAACCTGTGGGGATGTATCACTCCTGAGGTTGGAGGAGTTAAATCTTTAATATTAGCTAGATTTCTTGGGCCTCTTTTACTCCCAAGGCTTTGTCCTAAGGTACTCTACTAAGCAGATCCCTGAAGAGGCCAAAGTCTGCTCTCCTGAAGACCAGAGTAGTGAGCTTGTAGTGTACTCACTTTTGCTGCACTAATCTTGAACTCTACCATTTCATGGTCACTGAAGCCAAAGCTGCCTATGATCTTTACATTCCCTACAGACACTTGCTCACTGCAGCATAGCACCCTTTCTGCTTGGCTTGCTGTAGCAGACTCTAACTACAATGTCACCTGTCCCTGCCCTCCCTTTAAACCTCACCCATAAACTCAGCTAGTAGCTCATCTATCCTCAGGTGGAGCCCCATGCACTCCAGCCAGTTACTGACATGGAGGACAACCTCACCTCTCCAGCCTGTTCTTCTTAAAGCTCCTGTGTTCTTCCATTCCAACACTTCAGTCCTGAGTGCCATCCCACCATGACTCCACGATTCCACTAAGATCATAGCCCTGCAGGCTTGCACATTAGTCTAACTCCTTGTTTATTTCCCAAGCTATATGTGTTTGCCAAGAGATTTTTTAAGTTGAGACCCCACTGAAGTTGACTTACTGGTTGAAACAGCTGTAAATCCTTGTACTGCTCTCTAGGTGCCCTTCTGCAGGCCTGCATTCCTTCTCTGAGCATCTCTCACTTGCACTGACATCAAAATGGTAGGACATGTGCTACTCTGTGAAGATTTAGCAAAAATAAATTTTTGAGTTCTCTGGATTCTGTGTGCATTTGTCACACTGATCCAATCAGGCACAGAATATTCAGAAATGGGTAGATGCAATTGATAAGCTGTCATTTTGGAATAAAAGCTGTTAAAAAAAATTGACTTCTGAATGACTGGTCTGAGTGCCCAAAGTATAAGGTTATGTTTTCATCCCAGTGTGCCTAGCTTTAGACAAAGAATACAATGAACCAAGTTGTTCAGGACTTTAGTCTATAAATAACACAAGGGCAAGCTTTCTCAGCAAAATGTGGTTGACCTGACTATGAAGACTACCCTTTGCTATATATATATCTGAAGAATGAGTGTTTTTAAAAGATCAGAAAAAGAATAAAAATAATCTAAGTACCTCCAGTTTTGGAGTGCAGGTCTGAAATGCAGTGCTTACTGAATCCAGGAACAACCTATTGAGTCTCTACAAAACCTCTGTTGTTTTATCTTCAGAGAGGACAGCAGATTGCATGGTCAGCAAAAAGACTTGCGTAAGCACTGGCCTTGTTGTTAATATCATCTGTGCTGGATAAGATGAGGAAACCATAACTTAAAAGGGAGATGGAGGTTCTCCAACCACTTTGAAAGACCATCAGCTGAGTACAGGCATATTTTATTCTTGGAAACAGGCCTGCAAACCTAAGGGTAATCCTAGATCATCAACGAGATTGGAATTCTTAGTTTTTTAGCTGGTGACTTGAGTCATCCCACATAAAAGTTGGTCTTCCTCCTGTTTATAAGTTTCCTTCATGAAAGGCTGCAATGAGGTCTCCCCAGAGCCTTTTCTTCTCCATTCTGAACAAGCCCAGCTTTCTCAGCCTTTCTTTGTAGGTGACATGCTCCAATCCTCTGATTATCTTTGTGGCCCTCTTGTGGACTTGCTCCAACAACTCTGTGTCTTCCTTATGCTGGAGTTGTCAGACCTGGACACAGTACTCCAGATATGGCCTCACAAAGGCAGAGCAGAAGGGGACAATCACCACTCTCCCCCTGCTGGCTTTCCCTCTCGTGATACAGCTCAGGATACTGTTGACTTTCCAAGCTTCAAGTGCACACTACTGGCTCACATCAAGCTTCTCATCCACTAGAACTCCCAAGTCCTTCTCCAAAAGGCTGCTCTCAATGAGTTCTTCTCTCATCCTTTATACATATCTGGGATTGTCCCAACCTATATGCAACAACTTGCACTTGGCCTTGTTGAACCTCATTAAGGTTCACAAGGGCCCACTTTTCAAGCCTGTCCAGGTTCCTCTGGATGGCACCCCTTCCTTCAGTTGTATCTACTGCACTATTCAGCTGTACACTTTCTGAGGGTGCACTTAATTACACTATCCAGGTTATTAATAAAGATGTAGAAAAGTATTAGTCCCAGGGCAGACCAGGAAAAAACATTGCTTATCGCAGGCTTTCACCCAGACGCAGTGCCACAGAAAATGATCTGGCTGAGGCTACTACAACCAAATCCTTATCCACTGAATAGTCCACCCTTCAAGTCCACATCTTTTCAGTTTAAAGATAAGAATGCAGTGCAGAACCATATCAAAGGCCTTGTAGAAGTCCAGATAAATAATGTTAGTCAGTATTGTTTTGTCTAGTGATGCCATCATAGGAGGTCACTAGATTGGTTAGGCGTAATCTGCCCTTGGTGAAGTGTTGTATTAGGCATCAGCGAGATCTCGTGCTGTAACGCGATAGGTCTTCCCATGCTCAGTAATGCATATGTATTAGATGAAATAGGAGCCCTATATAAGGGACTCACGAGGTTAATTAAACGCCATTTTACCACCCACCACATTGGTGTAAGCAGTGCGTAACTTGGCCACGGGGCCGTCGGAAGCACATTACAAAGGACGTGATTCTTTAAGGTTACTTGATAAAGGTAACATTTGGTGCCCTCTCTGAGGCACGTCCTGGGGGTAGTGTGCGACGGCTAACTGCGTGGCGGACGCAAGTCCTACGGTTAGATCCCGTAGAAGCGCCTCGGTGGGCGGAAATTGAAGCAGCTGATGACCTGCGGTTCGGTCGTAAGAAAACGAGGACCGTGGAAGACTGCGGGACTACAGGTCTCGAGTATATACAAAGGGTGCAAGGACGTACGGTGTCGCGCACCAGAAAAAACAATGGATTCCGTCATTAAGGTAGTATCACGAGTTTGTAAAACTCACTGCGTTAGAAATGTTCCTTCTAAGAAGGATATAGCTGCCGTCATCTCCTGTTTGGAGGTGGCGCAGATTTTACCCTCCCCTAGTAATCTGCTCGATTCGGAGCGGTGGGATTCTTTCACCGCTGCCATGCTCCATAGAGCAATGCACGAGTATAAAGCGGAGGAGTTAAAAACCTGGGGTTTGGTCCTGGGTGCTCTTAAAGCCGCTAAGGAGGAGAAACAAGTCCAGGCCATCGCGACTGGGGTTTTTGGTCTGGATACTGGGACGTCCGGGGTCCCGGGGGGTGCGGAGGAATCGCTTTCTGGCGGCGACTCTGCACCCAAAATGGCGCCGGCCACGCCGGCCGTTTTCACAATGGCCATGGCCGCGCCCGAAACAACTCCGGAAGAGAAGGCGGAAGTTGTGTCATCTGGGGAGGCGCCACCATATTATCCCCGCCTATACCCCTCTTTGCAAAGCTTTTACTCGCCTGAGGGGGATGGAATTTGTCCGAGGGAGGGAGAGTCGTGTGGGGAGGCGCGCCGTGGAGGCGTTGAGCCACCCCCAGACCCACCTCCGGAGGAGGGATCTCGTCCCGAGAAGGGTGAGAAAAAAGCGGAGGAAAGAAAATTGCCTATCCCCACCCCGTTTGTCTTATCTCCCGAGGAGGGGGAGGAGAGAGGGGTGGAGAGAAAGGAATTGCCTGCCCCCACCCTGCCGGTCCCGTTTCCCCAGAAGGGGGAGGAGAGAGGGACGGAAAGAAAGGAAATGCCTACCCCTGCCCTGTCGGTCCCGCCTCCCCAGAAGGGGGAGGAAAAAGAGGAGGAACGAAAGGTTCCGCCTACCCCCACCCAATTGGTCGCGTCTCCCCGGAGGAGGGAGGAGCGAGAGGATTCTCGCAAGCCCACCGATTGGTCGGTTATCCGTGAATCAATGAGAGGGTTGGGGCTTAAGGAACGGGACTGGGCGGTGTTTCCGATAGTCGTCCAGAAGAAAGGACCAGTTTGGGTGCCTTTGGAAGCGAAAGCAGTGACTCGGTTTATAGAGGCAATTGAGAAAAAGGGCTTGAGGTCCCCGATGACTATGAGTACCTTTGAGGCTCTTATGGCCCCGGGTCCCCTACTGCCATATGATATTGAAAGCCTTATGAGAGTTGTCCTTGAACCAGTACAGTTTACTGTGTGGAAGGAGGAGTGGACGGTACAACTTAAGGCTGTTGTAGCACAGACTGCTTGTGATCCGAACCACCCAGCGAATGGGAAGGAGGGAGATCCGAAAACTAGTTTAATGAGGCTTTTAGGAACGGATGCAGATCTGGCTGGATCTGCAGAGAAGCAGCTTAGGCTCCTCCGTCCGGGAGAATTACTTGCCTCCACGGGGGCGGCTTCTACTGCTTTTAGAAACTTTGTAAGAAAAGCAGAACCTGTTTCCCCGTGGTCAGAGATAAAGCAGGGTCCCTCAGAAACATTCTCTGAATTTGCCAATCGATTGATACAGGCAGTAGAAGGATCAGAACTACCTAAGGAAGCATTATCTTCCGTTATAAAAGATTGTCTTAAGCAAAAGTCTCATCAGAATATTAGAGATATCATTCGGGCGGCTCCTGATGATCTGGAGACTCCGGGTGAAATTATTAAGTATGTGCTGGACAAACAACAAGCAACACCATTGCCCAGTGATGGCCTGACAAAGGCATGGCTTTCGGTTATGACCGCACAAAATAATCAATCTAAGAACCCCTGCTTTAAATGTGGCCAGATAGGTCATTACAAGAACCAGTGTACAGCTCCAGAGAGACGGTATAAGGTTAGAGAAAAATGCCAAGCCTGCGGGAAGCTGGGTCATGAAGCCCGATTCTGCCGAAGATTTACTCTCATGCCGCAGGGAAACGAAATTGGGAAGGCACCTTGGGCCCAGGGTCCTTCCCACGATCAAGAAGTTGGGCCAGTCACCCCGTCGAACTCAGGCAGGGGGAGAGACCAAATCTCTCGCCCACGGTGGCGTTAACTATGGATCTTAGCCAACGCCCCCTAATCGATATAATCTTGACTTATATGGGATATTTGCAATATGACAAGATCCCTCGCTCCATCCTTACCACTGCCTTGCTTGATTCAGGGGCAGATGTTACGGTGGTAGCAAAAAAGGACTGGCCACCAGATTGGCCTGTGCTTAACTCAGCGACAACCATCTCTGGGGTTGGGGGTACAATGTCAACTGGCGAGTCAGCGGAATTGGTAGAGATCACTGTTATCAATAGGGATGGCTCCTTGGACAAGCCTGTCATTATGGAGCTTCTGATTGGGTCTGTTCCAGGCACAATTTTGGGCCGGGACTTCCTTGATGCCTTAGGGGTCCGCATGACAAATTTATAGAGAGGGCCACTGTCTACCTATTGGCAATGAATCATGCCATTCCTTTGCGCTGGAAGCAGGATGCTCGTCCTGTGTGGGTAGATCAGTGGCCCCTTCCTTATAAAAAATTAACAGCGCTCAAGCAGTTGGTTTCACGAGAACTTCTTTTGGGCCATTTGGAGCCCTCTCTTAGTTCTTGGAACACTCCTGTTTTTGTTATTCGAAAATCCTCAGGGTCATTTCGGCTCCTACATGACCTTCGCATGGTTAATGCACAGCTTATCCTCTTTGGTCCGGTGCAGCAGGGCAGTCCTCTATTATCAGCTGTACCAGAAGGTTGGCCTTTGGTGGTTATTGATCTTAAGGATTGCTTCTTTTCCATTCCTTTGGCTGCCCAGGATCGAGAGGCCTTTGCTTTCACTGTACCCACCCTTAATAATCAAGAGCCTGCTGAGAGGTATCACTGGAAGGTGCTCCCTCAGGGTATGGCATGTTCTCCCACAATCTGCCAACTTGTTGTGGGCAAGGTGATTGAACCAGTCCGAATATTGTTACCTGATTGTCGAATTGCTCACTATATGGATGACCTGTTGCTTGCAGCTCCTAGTGAGGTTCAATTGCATGACCTGGAAAGGCGGATGGTTGAGGCTCTCACTACAGCGGGCTTTACTATTTCCCAAGAGAAGATTCAAAGGGGGCCAGGGATTGAATTTTTGGGATACCGTTTTGGACCCACAATGGTAGCACCCCAAGGCTTGGATATTAAACCCCACATTAGGACTTTGTGGGATGTCCAGAAGCTAGTGGGGGCTATTCAGTGGGTGCGCAATGCCCTCGGTCTACCTCCACGAATTATGAAACCATTTTATGACCAGTTGAAGGGATCGGATCCCAGAGAGGAGAGAGCATGGACACAGGAGATGGACTCGGCCTGGCGGGAAATCCTGCAGGCTTGCTCCTCAAATGCTCTTGCTCGATGGAATCCTGATTTACCCTTGGAGGGGGCAGTTACCAAATGCCAAGATGGGGCGGTAGGGATTCTCGGACAAACTTTGGGTTCCCGGCCACGTCCGCTCTGGTGGTTATTCTCTGTACAGCCAGTGAGAGCATTCACCTCCTGGCTTGAGCAGCTATCCACTTTGCTTCAAAAAATCAGGCTCGCTGCTGTGAGAGCCTTGGGAAAAGAACCAGATGTTTTATACATGCCAAGTGCTTTTAGAAATGTTAACCCTCTACCTGATGCCATTCTACTTGCTTTGCAAGGTTTTGGGGGTAAAATCTTCTACTCGGATTCATTGCCGATATTTGATCTTGCAAAACCCCTTCAAATTTCATTAAAACTCAGGGTATTTGACACCCCGATGGAGGGACCAACTGTATTTACAGATGCCTCTTCTGCCACTGGTCAGGGAGCAGTGGTCTGGCAGAATTCATCCAATAAATGGGAGCACAAGATGATCACAGACAAAACAGTCAGTGTTCAGGTGCTTGAAGCCAGGGCTGTAGCAATAGCCTTACGATTGTGGCCAGAAATTCCGTGTAATGTGGTCACTGATTCAGCCTTTGTGGCAAAATTGTTGCTTCGCATGGGCAATGAGGGTGTGCCTAGCACTGAAATCGCTTTCCTGCTGGAAGAGGCTCTGGCCTCCCGATCTGCATCTGTGGCTATTCTTCATGTCCGCAGTCATTCGGAGGTACCGGGGTTTTTTACAACTGGAAATGCAGTGGCTGACCGGGTAGCAGGTGGACAGGTGTTCACCCTTCAGAAAGCACGTGATTTACATTCTACCCTGCACATTGGAGCACGAGCCTTGTCACGAACGTGCTCCATTCCTTTGTCTGCAGCTCGAGATGTGGTTCAAACTTGCCCGCATTGTAATTCAGCATCTGTGTTAGGGGCGGGAGTTAACCCTCGGGGGCTTTCTCCTCTAGACATTTGGCAGACTGACTTTACTGTAGAACAACGTATGGCTCCAAAGCAATGGTTGGCGGTCACGATCGACACGTCATCAACAATCATCATAGCCACACAACATGCACGTGCTAACTCTCCTGCAGCTCAGCAACACTGGGCCACTGCCATTGCGGTCCTTGGTTTGCCGCAGCATATCAAGACTGATAATGGTTCGTGCTTCATCTCACGATCCACCCAGGAATGGCTCGAGCGTTGGGGAATATCACATTCGACAGGAATCCCTGGGAATTCCCAGGGGCAAGCAATTGTCGAAAGGGCCAACCGTGTCTTGAAAGATAAGATACGTGTCCTTGGGGAGGGGGATGGTCACAGAGGCCGGATCCCAATTGCCCAGCAGGCAGAAGTATTGGCACGAGCACTTTATGCAGTCAACCATTTTGAGCGAGGAGATAATAAACGTACCCCGATGCAAAAGCATTGGCAACCAAGAATCATCGAGGAGGGGCCACCGGTAAAGATAAAAAAGGATGATGGTACCTGGGAATCAGGGTGGTCTGTGTTAGTATGGGGCAGAGGTTATGCTGCAGTAAAAGACAGAGAATCGGGAAGAGTTTTATGGGTCCCGTCAAGAAAGATAAAGCCTGATACGGCAATCGCCAATAAGGGTGATCTAGGAGAAACAGAGAACTAATCGAAAGCTGAGTACTTTCCTTTCAGGCATGGTTGATGGGAACCCGCCAGCCGCAACCGCGAAGTGACTCTTCAGGAAAGAAGGAAGGAACAGATAAAGAACCACTGCTTGTACCTACGAGAAGGACATTTGTTGTATCGCTTGTTGTGTGTTTTTATGTATTTGTGTTTGTTACAGGGGGAGAGGGTGCTCATCTCATGTCACAACCAGAAAATATTTGGGTCACATGGTCTAATCGAACTGGGCAGAAAGATTTCTGCCTGAGTTTACAGTCAGCCTCATCACCGTTTAGTACATGCCTTATTGGTGTACCCAGGTGGGACCCAGAGGAGTTTAACGGATATGTGCGAAAGAACAAATGCGAGAAAGATGCAGTGAGCACAGTTTTCTTTATGAAGGCGTTTGAGTCTAACTTCACTCATTGGGCCAGAATGTCTGCATGCCTTATTAGATCTTTGAATACCTCCCTACCATGGGATCCACCAGAGTTGCAGCTGCTTGGATCCCAATCAGTCGGTAATGTAACATGGAATAAGAAAACTCAGAAGTGGGAACGTCCAGTTAGATGTCTATATTTTTCGGGTTTTAAGACACCGGGTCAATTGTCTAATCATAAGGTATGGCAGGGCCTGCTTGGGAATAGGACACCATTACAGAGAAGAATTGGATCCGAAACTTTCACTTTAGTTAACCCCATTCGATATGACACATATAGGTTGTCAGGGGCATATTGTGGTTTTTCTGCTGAAAGGGTGGAGGGATTCTCTCGCCCTTGTTCCGGGGATGGCTCCGAGAATGCATTTGCAGACCATTGCATAAAGGAGGGTGGGAATTGGCTCTCTTACAATCAGAAGCATGTGGTACGTCATCCTAACGGGTCCAACTATAATATCTCATGCTATTGGGGTCCTGACAATCTAGCATGCTCTGGTTGTTGTGCTCGGAAGGAACCTTTGACTGGGGAAGGATTATGGAGCAATGGTACAGCCAAAGCTCTTCCTAAGGGTATATTCTTGATATGTGGGGATAGAGCTTGGCAAGGGATACCAAAGAATCCAGTTGGGGGTCCGTGTTATTTGGGAAAATTGACACTGTTGGCTCCCAATCATTCTGCGGTGATTAATGTTATGAAAAGCATGGTTCGAGTGCAACGCCAGAAACGATCAATAAAAAATCTGGATCGGGATTGTGGGGATGAGGTTCAGTTGTGGGGTCCCACAGCCAGAATCTTTGCGTCAATCTTAGCCCCAGGAGTAGCTGCAGCCCAGGCGCTGAGAGAAATTGAGAGATTGGCTTGTTGGTCTGCGAAAGAAGCTAATGTCACCACAATGGTCTTGTCGGAACTCCTGATGGACATTAATAACATCAGACATGCTGTTCTCCAGAACAGAGCTGCGATAGACTTTCTGCTACTGGCCCAAGGGCACGGATGCAAGGACTTTGAAGGGATGTGCTGCTTCAATCTGAGCGACCACAGTGATTCAATTCATAAGAAGTTGGAGTGGATGCAAGAGCATACCAAGAAAATTGCAATTGATGATGCATTCGGCAGCTGGCTGGATGGACTATTTGGTAATATTGGCCCATGGCTTAAACAGTTTCTTAAAGTATTAATTATAGGGATTTTAGTTTTCTTAGCTTTAATGATTTGCCTACCTTGTGTGTTTCAATGTATCCAGGGTTGTTTACAGCGTATGATAGAAAGAATATTTAATGACAAAATGGAGTGCCAACGGATATATGATAAGCTTTAAGAAGAAGAAGGAACTGTATAAACCCAAGATGCCTTGGATATAATAATTAGAAAACCACTAATATTATTAGACATTGCACTACCTACCTCTGCATGAATTGTAGCTTGTCTACCTCACTTTTTAGATAACTTATATATTTTAGATTTATATGGAGACTAACATTTTTATATATTAGGTTTAGGACTAGCGTTCGCGTTGTAACGGGACATGACTTTATTGAGCATGGGGAGGGGGAAATGTTGTATTAGGCATCAGCGAGATCTCGTGCTGTAACGCGATAGGTCTTCCCATGCTCAGTAATGCATATGTATTAGATGAAATAGGAGCCCTATATAAGGGACTCACGAGGTTAATTAAACGCCATTTTACCACCCACCACATTGGTGTAAGCAGTGCGTAACTTGGCCACGGGGCCGTCGGAAGCACATTACAAAGGACGTGATTCTTTAAGGTTACTTGATAAAGGTAACAGTGAAGCTGTACTGGCTATCTCAAACCACCTCCTCACCTTGCATGTGCCTTTACAGTTTTCATGAGGATTTGTTCCCCATTAATTAGGTGGGTGATCCCACAGAAGACAGTGTCTTCACCAAGAGGGCTATGAGAAGCAAGGATAGATGAGTAAAAACAAATGGAGCCACATTAGGGTGTAGGCATGGGTAGATCACACAGCAACACAGACTAGTGTTTTCCTCTTTCTGGCAATTGACTGGCTGAAAAATGTTTATTTTCAAAGGGATAATGCTGAATTCACTTACAGCTCAAAGAGCAGAGCCTTGTAGCAAGACACAGCATGGAAATCAGCCATGTTCAGTGCCCTGCATCCCATGAAGGTACAAGAATGGGATAGTACAGATATCATGTGTAGGATGGATGAAGGCAAGTCACAGGAGATGCTGAAAGGATGGACATAAAGCAACTGCAGGCAGAGCCTAATTTTGCAAACTGAAACAAAATACTAATGGTATAGGCATGACAAGCCTTGTTGCAGCTGGTTGGGGATTTAGCTGGCTTTACGTTGTTTGGATAAGCCTGACATTTGGCTGGTGGGATGCTTGCATGGGCACACATGTGAGTGGGAGGATAAACACAGCTGAGTAAATCTGGTCCCTCATCTTGCTTCTGCACAAGCAATGGAGAGGTTCATAGTCAGCACAGATATAAGTCCTCCTCCCTCCCACATCTAAAAAGGTGCAGCTGTATTTAATAAGCAATGTATCACAGGAGTTTTTGTGGCAGTTTTGCTGATTTTTTAATATAGACAAAGCACAAATGCTTTTAATGCTTTGTCAAGCTGGTGAAGATCAGACAGCTGTGAAGAAGGAAAAAAAACAATGTACTGAGATGCTTGGGGAGATAAGAGAGAAGAAGCAATGATCTGAAGAACACAGATGATTTATATGGGTCCCTCCCCATCAAGACAGTCTCTCTAAAAAGACCACCTTCAACCAGCTCTTTGCTTTAGAAGCTAGACAGCTTTCATTTAGAGTTTATATTTTTGTATCTATACAATGTTAATGGCAACTGTCTGTAAACACCCAAACTGTTCTGTAAAACAGGCTGGCTACAGGGGACTGAGAAGGGGAGAAATTAAATGAAGTCACTGGAAGGAGAGGAAAAAAGAATGTTTGAGTTGGATGGAAAGAAAAACCTCGTCTGGCTCTGAGGTTCTCAGGCCTCTTCAGATATATTCTGTAACTGGTATCCCAGTCCCTGGTTTAACTTACAGAACTTTCTCCAGTTCCATAAACCTTAAAGAAGATGATGTATCTTCCATAACTAATATAGGAGGATAATAGAAAATTGTCTTAAACTGACAACAGCATAAGCTGTGTCATCTTTCTCCATAGCATCTGAAATTTTTTTTTATTTTATTTATTTATTTTTTTTTTCCATTATGAATGATAAAATAAATTCTAGAGCTGCAAGCCTCTCCTGAGGCTAATAAAAGAGTAATGTCTGTATTTTTTGTCTCACAGTGGATCCAGGGCCATAAGCTTAGGCCTACACCATGTTAATCTCCCCTAACATCAACTTAGAGCCCCATGAAATCTTTGTTATTTGTGAACATTAAGAAATTCCTCTTCAGAGCACTTAACCACTTCAAAACAATGTTCTTGGCTAAAACAAATACCTGGAGATTTAAATGTCAGAATTTAGGAAAACAACAAGCTCTAGATGCAGAAATGTGGACAACAGAGAACACAGGCACACAACAACCATCAGGAAAAAAGGACGGGCCCACATATACTTCATGATGTCAACACAGACACCAATGTAGGCTCAGAGGCAGCAATTCCCATGGTCCTGTGGACCCTAACCAGAAAACACAGAGATCCCATGTGTTGTGTTAAGGGACACAGAGGAGCTGCATCTGTTAGCCTCTGTATTCACATTTTTCTTTGTATCAAAGTATGTTTCTACAGTAAAGCTGATTGTCCCCGCATCAGAGCAGCTGAGGGAAGGTAACCTCCAGTTTACTACTACACCATTTGCCAGAGGTCCCTCCTCCTTCTACTTCTGCCATCTAAGTTTTATGTAAGTACTCCCTAACTCATCTTGCATCAGCAAAGGGACCTTAAGGCATGTAAGGTTGATTTGATTGACATGCAACAGCTCCACCAGAAGAGAGATGATAAACCTGTTGTTAGCCAGAACAACAATTTGATGAATAATCATCAGTCTGTTTAAATCATTAACAGAGTTTGATGCCTCTGCAAAAGACCACTATTTCTCAGGTGCTTTTATCTGTCTCACTGCCAGTGGTACCTTCATGAATTACAGTGGAATGAGGATGACACACTTCAGAAACTGCAAAGCAGAAGATGGAAAGTCAAGATACTTACTGTCCATTTGTGAGAAGTGAGGGAATCAAGGGACTTAAAAGAAAACATAGAATATAGAAGTTAAAAAGGAGAAAGAAAATGTTTTGCCTCATATTGAGTTTCCTGAATAAGAAAAATCCCCAAATTCATGTGAGTGGGAGGTGAGTTGATATGAATTTGCTTAAGCAAAGAAACGACATAATTTATCTTAGCTTTCTTATCTTCCTATACTGTATAAACAATGTTTTACAAACAACTGCTCAAATAATGAACTTTTTTTCACAAACTGCTCTTGGTATAAGTAACTAATTAAATAAATTATTCCTTGTGTATTGTTCAGACACAATGAGATCAGCTTACAGTGAAAAGCCTATTTTTGACCTTTTTTTAAAAAGTATGATATAATAATTGTCTTTGGAGAAGACACAGTTCTGTATACAGTCGGCACCAGAAATGCCTGATCAATAGACAACAGACTTTGCATGCTGTACTTCTGTAGGGAAATAACCATCTCCAGTGCACTAAAATCAGTAAGACTTATACAACAACAAATTAATTTTTCTGCGAGTACGAAGATGTTAGGTTTGTTACAATGAATTATAATATGAATAATATTCATCCTGGTATTCCAACAATGAAGAGCCTTTTCTTTGTTGTATAAGGAGCTTTTCACAAATGGTAAATAATTTCAAATACAGCTTTTGCATTGCCATCAGGACAATTGCAGAATCTAAGGTTTGGCACTCCTGCCTTCCGGCTGGGAAGATGGTCCAGAAATGGCCACAGTAATAAGGTCTCTGCCAAATCTACAAAGACTGGCTAGATGCCCTTGGCTTGGCTTCAACCAAGACTGAGTGTGTGACTGCCAAAAACACATCTAATTTCATCATGACTTCAGGAAGTTTCCAACATCAATTCTCCTTGTCTTTTCTTTTGCCCAAGTGAATCAAAGGGAAGGGATTTCAGTTATTCACAACGTTATGATGAACAGCAGTGAGTGTAACCATTCTTTAATGGACATTATACCACAGCAGCACTGACTATGTAGTCCTGCTGAATACTTATGGCTTTGTACAAACTTGCTGCCCACTCTACCCAGAACATTTTTGAGCAGAGATAAAAGAAACTGGATCTTTTCGCATGAAACATGTAAGCTAATCCATTATATTTAACGATAAATAATTCTTCATTGAAAAGAAGAAATCAAAAAACGGATAATCACATTGTCAGGATGGTAACCTAGGACACCAAGAACACAACTGAGGCATTAGAATAAATGCAAATAGAATAAATAGAAGTTGCTGACATGAGAAAAGCAAACCAAAGGATTAGGTGAAAAAATTCAGCATTCCAGCAGCAAAGATGAAGTGTAATCCAAATCCTATTTTTCCATACATTAATTTGTTCTAGTTTATCAGTGCACTGACCTGTACAAGACTGCCTCAGGGGAATCAATTCAGTATCTTTGAGACTCTGGTAAGGTTTTGTAAGTAAATAGCTGATGGAAGGACAACTGAGTTGAATCTCCCTTTCTATCCATTCCTCATTGTAGAGCAGACCATTGTTCTTTCTTTTCACTGTATACTGAAACATTTATCCGAGGGTACTCCAAAACAAACCTAGTGGCTGATTGCCTAAAGTTAGGATGTGGGGAAAGTAAGTGCTGATAAGAAGATCCAAGCCAGTATGTAGCTAAACTGTAAATTAAATATATATACATATATATATATATATATTCAGACATGGTTTTATAGCAGTATTGACAGTGCATGCATAAAGTAGGCAGTTCTAAGGTTAGAGGCTTACTGGGGTGAAGGAAATAGATATTTTTCCCATGCCCAAGTGGTGGCCACCTGGGGAAAGGTCAAGAGCACAAGTTAGGATTTCTCCTGTAATGGGTCCAGGTGAGAAGCAGCATCCCCACCCCAGCACCTCAACAGCAGCAGAGATTCCCACTTCCTTTCTGGACAGATTTGGCCAGGCTACACCTGTTGAGACTGAAACTTTCTCTGACTTGTTCAACTTTAAATAAAGGGGAAGCAAAAAAGAATTTTGAAATTGTGTTATCAGAGGAACAAGACAGCAGCAGGAAAGCACAGCTACCATAAAATGGCCCAGTGATAGCTTCATTTGTCTCTCTATACCAAGGATGAATCAGATACTGCAAGCCAGAACATTACTGGTATAGCAACTTCATTTCTCCAATCAGAGTAATTGTGTGTATCCTGCCATTGTAAAGTTTAAAATGATCTCTGATTTTAATTTTCTTCATAATATTTAATTTTCAGATGTATTGCCAAAACCACTAGCAAAAAATCAAAGGACTATAAATAAGGAAACTATGTGTTTCATGTAGCAGTATAATTTTTTTCATCTGTATCTGGAAACAAATTGCTTTCTATGTTATATCTATTTGACAAAATATGTAAAACATAATACTATTATTTTTCATTTGACATAGAAATACCTGCTTCCGTACTGAAAGAAAACTCTTAATTTCATCAAGCTGCTACCACAGGCTATGCCATAAGTGAATAACTTAACTGAATTACAGCTTTGCAGTTCATTTCCATCACTTATTTCATCAAAGATACTTCTAAAATGAAAATATTTCATTCACCCAAAAATAAATCTGGCTGAAAGCAACTTCAGTGACCTACACAGAAGATGATTAAATAATGAGGCTTGGAAGAAGCTTCCAAGCCTTGGAAAGCTCAGAGAAAGATTTTTTATCATTATGCCCCTAGGGCCTGGAGAGATTTGGATTCAGAGATCAGGACTGAGTGTGACCACACACGTTACACAGGTCTAGTTCTAGAAGTTCCTTCACTGGGAAACCTTTAGGGGGAATGTTCCCTGTCAGCATGGAATATCTTTGCAATCTATATTTTCATGAATCCTTGAAGAATTCTCTTGGCAGACCTCAGTAGGACTTGTTCTAGAGGTCAATTTTGACTATCATTTTCCTGAAAGAAATCTGGATTAATTCCACTGACTTGATGAGCAGCCCTTGGGATGACATCTGTGCCCTGGGCACAATTCTTCCTGTGATGTGAAAGCAGATGAAGCTCATTTGATTGAAACATTGCTATATGTTCAAACAACGGTCTTCAAATAAACCTGTTGCACATCACTATTCTTCCATTTCAGTTTTGTAAGCAGGAGGAAAATGTGACTACTTTTAGTTTTTTTAGAAGGACTTTACAGATCATGACTATGATTTCTATCATGAGCAAACCCTCTGAAACCTGGTGCATAAGTAGGGACCCACTGTCTTCTCACATAAATTGTCATGGCATGAATCAAGTCCTAAACATGAAGTAGGTGGCTCATACAAATCAACTTCTCAAAGCTTTCACATGGTATGAGATAAAAAAAAAAAAAAAAAAAAAAACAGATATATCAAAATAATATGATCATCATTATAAAAAAGTTTTTATGTAGTTTTACTTTACTACTATAGAGGCTTTTATGTAGTTTTTTTACTAGTCAGCTGCTGTCTATTGTTCTGGGATGCAATGGGTTGGCCACTCACCACCATACAGCAGCACTACTGCTTTCTTCTCCCCATGCAGAAAACATGTTCTATGGAGTCTTACACTATCACCTGGGATGATGGCTCTTTGTGGATGTACAGCACAGTCATGCACAGTCAGCAGTTACAGAATTTTATTATTGTAATAAATTATTATTCATTTTCATATGCCTTTGATTTGGGATTTTCAAGAGAGAGCTCAGAGAAAACAATTTGACAGAGTCATTCAAGCCTAGCCAGAAATTCCTAAGAAACATTAAGAATGATTTATTCTTGCAAGATTATCTATGTTAATTTGTTTTGTAGCCCTACAAAGTTCAGAGTTAGTTTGGACTAATCTGAAATGTTGGATGCTACTCTAAAACAATCAAGGAAATAAAGTTTGTTTTTTCTAGTCACAAGTTACAACTGCATGCAGTCCAAATATTACATTCCTCGTCCCATATCAGAATTGTCTGTCAGAATATATAGTATATAGATAGTCAGATATAATTGAAACACATGTATTTTGATATGTGAAGATGCAGGTTGTGCCTTTCATGTTTTCTCAAAATGGAATCTGACAATTACCAAAGAAATTGCGGAATTAACAGACTTCTTGTTCTGAAATTAAGCAGGAAAAAAAAAAAAAAAAAAAAAGAACTTTCAGAAAAAGAGTCATGTTTACAATGTTATAGCATCTCTGAAATCCTTTTACTTAACCTTCACTACCAAAACTGAAGTTGTCAGAGTGGAAGAGCTCTTCATTGCAGGCAAATTTTACTTTTTGAATTTTATGAAAATGTTAAGAAAGGAAAAAATTAAAATACCTTACAAATGATATGAAAATATTTCTCTTCTTTGAACAGTTGAGATGTCTGGAACACATGGTGGTCTTTGGAGCTCAGGAGACTCTGGGTGGCTGATACTGGTGAAATCCATTACTCCTGTCAGCTTCTGAACACATTCTCAAGATGTTTCTTTCTTACATATATTATAACACATCAACACTAGATTAAGCTTGGTCACTCCATCTCCATTTTTCATAACATTACTCCGAAGCTAGCAGCTGCAGTGACAGGTTTGCAGAATGGAGGCTTGCACTCAAGCCACCAAGAAAACTCACCCACCTGTGTCACACCACCTCTTTCCCCAAAGTTCCACAACTCTGTCCCTAGGACACTGGCTAGAGAGTGCCCTGGCCTAATGTTAAATTTCCAGCCCCATGGCAGGAGCACAAGAGCAGGAGAGCTATGGGACAGGCAGCTACAGCCATAACCTTTCATGTGGTATGCCACCAAGGGTCAGCGTCAACAAGGTTGTAATAAGTGGCAAACTGGAAATAGAATTAGATCTTGCTATTCTGTGCTTCACAAGTAATGACTGGATAAGCAGCAAAAGGAGATTTGAAAGTGTTAAACTTCTGCAAATCTTTTCAGAGTCAGAGCCTTTGCAAGATATTAAACCCATTAAGCTACATACCCCTCATCAAATCTGGATGTCATAACAAAGTCCTGTATTGGTGCAGTGTACCAAGTTCATGACCTGCATCTGTGGCGTCCAGCAAGAGGGCACAAACATAAGTACACAATTAAAATAAACAAGTCGATGCTAGCAGAACTCATCATCATCACTGCAGCTAAGAGAAAAGGCAAATGCATGATATCTTTCCGTACTTGGCTGGTAACCATAGCATGAACAGAAAAAGGGGAAAAATCAACTGTTGAAAGTCTCCCTCTTTATAGTCACACACTGATACAGCATATTGTGCATCTGATTGAAGAAGAATATGAATTAATTTCATGCTCAAATCCTTACTTTTAGCCATTAAATCACTCATAAGTGGGAAACAAAGTATTGTTCTAGTACTTTCATTGCATAGGTTTGGGCATAATCCACCAACTAAAATCAACAAAGACAAATCTTTCTCATTACTGAAGCATAGCTAGTGCTTCCTAATTTTCATGGTAATAATGAATAGCAATTAGTTGGTTACTGGTGTGTAGGAGAGTTGCAACACATAAGCAATCCAAATGGTGCTTCGAAAGGCCTCATACTGTTCACTGCTCTATCAGTTTAAAGCCTAATTAATGATCCATATAATAATCAAATTAACTTGCAATGAAATGTCATTATGTCTTACCCTCAGGAAATGCCTTGCATAAAAACTTGAAGCTGAAGGAAGGACTCATTTCTAATCCTGTTAGCTCATGAGTGATAATAATATGCCAAGTTAGAAATCAGGGTTGGCTCGAAAATAGCAATATTCTTGAGAGCTGCTGTACAAGTGGCTTAATAAAACTGCATTTCTATAACTGCCAGGAAAACAAGGAGTTAGGAAACATAATTACTGCAGCTTTCAGCAACCAGCAGGCTCTTGAGGAAAAAATTGTTGTCATGTAAACTAACATGTGAGCGTTCTATGAATGAATGAAGTTCCTAGCTGCAGCTTCTGGAAAGAGGTGACATACCCTGATGAAAGCCTGGGGCGCTGCAGAGGTGACAGCATTAACCGCAGCTGAATGAAAGCAAAGGAATCTGCAGCTCCTCTTAAAAAACAATATCTTTCATTTTAAGAGATATGAATGTTTCCAGAAAAATCCCAGTGAGCATAAACAGCCTTTGAATAATTTTTGCTCTGGAAAGCAATTGGATATCGATAAAACCTCATGTAAATGACTTTCTGCATGTACTTGCAGTAAGTCCTAATGATATTATTGTCTAAAAATCATTGCTAATAATTTCTGTTTGGAGTAGTGTTATGGAACTCAACACCTAGCAGAAGCAGTTGAAAATGGTGAGGTCAGTAAAGAACTAATTCTATAGTTCAAATACATATTAAGTATTTTGAGTTCTTCCAATGACTTCCAGGTATTTATAAGAGTTGATACAATAGGATTTGCTACTTATGCTTTTGTTTTACAGATTGCAAAAAGAGGTAAAGGAGCTAAAACACAGTGCTGTCAGCCACAAAGAAATCTCATGATAGTGCCCAGATGATAACTTGAATCAACCCATGTTTGCTCATGCCATTATCTTCCTAACTGTCTACAATTCCCAAACTGCACTGCAGTTTTGAAATTCATCTCAAGCCTACCACTTGACCTTCAAGTATCTAAACAAGGAAAGGCTGTTTAACCACTACCAAATAGATTCACCACAATACAAGATTAGTCTTTGTGATCAGGCAGAACTAAACACTCATGAAACCTAGTCGCAAATCCACCTGCAGGAATAAACAAGCACACTTGTTCAGTGCAGCACATAAAGACAGGGGGAGGGAATCAACCAATGTATTTTTCCATAAGTAGTTAAAAAATCAACCGGCATTTATTTCTCCTTGCAGTGGGGAAGCAATAACTGTTGCCACAACAGCAGAGCAGACAAACCTCAGACTGCAAAATAAAATCTGAATTTGCTTCTCAAACACTAGTGAACTTTTGTCAAATCAGTCATATGCACACTGGGTTAAAAAATAAAAATTACTACTGCTATATTTCAGCTGTGGCTGAAAGGCCTTCTAGATGATAAGGCATGACAGTAGGGCAACGGCCACCCCAAACTCCCTAATGCAACTGCTACTAAGGGCAGTTAAGAGCATGCTTTTTTCACTCAGCTGTATTGAAAACACAGAAAAGCTATTAAGTGAAGATAGAGTTGATGACTTGGAAGAAAAGAAGACAAATTTCAGTCAGTTTCAGTCTGAAGGTTTATAAATTGGGGTTTATAAATATTAGTTTCTGTAAAGAAGTGTTTCCTAACGTCCAGCCTGAACTAAAGTTAAATATGTGGCGAAACAGTTTGGAAATATAGATGGTACTGCCTGCTCCTTTTTTCACCTCAGGATATACATAGTGCATTAGTAATTTTTCCAATACTTCAATTTGGCACATGAAGAAGGAAACTAGTACCTGCAAAGATGCTGGCTCTCTTCAGGAGCAGAATCAGCCCTGCCAGCTTCAAGTCATCACTGCACAAGCACAAACATGTTCCAGAACCAGCCTGGTGCTGTAAGTGAAAGCGTTCTCCCAGTGGAAATACAGTCCATGTTCTTAACTGAACAATTTGTGTGGTTTGCAAACCCAGCTTACACATCCTGCACCACATTTCCACCACCAGGGATGCATTGAAGTGTATTGCAAGGGCACACTAAAATCTTTGCCTTATGCCTGAAGGCATTTAAGCCAAGATTGGGCAGAGCACTGGGCAGCCTGATCTAGTGGATGGCAGACCTGCCCATGATAGGGAGTCTGAAAACATGGTCTTTTAATGTATCCTCCAACATAAGCCATTCTATGATTCTATTATACTTTCAGCACCATCTTGCATGCAGCATGGCTAACTAACTGTGAAACAGGGCTGGTCCATCCACACTTTGTCAGCCCTAGAACTACACTGTGCTTCCCCAACATTCCTTGTCCTCTGACCCTACGTTAGCACACAGAGTGCTGTATGGATGGCAACATCTGCTTGTGTCCAGCACCACATCGGAGATACTGAGCCATGCAGTATCTGTGCCAATCTTCCTGAGGTAATCCACCCCAACAAGTTTGTCCAAAGCTGCCTTGTTCTGAGGTACATTGATGTCTCTAAGTTCTAGTCTTTCCCTTCTGTTATCCATCTTCCTCTTATGCCTCCCTTAATAATGAAAAATTGGGAGCAGTCATGTACAGATAACTGTGAATTCTGAATAAAAGGAATGCTGGTTTTCCTTTTTTTCAGTTTAAACATCTTGACCAGCTCATAACAAGATCACCATGAAAGAGGTTCAGATAAGTTTATGTTAGGGTTAATCGTGCACTAAGGCACAACTATGAAGGGAGGCATACTTTTTTCTCTGGTAAGAGCGGGTTCATAAAAGTAAAGTGACATGGTCAATTTTTGAGTGGAATGTCTGATAGCAGCACTATACACTCCACTTGACAATTCCAGGTAAAGTGAACTGAAAATGGAGTTTACCAAAAAAACAAGTATTTTTATTGCAGTCTTGAAACCTGTTCGCAAATTCCTTTATCAGAACAGAAATCAAGCCTGCATAAATTTTGTCTTTCACGGGACTGTAGGTTCAGGCAGTGAATCTGGATGCATACAGTGATTTCCTAGAACTTGAGCTGTCATTGCACCATCCCATGCCCTGGTTGCAGCTCAGGCAATGCTAATCATGCACCAACATTTTGACCTCTGCTGAGTGGTGGGTGTGCTCCCAGTGTCACAGGTGGTGCAGGGCAGGGGCCAGGTGGCAGTGCCGGCTGGGCTGGGCTGTGTGAGGGCCACAGGACACATGTTGGACATGCCTGGTGTACTGGAATTGTTCCAGCACTTGGTACTGGGGAGCAGTATGTGATTCTTGGGGCATTTAAGCCATACTAAGCTGAAGAATTGTCAGGGCTTTGCATCATCTTCAGTACTGAACCTGGAAATAACCTTACCGAGGAGAAATCATCAGTCAAGTCTCAGTGATGTGAGAATTTAGTCCCCAGAATAATTATGTTTCTTTGAAGATGGAACAAGGAGATTGTTCATCCCAGCAATCACCCTGCTGGAAATGGCTTCCAGATTGCTGGTGTTTTCTAATTGACACCCCAAAACGCGCATAACTGTCCCTGGGGCTTCCACGTTGTAGCTTAGGGTAAGGAAAGGACTGAGCAAGATACTCTAACCCTTTTCTTTAAAATAAATAAATAGATAGACAATTAAATAAATATTCACATCTGAAAAAATAATCCTATATAGGCATATAGTACAGGCATTTATATTCAAGACAAAATTAAGAACTGCTGTGTTTACTCTACACTTTCAAAGTGGTGCACATAATATTTTCTAGACATGAAAGTTTAAAAATGCCTTAATTGAAGCCAAGTGACTGCTGGATATATGATTGTTTATGCTGAATTAGCAACACATGATAACTAGCTTCTCCCAGAGTTCATCACTTTGAACATAGAAATGAACTGGATGTTTTCTGTCCATTAAGAAAATGAAATGCTTTAAAGGATTTTTAAAACCAAGATGATTTAAAGCAGAACAAATGGTACCTATTTCAGTTTTTCTGGGTACAATCCTGCCCTCCCACATGAAAAAGGCTCCCTCTCCCTTGATATAGAACAGAACTGTGGCTGATGACAGTGAATGTGAATATGAAAAATATGAATGTGCTACTGACTCCAGAGGAAAGAGCGTCTGATACTTTATCGGATTTCCTGTGGTGGTTCTTTGATCAGAAGAAAAATAATTAAGTTATTTTTAAAAAACTGTCATCAAGTGGATGGTAATGTTGTAATATATTGTATTAAAATACACATTTCAGAGAGCTTAATAATAGGACTGAAAACAGGAATAAGGGAAACTGCTCTGTGCAGATTTCTATCATGTGGGAGTAAAGAACAGTACTAAGCAAAGATTAGCCAAAGCTGTGCTGTCTGAATGTAGCTGTCTTCTTTCCCAAAGTCTGGGGGTGTTACATCTATGGAGATGATCCATATTTACCACCTTGTTCCAAAGCAGATTCCAGTATTACATTTCCTTTCCTTTTTGCTTGAGAAGAGGATGACTTCACTCTAGCAGAAGACAAAGGAGTGAACTGCTGTTGCTTTCTGGAGATATAAGGGTAGAAAAGGGTCTTATGCCCTTCTTAAAACAGAGAAACTTCCACCCCTCTACAGCCACCTTCTGTATGCATGGATCAGAATCTCTGAATAAATATAATGAAAATGCAAACACTCGGATGTGTGTTTTGTTCCTTTTTCAATACTGAACAACTGCAAATCTAATTCTACACATTTTCTTTTCATGCTTCTTCCATGAGGAACCAGCTGATGACTCTAATGTACAGAACTGCATTCTGAAAGATGAGTTGCCTCTATTCAACCCAGTGGTGGTATTGGACCAGAATATACCTTCTGTCACTGGGACGTTGGCCTACACTGAAAAGCTGCAGTAGTCTAATAGTGTCACTGACATGAAGTTTTACCCACACAGCTGGTAAGTAGACAAGAACTGATGTGGACACCATAATATCGCTGAGGGCCAGGGTTGGGTCTGACTATTCCCTGCTGCCAATGTATCTCCACAGTATCTTCACAGCAATACTAGCTAGGTAGGTTACAACTTCCTTACAACTGACACATTTTTTGTAAATATTAGAGATCTAGTCTGCATTACAGATTTATGCCACCCATTACACATGGAGGGGAAAAGAAAAATTGCATGAAATGACTGTACTGTCATGCAGATGATACAAGATTTTCTCATATAGGAAAAAGTAGCTAACCATCTCCAACAGAACACCAGCACAGCCAGTATATGTTATCTGCCCTCTGTGAGGTTACAGTCACAAAGTCATGTAGCACAGAGCCTGAGGTATGGAAATTCCTCAGGGCAGAAGAGTCCTCTGTCCCACCAAAAGCAGTATTTGTCTTCTTATGAAATTGGGATGCAAGTTCAAGTCACTGAGACAGCCAAAACCCCATAGCAGCCAAGAGGTTCAATGCACCCCCTCCCAGGCAGACTCTAACAGCATTGTGGGAGGGTTTTTTTGTTTTGTTTTGTTTTGTTTTGTTTGTTTGTTTGTTTGTTTGTTTAAAAAAAAAAAAACAACAAACACAGTTTGAGACCCTCTTCAAGTATCAGTTCTATTACTCTGTGCTGGAGACAAGATTAGTACAATCCCACTGACATCAGATGAATTGCACCAGGAACGAACATAGTCCATTAAAATGCTACCACCCCTATTGTTCCTTTTCAAGAAGGAAAAGCCTGCCTTTAGGCTAAAATATTTGTGTAGCAGAAGTTACTTCCAGACTTCAAATAATTGAATGAGGTGCTGCTGGAAGAAGTATTTATGATGGAAATAGATTCAGTGCTCTAAATGTAGCAGGCTAGGGAGGAAGGACATCAAAGCCGTATGTCAAACTGTTGTGCTCAAAACGGCTATTAAAAAAAAAAAAAAAAAAAAAAAAAGGGTTCTGAAAATATTACATTTTGTATAACCACACTTAAGAAAACAATATATTAAGAGATGCTTTCCTTAACGGCTGTGTGGACTGTCAGGAGACAATTCCCTGGAGAGCCAAGTAGATGACACAGATCAGTCTCCACTCTTGGATTTGCTATTCACAGCTACTGGTACAACCTTGTTCCTAGCTCACGGTTTACTCCTCACATCCTTCAGGACATTTCATCACATACTATTACAGATACCACCCACACAAAATCTGCAGTCCCCTTAAGCTTACTCCTTTTTGTGCAGTGGAGAAAATCCAAAGTACTCCTGCCCCAGGCTAGCAACATACAATAGGCAGAATTTCATTCAGTTCAGTCTGCTGGTCAGAGTAGAGGATCACACACATCCCTGCAATAACATCTCACGTTGAAGCAGGGAAGACGGCTGAGAACAAGTTGCTCATAAGTCACAACAGCAGGAGCTGACTATGATCAGGCAACCAGGTGTTTTCTTAACCCCCTTAGCAATTGCTTTGTTGGCCCAACAGTAGAAATAGGAGGATATACAAACTCCATGCAAAAAATATTTCTCAATTACATTTGATGTCTGGTTCTGACCCGGTGCTTGTACCTCCTTGTACATCTATATGTTTACCATAATAAACTCTCCCATGTCAGCTGGGAGCAGAATGTTATGGCATGAAAGTTACTGTTGATGGGACACTATCTGCTAATGCAGTTGCCTTGGACAACAGGAAAATATGAACTAGCAATGTGATTTTGCCTCTAATATCTATGAGTCCAACTAAAAAGGATGAACAGCCAGAATTTTCTACCAAAATAAATACTACCAACATTTAAATATCATCATTACAGTTAGGGATGACTAACCAAAAGAGGACGAAGATATTGCCATAAGTTTCTCAGCAACACACCTAATAAAATAGTGGCATGTTGTGTTCTAGCTCTCCTGATTTGGAAGAAGAAATAACACTCACAGCTTGGGCAAAATGCTGAAAATTGTGAGAAACAAATGAACTGATGAATTCTACAAATGGACTTTCAAATGAACTTCAATCAATTACTCTTGAATAAATACCTTACTAAAAAATTCCAATTTTTAATGTATTTATTGTCAAAATGACACGTAGCTGACATATTTTATGACAAAACTATTTTTCTACTCACCTCAAGGTGAATACCTCACAATAAAAAATGAGAAGGCAGACAGAAGAACTTCTCCTCTGGATCCTGGAAATGTGATACATGGTGGGTCTACTCACAATGCAATGCAGCCCTTGCACAACCACTTAGAAGAAGGTTAATTTATATATTCATAATTCCTAGGAGAGGTGGACCAAGCCAAATGTCTTCAAAATCAGCAGCCCTTTTCTTTACAGTTTTAGTAAGTCAACAACAAAGTGCTCGGCTTGTTTCTGGTGTGAAGAACAGAGTTACCTATTACAAAGGCCAACCCCTGAGGGATGCAGCATTCCTTCTACAGCCAGCTTTGGGAAAGCTTCCTGCTGGCTTAAGGAGTGTCTGAATTAGTAAAGCTTCTAACCACACAAAAGCTAGATCATGCACCTGAAAATCCCATGGATAGAGGTTGATGGGATGTCATGTCTTATTCTCAACTGTATTGCATTACAGTTGCCTCTAAAATACAAAATACTATTTTGACAAGAAAAAAATGATGTGGAAGCAGGATTTTAATGAACCTAATTCAATATCCAACCGTGCAATGGAATAATGGAAACTGAGTCACTGATCACATGATGAGTCATATTCCAAACCACAAGAAGCTCAGAATGAATCAAATGTTTAATTGTAAATAATAACACAACCTCATTACAAGATCAGAGCTGTGGGCAGCTCAGCACCTCTAATTTTTCTGTTAACATTGTGGAGCAGAGAGGCTGTAATGAATTCCCAAGAAAACATATTATGTTAGGAATAACCACATGGAAAGAACTGACAGAAAGTTAACAGGCTGCTTGCCAGCTTGAAGCCCAAAGTAGTCAGCCTGCTGGCTCTTTGCTGTCTAAAAGGAAATTAATCTCAAAATATTTACTTTCACATCCCTTGCTGGAGCACACATAAGCCTGTCCTAGACCTTGCATCCAAAATCTTACCAGCTTCATGGTCATGGCCAGGCTGTGGGGTTTTTCATGTCTGCAGAATGCTGTCTTCATTCTGCTTGTCCCAGAAAGCTACTGGACAGGCAGGTGTAGACAGACTCTGTGGATGACAACAACAGCAAGTAAGGGAGTCCTCACCTCACTCCACATAACACTACATAGTTTAAACTTCATTGCCAAAAGCCTCTATGGTGGATAACACAGCCCACAGCAAGAAAGCTGCCCTGGGGTCCGGCATACTACAGTGGCTAGGTGTCCCCAGGAAATGTCATTATTGCCTGCTTCAGTGGCACAGTGTTCCTATTCTTTCTTGCTCAGAATAGTTAAAAAGCTTTGCTGTCACCACAGCCAAGTCTTTCCATTTCAGTCTTTCTTTGCCATCCCTAGGGGTAAGTACTGGGTCCAGTCTTGCTCAGAATCTTCATCACTGACCTGCATCCTGCTTTCACACTAAACCAAATCCTTACCCTGCCACCAGGACCTTCCTTCAGTCAAATTCTTCTGCCCATTGCTTTCAGGCTGGAAGGACCTCATGTGGAGTCCTTCTTGAGCATCCAGAGCTTGCTCAACAGTACAGTGCTTTTATCTGAAGTGCTACAGTAACAACACAGGTCCAGTTCACTTTGTGAAAGCCAGTGCTTTCATCAAAGATTTCTACAGACATCTGTTTCTTCATTAAAGGGATGAAAGAAATGAAACAAGAAACTCAGACTACAGTGAGAGAAGGATGAGTGAGATTTTGTTGCTTGGATAGAACAGAAGTCATGTCCTTTTATTTTGTTTTGTTTCTTTTTGTTTTTCTAGTTTTGTTCCTAGATCTATACTTATCCTAGAATTATCAAATCATAGAATTGTTTGAGTTGGAAGGGACATTTAAAGGTCATCTAGTCCAACTCCCCTGCAATGAACATAGAAAAAAATTTTTCATGTTTACTCTGATCTTTTGGAAATTATATAAAATAAGCCAGATCAGGTCAGATATTCATATCATTATGACTGCTGGTTAAAAAAAAGAAAAAAAAAAAAAAAAAAGACATTTTTTTCCACATAAATAAAGCAGCACATAGATTTTTTTGTGGGGAAAAAAATAAAATAAAATAAAATAAAATAAAATAAAATAAAATAAAATAAAATAAAATAAAATAAAATAAAATAAAATAAAACAAAACAAAATAAAACTATTTATTTATTTCTAAAGGTGTTTAGCTGAAGCTCCCCTCACATTTGGAAATAAGAAAATAAATCTGATCAATTTTTGTAATTGTTCAGAGGCAAAAAGTACACATACATCAAAACCTAAATAATAAGAATTCATTCGTAGAAGTGAGAAACATTGCCTATTTCATATAGAAAAACATCACAGCTTGAAAAAATTTCCTATAAAGGGTGTATGATAACCTTATCATCACTTTTTCTCTCAAACTTTTTCTCTCAGAGAATGGCCAGGCACTGGAATGGCTGCCCAGGGTTGTCCTTTCCAATCTTGTGACACTATGATCACCACAAAAGTTGTTGTAAAGTAGTGAGCAACAACCATCACTTCCTTACAAACTCATTATCAATTAAATACTGGGAATACCTAATTGTTTTCAGTTGCTCTTTATTTGTGAGAGGCTTCCTAATATCTGAAAGAAGCGCGTTTAATTCATGAATCTTCCAGTTATCCTGAAAAGGAAAAACCCAAAGTCAGCCTCAACTGATTGGACAAAAATCTATCTTTGAAACTAAAATCTCTAAGAGGAAGTATCTCATCCAGACAGAATTACAAAATCTCTTGTACAGCCCAAAAAGAGATTGTAATCTTGAACTATTTCGGAGGAAAATGCTGTTTTAACAGGAGGAGCTTCAGCCTGTCATTAATCAAAATTGCTTAGAGCTACATCAGCTAGAAAAGAGAAAAAGTGTGGATTCTTATGGATCTTTTTCAGGTGTTTTTGAGGTACTATTCATCTAAACTGTGAGATGAGATCATCTATGCTTTAAATAGAAAAGGAGAGATACTCCCATCTTCAGAGAATCACAACTGCAACGCTTACAATCCATTCCTGATATTTGAACCAAATTTCTATATAGACTTGGGAAAGTCATATGATTTCTCAAGGGAATATCTGATAAACTTTTACAGCAAGAAATGTTTACTGAATATTTACAGCAAGAGTAGGGTTGGTCTCTTCTCATGGGTGACAGGTGACAGGATCAGGGGAAATGGCCTTAAGTTGTGCAAGGTAAGTTTAGGTTGGATATCAGGAAAACTTCTTTACAGAAAGGGTTGTTAAGCACTGGAATAGGCTCCCCAGGGAGGTGGCTGAGTCACCATCCCAGGAGGATCCAGGATTTGGATGTGGTGCTCAGGGACATGATTTAGAGGAGGATTGTTAGTTAGGGTAGTATGGGTAGGTTGTGATTGGACTCAAAGGTCTTTAAGATGATTCTATGATTCTATGAAAGTCTTTAAAATGGAGAGTGTGTTTGTTTTGCACACCTATTTCGATAGCATCAAGATGAATACAAAGTTAATCCCCTCAATTGTTTGAATGCTCACATCATTAGTCTTTACTTACAGTCTTTGAACAGCAGTTTCTCCCTGGTCCTAACCATTTTCAGCTCCTCCCAAACAACACTTCCAAAAAAAACCTTACACACAATTAGAAAATCCTGACATCATATTAGTAGTTCAAAGGTGATATGAAAAGCTAATTATTGCTTCTGAAGTCACTTCAAAGTTTGTGTGTCATAGAAAGCCAGGACAACAAAGGGATGGATTTCACCAGATAGTGCTAAGAAATAAAAGCAATACAGAATCAGCATAGCCTGGAAGAGAGGACTAAAATGCTGCATTCAGGATCAAGCTGGTCATACTGTAAAGTACTGAACTACACTAGAAGTCAGTAGGAACACAGCAACATAAGGTCAAATTAAAAATTCATCTAGTTCAGTAACCACTTTTGGGCAACTGTAGTGACAGATGCTCAAATAACAGGAGAATTAGAGTGATCTTCATTTTTGGTCTGTCTGGTCTGAGATCTCCCAACACAAGGCTTCTTTCAGGGCTCCTAACTTCCTGAATCACTGTTCCAAAACTGAACTTAGTTTGTGAATAATTGAACTGATTCTGAAAATCTTACTGGTTTTGGGAAGTCTTTGCAGGATGCATTTTCAAGAAACAGTGAGGGTACAAAAATTAGAAGCATGGATACGTCAGTTTAATAAGAGCTGACACAGCTGAACACCGTGCTTGTAGGGTAGCTAAGGTTTCTGAAATGGCATGAGTTTAAAAATATAGACATACAGAACATTTTCATAAGATTTTTATATAAAATAATAACCATTTTTATTTCTTCCAAAATAAGGAATTCTTTTTATTTATTCTTTTTCCTTGTCTGATAGTTAAAAATCTTAATTTCCCAAAATATTACGTTTTTATTTTCTCAACAGTATAAATTTCAAGTGACTGGGAAAATTGTGTCATTAACTACACCAAGAAGACAAAACTCTTGAAAAAAATAAAAAATAAAATTAAAAAAAAAAAAAAGTGCAGGTATATCAAATGAATTCAAAAAGGAAATAACAACATAGAAAATTATCTAAAATCTCATGGAAAACATTGCATTTGCAATGCAACAGTGGAAGACAAAAAATAGTAAAGAATGAAGAGACTTGGAAAGGATTATCAGAATCCTCCAGCATTGCATGTGTTCTCTTATAAAAGCATCTTTAATAACCATTTTCTATTTTTGACTTGCATGCACCAAGCTTATAAATACTTTATGATTTTTGTGGATCACTTCTGAATGGAGTGCTTTACCAGTCTATTAATGGCAAAAGGATATAGCTTTAAAGAAAGCATGTCTGGGTAAAATCATAGAGTCACACAACCATTTGGGTTGGAAGGGACCCTGAAAGGCCATCTAGTCCAACTGCCCTGCAGTGATAAGGGACATCTACAGTCAGATCATGTTGCTCAGTGCCTTGTCCAGCCTGATTTTGGAATGTCTTCAATGATATGGCACCCATCACCTTTCTGGGCAACCTGTTCCAGTGCCTCACCACACTTATTGAAAAGAATTTCTTCCTTACATCCAGTCTAAAACTTCCCTATTTTAATTTTAAACCATTCCACCTTGTGTTGTCACAACAGAATCTGCTAAAAAGTCTGTCCCCTTTTTTCTTACAGCCTATCTATGGATACAGAAAGGCTGCTCTCAGATCTCTCCAGAGCACTGTCTTCTCCAGGCTGAACAGCCCCCACTCTCTCAGCCTGTCCTTGTAAGAAAGATGTTCCATTCTTTGGATCATTTTTGAGGCCCTTCTCTGAACATGCTCTAACAGCTCCATGTCTCTCTTGTACTGAGGACTCCACATCTGGGCACAGTATTCCAGGTGAGGCCTCACCTGCACAGAGCAGAAGGGCAGGATCACCTCCTTCACTCTGCTGGCCACAAAGCTTTTGATGCATCCCAGAATACAGTTGGCTTTCTGGGTTGTGAGAGCACATGGCTGGTTCATGCTAAGCTTGCCATCCACCAGTACTTCCAAGTCCTTTTCAGCAGGACTGTGCTTCATCCTTTTGCTCTATCCTAACATGCATTGGTAGTGCAGGACCTTGCACCTTGCATTTGTTGAGCCTCATGAAATTCTCCTGGGCCTACTGCTCAAGTCTGTCTAGGTCCCTTTGGATGATGTCCCATCCCTCAGGCATGTCAACACACAGCTCAGTGTCATCCACAAACTTGCTGAGGCTGCATTCAGTCCCACTGTGAATGTCATTAATGAGGATGTTAAAGTTCAGTGAATCCAGTACTCACCCTGGATGGACACCACTCATCATTGATCTCCATCCAGACATTGAGCCATTGACCACCACTCTCTGAGTCTTGCAACCAGTTCCTCATCCATCAAATGGTTCGGCTATCATATCCACATCATTCCAGTCTGGAGAGAAGGGTGTTATGGAGATCATGTGGGAGGCCTTATCGAAGCCCAGATGGATTACCACAGTGACTCTTCTTTTGTCTACTGATGTAGTTATACCACCATAAAAAGTCACTGGGTTGATCAGGCAGGATCTGCTCTTGGTGAAACAGTGCTCGTTATCTCATATCATCTTCTCAAGGTTCCACAGAGAACTCTCATATGTTGATTAGATTACTAAGTAATGATGTATAACTTTCACCATATCAGCACTCAACAGCCAAAATTTTGTTCCCATTTATACTTTGTTATGCAAATTTTCTACATACTAGGCTTACAGTGATGTCATTTCCAGCATCACAGTGGACATATGTATGCTACCAATCTCCTAAGATCTTTATATTCCGTTTACTAGAAAGACAGTCTTTCTGGCCAGAAGAAAATATGTTCTCAATTTCAGATCTACATTTTTAAAACAGTGCTGGGAGAAAGCATAAATAGCACTTATTCCTCTAACGTTTATTCACAATGCTTAATAACTACATGCTTATTCACAATATGTGACCCTGATTTAGTTGCATTTCACAATCTAAAAAGTAATCCAACAAGAATTTACTTAACATTTTCAGTTTGAAAATCATCTGTTTTAATGAAGGACTTATTCACATTTTAATAAAATAAAATGTTTTACAATTTTAGCTGCTTTCTCAAAGTCTATGTACACTGCTTGCTATAATACAGGGCACAATCTGTTGAGTTTATCATCTACTCTTTACTTAAAAACTACTGCAAAGAAACATCCAGGTTTGCTTCAGTGCTTACTAGCTATTGCTATCGTTATTTCAATAGTAACTTTATCAGGAAACACTAGTGAGGGTGAGCTTATATTACACAGTTACCATGTTTATGAGCCAGCAGTTGTACCCAAGTGGACAAGAAGGCCAATGGCATCCTGTCTTGTATCAGAGAGAATGCTGCCAGCAAGAGCAGGGAAGTGATCATCTCTCTGTACTTAACCATGGCGGTGCTGCACCTCAAGTACTGTGTTCAGTTTTGGGCCCCTCAGTACAGGAAAGACACTGAGGCCCTGGAGCATGTCCAAAGAAAGAAGCTGGTGAGGGGTCTGGAGCACAAGTCTTAGGAGAACTGGCTGAGGGAGCTGGGATTATTTAGTCTGTATAGGAGGAGGATCAGGGGTGAACTTATCACTCCCTACAAATACCTGAAATGAGGTCATTTGGCCTCTTCTTCCACATAACTGGTGATAGGACTAGAGGGAATGGCCTCAAGTTGCACCAGAGAAGGTTCAAGTTGGATGTTAGGAATCATTTCTTCTCCAGAAGAGTGGTGAGGCATTGGAACAGGCTGCCCAGGGTGTTATCTGGCATAAAAACTATGCATTGCATTTCTATAAATATTTCATCATCTTTATTTAAAACTAATAGGATTATAACGATATTTCAAAAAGTTTATTCATGTGCCCCTCACAATTCTCCTAAGTGTGATTATATTAAACTTCATGGTCTGGAGAAGTGCACAGAATTTAGAGAAGTTTGAAAGATTTGAAAATAACCTGTGAAAGAATTTTGGTTTGTTTTGTTTATGCAAAGAAGAGTTATTGAATGAAACATTAATGTGAACCTCTAGTGTTTTAAAAACTAAATTCTGCTTTTGAAAGCTAAAAATGAGAGTGATTATTCAGACATCATGTTTAAATGAGAACTTAATGTATCCCAAAACAGATGGTTCACAGTTAATGTTTCCTGTATCTAAAATAATTTATTCAGTATCACAAAACAACAACTTTCAACAGCTGCTGAAAGCAAACACTAATTATACAGGGGCATATAACTACTCATTGGGCCAAAAAATCATTAATAAATCAGCATGCACTTTCAGAGATGACAGCAACATTCGTAATAAATGGTACCCTGTTTGTGTATGTACGTTTTTAAACTAAACAGACATCACCATCTGTGGTTAATTATTCTGGGATCATTGCCATTATTTTATTCAAGATTTGTTATCTGGTTTTAATAAATTAATGAAGTGTTAGAAAAACTGTTATGTGAATGGAAAGAATGCATCACTACTGTTCGTACAGTAATCCTGATATTCTGTCAGATTCAATTCTTCTTTGCAGAAGACAACTGACAGGACTATTAGCACACCTTGTGCTTAATTACCCTACTAGCCTTCATCTAAAAAAGGATACATACTTATGCAGTTTAACCCTTGCACTCCCCATTTCAGCTTTCCCTGACAACTTTCATCCTATGAAGTCCTCCATGGGTTGTATCTTTAAGAAAATATTATTGTATTTTTTTAGCAGAAGCAGTTACACGTTTTCAAGAAGGGAGCCTGGGGAGCAGAAATCACTTGAAATCTGGGAATCCCTCCTAAAAACATGTCTAGGACCAGAGCCAAATATGAGCTAGTCCCAAGGAAGAGGGGATCAGTTTTAGTCATCCAGAAGTTCTTTAAAAACTTGCCTAAACTAGGGTCATTTACCCAGCAGACACTTGCTGCATAGATACAAGCTGCTTGGCACTCCAGCTTGTGCCCAGGTTTCACACATGCCATGGGTAAAGCTGAGATCCGCAGCCTTCAGCGGGGCTTTGAATTGGGCTTCTGACCCAGAAAGGCAAGTGCCAAGAGCCACATGGAAGTCACCAATGGTCCACCACCACCACGCTGATCCTGGCATGGCTTGAAAGAAGCAGTGTTTGGACAGGGCAGTAGGAAAGGTACAAGCCTCAACAGGCAAGAGGAAGGTCAGATTAGGACAGGTTATCTGCCCTGCTTCACAAGAACTCTTCCCTGGTTTGCTTGCTACGTATCTCAGACCAGCATACCAATGAGGCTTTTCCTAGGAATCTTCACCCATTCTTGAGCTTTAGAAATGCTTCAGAGCAGCTCACTTCTTGGTGTAGGAAATTTCTTTTTGTCAGAGAAGATATTGTAAGACATGTGCTATGTCAAGATACTCAGAATGCCATTTTGGCATTCCTTAAGTTACATACACTTGATCTTGCAATCCTAATACCTCCTAGTACTTGATTTTTATGTAGTATTTGCATCAATGCACTATTATATGTAAGCATATCAGAAAATTAGCTGACACATGAATATTTATGGAGTAATGGCTCAGGTCAGTGGCACCCCTGGAGAATTAATGGTAGAATAGGAGAGCCAGAGGCCCAAACTGAGGACTATCAACATAGCATTAATTACCTGAGCAATGCCATAGGATGACATTGTCATATCTCTAGCAGGGGTGCCTGTGAGTTTTAACTCTGGGGTTTGGCTGAAATCTATAAAGCATGCATAAAAAATATGGGTTCTGGCCCTCAACTTCATGCTGCAAGAGAACAGACACTTTCACTATTATGCAAAAGCAGCTGGAGGGTTTAAAACTTCCTGTTTGAAAGTCATTAGATCACCCCTGAGCGAAACTGAACCTACAGCTGATGAAGAAGTTTGAAAACATTGACTCTGGCTTATTTAATTTGGTATCAGCCCCTGAATCTATTAAATTAACACTAGCTGCCAGACACTTTTCCCTATGTTCTGTTCTCCTCTTGATCTTTTCTTGCCTGAATCTAAATATTGTATCAGTTAGGCTGTTGCTTGCATCAGATATTTTTCCCTTATCTTAAATTATCCTGGGGTAAAAAATGTCAAATCAGTGTCCTGTTTGATGTCGTGTAGGTTTATATAACCCAGCAGGGAAAATAAAAGTAATTCTTTCTTTAAGTTTGTGATGGAGAGAAATTAAGTCAAATTCCTGGATTGTCCTAGTGATTCCAATTGAATTGTAAAAAATGCAACACATGCCAGATCTAGAAAGACATGTAGTATTTTATACAGTGTCCCGAATGATCTCATCTGGAGAAATATGCTGAAACACTTTAGAAATTATTTTGACAAGGAATTTATTTATATACACAATTTTTCATGTATTGGTTGCTGAGAGAACAGATGTTATGCTATTATTTCTAAATTTCTAGTACCTCCATACACAGTCATCATGCGGAACAGCATTGAATTAAGGAAGCATCTACAGAATCATAGAGTAGCTCAGTTTGGAAAATACCTTCAAGATCATCAGGTCCAACCACAACTTAACCATACTACCCTAACTAACAACTCGCTGCAAATCATGTCCCTGAGCACCACATCCAAATGGTTTTTAAACATATCCAGGGATGGTGGTTCAACCACCTCCCTGGGGAGCCTATTCCAGTGCTCAAATGGTAGATCTTTCTTGAAAAGAAAGTCTTGTGTGTGCATGAGGAGAGGGGATGCAACTCTCAAAGACCTTTGCAATGTAGCCTTTGAGGGTGAATGCCAACACCAACAGGAGCTCTGTCTTTGCCTTTCCATGATGTCCAGATACCACTGTAGATATATGAAGACCATGTATGCCACTGAGATATTTAACCTTACCTCATGCTCCTGCTTGGCCAGAAAGCACAGTTTACTATGAAGATAGAAAATAAAAGCACATATACCTTGGTAGATCCTCTATTCTGTGGTTGAAACCAATAACCGTGTCTTGCAAGCCATGAATGAGAGGAAGTACAGCAATCTTATGCCAGGCCCTGAGAGTGCTTATCTCAGAGAACATCATACAGTGCTGTGATACTTGCATTGTACTGTGGCCATGGCTCTCTCTAGCAGTCAGCAGTAACTGTGCTGTGCTTATGTACAGCTTCAAGAAAGGGCTGCAGCCTGCCCTGACTCATTTCATCACAGAAATTATTGTGCTGTAGAAAACAGAGGCTTCAGTTGGGCTCTTACAATAACAGCAGACAGCATGCTGAGTCCCTGGGCTGCTTCTGTTTTACCCAAGAAGCAGAAGCAGCATTCCCATAGCAACACAATGTTCTCTCCATTGTTTAACAGCAGCAGAAACAGCAGGCAGCTCAGGAAAGGTGCTGTTTTCTGCTCTTGCAGCACCAGGTAACACTCCCAGCAAAGCACACTTGGAATTTCCAGTGTTTGATCCTATCCAATGAGTAGGACAAGGACAGAATTTCACTCAGCTCCTTTAAAACTCATGTAAAATCTGAGTCATCTTAAAGGAAAGTGCAAAACTATGCATTTTCTGTATAATTACACCATTCCCCAGAACTACTTATAGAGTTACACTGAAGAGAAATATTTACATTCTCTAAAGACTGAGTAAAAGCATTACTCAAAGCTGAACTATAAATTAGCCTGAGGCATGACCAAATACAAAACTATTACTGGATCAAATTGATGAGTATTAACATGAGACAGTGTACATCCAAACAGGTATTTGAATGTACAAAATAATGAATTACATTTCAATAGTTTCAGTGAGAGAAGCTAGCAAGAAAGAGAAAGGAAGCCTGAAGAAGAAACAGTATCTTAGGAAGCAAAAAGCAAAAAAAAATGGTTATGTGAAATCTTTTGAAATTAAGATAGGAGTGATTAAAACAATTGGCTGCCTTCAGCTATATAATTCAGAATGGCTCTACTACAACAAGAAGAGATAGATAAGAAATGAAATTAATTGAAATCAGACATATTCTTTATGGAAGATGTTAAAACAGGAGACAAGTAAGATGTCAGGAAGGGTATGAAAATGAAAATTACTTCAAGTAAAGTGGAAGCAAAACTAAAGGTTTAATATCATACTTGACTAAAGCAACTTCATATCAATATTTTTAAGCTTCTCCTCTATGAAATTTCCACTTTGATGGCAAATCCTTGCCATAAATCTCTCCAAGCAATGGAGGTAAAATATTATTGACTAGTAAAATAATATCCATATTCAAAGATCAGAGAAATAAAGGGATCTAGACAAGAGACATATATTAGCCAAATTTCAGTGACATTTAAGGTTCTAAAGCAAACCAGGAAAGACAGCCTAATGAAAGACAGAATGAAACAGAAACTGGAGGAAAAGGCTACATAAGCATATCAAAGGCTATGCCAGGCTGAACTTATCCATCCTTATAAAGAAAAGCAAACTTCTTAAAAAGCAAGCAAAGGAAACAAACTTTGATGAACACCAGTTAGTATCTTGCGGAGAATCATCTGCTCAATCAATGAGAGGATTATTGCATTTAAGTAAGCCTGCAGGCAGCTACAGAATTGTTGGCTGCAAGCTGTGCTGTAAAGAGAACTGTCAGTCTGGAATAATCTGACCTGACCTTGAGCCACTCAGATGATGGAAGTAGTCAAAACAGATCATTATATTCAGTAATTCAAAGCATAAGGCATTATGCTCTGGTGCTGGGAGCCAAAGAGCTGGAATCAAGGATGTGGGTAAATTAGCTGAACATAGGAAGAAAGAAGCAGACTTGGAGAGTGTCAGCAGTTTTGTGAAGACAGGTCTTCCTCTACAGGCTTCTTTGAGTCCTCTGGATGGATGAGCAAGAGCGTGGATGAGGTTGTCAATGGATAGACAATGTCGCTGGTTTTCTAACACTTTCAGTAAGGTTGTCTACCAAGGACTCCATGGAAACTTAGTGACCAAGACACCAGAGGTAAATAGTTTAACTGTTTAACAAGTTCAGACTTACTTGGAAAAAGTAGTGTGGTGATAAAGCTTGCTGATACTTATTTATTCAAGATGGTTGAGAAGGCCAATCCCCAACAATTTCAGGACCTCATGAGACTGAATGACTGGATACTATCACACAGGTTAAATTCGGGGCAAACAAACATAAAGTCATCACCACATGGAAAAAAATTATCCTGATGTTAAATGTCAGTTGATGGTTTCCAAGCTGACCATTACCACTCAAGAGCAAAATTCTGAGGTTATGATAAACACTTCCATAAATAAATCAGCCTAGTGCTGATTTTTTTGCCTTACAAAAAGGCAAACTGAACATTAAGAGGAACAAAAAATAAAACCATGAACATCACTATGTCCCTGTACAAATCCAAGATTTATCCACAAATTGAATACTGTGATGAAAAGAGAAATTATTAAGCCAAAGTATCCTGTCCTGTACCAATTACTGGACGCAAATTTAACTAGAAAGAGTCACACAGTGGTCAGAAAGATGTTTCTCATGACTCTTCCTTGTTTCCCAGGTGTGCCAAACCACACATTTTGCTGCAGCTGGAGACATGGCACTACCCATTTTTACCGGTGAACATGCACAGTGTTGCTGTGATAAGTCCAACGTAGGTTTAAGATGCATTAGAATTATATTCAGCAGAGACTGAACTCGCTGTCCTTATGCACAAAGGAAGGAATTTTTTTTAAAAAAAAGGATTTTCAGGGCTTCACGTGGTGGCCTTTTTTTTCCCACTGGCAACACAAGTCTTTGTATGTATGAGTCTGGAACAGACTAGGATAAAGAAGAGAATGAGGAGCCTAACCTGCACTAAAGAAACTTATTTGTTTCATGTAGAAAGCACAAATAGAGGTAATATGCTGTTCTTCATGTATAATGTATTATATACTGTTTTCTTTTAATACGTTAGGGTAGCAGACACTGTGAAGATAGTTCAACATTTTGTATCCCTGAGGATCCTACATTAGTATTGCAGGAAACCATTCCTTCTCTTTGAGTCTCAGTGTACCACTCAGATTACAGAAAAAAAAGAAGAAAACAAAAGCCACAGGGAGAGTGCTTCCCACTGTAATATAGTGCTTGATAATGTAAAGATAGCAAGACATATGTACAGTTTTCTTTCCTGCGTGCAAGACATTCACATGGACAATATTAACTACACCAGTGTTTGTGCATCTATTCATTCAATTGCATTATAGGCTGGTAAGGAAGCAATGCAGACTGACTGATCCGTAGGAAACCACTGTAGCTCTCATCCGCACCATATACTCAGATGGTATCCTCTCTGATTTATAGCCCAGCATGTTCAGTTCTTATTACATGCAGTTTAGAGGCACTCTGTGTTTTAAACTCCTCTGTATTTACCCAATAGAACAAGAATATTTTGTCCTACCACATCTCTGCAGGGCTGTCCAGGAAAAAAAACATCTTGAAAATAGAAGAACGGTAGAGTATCTGTTAAATTAAGGTTACTGAGGAGTTATTTGTTCCCATGCCTATTTTTCTGTTCTTGGAAAATAAATACATTTGCCATCTGCTGCATCAATGACTCACAAAGCATATCAGTAGAGCTCTGTCCATGTGGCATCACCTGTGATCACTCTGAAAGTCTTTTTTTGACACAGCAGCAACCCCAATATAATTATTAGAATTTCCAGAATGCACACTGGGGACACAGTGATTAAAATGCTGCAGAATGAATTTCAGTCTGGAAATTATCTGAGACCTGAATGCCTGCTATAGATTATCAATTCTAATGACTTTTTGCCTAATGACACATTAAAAGCAGTTTTCTGTCATTTTAAATTAACTGTTGAAACCAAGCAAACATCAAAAAAATCTAATAGCATAGTCTCAGTTCTGTAAACCAAACCAAAGTTTGTGTTTAATTTAACTTGACATAGGCAACTCTTTTAACTTCATAGATACAAAAAGCCCAGGAAACCAACTGCATTTGTATGTGCTTGCAAAATTCAGAGCCAAAACCCGTCACAAAGAAAAATATGTCCCCTCTTTCTGTTCCAGAGCACTTGTGGTGAAGACGAGGTTCATTACTTTGTTGTGAGGTTGGGGTGGGGTAGTGGGAGTTGGGAAGGAATGTATGGAAAGGAGAAAAAAAAAAAAAAAAGAAGCAAACATTTCACAACAATCTCCAGCAGAAGCCACTACAAGGCATGCCAGCACTGCCGAATGGATTGGGTAAATATGAATTTCAACAGATTACCTCAAAGATGTGGTCCTGGTTTGAAAAGCAACTCCATAAATGTGATTGTTTATGTTTGAGATTTACTGCATCTCAGCAGCTTGAGCCTAGACGTGTTCTGTTTAGCCAAAAAACCACAAAGCAAACAAAATCCCTTTCTTAAATAAAAATGACATTGTAGGGGCATTAGAATGATACAAGAGGCAAATTTACCATATCCTTTCTGAGATTTGTTCCTGAAGTTTTATTACTTTTCTTCCTTTCACAAATGAGGTTAAGTACCCGCTATGCACAACTGCAGGAATTACTAGGTATCAGCAAGTTGCAGTGGCATTTACCTATGTTGTAGACAAGTAGTTATATAGTACTTGAGTGAGACATTCATGAAATCACTCAAGTAAAATTCATTGCAGTTAAGCAGAAGTCAGTCATTATACATGGGGAGGTAGAAATTTTAAGTTCACTCAGGATTTCCTAGGATTAAGGCCATAGCCCAGCAGATGAAAGTGTATAAACCAAAGTGTTATCTGAAACAGAATAAACCTTAGCAAGTTTCCAAAAGTAAATATTTACCTGTTGCATTTAAATATCAGACCTGTGAGCCTTTATTCTGGATTGTTACTATTCATTCAATATGTCAAAACAAGTTTCTCAGGAGAGGAAATGTAAACATAGGTTTACAAAATAAACCACAAACCTCACTGTTGCTTTAGACCCTGTTAACAAAGGGCAGTATTTTGGCAGCCGGAGAAGTTATTTTGTGAGATTACCCATTATGAGTTGAACTAAGCTGCACAAAATTACTGGCTTTTACTCAGTCAAAACTGGTTTAGCTACTGAATATTACAGTGAATCAGTAATGGCAAAATCAAAGTCCTCAGATATCCCAGATTAGAGAGATCTGCCCATCTGGCTCAGGCTTAGGCTACAAGTGGTTTCACAGATCTCTTTGCCCTTTCCAGAAATTATTTCTTAGCCAAGCAGCTGGGTCATGTCCTTTTACCTTCTCTCTACCCAAGAGAAGAGGCTCCTATGCAGCATTTTCCACCTAGACTTCACATTTTCATTCTGTTTCTGTCTTCTACGGAAAGAGCAGATAGAAAAATGGAAGGAGTCAGGAGCTGACAATTCTGGACAACTATGAACTATGATCTGTCTGATTGGGTGGTGCTGTTGAACCAGACCTTTCCCTACAAATGTTTTTGCTCAACCATCATTCTGATTCTCCTGATTGAGGACATGTCCTCATGTCTTGTGTGTTGCCCACTATGGAAACTGCATTCAACATCAAGAAGCTTTCCTGAGGTGCTCCTCATTACCACACCTGAGTACAAATATACATGGATGGATTTAGTCTACTCTGCCCTTTCCCACACTCTCCAGTAGAGAGATGGTAACCCAGACCCTTCTGCCCAATCAGGTGTAATCCTTTCTTCTCATCACGCTCAACATGACCTCATCCCAGCTTCATCTTTCCCTTTAGCACCATTTTATTACTTCCACTTCACACCCCAATGGTATTTTTATTCCCCAGCTCAGGGTAATTTGTATTCTCTGCTTTTGCTATCCCCAGCCACTTGCATCACTTCTCACCCAATATCCCCTGTCTAAGACTTTCCAGCAAAATAAAGCCCTTCAAAAATAAATACATGAGTCTTCTTGAGGCACATTCCCAGCACCCATAATTTCAAGAGAGTGTAGCTGATGCCTAGCAAAGAAGACACGAGGTCTTCTAAGAGAAAGCACAAAACAGTCTTAATAAAAAATGGTACTTTTTTTGCTGCAAATTTCATAGAATCATAGAATCACAAGGTTAGAAGGGAACCTACAAGATCATCTAGTCAAACCATGACAGTTTCCTATGCAATAAGCTGATTTCCCTTCCTAGATGACAGTTTCCTGCGTATTACCCTTTTATTGCTTCTTCCCATTTTTTGAGTCCCTTCTGTCCCTAAGAACATTCAGAGGCTGGAGGAAAGTTGAAGAGAAGGATGGGTTTTCTGTATAAATAAATTAAGATTTGATTTGCTATCTGGATATTTTCTGTTCTGTACATTTATTTCAAAATGACTAAATAAATGATAGTCCTGGGAAAAGTTTGGGTTAGTTTTGGAGAACCTGAGGAAGAAGAGGATGGTCTTGTGATGGTGGTGCTTTCTAGAAGCATGCGTAGGGATTCCAATTCAAGAGCAGCCCTATGACACTCAGCAGGATGGGCAACTTGCCATGGACTAAAGCTTCTGTTGTCATGGTGGGCACTTTTTAGGACATACAGTTGTCAGAGCTTCGTTTTCTCTGCTAAGCCTGAGGATTCATAGGACAATGTTCCCCTTTATGGAGAACGAATCTCCAGGAAATCAAGGTTCAAGACTCATACCCAGAAAATAACTTGTTGCCAGCATCTCAGTTCCCTGCAAGGCCTCTACTGTCCTGTTCCCTTCCCACCAGTCACAGCTCTGGGGTGAGTCTCAGGTTCAAAGAGGATTGGTTGCCAAAGAGGCAGAACCATTCATGCCAGAACAACAGAGTGATGTGGGCAACTGAGGAGGAAGCAAAAGAAAATGAAAGGCTGGATACGGCAAGCATGGAAGTTGTCCTGACCCATTCCCCTGGCTGAAGGCACCTCATCTGCATCATCTTCTTAACAAACAACAGTTACATTTAACAAATTTCCCTGTACTGAACCTCCTCTGCCAACCACATGCTTTTCTCAATCATCCCATTTGCATGCATTACACAGAGCTCTGAATGACTTAGAACAAAAGTACAGTATATCAATATAGTTAAATTATCTTTGTTTTGTTTAGCATTCCTAAACTACTTCATTGCGTAATATTTAAAAGTCTGAGTTTGACTCCATTATCTCAAAACGTCATAAAACAGACAAGCAATGAGCTTTGTCAGGATAATATGTGCACTAAGAGCATTTCACTTCCATCAGTCACACAATTTGCAAACAACACGCCATTTGTATGCACTCAGTGTGCTTCCTTCTTGGCTCAGTCAGTTTCAGATCACGTTGGCGTTTTATGAGATGTTACTCTTATGGGTCATGCTAACACAAACGTGCATGGAAGAGTCTCAGCTGCAGAAAGTCATTAGAAAAAAAAAATGTTGCATGCAAGCAGATTGGTTCTGCTTGACAATCAGGATGACATTTTATAAGATGCAGAAAGGAAACAGCTCACAGGCATTCTTCAATCCTGCTTTGAGGCATTTAAAAGAATAAAATGAATACTTTTTTTTCCCCTGTACTTTATGATCTGATTCAGCCCCATTGAGGCACTCAGGAACATCTGAGCCAATTCAAGAACTCACAGAATCATAGAATCATCAGAGCTGTAAGGGATCTTTAAAGGCCATCTCATCCAACTGCTCTGCAATGAACAAGGACACCTACAGTTAGATCAGGTTGTTCAGAGCCTCCTCCAGCCCGAGCTTGAATGTCTTCAATAATGGGGCACCCATCACCTCCCTGGGCAAACATTCCAGGGTCTCAACAACCTTATTGGAAAAACTGCTTCCTTATATCTGGCCTAAATCTCCACTCTTGGAGTTTAAAACTATTTCCCCTTATCCTATCACAACAAACCCTGCTAAAGAGTCTGTCACACTCTTTCTTACAGTCTCCCTTTAGATGCTGAAAGGTCATTGTCGGGTCTCCCCAGAGCACTGCCTTCTCCAGGCTAAACAGCCCCAGCTCTCTCAGCCTCTCCTCACAGGGGTGGTGCACCTCTATGGATCATTTCTGTGGCCCCCCTCTGGAAACACTGCAGCTCATATACTGAGGATGCCACATCTGGACACAGTATTCCAGGTGAGGCCTCACCAGCACAGAGTAGAGGGGCAGGATCACCTCCTTCACTCTTCTTGCCACACTTTTGGTGCTGCCTAGGATCCAGTCAGCTTTCTGGGCTGTAAGAGCACACTGCTGACTCTTGTCCAACTTGCCATCCACCAGTATCTCAAAGTCCATTTCTGCAGGGTGTGCTCTATCCTTTCCTTCTCCAGTATGTATTTTTAAGGTGGGTTGCCACAACTCTGGTGCAAGACCTCCTGTTTTGTCTTTGTTAAACATCATGATGTTCTTCTAGCCCCACTGCTTGAGCCTGTCTACATCTCTCCAAATGGCATCCCATTTCTCAGGTTTGTCAATCACAGCATACAGCTCAATGTCATCTGCAAACTTGCTGAGGCTGCACTTGATCCCACTGTCAGTGTCATTGGTGAAGATGTTAAAGAGCACTGGTCTCAGTATTGACCTCTGAGGGATATCACTTCTCACTAATTTCCGTCGGGACATTGAGCTTCTGACCATCACTCTCTGTGTATGATCTAGCAACCAGATCCTCATCCACTGAACAGTCTGCTCTTCAAATCTGAATCTTTCCACTTTGGAGAGAAGGATGTTAAGGGGAATCATGACAGGTGTTGCTGAAGTCCGGATAGATGACATCAGTGGCTCTTCATCTGCTGATGTAATTATGCCATCACAGAAGGCTACTAGGTTGGTCCTGTATCAATTCCCTCTCTATTCCTGTGCATAGATACATAGATAAGGATACGGACATATTCCAGAATAATCTGATCCATGATCTTCCTCAGGGTAGAATTGGGGTTGACAGGTCAGTAGTTCCCTGGTTTGTCCTTACTACCCTTATTAAAAATGGGTGTGACTTTGCCTTTTTTCCAGTCACTGGGGACTTCACCTGACCACCAATCGTCTTCAAATACCATTGAGAGTAGCTTGGCAACTACATCTGCCAATTCCCTCAGGACCCTGGGATGCATCTCATCAGAGCCCAGAGACTCGTGGCTGTTCAGGTTTCTCAGGTGACTGGTCACAAACTGTGGAGGGACATTGCTCTCCCAGTTCCCACCTTTCCACTCATCCACTTGAAGAGTACGTGAAGAGCAATTGCTAGTGAAGACTGAAACAAACGTGTTGTTGAGTACCTCAGCCTTCTCATCCACTATTACCAGCCTTACTGTACTTCTCTCTAGGTTATTAGGCCTTCTTGGAATTTCCTTTTCTGGTTGATGTACATGTAGATGCCTTTCCTGTTATTCTTTCTAATTTTTGCCAAATTCAGTTCCAGTTGGGCCTTGGCCTTCCTGACCACATCCCTACCCATGCTAACGACACCCCTACAATCCTCTCACCTGTCCCTGCTTCCAGTACCTTTGCATGTTCTTCTTACTCCCCAATTTTACCAGTATGTCCCAGTTCAACCATTCTAGTTTTTTACTTTCTTTTCCTGACTTCCAGCCTATGGGGGTGGAAAGCTACCTTAAAGATCTGCCAGTTCCACTCTGCTACTTTGTCCTTGAGGGCAGTTTCCCAGGGGGGTTTTGCCAACCATCTCCCTGAAGAGCTGGAATTTGGCTCTCCTAAAATTTAGCATCCTGATTTCACTCTTCGTTCCATGTTCCACAGGAGTGTGAACTTCATTACTGCACAATGACCATATCCCAGGCAGCTTCCAATTATGATGTCACCAATCACTTCACTTGCTTTGGTGAGCAACAGGTCTTGTATTGCACCTACTGCACCTGCCCACCTCGTTGCGGCAGATGGAGTGCCACAGAGCCAGCAGGCACCCACCTGGATGTAAAACTATTACTGAACAGAAGTAATTAAATAAATGGGCTCTGCCAGTCCTATGAAACTGCAACTTGGATCTTAACCCTGGATTAAGATATGAAGATGACTGGGGAATGTAAGATAGATAAGGAGTTCTCTTCATCATCCTGGCTGGTCAAGGATGCAGTTTTCTATGTTGTGGTAATACAGAGCTTAGAGTAAAACAACAGGAATTACAATGGCAAAAGCTGGCATTGGATGCACACCACAGGACCTGTCTATGGAAAGACTGCATTAAGAATGCTCCAACTGGTACAGCGGAAACAAGTTCACTTTGCAACTGTAATTGAATTGATATTTGTGAAATTCTTTTCCTCCCAGTTCTTACTGCTGTAGAAATTGGGATCATTATTTGAAACAGATCCCATGACGTGGTTTTAAAATTTTCAAATCCTAAACTTGAAAATTATTCACTTATTGAGCAGTTTATGGTCTAAGAATGTTACGTAATTGAAAATTATAAGTCACCTAATGAGTATTTCTGGAACAGTATTCTCATTCTCTTGGGAATCTGCAGCACATAGATGTTCATATGAGCATGCAAACTTTGAAAACAGGTTCATTCCTGGCATTCTGCAGATAGCAAACAAGCCTCAGAATACATCATATTTTACAAAGATCACAATGCTGCTCCTTAAAATAGCATATGTTCCTACATAACAAAATTAAAGAAAAAAAATAAACCAAGACAAAAGACACGGAGACAGAGCTTTTCCCTACTTATCCCCAAGAAGAACTGTAACCAAGGAGAAAAGAGAACTTGGAAGATTTCTGTGGAGATTTGCTCATTTGTATACATCTGGTAGAGAAAACATCCATGTCTGTGCTTCTGCTCCCACATCTTCTGTCTCCTGAGCAAACATAGACGTCATCAGGCAGGAGGAGGGAGAAGGACTCATCGGCACGTGTAGCTGGCACATGCGAACTGACCTAATGCTGTACTCCAAACCAGGATCACTTCAGATTCCTGCATGCAGTTTCTTCCATCCTGTTTAACTCCATGCTGTGGTTGTAAATTAGAGTAAATATCTCTGTAGCCAATTTTTATTTTATTTTTTTCTTTTTCAAAGAGGGAAGTCAGGACAAAACTTTACCGTTCTAAAGCGCTACCCTCAGGATTTTAACTTCTGGTAGCGTTGTTCCATAGAAAGCAAAGGAGAAGAACTGAAACACTATGGGAATTGAGTCCTACTCAGAAACCCCTTTTGGACAACTGGGAGAAGCTTTGCTAATGCTGCCTCAGATATCCTAACCCCTCTTTTGCTCCAGAGGAAAGAACAAACTGGGCACAGACTCTCAGGAGCTACAACAGCTGAAACTGAGAAATCCATTTTTACAGACAACAGTATATCATTGAACCTTTTTAGTCTTCACTCTCTAAAGCAACTTCATCCATGATCTTCACTGCTCAGTATTCTCCCTATTTGCCATCACACCGTACTACAATTTTGCTACATATAGGAGCTAGCTTTTATACCAAGCAAACTATTTTAAGAGTCTCAGACCCTGAAATAACGACAGGATGACCAGACCAAAAAGTCAGTGCCCTACTCTAAACTCCTAATCATAAACACAAGCACAATAGATTCCAAAATCATTACAAAGTCAACTCAGAACAGGAAAAAAAAAAATGTTACCGTGAATCCAAAATTCATTAGATCTACCTGTAAGAATAATTGCATTATCAGATGAGATCCACCTGAGAACTCTGCCTCTCCCTACAGCTGGGAACAGAAGCACAGGTGCAAGAAGAATTGGGCTATAGTGGTATTTCTGTAGGACATTACCTCAGCTTCCAAAATTCTTTATAAAGAGAGGCAAAGTTTGTGTATTCCATCTATTTCCATCAATTTGCCTAAGAACTTCCTATCTATTTTGGCTCATCTGCAATTCATTTTGATTCAATCCACCATCAAGTTTTCTGGAGTTTCCCTACTGCCATCGCAGTCACAGGAGACAAGAGGACAGAGCTGGATTTCCATGGTTTCGCTCACACAAAGCACAGAAAAAATATAGGAGGATGCAGTCAACTTGTATGGTTGTGAAGCACAGGCATATTGGCTCCCTAGTTTCGTGTTCTTTGAACCTTCAGGACTTACTTTGGCATCTTGTTGCTATTCTTTCATGTAGGAAAAGAAACCTGGCAGGAGAATAGAAAGACAACCACTTTCACTTTGCTGTGAGACTTGGTTGGGGTCTGTGGCTCCAGGTGAAACCTGAACAGAAGGAATAGCTCCAATTCACATGCTCTGTGCACTTCAGACATCACTGCTAACTTTCCTCATAACTGCTCTCAAGATAAGACTATTCAGATCTGGCAGATGAGGATGAAAACTGGATTTAGTTTGCACTGGGAGTAAAGGGTTGGAGAAGGGGAGCAACACCCACTCCCACAGCTATGACCCTGGATTCCTGCATTGCTACCAACTTCTGTTGTCACCTAATTTAACATCATTGCAGTTCTAATGAGCACATGTTGGTAAACAAAGCTGCGGTGAAAGAGTAGCATCCTGTTTACATTTCACTGCAGGATGATTCATCTATGGCTCTTCAGTGGGGCAGAGGCTGTAATCATGCAAAAGGTCAGCAGTTTCTTCTAGGGCTTTTGCATTTAGCCAGATAGTGTTTAAGTTAAAAAACCCAGTGTTGATATAATCACGCAGAGCACGGTCTTCATCTTTCCTGGAAATCAAGAGTTTGACGTAGATGGAACCTTAATTTAAGGTATGGAAAACACTCAACTTTCTTTTGAAACCTAGTGATTGTCTTTAAACACAACAAATGTAATCCTTCTGCAAAACTTGTGATGCATGCTGAGACAGCAATCTCCCTCAAGTCTCCAGAAGACATAGCACTGCCAGGCTTGCAAGGTGGAGGAAAAAGAAATAACCATAAACTTTAGTGACCTCTGTTAAAAGAGGCTGGGGGAGGCTCTGTTGCTCTTTGGGTGAATAACTGCAGATGAGAAAAGTAATCTAAATCATTTTCCCTTCTACCACAAAACAGCAGTCTTGCAGGATCTGGCAGTTAACTTCGGCATTAAGACAGCAAACACAACACCAAGCACGGCAGCAGCTAATCTTAGATGAGCTATGAGTTATTCACCCTTAATGCTTACCCGAAAACTTATCTTCCACCCCCAGCACTGAACTTTACCTTTCACATGCACAATTTACAGCCTCTTTGCATCGTGGTTTTACCATGAGTGAAGCCCCAGGTAACGGTGCACAGGAAGCACTTGTCTCCTGTTCCCACTGGAGCACATTATATGAAATTCATACACGTGCTCCCAGATAGTCTGTCAGTTTAGAGGCTGACACCAACTCTTAAATACAGCAAACCTTTCCAAGTAGTACCCTTTTCAAAACCTAAGCATAGCTTGTGTATACCAGAGTACACACAAGGAACTACCTTTCCCAGCAGTTGGAACTGCTGATTTTATAGTGCTGCACGATTTATGTTGCAATCAAATAAACATGCCCCCTGAAAAGGTTAGAGTCACTTACTGCTTTCCAGAGACTCCCTCATATACATACTTCCAACACAAAGATGTCTCAAATCAGCATCTACTTCACAAGTCCTCAAGGAACTGGATGTAATTACTACAGCAACAGGCCCTGATTAAGGACTTGCTTTTTAAAAAGGGCTAATTAATTTGCGTGCACTTCTGTTAGGCTGTGATGAAAAGAAGCTGTCAGAATTACACAGGGCAGAGTTTCCCTTATGCAGTGCTCATGGCATCAGACACATATCCATCAGAATAATTGCCCATTCAAAGAACTCCAACCTGTTCATTTTCCATCTTTTCTAGACCACGATCTTAACTGCTGAAAGCTCAGATTCTCTCTCTTTCTCAGAGGCCAAATAAATGCTAACTATTACAAGTAACTCTATCCAAATCTTATAGATATTCACAGAAAGCACAAGTGATTAGGAAACTCTGATCTGTTTTTAGATAATGCACGATAGGAGAGGAAGGCTAGCTTGGATAGGGAAATACCTTGCTGTCTGTTACCCACTCCATTCATCTCTTACATGAAATAGATACATTTTATTGCAATATTAAAAGTAGCATTGTCCAACCATGAATATTACATGAAGAGGAAAAAAAAAAAAAAAAAAAAAAAAAAAAAAGTGAAAATAGCTCAGTTTTATGAATCCACTTTTAATAAGAAGGAAGATATAATCACAATTGAACTTGTTCATTACTAAAAAGAAAGTTCATAAGCTTTCTGAGCCAGGAGCGTGCAACTGAATCATCACATGGCAACTGGCCAGAATGAAGACAAAAATCAGAAGGAAGCCATCTAAAACTACAGTCCTGCTTGAGACAGAGGGCACCAGAACAGGGCCAACAGGAATAATAAATACATCACCGCTCAGAGGTCAGTTCACCTGGAGACCTTCCGGCAGTGTCACAACAAGAAACCCACAGGTGGGATGGTACTCTCCTGGCAGAGAACCCCATGCATCAGCAGAATAACCTTTGTCTGCACCTCTGCCATCAGCTCCACCTGTGGTCAGCTGGGCTGCACTTTCCAATATTGTCCTACAGCATCTTTGCAAAGCGGTATCGTACCTTGGGGTTGACTTCATTGTGATGGTGCAATCTATGAAAAATGTGGGAAAAAGTAGGCAAGTGGGGATGCCAGGAAGGCTGGCACATTAAAGCAGCATTAGTAGGCCTGTCAACAATGTTATTCTTTCATTCTTCCTTTAGTCTTTTGTAACATCCAGTATTTTAAGTCAGACATTGGTGCTTTCAACAAGTAGCATATCCTGCACATAAAATCCTTCATGTTCTTAAATCCAAGGAGAAAAGACCTGAAGAAATGCTTGCAAGCTCTTATAAGAAAAGGACTCTACCTAATCCACTGTTTTAACAGCATTGAATATATTATAGATTTTAAGGTGCTGCCACTACTCAAATGCACTCAAACACACAACACAAACTTTATACCTGCTGCCAATTATTTTCCCAAACTGTGGTAATTCTGTTTTATTTGTTTTATTTTGGGTTTGAGTTTTGTTTTATTTTCAGAAGTCTTGTTTGTCTTAGCAAAACCATCCCTGAGTTCACTGTTAAACTCTGTAGAACCCAAAGGAATCTAAACATTCATCGTTCCTCCATCATCACAAAGGTACCACCCCCATCACAAGACCACCCTTCTGGACAGGGCTATGCAGTTCTTTCAGAAAACCATTTCTCCCTCATCCCCCCTTACTAAGCATTAGTTCTCCCACTGCCAACAGTAGAATACTATAGGATATCTAAACACTAGAGAGCAGTTTCTTCTGCAAAAGCACCACCTCTGAGGTGGACAAACATCAGGAATTCAGCCTCTAAGAACTTTTTTTCCTGACCCTCCACTCTGACAAAGAAAGACTTGTTCCTCTGCTTTCCTCTCCATTTCACTATGTGTGCTTTCTTTGTTCCACAGCTTGGCAGTATACACGGAGGAGGATGGACAGCAGTGAAGACATGCAGCTCGCAGTCTGCTGTCAGTGTTTTTTTAGCACCTAGCAAGTACCATAGGCTCCACAGAAGCAATCCAGTATTAAGGCCAAGCCTTCCCATGGCTTCTGTTCTGGCAGAGCAACAGATGAAGTGTCCCTCCACAGCTCCCAGGAGGGCTTCTTAGACTTCTGCATGCAATAATAAATGGGAGGCTTCAACCAATCTGCTGCAACAAAGTCAACAGATGTATAACACTCCATTCCTCAGACACATGTGCTTTTACACTACCCCTGTTGCAGCAAGGAAAGGGAATCTTCGAATATCAGAACAGGTTAGCAGCTTTGACCATCACCTACCTCCAGCAGGGACTAGGCTGTGAAGAATAGAGTCCAGTGCATGATAGAATGCTCTTTGGTGTCATACTTGCACTATGATACAACAGTGCAGCATGATGATGCAGAGCTCATAGGGCCATGCACAGCTCCATCGCAGCCACACAAATTGGATGCCCTCACACCATGATGGTGCACAGCTCTGTGTGTTGGGCTTTGCCACATAAATTGTCTCTGGAGCATGAACCTGGGTATAACCTCCGTTCCAGAAGCCTTAGCAGTCAATAGTCATAGTGGCAGGTTTGCTTCCACTGCCCATTCCTGAAGATCCACCTCTTTAGAAACATCCAAAAGCTGCCTGGACACGGTCCTTGACAGCCTGCTCTGGGTGTCTCTGTTTGAGCTCAGCTTACATCAAGTGACAGCCACAGATCCCTGCCAACCTCAGCCATTCTGCGACTCTAAAATCTGGGCCATTTCCAATCCTACTGACAACAACTGCGTAACCTCACTTCAGTTATGCTATAAAATGCAGGAAAATTAAAATGTGACTGACTCTACCTAGTGTTCAAGTTAAGGGAAGTAGAACCAGAATACAGCAAGAGATTTAAAGCTCATACAATGCAAATCAGCATGCTTAGATGAACACTGCCAGCTGGTGTCAGGTCCAAGAAAATCTTGACTTTGTATACAGACATGGTTCTGGTAAGAAAATATCTCCCTTCCTACTGAGCTCTTTTGGAGTGGGGAAGAAAAATGTTTTAATCAAGCTGTCTCTGCGTGGATGAAAATCAAATCTGGTACACAGGAGCTGTGCAGCTTATATAACCTGAGATGCAGGAAGAAAAGTGAAAATTGCTCAAATCAATATGGACACAAAAATGCTCAAAGTCAATAAGGAGTGAAGTAGCTTATTTTCATAGCTCAATAAAAAGGGAACAAAAATGAAGCTTTAATACCTGCCGGTTATGAGTTACAGCAATACGGGTTAGGTAATCTGTCTTTCCCTCTATTTTTTTTTTCTTCTGTGACCATCAATGACTCTAAATAATGGGAAAGTATATTTGCATCCCATTTATAAAAGATACCATGCACAAAAGCCAGGAGCTGATTGCTGCTTCTGTATCACAAAAATAAACCCATGCTCACCGTAACATCTATAAAATGAACAAATAAACATGATAGGTTCATTGGACTGTGTTCATTTTAACCCCAGGATATATTAATTTGTATGTACAAATGCTGCAAGAAGAGCTGTCTGTTTCTAAATTACACGTCGTGGGTTTCAGACATATGGTAAATAACCTTTGAAAAGATTGTCTCCGATTACATAGAATCATAGAATTTCCCTGTTTTGTAAGCTTAATTCTCTGCTCAAACACAAATGTAAGTTACGTGCCTCAGGAAAAAATAAATAAATAAATAAATAAAAATAAAAAATAAAAAATAAAAAAAATAATAATATTTTCTTGGGAAAAGTCCTAAAAGGCAGAATAATTTCTCACACACTCAGTGCATGCACTTGGCAGCAGCAGCTCCCTGTAGCAGCCTTCTGATCTGCCATGCTTCCCTAGCTGGAGGAAGAACAGGGCAGAGGGACAGACCATCCTCCTTGCTTTGTGGGGAATAATCCGACATTTTCAGGAGATAACAGGTGACCTGATATCTTGAGAAAGGTGGCCACCACTAGATGCATCTACTGAAGAGATATTTGTAGACAGAACTGAAGGTGTCATCTATGGGCTATTGAAGGGGAGGCACAGGGAGGAGGCAGCCCAACTACTCCTCATCAGCTCTTCCAGGTCCTCACTCAGATATATTCAGTCCATGCACAACAGATTCAGAAAACAACCTGTGAGCTCTGAGCCTCTACCAGAGCATTTATATTTTGCTTCAGCAAGAGGCAGTTCTAATCAGCAGCAAGCAAACATGGCTCTGACTTGTTAGGATTCCTCTGAAGCACTCCACGTCTGGAGGGAGATGTCCAGTTTACACACAGCAGCATGTACTGCAGGTGGGTGCCTCCCACAAAGGCTGGGGCTCCACCAGCTGCAGTGACCTACAGAACTTTGGATACCTGGACCTGAGTTCTACAGCAGTGGTTGTAAAAATCTGACAAATGTGCCCTTTATCAATGAATACCTCCTACAGGACAATGAGATGGCTCAAAGAACTGAAGCAGGACTGGTCTTGTAGTCTTTGTATTGCATAAAGAGATGTTTGAATGCAATCTGGTATACATTGGTTTATGAGAGTTTTCTGTGCAGCACTGCAGTATACTTGGAATTCTGTTCAAACAGGTTTCCATCTCCAACAGAGGGTTACAAAAAGTTGAACAAGAAAACAGTCATAGCATGGCTGTTCAGTGCTCCAGTTCTTCTCCTTGCTCTACTGTCCAGTTCCTCCAGAAAGTAGAGACTGGCAAACACATCCAGCAGAAGCACCTTCACGCCCACTACTGTCCTGGAAGCTTGACCCTTCTAATTTTGTATTCTGCTTTTACCTGTAACATGAGAGATGCTACAATATTCTCTTTCCTAGATAAAACAAATGATTTAGGATAGACTTACAGTCTGTGAAAGCAGTATTCTGGGAGTGGTGTTCTTTGGCTTCCTTCAAGCACTACTGCACAATGATTCTACCTGGTTGCAGCAGCACAACTGATACATCATCCTCTGAGCACAGTCCAAAAATTCACCTTTAACTCAAACTGGAGGTGGGCAGATGGAGAAGTAACTCTTTCCCTACAGCAGTAACAAGAAGTGTGTGAAGAGAGAGAAAAAGATCTTCTAAAAATCCACTGAAAAATAGAATTTCTAGTAATTCAGCTCAGCTCTGATTAGACAATTTCCATCTGCAAGAGCAGAGATAAGAGCATGTCTCAACTATTTCTCTGCTGTCTTCTGGTGTCAGCTTTCCATGCTGAATTGTCAGAATAAACCTTTCAGTTCTGCATGTCATTTTTCTAATGAAGAAGTGACTGTCCTATTGTGAATTCAGACACATGGGCCTTACTGAAAGTAGGATGCGTTTGGATCAGGAAACATCAGCCTTTCCCAAATTCAAATGCAAAGTTTGGAAACAAAATCATCTCAGCACTTGAATGCAACCAGCAGTTACTAAACAGATGTACTGAAGGAAAAAATCACATCCGGATGGAGAACACAGCTGGTTTTGCCCCCAGCTTTTCTTTAAACAAATGTTCACCTATGCACAGTTTGTGTAGTTAATGATGTAACAGATACGTGTTGCCTTCCTTGATTTGCAGCACACCCGTGCACACAGGCTGCTCCGCTTAACAACATTTCCAGCCGTAACTTTCGCAAAGTAGCGCGTTTCCTTAAACAGTACAGTCATCTCCGAGCAGTGAATACAAAAATAATGAAAATAAACCGACGCAGAATGTCTATTTTCACTCGCTCAGAAAAACAGCAGGAAGCCAAATGCCGGCAGGGCGGTGAGGGCCATCCGTGGGCCTCCAGCACCCTCTGCTGGCTGCCGAGGCTGCATTGCCTCCGCGGTGCTGAGTGCTCCGGGACAGAAGCTTCACGGACTTCAGCCACAGGCAAGAATTGCTTTTACAGGGGCAGAGCGCTGGAAGCAGAGGGTGTTAACACGCAGTATAGTCTGAGAGCCAGGCGGAGGTCAGAGCAGCCAGACTCCTCAAGGCTGCTTGTTTTGCTTCATTTTTTTTTTCTGGGATGTTTGCAGGATGTCAGATAACACCTCGAGGGCAGAAGAAAGTGATGTAAATTTGCTGACCTCTGGAGATAGTATGGAGGAAAGCACAAGGACGTCCTTTTCAAACTGACTGTGTGAGTGATACAGACTGACATCACCGGCCCAAGGCAAGTGCCATTCTCTTGAATCCAAGTGAAAATAGACACACTGGATGGGAATGCAGACATTACAGGGGGCTTTAAAGCTCAGGTGAAATAAGGAAGGAGCCAGAGACAATTAGCAGCATCTTTCCTCTTCTCTCTGACCACACCAGGCTCTTTTCTCTCCAGAGCTCTCCCAAAGCAGACTTCCATTGGTTTGCAGAGAAGGGGCTCAGAATGTGACCCCAGAAGACCAACATGCAAAGGTACACAGAAAAGTACTTGGAAGGGGAAGGTCACCAGCTCAGTCCTGGTCTGGCAAAGGTCAGATCGATCCTAGGGCTCCAACAAAGTAAAAGCTTAAGCCAAAGTAAGTAAAAAACCACCATGATGAATCTTTCCATATGTGATCAAGTACTCTTGCACAGAAAAAAATCACCAGAACCATTGATTCCATATGAATTAATACATGATGTTGGCAGCAGTCACAGTGTTTGGACACAACTAACATGAGCAAACATTATCAAGTACCCTTTCTGGTCCATTCCCCCTCCCCCCCCCCAAACACACAGTGTGTCCCTCAGAGCAAGGGCTCTCCCTGCACACCACACACCATTCCCTGCACACCGGGCCTTTTCCAACTTCCCACTAAAGGCACAGACATTTGATCCTTTCCCACCCTGCAGTTCTGACATTGCTACGGCCATTTCAAAAGGTAACGACATAGATTTCCTCTTTGCTGTGGCTTTCTACTTTCAGAGTAATAAAATCAAGACAGAAGTCAATGATTTGTGAAGTTAAATGTCCCGGTCTGGTGAATCTTAACACAGTTGTTTCACATCGCAGGGAAGTTTTATCATTTTTTCTTAAACAGTTAACTTTGAAGCAGCTGCAGAATGGGGCTCCTCTCCTGAGCTCTGGGCATGCTACTCCTGCATTCACTGTTTGCCAGGGCTCAGACACCAACAGAGCTCTCAGACACAGAGGCACAGTGTGGCTCTTGCACTGTCTGGCTGTAGCACAGAGCCCTCAGCCGGGCCCGGGCCCGCACACCATTGCTCCCCACCAGCCCTCTAGGAAACCTTTTAGAGTATTATCCTATTTGCAGCCAAACAAGAAAAAAGAAAAAAAGAAAAAAAGAAAACTGCTAAGCCAGACTGTGCATATTTCTTTATTTTTCTTTATTTCTTTTTATTTCACACCAGATTTTGCCATTCCACCCCTTCCTGCCCTTTTCTAGCAATAGCTTCCCCTTTAGGAGAAGGCAATTCTATGCCCCCGGTCTACTTGGAAGATACCTCACTCCTAAAATGCTTTAAGGATCTTACAGAAACTCCAGCTCTGTTTTCTAATTGATTTTTCAGTGTTATATCTTTCCCCTATAATACAGGTTGCCTCAGAAGTAATGCCACCTATATATTTACTGTGGAAACTACAGCAGATACAAAGACCACAATGTAATACTATTTGATAGAGCAAATTCTCTGCTAGAAAATACTCTTTTTCAACACTGACTCCACCATTAGCTATGCAGTTTTGCCAGCCATAAACCAGAGCCTGCGTGCCACACATCTGCTCCAACAGAAGTAACCCACTGTCACTGTCACTACTGCTGAAACACACCACCCACTGCCTCACCTTGCTCACATCCACTACTTGGTCTCCATCAACAGTCAGCAAGTGCCAGTGAATGTCAGTGGGTGCCATTTTTTCCACGGGGACAAATTCCACAACACACCTTTGCCTCCTTCATGTTTCCATATCAGACACCATTCTGTCAGTCTGCCCCTCTGCTGCCATCTGTCACACAGCAACAACATGGAATGGAATACTGGTGGAAGGTTCAACCTCTCCTGTCATACCACCACCATCTACCTCTGACATTGTGGTCCAACATTAGAAAATATGAGGTATTACTTTTGGAGCAGCCTCTGCACAGCAGGAAACTGTTTTCACATGAAAACCAACCCTGTTAAGCAGTAAGATAAAGGCACTCAAGGAAAACTGAGGTCAAGCCCTCACAGAGAAAGAAATAAAGAAGGCCAGGAAACACAAGCCTGTGCAACTTCCAAGCCTTTGCAGGCATAAGTGGTTCGACATAATGGCATGAGCACACACCATCCATCTGAAAGGACCTGCCTTACTCAGCAGCTCATTTTCACTTAAACACATCACCCTATCTCGGCACAAAATACAAAACAACTCCCCTCCTTGCAAGCATGCTTATGGCACTTGTCACTGACAACAGTTTAACTCCATATGCTTGAGGTTAGTTCACAGTATCATACATTGTTTTAAATAAGTAATAATAAAGGATTCAGATACACTCAGTTTAATCAATGACATTGCCTTCCTTTTTTCTTTCTTTTAAATGCTGTTTCTAGAACTACTTGTTCGAGGAAGTTCTCCTAGCTCTGGATTACAGCCGTCAACACAGAGTCATTCTGGAACTGTCACATAGGCAGCATTTGAACTGAGCTGATCTGAGAAGCTTTCTGAGCTGATCTGCCTCTTTCAGAGGCAAGGACAGATACACATCCTGGGGAGAATTTAAGCATACAGTACCTTTAATCCAAGAACTACCGTTCACCATTCTGTCTCCTACAGATTCCTTTGTCTTGTTTTTTTTTAAAAAAAAAAAAAGGAAAAAAAAATAGAACCCCACCAAGACTCTACTTGAGCTACCCAGGGTTTTGACTTTCTTATGACATAATTGCATAATTTGAGACTATTACATAGAGGAAAAAAAATTGGCTGTGATCATCTAACACAAGATTAGCAATGCAGAGAGAAACACTTTACTAGCACCAGAAAACAAGACTTTCCTGCAGCAACAAAATCTGGATGAAAACTACTGCAGGCCTCCTTCTCCCACAGAGGACTAGGCTTGTCCCTGCTCCCATTAATCACTGCCACAGGCATTTCTTTCCTCTCCTTTGTTGCTCAGCTCCCTCCATCTGCCTTCAGCCTGACTGCTGGACTCTGCCAGCCCACAGCTGTGTCCCCAGCAGCCCAGCCAGATGGGAAACCGGTCCCACAGAGCTGAGAATCATGCAGTTGAGTGGGTAGAAGCAGATCTATCCAAACCGTGGAAGCACTAGGTCACTGTAACTACCTGTTCTGCCTGCAACACTGGCTTCATTTTCTCAGCAGTTCACCAAACAAAACACCTGCCAGGAAATTATAGCAATTAACTAGAGCATAAGTGTATCTCCAAGTCACATTGTAAGAACAATTAAACCATTATCATCACCTAAGCAAAAGTCTTCTGTACAAATATCATTTGTGGATGCCTACTTTGAAAGGAAACATTAAAAAATTAAAAAAGCAGAGACTCAGGCAGACCCATTGTAGTATCTGTGTGTTTTACCTTCACACTCAGGCTTCTTTTTGAAACAGTTTTCCAATGTAGACAGATTTCACTACTTTCAATAACTGTTTTCACTTAAACAGCAGCTAGATTCAGTACACTGATTACAGTACAAGTCAGCTCATAGAGACCAGCTCATTTCAAACATTATCCATTTAAGTGGCATCTCTTTTTATCTAGAGCAATATAGTAGGAAAATAAGCAAATCTGGTGAGTGAGGCAGAGGCCCTTCATTCTGGACATAATTTCTGTATATCCTGGACAGTAAAGAACATGATAAGCGTCACAAGGGTCATCAATAACACCAACAGGTAAAAATGGCAATGGCAGAATATAATCACCTGCCTTCCCACAGTGTCCTCTTCTATTACATTCAACTTGCAAGTATGTGTGTGCATTTGTGCACGTATAGGTCCTATCACTCAAAGCTAGATCATTTTTCACATATAAGGAAAGGCTACAATCTACACATCTCCATTTTTTTCTCCTAAATGCAGACTCTGAAGAACAAGAGTAGTAAGATCACAGTATCACAGTATCGTGCGAGTTGGAAGGGACCTTAGAGATCATCGAGTCCAACTCCTGGGATTCGAGCCCTTCTGTGCAGCAGAGCAGCACTTCTACCACTTGTGTCACAGGGGGGATTCGAACCCCGGGCCTCTGGAGTTGCAAGCAGCACCTTATACCACTGCGCCACCGGGGGCACACAAGCCACAAGCAAGGTGGCTCTCAGCTGCCCTTGCTTTTAAAAACACATGATATTGCAGACCCAAGGAAATCTCACAACTCCACTATACAACAGAAACAGGCTTTGGTAAGCGCTGCATTTTTAACAGTGCAGTACAGTACACTGACAAGGCTGGATGACATTTGTTTCCATCTGTGTCTGAACACCTTTCCTAGACTGCAACACAAGCCCCGAAACATAAGCCCCAAAAGTTGCTTTCAAATCTTTAAGTAAAAACCTCCTGTGAAAAAAGAAAGCTGTCAGTACCCACTGATGCTTTACACAGCGCCAGATCACCTTGCAAATTACTGCCAGCATCCACCTAGCAAATGTTTAGCCAAATACATCAGGGGAAGGATGAACACCGAAATCCAGAGAATAAACCAACCTCATTCAAGCTGCAGTACAGCTCACTTGATTACTGTAACAGCATGAGGAAACCCGACTGACAGCCAGTCTACTTATCACCCTAATGAGCCAGTAACTCCTGGTGCTCAACAGCTATAATCCTTAATCAGACCAGAATTTTCATGCAACTGAGGAAATTGGTTCCACCATTGCCTAGCAGCAAGTAGGACAGGAAAAAACAAAGACAGCCTTCACTAACACTTCCCAATTTCTATCAGCCATCAGTTGAAATGTAATCACTAATTAAAGTTAAGGTCCTCATCACAAATAAGAGACTTTTTTCCCCCTCCAGAGGTAACATTTCCTTGTTGCTTGATAACATTTGTAAAAGACTGGAAATAAAAAATAGCAAAAGTCTACCTTAGATTCCTGGTTGTGTCCAATACGCACCAGTGGATGACTTCATTGTAAACAACACTCCCTTCAGGGATGACAGCTTCTTTCACTAGCTGAGAGAACGCCGTGCATGAGTGAGTAAGGAAGGTCTGCAGATTCCAGATGATGTAAAGGAGTTCCAGTGCCCTCCTATAAAATGTACCCTTCTAACAGCAGACAGTGCAAGCCCTTCCTCAACAGATAAGAAAAACAGTGAGCGACTTAACAGCCTTCCCTTTGAAAAAGGATGGAAAGGAGTGTCGAGATAAGGTTTTCTGCCAATAAAGACAGGATTAGGAAGAGAAATGGCAACTACAGCAAGCCATACAGCAGCACCATGCAGCACTGTTTTATTTTAGGCCCAGTGCTGACAAACTCTCCAGCAGACAGTCTTTAATACCCAAATCTTGAGAGATCCTGATGAAGAAATGGACAAACTTAGTCCCAGTAGCTTCTCAAGCTATTAGTGCAGACACCTTTGCTGGCATTGAGCTAACTAAGCAGAAGAAACAAGCAGAGGCTGCGTCCTGGGAATGGAAGATAGCTCAGCTGCCCTGGAGAAGAACGAAGGCGTACCAGAGACATACTAGTTGCATACCAGAGATTCCAGTATTATTTTGCTTTACATCCTCATATAAAAAAAGGGAGGGATGCAGTGCAAACAAACACTTTCATGCATTTTATGAAATTAAAATACAAAAAATCTTGTTTCAAGTGACTCTTCTCAGGAAAATATAAGATCAATAGAAAATGGAGTTCTTCAGCTGCTAAGACTACAGAAAGAACTTCTCAAGAGGCCAAAAAAAAAGAGCCAATGTGTTACTCAGCCTCACCACAAGTGAGAATGTAAGATAAAACAACCCAAATCCTCAGTGAAAACATCACTGATTCCCCATTTCCACTTCTTACCACAGAGAGGTGTAAACTGAATTTAACAGAGCAGGCTGATAACTATTTACAGTAAGGGACATACCGATCTCTGATAACAACTCCTGCACTAGCATGGAAAGTCAAAACAATTTATTCCCCAAAGCATTAAGTATGGAAGTGATATTTGTCACTGGACTGTAGAGAAAACAAAATTGGTCTATTTTGCATGAAATTAGTAGAAAATAGATTAGTACCAAAATAAGTGTATTCACATGCAACTTAATAGCTAAGATAAGCAGCAAGAGAAGGAAAAGAAAAAGAAAGTACTTAAGGCATAAAAGTAGCAAAGATATAATTACTCATACAGCAATTTTTCATTTAAAAAAAAATTATCCTCTTAAATTGAGACATGAAAAGAACACATTTAAAAACATTGCACCAAAGTTAACTATATCAACATTTGCATGACTGTTCCAAAAAAAGAAAATAGAAAACCACTTCTTAAATAAACACCTTATTTTAACTAAATAAGCATATATATTAAAAGCTTTGGCCCGGAATTGTTAGATGTCACCTTATAAAAAGTCTTTCCCTAAAAAGAGCTAAACATGGGGGAAAAAAAAATCCCATTTTCATAAATATATTTTCTTTAGAGTTTAAAATTGTGAAATACTTACATAAAAAGTAGTATAATTTAAAAGTATCTTAAAGAAGGAACGCCTGTACATAAGCTGAGTTATAAATATGCATGACATCACCAAGAGCACTTGTGCTTGTGGATTAATGCCACAAAGTTTGTACCACCTTGCAGAAAATACTTTTAAGAAATATAATGAACTAAACAAACTATAAATAACACTAGTTTTAAAACATGATAAAGATATACTTCTGTTGCTATAAAAGCAATACTTCTGTAGCTATTAAAGTAAGATCTAATGGTAAGAATAGTTTTTGTCTTATTCTGAAATGCAGTGATTACCACTAGCATACATTTAATATAAATGCAAACAAAATTTACTAGTCTTAAAAACAACACCCTCGATGCTATGCTCTGAGACAATACCCTATATATCAGTTTATTTTGCATGTGGGGGACAAAATCTAGTCAGTATAGTAATTTTTCTGCATATATGAGAATATTGGGTCTTGCAATATCCTATTAAACTTTCAAATTAAAGCTTAGTTCTAAAAATTTGGAACCATAATATCAAGGTTCTTAGCCATTAATAACAATGACGCTACAATAACTAAAGACCAATTATGTGTGAAAGAAGTAGAAGAGTACAACAGTTCAACTAAGGAAAAGAGTTTTAGTGCCCCTTGCTCATCTTAGACGACATGCAATGCTGCCCTTTTTGCATATAAAGTGGACTCGAATATCCACTGTAAGGAAAAATAAAAAATGATCTGGGAAGCCAAACACTGTGTCACGCTGCCTGTTTTGTCTCTGTAGACATGGACATTTTAAGACAGAAGATTTGCAAGACATTACACAATTATTCTTGCTTTTATTATTAAATGAGAGAGTCTGAATTGTTACACTGTCACATTGCTAAGTCAGAAATGCTGCAGCGATGAAGACAGTCAATGCTGGGTCAACCCAAGTCCTTGTTCTACAACATTCGTTTACAAAGAAATTATAGTCTTGTTCAACACACCCAACACAACATTCCCTGCTTTCTTCAGAGCGCCGTTCCATCATTCTTCCTCTAGTAGGGCATGTTACTACATATATTAGTTTTTTTGTTTCTTTGTTTTCTGACAATACATCCCCATATTTTTTAAGGTATCAAAACAAGCTTCTAGAAATGTCTCAGAAATCTTCATACATCATCATCATCTGATGTATCACTGCTGCTCGTCTCAGAATCTTCATTCTCCAGAGCAGGTTTGAAAGTGCTGTTTTTCCAGGAGCTAAATGTAAAATTACAGATGAGCCCATTTTTCAAAACACCATTTTTCCGTAGACCATTTTTTCGTAACTGAAATGGGAAAACAAGATGTTTTCAGAGAGAGGATGAGCTGAACACAACAATTCACTGAATTTCAGCATTCTCTGTATCTTAATCTATGGGCTACATTGGATCCACAGCATTATCAGATCAGACATCACACAAAGAAAAATTCACCTGAGAGGCTTCTCTTCTGGACCAGCTAACTGCCTCAAAGAGCTTCTCCAATTGCACTAAGCTAAGCTCCTGCAGCGAGCAAATTTACCCACTTCCCATCCACTTCCTCAGGTGTTTACCCTCCCATATGGCCTCACCTTTGATGCAGTCCCTTTTTCAGAAAACCAAAGCAATTTCCAGAGAAGAAAGACATGGAAGCAGCATAATAACCATGACAGAAAATTCCCTTCCCTCAGACTGAGCAAAAGAGCTAGGAGGCCTGGGCAAACTCGCAGTGCTGAAACTAAGTACTGCTTCCCCTATCTTTTCAAACCAACTGTTCTTCTGAAAGGGCAAAGGCAGCAAGAAAGGAAAGAAAAAGGGTACTGAAATGCCATAATCTCTAACCATCAGAACTACTGGAGATCCTCCTCAAGATTAGGTACTTAGAGTAGTCAACCATAAGTTCGTAACGGGACATTAGTTTAGCATTACCTGTTCACTAATGATTTGGAATTCCCTCATCTCATCTTCTGTTAGTGGAGCATATATTTCATCATTTTCACTATCTTCCTGCCAGCCCATTTCCTTTAACAACCTTAAAAATAAAATAAGAAACATGAGGGAATTTCTACACACATAAAGACAGGTCAAACTCTTCTGAAATATGCATGCAAACGTGTAATAAACGTATTAGTTCACCATTTTTTAAAACAGATTTGTAACACACTTTTATGCAAGAATTTAAGCTAAGTTCTATAAGCACAGAAGTTACGAAGTTATCAGATCCTTCATAGTTGATGCTGTTTTGCCACTACATGTTTGGGCTTAAAAGCTACAAAAACTAAGCAGTAATACTTTATCTACAAAACACATTCTTAATTTCAAGTGAACATCCACTCCACCAATTGTATATGTCAAGCACTATGTTTCCTGCCATCAGGTTTCACATGCCAAATAGATGCAGCTCCCTCAATAAATCTAGTGAACATACTGGCATAGAAGTCAAATATCCTCACTTCAGGATCTTTTCTAATCAACTGACAACATTCCCAGACGTAGCTGTTCTTAGCTTAGCATAAGATAGCAAAACTTTCAATGGAAATCAGCCATTAAAAAAAAAGTTTTGGGATGTGGGGAGGAAAAGAAATGGAGACACCCTTTTGACACTTAAAGTATCCAAGGATGAAATAATCGAAGTGTTTCAGCCAGTACCAAAAATGGGACAAAAGTAACCACACACAGAGAAAATGGATTTAGATGCACCGACATTATGGAAACAGGGTTGATCTCAGGCATGTCCAACCCAAAGGCTGCATGCAGCCCACCACAGTGGCAGCCCTTCCCTGCTGAGTAGGCCAGCCCAACCCCATGTACACACTGACTGCTCAGCAACAAGAAAACAGCAGTGTGCAGTCAGCACTGTCTGGACCGAAACCAGGGCATGGGGGTGTGCAGTGCAATGCCAACTCAACTTACAGCAAATAATGTGTTTTAACACACTGGCTAAACATGGTCCTGTAAGCAGCAAGAAGTATGCAGATGTGTTTTCTGTTTAGAGAAAGGAATTTGAGAGTAGTTTCAAGACTGCCAAACCAATCATCAATTTATGTTTGCAACTCCATTTTCAGATAGCATAAATACACTACCTGTTAATTCTCAAATGGACTAAACACAGTTGCAGTCAGATATTCCACTCAAAAATTGGATCATGTCTCATTATTAGGCTTTCTTCTAAGTTCTATCTTACTGAAGAAAAGTAATGCCTTATATTTTATTCTACTTGCCCACAACACCGCAGGCAGATGGGAGTGGTAAAGCCATAGATTGAACCTTCCCACTAATATTGTTACATTTTGTTGCCATGTGGTAGTAGAGAGGCAGTCTGAAAAGCCATGGCATGGAAGTGCAGATGAAACAAAACTGTGTCATTGAACTCCAACACAGAGAAACAACAGCACCCACTGATGGGTTTACCAGGGGGAGGTCATGCTTGAACAACCTGGTAGCGATCTACAATGTCATCAAGGGCCAGGTGGATGGGGGGAGAGCAGTGGATGTAGCCTACCCTAATTTCAGCAAGGCATTTGATACTGTCTCCCACAACATCCTTACAATGAAGCTGAGGAACTGTGGGATAGATGAGTGGATGGTGAGATGGGTTGAGAACTGGCTGACTGGCAGAGCTCAGAGGGTAGTGATCAACAGCACAGAATCCAGTTGGAAGCCTGTATCTAAGCAGTGCTCCCCAGGAATCGATGCTGTGTCTGGTCTTGTTCAACATCTCCACCAATGTCCTTGATGAGGGGATAGCGACCACCTTCAGCAAGCTTGCTGATGATATGAAGTATGGCTGATACACCAGAAGGCTGTGCTGCAATTCAGCAAGACCAGGACAGGCTGGAGAGCTGGGCAGAGAGGAACCAGATGAGGTTTAACAAAAACAAGTGAAGAGTCTCGCACCCAGGGAGGATGTGGTTAATGCACCAGTACAGATCAGGGAATGACCCGCTGCAGAGGAGCTCAGGAGCAGGACCTGGGTGTTCTGGTAGACAACAGGTTGGCCATGACCCAGCAGTGCTCCCTGGTGGCCAAGAAGGCCAGTAGCATCCTGGGGTGCATTAAAAAAAGTGTGGCCAGCAGGTCAAGGAAGGTGATCTTCCCCCTCGGCCCTGGTGAGGCCTCACCTGGAGTACTGAGTCCTGTTCTGGGCTCCTCAGTACAAAAAGGACAGGGATCGCCTGGAAAGAGTCCAGCAGAGGGACACAAATCATAGAATCATAGAACCATAGAATCACCAAGGTTGGAAAAGACCTAAAAGATCATCCAGTCCAGACGTTCACCTATTACCAATAGCTCCCTCTAAACCATGTCCCTAAACACAACATCCAGTCGTTCCTTGAACACCCCCAGGGTCAGTGACTCCACCACCTCCTTGGGCAGTCCATTCCAGTGCCTGACCACCCTTTCTGAGAAGTAATATTTTCCAGTGTCCGGCCTGAATCTCCCTCTAGTCCTATCACTAATGACACAAGAGAAGAGGCCGACCCCCAGCTCACTATAACCTTCCTTCAGGAAGTTATACAGAGCAGTAAGGTCTCCCCTGTGCCTCCCCCAGGCTGAACATTCCCAGCTCCTTCAGCCTCTCCTCATATGGCCTGTGCTCCAGACCCCTCACCAGCTTTGTTGCCCTCCTTTGAACATATTCCAGATGACAAAGAGCCTGGAGCACCCAGGAAAGGCTGAGCTACCTGGGTCTTTTCAGCCTTGAGAAGAGTCAGAGGGGATCAACGTCTATAAATATCTAAAGTGTGGGAGGCAAAGGGATGAGGCCAGACTTTTTTTCTGCATTAAGTAGAGACAGGTCAAGGGGAAATGGCCACAAACTGAAGAACAGGAAATTTCACAAAAATGTGCATAAGAACTCTTCATGGTAAGGGCGACAGAGCACTGGAACAGGCTGCCCATAAGGGCTGTGAAGTCTCCTCTGGAGATATTCAAGATCCACCTGGACGCCTACCTGGGCAGCCTGGTCTAGGGAGCCTGCTTTGGATGGTCGGACTCAATGATCTATAGAGGTCCTCTCCAACCCCTACAATACTGTGATACCTGACATTTGCTAAATATTTCTGGAGACCAAACAGTGGATGTGAGCGCAGTGAGGCAGTGGGTGGTGCATTTCAGCAGTGACAACAGTAACCATCCTCTCTGGTGCAGGTTTTGACAAGCATGCCATTCTGGCTCTTGTTCAGCACTGGCAAAAATGCATAGCTAATCACAGTGACTATGTTGAAAAAAACATGTTTAACTTTCTTCATGAAAGAGTGTTTCTGTGCCTATTGCATCTGTTGCAGCTTCAATGAAAATAAAAAGGAGACATTATATTTGGAGCAACCTATGTATATGCAGCCCAAGATAGTTCCTCTTCAATAAGTGTGGTTCAGGCAAGCTAAAAGATTAGACACCCATGGTTAATCTCATGGTGAAGACACTGTAGCTTTTAATGATGTTCATATATTCTCTTACTGAAAGGATTACACCAAAAAGATTGTGCCAAAAGGATACGTACAATCTTCAGGCAAACCAAGTGCCTGTAGACCTTGTATCTTAAAGGAAATAAAAGCTGTTTTACAAAAAATAAAAAGGGTTCTAAAACTATATGCCAGACACTCAGAGTTGGATAACAGTGAATACACTAAAACAGAAGTTGTAAGATGATTCAAGTTGATGCCTGATGTAAAACCCACCCTAGAAAAACGTTTAAGTCCAAATACAACACAAGTGCAGTGAATAAACATGCAAGTCATAGAATCATAGAATGGCCTGGGTTGGAAAGGACCATAATGATCATCTGCTTTCAACCCCACCATATGCAGGGCTGCCAACTACCAGACCAGGCTGCCCAGAGTCACATCCAGGCTGACCACGAATGTCTCCAGGGATGGGGCATCCACGACCTCCCTGGGCAACCTGTTCCAGTGCATCACCACCCTCTGTGTGAAAAACTTTCTTTAATCTCTAACTGAAACCTCCTCTGTTTTAGTTTAAAAATATCCCCCCTTTGTCCTATCACTATCCACCCTCACAAACAAGAATTCCCCCTCTTGTTTAAATGCTCCCTTCAAGCACTGGAAGACCACCATGAGATCTCCCCGGAGCCTTCTCTTCTCCAAGCTAAACAAGTCCAGTTCCCTCTATTTTCCTCATAGAAGAGGTGCTCCAGCCCTCTGATCATCTTAGTGGCCCTCCTCTGGACCTGCTCCAAGAGCTCCATGTCCTTCCTGTATTGGGGGCCTCAGGCCTGGATGCGGTACTCCAGACCATGCCTCACAAGTGCCAAGCAGAGGGGGACAATCGCCTCCCTCTCCCTGCTGGCCACCCCTTTTTTTTTTACGGCAGCCCAAAACACACTTGGCTTTCTAGGCTGCAAGCAGCTCAAATCCAGCTTCTGGATTCTTAGTCCATAAAGAAACTAAAATGATATCACTAACCACTATTAAAACCACATTAAAAGCCCAGAACTGTAGAAGAGGGAGACAACAGCACAACCGCATCCACTTAAAAAAAGTTAATAGGACAATAACAGAAGTTGGATCCTCTGTATTGTTTAGACACGATTAGACAATGTGACTACTAGGAAAAACAATACCATCAGAAAGCAGAACAAATAATTTGCATGTCATCTAAAACATTTCTGACAATATATCTATTTGCATAGGCATACAAAAAAAATACTTGCTATTATCCAGTGCCAAAAGCATTACAGTGGTAGAGTTTTAGCAACAGTAATTCCTTATAAAGTTGTATTGCAAGCACACTAGAATTCTAACAGAATTACGTATAATTAAGTGGATAGTTACATTGCTTCTGTTAATATAAGTGAAGTTGAGGATAGTAGCTAATTAACTTAAGCAACATCATCCAAAGCTGGCAGGACAACTGCCTCTTTAAAGTAACATTAGGAACTACACTTAACAACACTACAGCTTAGTAAACCTAACACCAGCAGGGTAAGTACATAATCAGAGCACAGTGAAGCCTTCTGTAGCAGAAGGAAAGCCCAAAATGCATTTTGCACATGTGCTAATCCAGTTGTTAGTCAAGCACCAGCTCCCAGTGAATTAAGTTGGTGACTTCACATCCAGATTTCGACTTAAAGGCCTACTGTATCACCTGTTTACATGCCACAGGTCACAGCCAACAGCTTACTACTGAGTAGAGATGCACAGTATCTCTGAAATACCACAGAGAAGCTTGCCTAGAAGCCCTATGAAGGCAACTCAAAGTCATTTAAATTAATCAAAGAGTTAGATTCACTTTCCATCTTCTCGTCAAAAATTACTGCCAGCAGCCACTAGCAGCCTAAGTTTTCCATCCACATAGTCAGTGGGTGGGAATGAAAACAAAGCAGACTGCATTTCACTTTTTACACTAAGAGAGAAGAGGTCATGACAGCCTGCAGGTACTAAAAAGAAGTCCTCTAGCCTAACACACAAATACAATCGCTGTAAAAAGATTCTGGATTTCTTCAGTTACCATAAACAGTTTAACAAAGTTCACAACATGCTTACTTCCAGACTTGAGTTATGATTTACCAGCAGTAATCATATGTAAATACTAAGTTCTATCATTTGAATTTAATTTTTCCCTTTCCACTGCATTGTCTTAAAATCTCTAACCACATCAAACAGCTACAAAAATACTTTTTTTAGCAACAAGGAAAAACTGACTGGAGTTTCACATAATATGCGGCATTTAAAGCATCATTAGGAGAGATGGAAACAATATGCATTGTTCCTCTGAGATATGCAGATCCATTTGCTTTATTTATTTAATTTTTTTTACAAGGAAATAAATTCTTCCTAAAGCAGGTTAAAGATGACTATATATATATAATGTCTAGTAGAAACAACATAAGTCCATGTTAAATTAGTAAATCTAAACTTAAATATTTTACAGTGTGCTTAAAATACATTTTGTGTTCCCTGTTATCAGACTCTGAATTTTAAGCTAGTAAGAATTTAAGACACAATTACTTACCACAAAGAAACATTTTATATAAGAAGCACATACCTATGCTCTGCCTCAAGTGAGCTTGAAAGAATATCTGCCTGAGGGAAAGCTGAAGATCGAATGACTTGTTGAGATGTAATTGAAGCATTGCCATTCTCTAGTGGAATTTCATTTTCAAAGTTTCGGTTTATATCTCTCTCATGATGAGGACTGTTGCTGTTACACAAGTTAAGGGAATCACCATCCTGTTAAAACACAAATATAAGTATATATATTTTATGAAGTTCAAAAGTAAATTCCACTCTGAAAATGCTGCGGTTGAGAGATTCTGCTGAATTTAGATGGGGAATTACATTTCATCAGAATTACAATGTATGGACACTTCACATCTCTTAAGTTATACCACTGAATTAGTAAAGTAGAAAGCAAATCCCATGCTCTGCCTCAAACTTTTCTACAAAGTCTTAAATGTATCTTAAAAAATTCGAGCTTATTTGTAAATGTACAGAAGTCATCTGTTGAACTTAAAAACGGGTTCCTAATTAAACAAATATCCTGTGCGTCTGCCAAAGTTTGAAAGCACAAACTGCATGGCTTAAGGGGCAGGTCACAGTCACCACGTATCAACCAGAAAATAAAAAGAGAAGAAAAAACAATTTGAAAAGCAGAACTAGGTTTTTCCATTAATTACTTTTCTAGGATTATCAACAGCCAAGGTGCAAGACACTGCCCTCTTGTAAGACTAGGTTATTGTACTACGTTTCTTTATTCTTTTTATTGAAACAGGCTGCCCAAGGAGATGGAAGTCATCACCTCAGAAAGTTTACAAGAAAAAGCTAGATGTCACAAAGAGTGACAACGTTTAGCAGACACATGGACTGATGTTTGGACTATGTACTATTTGTGGTCTCTTCCAACCTTCATGATCCTATTGTTGCTAAAGGGTAAGACGTCCTTGGGTTATTGACATCTATCAACAAATACTGCAGTAGAAAAAGCAAATTACTAAGACTCAGTGGAGAAAGTAGCATTTGGAGCAAATCTATCTAAAGGCAGATCCCTTCCTGCTTCAAGAGATCCAAGACCACATCTTAACAGCTGGCTGGAGGAAAAAAAAAAAACATAGTTGACATTCAGGGTGAAACCAATTACTACTGGATCTACTACAGGTAAGAATAAAGTTACCTTCTTCTGCCCAGCATTCTCATCCTCATGTTCTTCTTCCACTCTATCTCGTTTCAGTGCTTTCAAAAATTCACTCTTCTTATCCGTCCGCATTCTTGTCAATTTTGTTAAACGAGGATGACCAACTTTGTCAACAGGGGATGAAGAATTTGACCGATTACACTAATGTAGGGAGTGAAATAACAACAAGACTATTAGAAGTACAGTCATTCATAAAACACTGAACAAAAAGCTCCTCAGGAACTAATACTGCATAGAATCATAGAATCCCTCAGGTTGGAAAAGACCTCAAAGATCATCAAGTCCAACCGCAGCCTACCATAGTACCCTAACTCTAACAACCCTCTGCTAAATCATATCTCTGTGCAACACATCCAAACAGCTCTTAAACACATCCAGGGATGGCGGCTCAACCACCTCCCTGGGGAGCCTATTCCAGTGCTTAACTACCCTTTCTGTAAAGTATTTCCTAGTGTCCAACCTAAACTTACCTTGGCACAACTTGAGGCCGTTTCCCCTCGTCCTGTCACCTGTCACCAGTGAGAAGAGACTTGCCCCACTCTCACTGTAAGCACCTTTCAGATACTGGAAGAGAGCGATAACGTCTCCCCTCAGCCTCCTTTTCTCCAGACTAAGCAGCCCCAGCTCCCTCAGCCTCTCCTCATAGGGCTGATACTCCAAGCCCTACACAAGCCTTGTTGCCCTTCTCTGGACCTGCTCCAGTTACCTCCATGTCTTTTTTGTACTGAGGTGCCCAAAAATGAACACAGTACTCAAGGAGAGGCTTCACCGATGACAAGTACTGGGGGATGTATATCCATGATGCATGAATATCCAGAGTCTGGAGCAGAGGGAAAATATTTTTATTTTATTGTTTACTGTTGTCACACACAGACAAGAGGGATTCAAGTTTGTGGAGCATTGCTAATAGTTGAGCTAGTGCACTATCTTCACTCCAAAGCAAACTTACAAAGAAACTGTGCAGTATCTGAAGACCACCAAGCTACTTTCCACAATATCCACTCTTATATTTACTCCAAAAAATATACTTATTTAACACAGTTCTATATAAAATCTATTTACCCACTTATTTAACCAAATTAAAAATTAGATATATGTGATTAAAATTACAGACATTGCCTTACCTCTCTCACTGCATTCTGGGATATAGGAAACGCCTTGGCACTTGATTTGAAAGGACTGAAATTGCCACTACCACATGAAGATTCGTGAGGAAATGGATTCACAAGTTTATTTTCTTTTGCTTGGCTTTTCCACTGTGTATTCTTAAAAAATATATAAGGAATAATTAAATACAATAGGATAATTTTAAGAATCTCAAAAAAAATGACTAAGCAAAAGCAGAAGAATTACAACCCTAACTTAGTATAAACACATTTTCTTGTGGGATAGAGGCAGTTTATGAGCAATTAATGTTCTCACAAAAGCTGCTTATGTTGTTTATATAGAGTTAGATATAAAAACAATTAAAACCCTAATATGTGATGTATTAAGATAAGAAATACAAGAGTCTTCAGCAGCTGCAATTAATGTTTTTAATGCATTAAGCTGCACAGTTAAGAATGGCTCCATCAAATGCACTCAGTAATACAAAAACTCCAAGACCAAAGCCAAAAGACGAACATGGAAAACTGCTTATGGAATGGGACAAGAACGGCTTGCAATATCAACAAGTAGGTTGCAATATCATCAGCACTGAGAATTGAGATAAATTCTGAGGGTATATTTAAGCCAGTTATTGCTCTCTTTTTATGTTAAAAATATACACACAAAAATTATTCATAGAATCATAGAATAGAATCATAGAATCACCAAGGTTGGAAAAGACTGAAAAGATCATCCAGTCCAACCATTCACCTATTACCAATAGCTCCCACTAAACCACATCCCTCAGCCCAACATCCAATCGTTCCTTGAACACCCCCAGGGGAGTTACTGCTATTTCATAAATTAAAAATATCCTTTAAAAAAAAAATAAAAATTCCAGTCACTTTTGGGGTACACGGCACTTGAACTGTTCAATATTTGAACAGTACACTTTAGGCACAGAATTCTTAGGGGTGAAATAGCTGTAATTCTCAGTATGCTTTTTTTTTTTTTTTTCTTTCCCCTCTCCTCCCAGCATGTTATTAATTCCAACTCTATTAAAGACTCACCTTTGCGGGTGGAGTGGCAGGTTTAGGGACTAATCCTTTATAAACACTTGTGCCAGTACCATTTTTTACTGGCTGTGAATGAAGACTTCCTACTACAGGGAATCCAGATATCTGCAGTTCTTTTGTACTACCCTTTTTAATGACAAGCATTCTTGGAGATCTGGATTTAGGGTTCAAAGGATACTCTAAAAATAAATAAATAAATAAATAAATCTTGTGCATGTGTATACAGTCTTAAGTTTCTAATTTACAAGTTACTGGATAGTCACATGGTCCAAGGGTATAAAGCAGGAAGTTTGTTTAGCATTAGTTCCAACATAACCTACTGTACAAACCCACATAAACTGAAGACCTGTTGCATTTTCTACAACCATCATTAGTAAAAAATTTCATTTGGCAATGCAGGAAGTTTACTTTCAGAAAGTAAAGATATTTCTCAGTCAAAGAAACTAGCTACAGAGCTCTTGTTGACAAATCTAATACCACAATACTGTTAACTGTTAGTAGAATAGTACAGTTGGAAAGGGCCTTCAAACATCATCTAGTAGAAATGACTCACTGCCTCAGAGCTAAAGAGAAGTTACAGCATGTTACAGAACAAAGGCATTACTCAAATGCCTCTTGAGCACTGACAAACACGGGACATTATCAACCTAACCAGGAAGCCTCTTGTGGTGTTAGACCACCTTAACAGAAAATAAGTATTTCCTGTTGTCCAGTCTGACCCTCCCCTGGCAGCTTTATGCCATTTTTGTCCTGACATCAGTCCAATACTCACCCCATACACCTGCTGCTAAGGATTTATTCTGGTTTGGTTCCCTCTCATATTCAGGATTCAAAGATGGCTAAAAGGAAAGACATCATTATTTAAAATGAAATCTTAAAGTCTGGAATCTTAGGACCAATTAAATAAACAATCATGACAGTATCTGCTGTCTAAGACTTTTAAATGGAGACAGAATATTTCCCCTGAGCACCAAATTTATCAGTGCTCACTTGTTTCTCTTCTCCAACATTCAAGCAACAGTCCATACCATTATATTAACTGCCCACGGAAAACAAAATAAAAGGAAGAAAAATCCACCAAAAAATACATTGGTGTAAGGCTTTTCAAAGAGAAAGCTCTGCTTTCCTCTTACAGCTTAAATTTCTAGGTTGAAACACAGAATTTCAGATGGTCAGAAAGACCACATCGTTAGTACTTTAGATTATCAAGTAAGGTAATTTTACGGACTTTAATACATACATATGCCACAGTAAACTGAGTTAAAAGACTATAAATTCAGAACCCAGCTGTAGTTTCACTTAAATAATAATAAAAATGCAATGACAAAAACTGGTAAGAAGAGAAACAAGTAAGTGGACAAATGACTGACACTCCCTTACCTATGGGAAGGGTGATCCCTTATATGATGATCTTTAACTGGTGAAATCTCATGAAGTAGCTTGTTATGGACAAAATGGCACTTGCGGAAACAATGAAACCTTGTGTAATATAATTACAATTAACTTACAAAATCCTCAGCCTCAAATTGTTTGGGTACTTCTTTGTCTTCCTTTTTCCCAATATCATTATCAGGTGCATTGTTTTCATGCAGTCCTTGGCTTTTTCCACAGTGGGAAGTGCTGGTACGAGAGCGGGAACCTCCACCATGGTATCCTCCACGGTGGTTTGTATTTTCTGCACCATTTCTGCCTTGTGAACGCCAACCATTCTTCTCTTTTCTCCCAAAATGCCCTTAGATTTGTAAATTTAAAAGAAACATAACTACAAGTCGTTTTGGAACAACAAATCTACTTCTGGAAAATCATTAAAGGATGTAAGAAAGCAGCTCTAACATGGGACATAACTGCATAGTGAACTTAAGTTTGCATTCACATAACCAGCAGGAAAGACTCAAATAACAGTGCTGGAAAAAGATGACAGAAGTCCAATGTAATGATCACTCGGCCTCCTTTCTCGGCTTTCATTTACGTGTTGTTGGCCAAACAATCAATTCAACAGCATTCTTAAAATAAAATAAATAAAAAAACACCCAGAATCACACTACTCTAAACAGTCCATATTCCTCCTATCTTCAAAAAGATCTGACTTTCTGTTCCTGCATTGCCTCTGTTTTACTGCAGAATACATTGCTTAACATAGGGCTAAGATTTTTTTTTCTAGTCAGAATGCTAGAAAGCAATGATGTAAATGCATTTAAAATATTTCATGAAATCTAAATTATACCTCCATTAGGTCGCCCAATGTTAGAATCAAATCCATCAGAAGAGTTGTGCCTTCTGCGATTTGCTTCATAACGATTATCTGTCCATGAAAAATTTTCAGAATGCTTCTCAAAGTTCAATGATGACTGTAAAGAAAATATCTGATTAATAACAAGAGCTGAGTTATCAGAATTCTAATGTACTTATTATACGGTATACACAATTTTAAAAGACTTTGGGAGATAATACAGCAATTCTCAAGTATATGCATGTTCAAAATTATGTCATCATCCTTTAAGCCAGCAGAACAAGAAGATTTATTTTCCATTGCAGGACAACAAAAAACACTGAGAATCATGTTTGTGACGCACAGCAAAAATCCAAGTGTTGATTTCAGTTTGGCAGTAGAATGGTGACAAGTAACATGTTACAGTAGAGGAAAAAATTTAAAAAGGTAAGGAAGGACACAAGATCATAGTTGGGAATGGAAGGCAAACATCAGAACTTATAACCTGAAGCCTACAGAACTAATTAAAATTGAGAGACAATAATATAACACTATTTCATAGAGCAAATTCTCTGCTACAAAACAATCTTTTCCAGAATCACCACAACTAGCTATACAGTTTTGCCAGCCATGAATGAGAGCCTGCATGTCACACTCACAAAAATCTGCTCCAACAGAAGTGATCCACTGTCACCATCACCACTGCTGAAACACACCACCCACTGCCTCACTGCATTCACACCCACTGCTTGGTCTCCATCAGCTTCAGTAAGTGCCAATGAATGCCACTGGGTACCATTTTTTTCCACATCGGGAAACTCAGTGACACACCTTCGCTTTATCCACACTTCCATGTCAGACAGCATTCTATCAGACTGCCTCTCTGTCGCCATGTATACACAGTATAAACAAGCAATAGGATACAGGCAGGAAGGTTCAATGTCTACTGCTGTACCACCAACATCCCCCTCTGACATCATGGACTGACATAAAAAAGGAATCGTTACTTTAAAAGCAGCCTCATATCATACTATACTTCCACTATAGAACTCAGATTACTAGCAAATGCAGCTCTGCTTGTTGCTATTAACCCACACATTTTCACAATGCATCATTTAGAAATGGTGTACAACTTCAGTAATTACAAATATAAACACTGAGAACACAACTATAATGCAGCCACGAATGACACACGTGTCAAAATGTAAGTCCCAAAGTTAAATTCAGTTTACCCATTAGCACTAGGCAAGTTCTAGTAATATTTTAATTATTCCACTGATCAAAAATAAGTAGGAAAAAAAAATAAATAAATAAATAAATAAATAAATAAAAAGGAAGCCACAGTAAATGATTTTGCTACTTTGGAAAGCATGTTGAAATTTTTTTTTCCCCACCACCAGCTCTATCAAGGGACCAGAACACAAAAAAAAAAAAAAACCACACAAGTTCTTCCAACAATACCATCTGCAGCACTCAAGGTGCTGTTCAAAATCCACTATTTAAAATTCAACCTCAAACAAACAAATACATTTAAATACAAAGTATGCATTGTCAAGTTTTATCGAAGTCTCTCTCGATTTGAGACCTGGAAGCTCTTTGCAAACTTGGAGATAGGAGAGGAAAGAAGAGAAAAAACAACCATACAGTCTGAAAGCCACAAGAAATTGTGATCTACGGGTTAATAAACTGTAATGAATCTCAATATCAGTTATAAGCAAGCTCTGAATTAGCCACCGCAAATCCAAAAGCTCCAGACTTGACTGTAGGTAACATCTTTGATGGTTACTTTGCTTGTTGATTTACATAACACAGCCTAATAATACTGCCTTTGGAGTTTCATTTATTTTAATAACCTTGAAGAACAATCACACTTTCACAAAGTATTAGTAATAATTCTTTACATATACTGTTCGAGTCGCACTTGATAAAATGCATCTAGAGTTGCTACAGTGCAGTTTGCATTTTCTCCACATGATGGAGATATCAGCCTATCTAGACCCCTGTTGCAAAGAAAACAGTAAACTTCATAATCAAGAGGAAATGTATCAGCAATTTCTGGAAATTGAGAAATTATATGACTCAATTCGGCCATCCAAAAAACAAAGCAAAACAGATTTCTGAAGCATAAGTCTTACTGCTTTAACACAAAGTAACAGCTAACCTTGCAAAAAATAAATTCACCCTTCTGTCTGCAATTGCCTCGGACAAATTTACAGAAATACTTTCAGAAAAACTGTCTGTATTCCAAGATGCCTTCACCATTCACATCACCCAATTTCAGTACGGCACGGATACGCACATTATTTCCAGACCTGACCTAAGGCTTCTCAGCAGTTGACTCCTCAGCTAAGTGGACTTTGCTATGTAAGTAACAGGGAAATGACGAAAAAGATTATCCTTCAGAAGAAATCAGTATCAATAGATGTAGTGGCTTTCAGTCAAACTGTGAGCTGTATCAGTCATATTCAGAAGGCACATTCACATTCCCAATATCCTGCCATTAGTTTTTCCAACACTAGCCTTTACCTGCATAAGGAAAGAGCCCCAGCAATTCAGGACTGAGAGGGACCCAAACTCCTGAAAAAACAGTTTCTCACAGTGCCTCCTCAGGGAAACATAAGCTGAAAGGGCTGCTTTTCAGGTCTAAATGCTACTGACACTGTTGCCTCATCCCAGCTCCACTCTGCATAAGACACTTATTTTTTCATCCCATCCTTCATCTCCATCTCTCTTATCTGTTCTTCTCTAAAGTTGCCTTGTTCAGATACAGGAATCATCAAACAATTATTCAAGGAATTTCTGGGCTTTCCGTACAGGAGGTCACATCTGAAATCCTTCTTACATAGGAGTAACAGAACAAACCTGAATTACTACACAATGAGTAGGACAAAAAAGACTGTTCAAATGTTTAGTAACCAAACAGGCCACATATCAAAAAATGTTCTTCATTGAAGGAAGAGGTAATGCAATAGACAGTGGAGCAAAAGTACCATAACAGAAAAAGCATACAAAGTTTTTGGAATCACAGAACCACAGAATAGTTCAGGTTGGAAGGGACCTCAAGCATCACCAACATCCAACTCCCACCCGCCCCAAGCAGGGCCACCAACCTCCACGTTTAATGCTAGACCAGGCTGCCCAGGGCCCCAACCAACCTGGCCTTGAAAACCTCCAGGGATGGGGCATCCACAGCCTCTCTGGGAAGCCTGTTCCACCACCTCACCACTCTCTTGGTAAAGAACTTCCCCCTGACATACAACCTAAATCTTCCCTCCTTCAACTTAAAAACATTTCCCGTTGTCCTGCTCCAGCTACCCTTTCAAAGAGTTGATACCCCTCCTGTTTATAGACTCTCTTTAGGTACTGAAAGGTTGCAATGATGTCAAAAGGCTCTTCTGAACTCCCCCAGGCAGACTCGTGGAAGAGAGCAGGATCCACAAGAGATGCTTGCAACAAAACTTCACACAACTGAGGAAGGAGTTGACAAAAAACAGCTCATACCCTAAATACATTTGAATAGTACAGGGATACTGCTAGAACTTAAAATGTCAATACAGCAGTATAAATCTAAGTATGCAGGTAAATCTTTTCCAGTAGATTACTGGAATCTGTGGAGAATAATTGCTTTATTTTTGTGACACTGAACTAAGCTCTGATCACTATTCCTGAGGAAAATACATTCAACAAGAAAGATCACTGAGTTAATATTTTAGAGATCAAGCTGAGCACACACACACAAAAAAAGCACACATTACAGGAACATCTAGAAACTGATAATCCTGACATTCCCACTACAGCAACTGAAAGCCACTGCTGGACTACCCAAAATAGAGAGGCTAGCTAGTTCTGCATGTTAAGAAAAAAATACTAAGAGTCGTAAATTAAGGTCATTGAAATAAAAAAAAAAAAAAAAGAAAGAAAATGCATGTATGCACATGTGTCAGTATTTCATGTATGCACAAATGTCAGTACTTACTTAAGTAAAGCAATGGAGACAGAACCTGTATTGAGTGTTGACTGTGCCCTGAACAATAGCAAAGACCTATTTCCATATTTGAGAAAGGCTAAAGATTTCCATGCCAATGAAAGACCAAAAAAAACTTAAAAACATTAAACAAAACACTACCATTCTCACAGCTGTAGACACAGACATTACTTTTGAAAGATTAGAGGAAAGGCTGATCTACAGATAAAAATACAAAATAGATGACACTAGTTTGAAAAGTTCAGTGCTGCCTCTACTTCTGCATTAACACAAGTTAAGAAAGATAAGCCAGAATAAATATTTATACAAGTGACATATATTCAGGAATACCAAAAAAACATAATGATTCAGGAACTGCAATTTTTTCTTCTCAAGTTAACTTCTACTATTTTTTTTTTTTAATCTGAGTCAAGGCCTAGGTGGAACAGGTACAGCGAGGATGCACAACTACCAACAACAACTGAAGAGACATTACAGAAAGTCTATTTCGTAATCATTTTGTTTTTTCTTATTTGATCAATTACTTGATTTAAAACTCTCTAAAATGTGTATGCCACAAAGCAAGAACATCATCAAGTATACGCCTTGATCTGATTTCCTCTAGCAATACAGTAATTCATTTCAAACTCTCAACAAAGGGAATTTTAACCCAAGAACTGCTCTGATAATCTGTGCACATGCCTCCTTCCTTGAACTCAGCTGTTCAAGCAGAAACTCCTACTCTGGAGGTATGAACTTGATAATCACAGTTCAACTACTTAAATCACAACAGTAAGACTTGCCAGAAATTACCTGTTATCACCCTTCCCAACTCATGAATAGATGCATATTTTTATAATGACAAATGCTATGACATTTAGACTTGTTTATTATGAAACTGATGGATCAGAACTACAGAAAGACATACCTTTGTTGATGATGGCGGAGTAGGAAAATTAAGCCAGGCTGGAGCAAAGTCATGCTGCGCCATTTAGGTCCAGTCTCTCCAAATCAATGAAACAAGGCTTTAGCACCTCATGGCAAGTCCCTGTAATTGGAAAAAAAGAAAAAAATAAATGAGTGCTTTCCAGATGTTTATCTTGCACAAATATCACACTTGTGGTGTTTTGACCATTAATTCCCTTATGCTGTCTTGTATTATTTTCTCTGACAGCTGTGTTTGAAGTCTTACTAGCTTCACTTCATTACATCATATTTGTCATGTTACTACTTAGGAGTCGAACTAATTAAATTTTTCATAAGGGTCATAAAAATAAAACTAACGTTTGTTCTTTCATTTTCTTTTAGAAACAGGATGAAGGATCTTGAGTAAGGTCTGATCAGAGAGATACAGAAAATTATCACATTGAAATATGTTCTAGCACTGCCCAGAACAGACAGTAGGAGTTACTTTATTTCTCAAATTACCCCCTAAAAATTAATATCAGCCACCATGTTAAGATTCCTCGGGAAAAGACTAAAATGCTTATGGTCACCAAGAACCCCATATTTCCTCAACAGTAAATGGAAACAGAGCCTAAGTATCTATAGAGATACTGTCAAAATCCACTAAGATTGTCTAGTTTGAAAACGGAGAAGATAAGACAATGGCTTAAGGCAAAACCTAGGAGTACTTTTTCTACCCAAAACCAGGAAAAAAAAGAAAAACAAAAAAACAACTCCATAAATAAAAGAATGCAAAATGCAAAATAATACAAACTACAATTCTTAAAGCTGAACTATAGCACTGAAAGAAATGGATGAAATGCTGACAGGATTATAAACTTAACTGAATCAGGTTCTGCAGCTATATACTGAAAAACTGTCAATGATTAAAATGTATTTTAAGTATGATACATGCACTACTAGAAAAAAAATTAACAACCATATGCATGCTATAGGGAGACACAAGGTATTGCACACAGACATGCATTCTATGTCTCTGCATAAGAAAGTGCAGATCAGTATGCACAGATGTGTGTTACTTTATGCAGTAATTGCTGTAATTTGAGTAAGCTTTAGTAAAAGCCATGGAATCTGAACTTCATAACTGGTAATACTAATTATTGTAGCATTCTGGCCTGAACTGGGCTATTTCAGACTTTCAATGAAAAAGGGGAACATTCCAATATCTAAAAAGAAGCTTAGCAGTCTTCTAAGTGTTTAATTGCACTACGTTGAGCTGCTGATTCTTTTTTCTGTCATGAGTTCAGACTAACCATATTTAGGTATCTGTGCTCAACAAATGTCTAGATGCTGTACTGAGGGATATGGGTTAGTGAGAACTATCAGCGATAGGTGGATGGTTGGACTGGATGAATTTGGAGGACTTTTCCAACCTTGGTGTCTCTATAATTCTATGGTACCAGAGTTAAGTTATAAAGCAGGATGCACCAAATTAACTAGATGACAATAAAAAACAAGTTTAAAAGTATGTGCCGCTCATTTAACTTGTCTTGGATTAGTGTACTGAAGTCATCCAATCTCTATTCTCCTAAACTAACCTCAACACAAATTCCATAACAAAGTTCTAGGGAATCCAGTCATGTCAGACTACAAAGTAATGAAGTTCTAGAGTCACAGAACAATTAATTACAAAAAATGGCTTCTCTTTTTAACCTGCTTTTACTGATTAATCATGATCAGCAACCACATAGAAAACAAAACAAAACAAAAAAAAAAAAAGTGCATAAGAGACAGAACAAGGTAAGAGATGCTAAATTAACAGCAACCAAAATGTGAGCAGACTAAGGAAAAAAAAAATTCCCCTTCCTTCCTCAGACACAGCTTCCCACTCCAATATGCAGAACTGTGAAACCTTCCGAAAAGATCAGAAGATGTATCAGTCTTGGCAGATCAGTGAAATAACAAAACCAAGAAAATTACTGTCTAAAAAACAAGAAGAGATTCAGTACAAACCAATAAATACATATGAAAAGATCCAGAAAGTATCACCTATTTTTTTGGTGAATCAGACATTCGGTGTGGGACAAAGGCATTAACATCATTATTTCTTCATAAGCTACTGCAACTGTTTTTAGAAAAGTAGTCAAACATAAGTCAAACATTACTATTTAATCATCCGCCATGAAAAGAGCATATGCTTAATTTAATAACACTCCTAGCTGCCCAGATTTGACAAACCCATTTTCATTACAAGCAGGAACTCTGTTTAGATGATCAAACAAATATTCAATAGCTCTAGGATACTCCTCTGTCTCAGGAAGTTATTCCTGGTAAGCTAAGAACAGATCTCAAAGTGTGAACTGAAGGCCAGAAAGACTACTCTGATGCTTCAGGCAAAACTTGCTATTTTTAAACCACTTAGGGCAGCCCCACAGATAACGTCTTGAGGACACTGGTGAATGAAACGCTTGACATGAGACAACAGCATGCATCTACAGCCCAAAAGGCCAACAGTATCCTAGGCTGTATCAAAAGAGTGGTGGCCAGCAACAAGGAAGGGACTGACCCTCCCTGCTTTGCCCTTGTAGGGCCACATCTGGAATACTGCACTAAGCCCTGGGGCCCCCAGCACAAGAAAGAAGTAGAGCTGTTGCGGTAGGCCCAGAGGAGAGTCACAAAGATGACCAGAGGGCTGCAGCACCTCTCCTGTAATAAAGGTTAAAGGAGCTGGGCTTGTTCAGTCTAGAGAAAATAGGGTTCCGTGGAAATCTCATTCTGGCTTTCCACTATTTGGAAAGATATTATAAACAGGAGGACTGACTTTACACATGATCTGATAGTGAAAACATGAAGTGGCTTTAAGCTAAAAGAGAGGAAGTTCTGGATAGAAGTTAGAACGAAATTATTTACTAACAGTGGTGAGGTGCTGACAGAGCTGCCCTATCCCTAGGAGGTATTCAAGGCCAGGTTGATGGTCCCTGGTCAGCCAGATCTAGCAGGTGTCAATCCTGTCACGGCATGGGAATTGGAACTGAATGGTCCTTCAGATCCTCCCAACCTAAGATATTCTGTGGTTCTATGATTTATAATCACTTAGGTTGCCAAACAACAGTTTAATTTCAGGTTGCTTTCACATTAAGTTAAACCAACAACTGACAAAGATTAACACCTTCTTCTGTAACATGTCCCAGCACTGAGATGCTCTTGCATCATATAAGAGATTAAACAAGATTAGACAAGATTTTTCTTTTTTCTTTTTTTTTTTTTTCTTCTATTCAAATCCATCACAACTTAATCTATTCCCAGCAGCAAGAGATATTTCTGCAATCTATCTCCTCCATGGTAACTACAACCACTATTCAGTGTTGTGCTACTTACAAATTTAATAAGTACACAATATTTCATTACTGCAGTTATCAGTAAAAATACCGAAGAGACATATTTGGTCTATGAGATCCAATTCACTTGATGTATACTTCCAGCTTAACATTTTACAAGTGCTTCCCTTACAAAGCCTACAGAGCCTTGAAGGCAAATAGATAGTACTGATACTCCCCTTTTTAGTAAGGTTTCAGAAATACAGGATTTGTTATACCTTCAAGAAAAAAAAAATCACTACTTAAACAGAATTAAAATAAATAGTACACACCCACAAAAGAACCTGCTTTAATTACACTGACAGACAATGAAGAACTCTAACTAGTACGCCATACGTACAAAACACATAGCAGATGTCAACCACTGTTCACCTGCATAGACAAAACAGCTGTTGTACTCCCAACTTTAAACTAGACAGCAAATGTATTGTGGTCTACAATTTATCTTCATCTAAAATTTAAGAATACAATTTACTAAAAGACTACGCTTTTTAATTATCACTATGTTAAATGCAGCTCACTTAAACAGAGCCAACTAAAACTTTATAGGAGAACTAATTGTTAAAGTAACATTAAAAGTTCAGGGAAAAACCTGGCAACTTGCAACCAACTCACTGAACAGCAAATCAAAGGAAAAAATAGCTCAGGCTATGTGGATAGGAGACTTTTGGTCACATTAAGTATTTCAGAAATTGCTAGAAGATGAAAACAAAATGCATCATAAACTCAAGTAAAAAGGAATGCTTGAAATTTGTGAAGAGGGGAAGGGAGGGGAAGGGAGGGGAAGGGAGGGGAAGGGAGGGGAAGGGAGGGGAAGGGAGGGGAAGGGAGGGGAAGGGAGGGGAAGGGAGGGGAAGGGAGGGGAAGGGAGGGGAAGGGAGGGGAAGGGAGGGGAAGGGAGGGGAAGGGAGGGGAAGGGAGGGGAAGGGAGGGGAAGGGAGGGGAAGGGAGGGGAAGGGAGGGGAAGGGAGGGGAAGGGAGGGGAAGGGAGGGGAAGGGAGGGGAAGGGAGGGGAAGGGAGGGGAAGGGAGGGGAAGGGAGGGGAAGGGAGGGGAAGGGAGGGGAAGGGAGGGGAAGGGAGGGGAAGGGAGGGGAAGGGAGGGGAAGGGAGGGGAAGGGAGGGGAAGGGAGGGGAAGGGAGGGGAAGGGAGGGGAAGGGAGGGGAAGGGAGGGGAAGGGAGGGGAAGGGAGGGGAAGGGAGGGGAAGGGAGGGGAAGGGAGGGGAAGGGAGGGGAAGGGAGGGGAAGGGAGGGGAAGGGAGGGGAAGGGAGGGGAAGGGAGGGGAAGGGAGGGGAAGGGAGGGGAAGGGAGGGGAAGGGAGGGGAAGGGAGGGGAAGGGAGGGGAAGGGAGGGGAAGGGAGGGGAAGGGAGGGGAAGGGAGGGGAAGGGAGGGGAAGGGAGGGGAAGGGAGGGGAAGGGAGGGGAAGCTTACAGACACAAATTTATCAAGTCAGATTGTAAAGGAAAACATAAATTAAAATTTCTTAATGTTCTCTGAAGACTATATTACATCCTCTTGATGTATCTTGATGTTGATCTGTATGCAGAAATCCACAAACCAATAAATGTTATAAGCACATATATGCATATACCTAGTTTCACATTACATCAGCATTAAAATACATAGTTAAATATTATTCGGTGTTTCACCTTCATTGCTCCTGCTGCTGCTTTTCTTTCTCAGTAATAAGCTAGAGCAAGTTCATCAAATCCTTCTTATTGAGTCAGGAAGGTAAACCAAGCATATACAATAAGCAAGCTGTCATGGGTGCCGGTAGATTTTAGGGTCTTTCAGTGGTAGAATTCTCACCTGCCATGCAGAAGGCCCGGGTTCGATTCCCGGCCAATGCACCAAATGGGCATTCAAAAACTGCATAAAGGATTCAAGGAAGGGACGAGGAGCATACAGTCCTCTGAAAAGCAGTTTTACAAGCAATTTTGCCAGAGCACACATTTTTTTTCTCTCTTCAATAGCGAGATAGCAGAGCTCAAAGTTTACAAAATATTTCGGGGTATTGGCCATCCGCCTGGACCTTCAAGGTCAAGATCCCAGGTGCAGAAACGTAAACTTTAGATAGCTCCTTAACAAAAAAAACCTCTGTAAAAGCTAAAAGAACAGCAGAAAAAACACAGAAAAACGGCAACTTAAGCAGTATTTGCCCACTTTTGCCCCCTTTTTGCCCAAATTTGTTGGCAGTTTGCCCACATTCTCCACCAAAATGTCATGGGTTACCCTAAAATCTACCTGCACCCATGACAGGGGGCAGTCGGCCCGCAGGCCACTGGCCCAGAAGGAAAAGAAAACAGGGAAAAAGGAAATAAATATAGCGGCAACAATCTAAGGAGGCACACTTATTTACTAAATACTATATCGGAATACAGAATAACACAATATAATACAATATAATTGGAATTAAGGCTAACGAATCAAGTAAAATAAGAGAGAGTGAGTCCCGAAACCGAGAGGCCTACTGTAACTCTAAGCGAAACGGCTGGAACGCTCCCACACGGCTCTCCCCCTGGCTGGGAAGGTCCAAGAGAGCGAGTCCAGCACTGAAGTGAGATTATATAGTCCGTGTCATATGACTGACCGTGGTGTTTCCTGGGACATTCAGTCTTCTTTTGTGAGCAGCAGATTCGTCAAAATTATCTATGCTTAACATGATGTTATGATGTGGAATACTGATAGCAAAATTACAAAACTGCAAAACCATGACACAAGCCTGCATGATGCCTTACAAAAGAGTGATCATTAACAAGGGAATGGAAGGGAGAAGACAGACACAGTTCTCTACAAGAAAATCAAAATGATGTTCATGCTACCAGAGATGTCAAATACCAACTATACTTCACCGCATTACAACAAAAGAAGTTATTTTGCCAAGGACAAATTGCTTTCTGGAGAAGCAGCAGTTGGTTGAAACAGAGCAACTCTGAAATAACCAAGCTACAAAAAAACCTGATTCTACAGCTATTCCATTTTGGGCTCACTTGAAACGTTCACATTGCCTGACAAAGTATCTGCTATAAAACAGCTAAAAAATAAAAAACAAATAAGTAAAAATACTACATGCTTAAGTCCTAACCACATGATAATAAGGTCTCTCTCCTTCATTAACAGAAGTGAGTACTCAGAACTTTCCTCAGTTTAGCAGGCAATTTAAATAAGTGAGATGTTCTTCTGCTACAAAACTTCATTTTAACAGAGAATTTTTTGTGGTAACATATCCTTCTGTTACCTGTTGTCAAGAGTAGCGCCAATTTTGAAGACAAGCAAAGTGTACGCTCCAAAGACTTTTGCTTAAACTTCATACCTGTTAACTTCCATTACCCTTTAAAAGGAGACAGCTTATGAGAGAGAACTTCCTTACACTCTCATTCATTTTGCTTGAACAAAGCACAACCAGCTGACACGAGTCACTCTGCTATCCAAAATCTGTATGCTAATAAGAGAAATTAATACATAACACAAGCTTTGTAGTCCTTGAAAACTGAAACACTTCCACTTATTGCAAACTGCTGAAAAACCACATCTGTTTGAACAAAAGATTATTTATTTCTCTTATTCCCTCTCCCTGAAGGTGCACAGCTACAGCTGTAACAGAGCAAGCTTTACAACCAAGATTAAAATATATTAAAAGCAAAGCAGAGGTGTCAAACCACCCTATTCTACACTTCACCACGGAACAGATCACAGACCTAAGATAAATTACAAACAGGTTTGAGACACGACAGTTCCCTCAAGTTCTAGCACTCTCTAAAATTTATCACTGAATACTCACACCTCTACTAAAAGTGAGGGAAACAGCAGAACCTTTAAAGGTCTTCTCCCACACTGAGTCAACAAACATTCAGAATTTCTAAACAATCTAGCTGAAGTTTTCTCTTTCTCAACTACATTACTGCAAAGTAAGTACAGAGCCCAGTTTGTTTCACTGTCCCTGCCATCCAATACAGAACTGTTCCACTGGGAATTCTGGTACTAAAAGAATGTTTTGTTTTTTAATATACCTTCTTGTCCTGTCTCTTAAAAAACGTATGGGAACTAAGGTTTCCTGTGCCAGTAATGTGATGAAGTCCTCCATCAGATTTGAACACCTTCAAAAGTACAAAGACATGCCAGGTATAACATTTTTTAAGGTTCATCAATTGATTTCAGCCCTTATTGTTTCCCACTGTGTCCTTCTAGACAACAAGACAAGCACGTGACTAGACAGAAACATAATGTGATGGACAAACAATAAGCAGATGGATTGGGCTCAAACCCAATTTTGTAAATAGGGTTACATAAGGCAGGCAGCCAGTCACTAGTGGGGTTCCTGAGGGAACCATTTTAGGGCCAGTTCTTTCCAGTGTTTTCATCAATGGCTTAGATACTTAGTATCAAATCCTCGAAGGATGCAGACAACACACTAAACTGTCAGGAGCTGGAGACTCACTTGATGGCAGAGATGCTGAGAAGCTGAAGGGGTGGGCAATGACCAACTGAATGAATTTTAAGAAAAGCAAGTGTCAGAGCCTGCATCAGGGACAGGGCAGCTCTGGATATATGTTGAGTCTTGGGATGAGAGGCTGTAGAGCAGCCCCATAGAAAGGGATTTTGGGGTATCGGTGACAACAAGTTGAATCTGAGTCAGCAGTGCACCCTGGCAGCCCAAAGAGCCAACAGTACCCTGGGGTGCCCCAGCAAGCAAGGAGAGAGGCTGTCCCACTCTGCTCAGAGCTGGTGCACTCCCACCTCCAGCACTGTGCACAGCATACCATGCCACTGTGTAAGGACATACAACTATTCTGCTCTCCATACTTTGGTCCTCTTTTTGCTTATAGATACGGTTTGCAAACAGCAGGGTTTAGATCAGTCCTATATGCCTCACGCATTATCGTGTCACAAAAATCAAATGATCTTTTAGGAGATATTTTAGAAACAGCAAGTTTATGAGAAAGATTAGAATAACTTTTTCACCTTTTTTATCCAAAGAAGCCTTTTCTTTTTTGGAATGGATTAAAATCTAAATTATATATATATAGAGAGAGAGAGAAACACAGAATCAACAAGGATGGGGAAAAGACCTTTAAGATCATCCAGTCCAACCATCCACCTATCACAATACAGTACATATACTGTAGCATAGATTAATTTCCTTATTTGGAGGCAAACTACGACCAAGTTCCTTTTACTTTAAATCCTATACCTGCACAACCATTCAATGGAAACCAAGGTAAACACTGATCTCTTGCCCTATTGCAAGGTTCAAATTCCGAAAGTTGAAGTGTTAGAGCAGTAATATGACCCTTCAGTACAGCATACATAATATAACAGAATCACTATAACGGTTTTGCATTTTGGAGTCTTTACGAGGAATCTGAAGAAAAAAGAAGTTGTAAAAGATAGCAGTTTTGAAATATCCTGAGCAAAACAAAACTGGAAACCAGTGCTACGCATTCCATCCGTTTTGCAGAGTATGATTACCCTCCACCAAAAAACAAAGACAACAGTTGTGGAAAAGCTGGTAGCACCCTATAGGCAGTGACTGGTGATGATGCTGTAACATTAATACGGTGTAACGTACTCAGCAACACAATAACAAAATAACAAAATAAATAAATAAATAAATCCTGCCGAGCCTCATTCAGGTTCATTTTTAGTCAGGTCTGCAAACAGTTGTTCCTGCAGCAGAAATTCTACTCTCAGCACTACAAGAAACAAAAGCACCCTTCCCAGAAGTTGTTGATCACTTTCAAGCTGTTTTATCCACACATTTCAAACAGAAGACCCCCACCAGAAGTGGACAGTGAGAAAAAGAAGCTTTTTTTTTTTGGTTTTTTTTTGAAAAAAAGTGTATTGCCTTGTATTGTATTAAGAAAGCACATTATCTGCACAGTTTTCCCGTAACAGTTAAATGTGTTGCTGCACATTTCAACTCTGCTAACACTTAAAAGCTTCCATCAGCAGTTTTTATTTTCCACATAGCAGAGCAGCCTCCACTGTTGACAAAAATTCTCAACAGAAACCAATCAATTTCAGGATTCTACCAGAATGAAAAAGCCAAGCTGCTTAGAATTACTCTAGTACAAAAGTTATGTTTACATCAAGGCTCAAAGTATAATCTCCCTGGGGCAAAGACCTTAACTTCATACTCATCTGCAAACCACTTTAGAGACTGTCAGCACTACACAAATTATAACCTAAAGAAGGTATTAAAGTGGACCAGCATACTAAGTCTCTTCAATGGGCCTCATCCAACTGCACAGGTCACCCTGAAACTAGTGCCTCCTAAACTCCAACAGATGCAAAAAGCACAGTAACACTACATGATAGAGCAAATTCTTTACCACAAAGCAGTCACCACCATTAGCTATGCATTTCACCAGCCATGAAACAAGAGCCTGCATTCTACCCTCACAAAAATCTGCACCACCGGACATGACTGCTGTCACCACTGCTGAAACACACCGTGCTCACATTCACTGTTTGGGCTCCATCAACATTCAGTGTAGACGAATGCCAATGGGAGCCATTTCTCCACACACAGGAATCCACCACAAAACTTCGCTTCATACCCGCTCCCATGTCAGATGCTATTTCATCAGACTGCCCCTCCGCTGCCATCTATCACACAGAAACAACATGAAATGGATTAACAGCCAGAAGGTTCAACCTCTCCTGCCATACCACCACCATCCGCCTCTGACATCATGAGCCAACACAGTCAAATGGGACTAACTGCTTTCTGAGTAGCCCTCATTAAATCTTGTTCTGGCTACAAGGGCATAGTCATAAAGCACACATGAGTTCATGTCAAATACAACTGCACTTTCCAAGCATTAAAACCGTGAAAATGGTCCTACCAGCAGTCAGAAAGATCTGGAGAGATAATTAAATAAAGCTAAAAAGCTAAATCTTCAAAACATCCAGAAGAGAGTCTAGATAAAGATGCAATTCCAAATACTAAGAGGGGAGATGCAGCTCCTTAATTTCAGCAAAACCCACCCCCACCACTCCCCCCATTAAGAGGTAAAAGTTTATCATAGCTCTGAAAATTAATAGCTTGAAAAATAAAGCAGAATTCACTTTTTGTATTACTTAAGAATGGGTACTTGTACTGCTATGCTTGTGGGCACATAATAGACAACATATAATGAAATGGACACTTAAGCCTGAACTCTTTCCATTCACCAAATGGTTTCAAGCAAAACACAGACTACTTCATCTAAAGGAATGAAGAAAATCCTTCTCTGTTGGTTTGGTTTCTTCACATGTGGCTCAATTCATTCACTCAATCAACAACCACACTAAAAGACTCAATGCAGAAAAGCCCCAGGCCACAGCCACAAGAGATTACTGAAACAGATTCCCATTCATCTCCAAAGTTTACGTATTTTCAAAACAGCAAAACTGAAATGGAAGTTAAAATATTAGAACAGCAACACCATTCAAAAAAAGAATGCAAAATGCTGAAGCTCAATCAACTTTTGGATACCCAGAAGGCACCACACAGAAACAGAACTAGTAAACTAGTAAAGTGACACTGAAAAAACTGTTCAGATGCAAGTCTTTCATTTGTGGTCAAAATAAAAAGCAACAGGAAAAAAAAGAAAAAAAAAAAGAGAAACAAAAAACAAAGAAAATAAAAACAAAATAAAAACAAAAAACAAAACACAAAACAAACAAAAAATGTTAATCCCTAGACACAGTTTCCCAAGATTAAAATTACTTCTCTACCAGCCATAGCATGTCATCTGCCCAAACATTTCTGCAATGCCCTGAGGGTTTTTTATGAGCTCAGTATTAGTCATACCTTATGTATGGGAAATTGGTAATCACAGCCTGAACCTCTGATTAATCAGCTGAGGCAAGTGATAGGTCAGCTGTGGGAGCACAGGTGAGAGTAATTTAGCTGTGCTCCCAGAAGGGGTGATGCTTGACTCCACCTCCTCTAGACCTCATTTAAGGGCTGACCACCACTAAAGCAGCATCTCTTGGAGATTGCTCCCTGGTGGAGATTGCCCCAGCATTTCCCAGTGAAGGCATCCATATCAGTGAGGTTTCCTTTATAAATAACCTTCTGAATATTTGTCATCATCTTTGTTAACATCTTCATATCGTTCCACCTTACACCCTAGCATTGCAAAAGCTCTGACAAACCTTTGAAAAGGTAATGCCTACAATATATCTACCACCTTTACCAGATACTGAGTTTATAGTCTACCTGAAAATGCTTTGTTTCAAACTTCATGATTAATCAGGGAAGGAAAGAGGAGTTTTATTTAATAAAATTACCACTAACTTTTGAATTAAGTTGTTCTGTCCATCTTAATTTTCTTTTAAGTAGTATTGATTCAGTCAAACACAAACCTGCAAAGAAAATACAATAAATCTATATTAATTTCCACATTTTAACTGCACCTACATTGAGAAAGATTTAACTACTAGAGGGGTAGATGGCAGCAGAACATTTAACAGTAACCTGTGAAATCTGCTAGCTGCTAGCTAATATATCTTGGTTTTGAACCCTTCCCAAAGTGGGTTTACTTTTTTTTTGTTACAGTTTCAAATCAGACTCACTCTCATTACAGAACAACTACAAATTTAACACAATACATTAAAATACCAGATTGCATAGGTAGTAAATAAAGAATTGGCTTCCATACTTAACAAAGAACAGTGGAAAGCTAACAAAAAAGCAAAGCTACATTACCATTACTTTCATGCTGTAAACACGTCTAAAGAAAACTGGGAGACAAGTAACCCAGCAGATCTGTTCAAGAAGTGTAATAGTTCGTTTTCAAGTTTAGGAGGTGTTACGTTACTTACAGATTCTGCCTAGAAGTATTTATTTTATAATCTCACAGAAAGGAAAAAAAAATAAAATCACACGCCCACCTACAAATTGCTTGTGTAGTAGTAGGGCATGTATTCTTCAAAGACATTCCAAATGTTACCAAAAATGGCAAATAAAAAACAGATTCTGCTAGCTCTTTTCAATGTTAAGAAACAAAAAACAACAAAAGTTCATCCTCCAGACAGTTAATGGCACTGATTTAAACATTCTACTGGTGTTTAAGTGTAAATTGATATACAAACACAATACTTACCTAATCCAAGAGGACCACACAAGGTGTTAGCTCCGTGCAATTTATATTTTTCCAGTTTGTTTTCCTTGAGATAATGTCCCAAGTTCTTGTTGATACTACATTCGTAGCTGTTTGACACAGATCTGACCTCACAGGAATCAGCTACCCATCCTTCTTGCTTATAGATTTCAAAATCTACCAAGTCTCCCACTCAAAAAGTTTTTTTCTTTGAAAGCTTTTTCTGTCGTCTATTCCATGAACGTATCACTATGAGAACCATCAGCTCCAAATGAAATATATATACTCTTGTAAAGCTGAAAATCCAAATTTCACATCTGAACTGAGGAGCACGTCTTCATTCCAAGTAACAGAAGCATCTGTAAACAACAGCTATTTAGATACTGCCATATTGCTAATTGGCAACAAAGTTTTTCCAAAATATTAAATAAAGTAAAAAAGATAAACAGGTTTCTGTTAGATTCTTCATTTAGAAAGTAGGTTGCACTGCAAAACGGCAAAAGGCTACGTAAGAAAATCTAAAAAATAATATAAGGGTAATAATATCTGCCATGAAACTTTCCAATAATGTCCATACAGTGAATCAGGCTGTATCTGACCTGGAGACAGCCTAAAAATCCAGTTGTAGAGGGTGCTCAGAAGGAAAAAAATGCCTAAAAACCTAAAAGCACTTCATTGGATAGCAAAAACATTCAGAACTTGATAAACTCAGCCGTGTATCCATACTGTGCGCACAAAAGCGTCTGAAGGTGAGATCCTCTGCACTTCCAGAAAGAAGACTTGGAACTCCCGATCTCTTCCGCGCTGTCCACTGACTGCTTCTAAAGGCCGCTCAGGAGGAAACACTCGGACAAATAATCCCCAACAGCGTCCAGTGTTTCTCCGTTTTGAGAGAAAGCAGCTGTGTTTAATCGGCTGCCACCGCTCTTCCTCCCCAACACCAACAACTGAGGCAAAAGACTCCGACTCCTGGGGCTCTCCGTAACGCTAAATGCCTACGGGAAGAAGAACCAGGGTCATCGCTTATCCATTCTGGGCTCAGAACCGGCGCTGCACAAACCGCCACTTCTGAACCTCCACAAACGCGCACGCGGTCAGCACGCAGAACCCCGACTCGGAGAGCCGAGCGCCGGCACTCGCACGCCGCAGAAGCTGCGAACATTCCTTTACCGGAGCACGCTGCAGCTCTAACGCTTCGCTGCCCTTCTGGGAGTCTCGGGCAGCCACCCCCCTCTGACAAGCAGACGCCAACCCAGAAGGAAGGGGCATTCCTTGTTTTATTGGGGACGGACGGAACTGCAGGAGGCACTGCCCCGCGCGGGGGACTCCGCGGTACCGAGAGCGCGGCGGGGGATTCCCGGCCCCGGTTCAGCCCGCATCGGGACACTCCAGCTACACGAGGCCCTTTGTGGCGACCAGGAGACAGAACGGGCTCTGCCGGCCCCGCTGCAGGACCGGAGCGGCCGTTCCCGCGTTCCCTGCAAGCGGCTCCCCCTTCTCAGGGGCCCCGCGGAGGGGGAGGGAGCGGGGCGGCCCCGCGCCCCTCACGGCAGTACCGCCCCGGCCCCCCCGCGCTGCCTCCTCCTCCTTCTTCTTCTCCTCCTTCCCTCCCCAAAGCCTGCTGCCCGCCCCCGCCGCGGGCCGCCCTGGGCCCGACATCCCGCGCCCTCCGCCCCGAGAGCCGCGGGGCCCCGGACACGAGCGCACGGCGCTCGCACACTCGCAGCCACACACACCGCTCGCCTCGCTCCCAAAATGGCGCCGCTCCGAGCCGCAACGCTCCGCGCGACCAAACCTCGCGAGATCTGTGGCGGGAACCCAGGGCGGGGCTCGCCGGCCGCAGCCGAGGTGTGCGAGCCGCCCACGCCCCGCCGGCGGGAGTTCCCGTGCGGTGACGTCACAGGAACAATCCCGAACGTTCCGCGCGGGGGGGGGGCGGGGGAATCCCCTGCGCTGTGCGCGCCATGCCCCGCCCACGGGAGTTCCCAGCGCCGCCGTCACGGAGCGCGCGGGCGGCGGCGGCACCGCGCCGAGAGCGGCTGCCGCGATCGGAGCCGCCGCTGAGCGAGGGAGGGAGAGACGGAACGCGCGTCTGATGCATCGCAGCCGCTCGGCGCCTTCCTTCGGTGCGGGGGGGCTTCCTCGAATCGCGCCCAGCAGGTTGGAAATCTCATTGCTATTGTGAGTCAGATCATTTTGCAATTAGTTACGTGAGAATTTGAACGATTAAATATGCAAAATTGGGCTTAAAGTCATTAGGAAGGATGCCGGGAAGCGCTTTCAGAGCCTGCGCTCGATTCTGTATGTGCTTTTATTAGCAGTTCCCTCTACTCGCTTCAAATTGCAGTAGGAATTGAACGACGCTGACGGCCGGCTGAAGGCGCGGGGCAGACCGTGGGGTACTGCATGGATTATATGTGAGAGCAAAAGAGACATACAGTCCTGTAAGATGATGGGTAGTGGTGATTGGGAAATCAAACTGAGAGGTCACCCCAAAGCACTCAGAGTCAGTAGAGCACTGTCAGTGCACCCTGACAACATGCACCAGGGGCACTATGGATGATCTGAAACGGTCTTTCAGTTCATGCAGGTGAATTATGGCTGAAGTCTTCACTCTGCGCAGCATCCTCTGGTTCCGCAGCCTGTTCACACCGCAGGTGCCCGGAGAGCCCTGTGACAATCAGCAGGAGACCATAGATCCACCTGTATCAACTCTCCTAATAGGTATCAGTTTGAGATGCTCATTTGTGAGCATATTTCCTCCTTAGGACTATATTCACATCAGTATGAATATCCACAGCAAACTCTTGACGGCCATTGTGAAAACATCCTTAAAACAGTAGTGGGAAATGGGTTTGATTTTATCTGGTTTTGTTCCACAGCAGAACATATAATGCCACTGCCAATTCATAAAAAACAGGGTTCTACAAGCAGATGTCCTGGTACATCAGTGGCAAAACTCAAACCAGTTTTCTCCTCTTTCAACACATCAGTCTGCATGTTGTCACATTGAAGTCTGCATGACCATTCCTCAAAGCTGTAGATGAGTTTAACAGAATTATTTGTAAGCCTGTGAGCACAGCAGTGTGAATGTTGGTGTTTCTGCCGTACTTGGTGTAGCTGTACCAGCTGGCTCTCCTGCTATGGGCAGACCTTATACCACCAGATGCATGATTCTACTGATACAGCCAGTCATGGTTCTGTGATACCTCAAAGTGTACTGATAGAACCCGTATGTATTTCTTCACCAATGAAGAATCATAGAATCACTCAGGTTGAAAAAGACCTTCAAGATCATTGAGTCCAACCACAACCTAGCCATACTACCCTAACAAACCTCCACAAAATCATATCTCTGAGCACCACATCCAAATGGTTTTTAAATACATCCAGGGATGGTGACTCAACCTCCTCCCTGGGGAGCCTATTCCAGTGCTTAACAACCCTTTCTGTAAAGAAATATCCAGCCTCAACTTAACCTGGTGCAAATTGAGGCCATTTCCCCTCGCGTGGTCACCTGTCACCTGTGAGTAGTGACCAACCCCACTCTCACTGTAAGCACCTTTCAGGTATCTGAAGGGAGCACTCAGGTCTCTCCTCAGCCTTCTTTTCCCCAGACTAAACAGCCCCAGTTCCTTCAGTCTCTCCTCATAGGGCATATTCTCCAAGCCCTTCACAAGCCTTGTTGCCCTTCTTTGGACCTGCTCCAGCACCTCGATGTCCTTTCTGTACTGAGATTCCCAAAACTGAACACAGAACTCCAGGTAGGGCCTCACAAATTCCAAGTACAGGGGCAGGGTTACTTACCTAGTCCTGCTCAACACACCATTCCTGATACAAGCCAGGATGACATTCTGGTGTCTTCATGACTATCGTCACAAAGAGCAAGAAGACAGATGATCACCAGACAGGTAAATTTATCGAGCAGTATTTTTAGCTTTTTTTGTGTAGCAAAATATGTTATTTAATCTTCTGAAGTCAAATTGCACCTGGAAGTATGTATAGCACAGGAGAGGACAATGGCCTCAGAAGAGTCATCGGGCCAACCTGGTTTTGCACCTGGGAACACTTTAAAGCATCAGAGATAATTTGAACACAGCATTTGCTTTTATTTTGCTTACCACAGCCAAGAGAGACCTGAGGAACAGAAATCATAAAGGAGTGGGTAAAAACACAGACCACAGATTTAGAAAGAAATCCATTTTACGGACCTTACCTCACTGATGACACTGAATTGCAGGCTTGAAGCTCTTCAGTATCTACTTCATTTTCCAGATCCCTGAAACCATCTGTACCAGAAGACTCTCTCATAATGCACAGGCTGCTCCCTCCAGTGTTTGCCTCTCTTGCCAGCAGCTCTCCATCCTACTGTTTCCTATTAGCACTTCAGCTACTGCATCAACCCACGACAAATATTAAAGAGCCACTGCCTAAAATGATAATCACTTACAGAACGCACATGGTGTAAAATAAAAATAATGCAAATAAAAGGAATTTGAAGTTTAGTTTTTTAAACAGCTTTCCTACTTTTTCACATAAAAGTATAAATCAGCATTCCAGATCCATCATCTCAGCCCTGTCATTTCTGACTGTGATGCCTCCATTGTTATTCAGAACACAGAAATTAAAACTGCTCTGCGTTGCTTACACTTAGTAAGATAAAACAGATAAAGGCCTTGGTGTCATCCATGCCATGAGAACCTGCAATGACTTGGATACACTGGGAGGTAAATCTGGTGCTGTCTGCACACAAATATGATGCACCGTGCTAACAAACATATCGCCTCAAGCAATAGACATTTAATATCAGGCACTAGAAGGTAAAGAATTAAAGTGATTTAACTTTAATGCAAACAGTTTCTGAAACTAGGTAAACGGAACTGAACACTTCTGTTGTGGAAACCACTGTAGGAAGTTAAGATGACATTTAAGATGCAAATGAAGAGAAAGAATGATGGAGGGAGAAAAAAAAGAGCACTATCTCTGTATGAACAATTCTCTTTTGCAGAGCAAACTGTCAGATTCATAAAATCACCAAGGTTATAAAAGAGCCCTCAGATCATCAGCTCCAGTCATCAGCCCATCCCCACCATGCCCACTGACCAAGACTCTCAGTGCCACATCTGTGTGATTCTTGAACATCTCTATGGGTGGTCACTCCAGCCTGTGCCAATACCTTGCCAGTCTTTCTGAGAAACAATTTTCTCCTAATATCCAACATCAAATTTGGAATAGTAGACTCAGAATTTTATCACAGACACACATGTTTGTAAACCTAAACCCTAATACAAGCAAAGGGTAACTTAATTAAATGTGGAATTTAGAGAGTGGCTGATTTCTAAGAATGAAGCTAAGAATTACTTGAATGCCTGAGGTATCTCTGGATATATGATGAGTGAAAAAATGCATTTAATACCTCCATTCAACATTAATATTCCCAATATTGTATGTAATTTAAGATTCAGACTGGTGTAGAACAAATGACATACTCGGAGATAAGCGAAGAGATAGGTATTGTAGGTTAATGCCACAGTTGGGTATTGTCTTTATTGGTCTGTAAAAGCACTCAGTAAAAACATTGAATAAGAAATCTACTAGAAATGCTCAGAAGTGAAAGCAGAAAAAGTTGAATTCCCACCAAGTAACAGCCATTCATACCTAAATACAGGTGCACAGGTCTTAGAGCTCATTTTAATATGGAAAAAAAAAAAAAAAAAAAAAAGTTGTCATAAATTTAAAACTAAATCATTTGCTCACAAATTTTGTTGCTGGGATGAAGTATGAGGCCAGAAGTTAAAAAGCCCAAGATTTAAAAACTAAACAGAAAATGTCTGCCAGACATCCGCACCAAAACCCTGTCCTAACATGCATTTTTCTCAACAGGAGAGTAAATCAGGTTCCAAGCTCTGAAAGAATTTGCCATGACAAACATAGGCCAACAAACAGTCTTTGTTTCCAAGATTTAAGTATCTTTCAGGCGCATGTTCACAACAGTAAACATTTTAAGGAACAAAATCTAAGGATGTAAGCAAACATACGTAGCAACAACCAGTCACTATCATTTGCATTAACAGGATGAATGAAAGCATAAAGAGTTTGTGCTCATCTACTAGTATCTCTTATCTCTTCAAGGAAAGGAAGGTAAGATGGTTTTTCAGTTGTTTCAGGATTTCAGTGAGTCTGTTAAATCCATAAGGTATTGAGATTTAAATGTATTAAACAAACATTATTTGCATTGTAGTATTTGTAGCTTTAAATTGTTAGATTTTTGAAGAGCTCCAAGCATCTCAGTATCCAGTGCACTACAGTACACTCAGCAAGTGCTAAACATGTCCAAAAACTAGAATATAAGAGTTTGCTGACTTGTTCTTTTATCAAGAACTTCAATATAAAAACTAGCACCGACTTTGATGGGATCAGCATTCGGTCTGTGCAAACACTTCAGCAAAGCTGAATTCATAATTTGAAGCAATAGCGAGGTACATATTTTGAATGATACATTTACCATTTTATCTTTCTAAAGATGACTGTATCTACATGGAATAACTGAAGTGTTCTAAAAGCTATTATAAGAACCCAGAGAACATTCTGTTGCTATACGAATTGCAAGGTGAAAATGCTATTAAGCATCAAGATTTTAAATGAATTATGTCTTCAACTTCTTTTTTCATCCATAGTGCAATCAAAAATTGCCTTACCAGTAACTTCCCCTTTGTGTCAGTAAAATCATCCATATCTACTACAGTTTTAAAAAAACACTGGGTAATATTAAACCAAGGGCTCAATACAATTATTTGTAATGGCTTTCTACATTAAGCAGCAGTATCTTAGCAAATTACCCAGCTAATAGAGGTCAAAAGGGTTCCACTGTTCTTCAAATACGCCCAGGCTGAATGCAGTCTACGTGATATTTATTCTGTTTAAGGATAAAATCATACTCAATGCTTTGCTAGAAATAATAAGCAAGCAAGTAAAAATCAAACACATTCAGTTTTTGCCCTGGTTCTCCCAGGGAAGTGAAGCAATGGCTAACAAATACCCACTGTTATAAATTTCACTACTCAAACTAGGAATTATTTATCACAATGCACAATTTTGATGAAAAAGGAACTAGTTGAAAAAACAATAAGTGGAACATATGATTCTAAATTACTGTTTTTCATGGCTATTTATCCTTACCTTATCTTTTTTTTCTTTTACAGATTGAAAATCCTGTTTTCTCTAGAATGCGTCTAGTTCATTTATGAACTTTTAGCTCATTAGTTTTGAGAAAAAGAAACCAAATGACCAGTGTGATGATAGGATCTACACATAATGAAACCTGAACAAATATCATGTTTTGATGTAGGTTCACATCAATGCCAAATCAATAAATGCTTTTTTAATTTTTTTTTCCTATTAAAATCAGTATCGAGGCCAACTTAACATTTTATTTCCCTCAATTTTTAATGACTAAATTGGTTTTAGAAATTTTCACATCCTATTAAAGTGAACAAAATAGTTTTCTGCGAGTTTTACTCAAATTCAGCACACTAATTATTGTGTTTTTTAAGCTTTGTGTAGTTGCCACAGATGCTACGTTTAGGAAACTTTCCCAAAATTGGTGTAATTTCTTTCCATAGATAAACCTGATAAAGAAATTCTATGTACAAACATTGGTCAGTATCTTCTCAGCTATCTTAACTGGTCTAATCAATAGAATAATTCCTCCCTGCCCATAAACATATACATACACACAACACAGACATAAATTACTGTTAGATTTGTTTGGTAGAAGCCTAGATATTGTCATATATATCAAACACTGTAGGATCTAACTCAGAGTTCAATGGTCTTCAGAGTTTTGTGATGTGATCCCTAGAAAGGATGATGCAGCAGGCTCAGCTTTTGCAGTTCCTTTCCTCTACTACCAGTCATCCTTGGAGAGAGGAAATTGCACCACACATTAGCAACCTAAGATTCACCCGCATGTATTTTCAAGAGAGATTTGAAGCATTTCAGTATCCTAATTTGCTGAAATGCCCACAAAGCTCAAGTATTCTAATGCTCAGTGCAAAAGCTTAAGGAGAGTGAAATCTACCTCTTTTTCAGCTGATCTTCTGTCTCTGTTTTCCCTCAATGGAGAAACATGCAGCATAAGTTTCTCCAATCTCTTGCATGGTTCTCTAGTCTTAAATGCTTTTAAAAAAAATTGATGGTGTGAAAGACTGGGAAACAAAGTCAAGCACAACTGAAATATCTTCCCAGACTTCTCTTCCTGGAGTATCTAATGTACTTTTCCAGATCCCACTGAACAAGTTTTGCAGACACCCTCTTTCACTCCTTCAGAATTGGGAATTGAGAGATTTCTGACCGGACTCCTAACCAACAAAAGCTATACTCACAGTCCCACAAAGTGGCATTTTTGCATGTTATTACCAGAAAGTTTTGTTATGGTAAATAAGGAGAAAATGAGTCAGAATGCTGAACTGCTGAAATGCAAACTTCAGTCTACAGAGATTAAGCTATTGCTTTACATCAGCATTTTCTTGTTTTGGTTTTCATTTCTGCCATTGATCGTGCATCAGGCTTTGGCTGGGTTTTTCAACCTTTCTGTGCCTCAATTCACACATTTGCATATATAATTAGTTGTTTATCTCTGTAAACTTTCTGAAAGATAGTGATGATATTTCTCATAAATTTGCTTATTATTATCCGTTGCCTTACAGGAAATGGGCAAAACACCCTCAAAACAAAAGTACTGTGCTTCCTGTTTAGGAAACATTCCTCCTTACTCCTTCCGAAACAAGAACAACACTGCCAGAATGCCTAGTAGCATTACTTTCAGAAATAAAATCAACTTTCCTGCAAATACTGTTACAATTATGGTGGCTGTTATGGATGTACTTACAATATTCTGGGAGACACTGACAAAAACACAGTGTTATTCCTTCCTGTAATGTGACAAATGTGCTGATGCCATAGAATGAAAATTAGTAAGGTGCAACATTGTACTTACCAGGAACTATAATTTGGCATGCTTTTAATTGTTTACAACTTAATCGCAACCTTATCATCTCCTTAAAAAGCTCCTCCTTGCCCAGCAGTAAGGCATATAGGGGAAGTACTTAGTCACGTTTTTCTACACGTAACTGGCTAACAGTTGCTTTCAGTTATATCACATGTGAAATCATATGACAGCACGCAGACGTGCTAGGCTGACCAGAAAATCAGAAAGCTGCCTTATTAAGGAGGTTGATCTTCTTGGAACAATCAAAGTCCTTAGGATGCATGAGGCTCATCCCGATGCTCATCCCCCATGGGGAGTGAGGAGTCTCATCATAGGTCCTTGGAAAAGATGGGGAAGATTCTTCTGTTTGGGACAATCCCAGACACGTTTACAGACTAGGAGAAGAACACATTAAGAACAGTGCTGCCAGAAAGACTCAGGGGGATCCTGGTAGATGAAAAGCTGGACATGAGCCAGAAGTGTGTGCCTGTGGCCTGGAAGACCAACAATATCCTGGGATTTACAAAAAATCTGTGGCCAGCAGGGCAATGGAGAGGACTTTCCCATTCTGCTCTGCCCTCTTATGAAGGCTCTGCCCCACCTGGAGTACCACATCCAGGCCTGGGACCCCAGCACAGGAAAGGTATGGAGCTGATGGAGTGGCTCCATGGTGATGATCAGAGGGCAGGAGGACATCTCCCAGGGAGCTGGGCTTGTTAGCCTGGGGAATAGAAGGGACAAGAGAGACCTCCCTGTTGCCTTCTAGTATTTGAGGGGAGTTAATTGTCAGGAGGGAGACTGACATTTTACATGGTCTGATAGTGATAAAACAAAAGGGAATGGTTTTAAACTAAAAGCATGGATATTAAGATTAGACATTTGCAGGAAATTCTTTACTCACACAGCTGGGAGCACAGGCACAGTCTACCCAGAGAAACTGTGGATGAGCCACCATGGAAGGTGTTCAAAGCCAGATTGGATAGGGCCCTGGGCATCCTGAGGACAGGGTGGCAGCCCTGTCTGAGGCACTACATAGTGTCAGTCTTAGAAAAGGATGGTGAGAAACTCCATAAACACTGATGCTCACCCTGCAGCATTGGTAAACCATGGAAGGTGAAAAGGAAGAGGTTGGTGGGTCCTGCAGTCAAGGCCAGACAAAAGCGAAGAGGGGCAAGACAAAGAGAAATACAGAGAAGTGAACTTAGTTCAAGTTTAGAGCAGTCAAGCACAAATGAAATAGATTTTAAACTAAACTTAGGTTCAGAGGAAGATGACAGCAAGAGGATGAAGTAAGTCAGCAAGAAAGAGATGATTTAAGTCACACAGCAGGACAAACATGGAGGAGGGCTCTAGGGGTTGTACAGGTGCCTTCGAGGCAGGTGGTAGGAGCCAACATTACTTTTGGTAATGGTGAAAGTGTTATTTGCAGTGACAGATTTATGAGCATGGAAAGAGTTGGCAGGAGAGTACATAGAGGATCCAGATAAGCTAGATAAGGTGATGGACACTGTCATTAGAACTCAAGATCCAGATTGGAGTGATATAGTTACTGGATATGCTGCTGATGCATGAGGAAAGAAGTGGTTTTGGCAAAGGTAAAGGAAGAAGCAGAAAGAAGTCACCAGGGCAGACCAAGGATCAATGGACAGTTATTTTTTCCTCAGCTGATCCTAAGTGATACTCAAATAACCAGAGTCAGCAAGAATTACTAACCAAATATCAGAGAACAATTTCATTCATGATGAGGCATACTATCCTTAAAGAAAAGAATATGTCTAAATTATACCAAGTAGTGCAGGACAGGAGTAAGATTCTATCAGTCTTTCTCAATAAATTAGTTACCACCATTGGGAAAAACACTTCATATGAATCTGGAAAAAGGAAGGGATATGGTATCTATTTTTTTGGAGCAGTGGAATGCAGACATAAGGTTCAAATTACAGAAAATAGGAGAAGGTTCCCAATCTATAAGTAAGCTACTGGAAGCTGCATGCAAGTTATGTAATATAGAGAGGAAAATAAAAGTAAGTTCAGGAGAGAAAATTATTAGTGATAGCTTTATCACAATAGATGGAAAGAGAAAGACCACAAGGAAATATGTGAGAGAGTAAGCATGGACAATCTCTGAGACGGAACTTAGAAAGGGACTGATGTGCTAGATGAAGGAATAGGGGTCGCTGGGAAAGGGACTACCCACTAAATCAGCAAATAGAACAGCAGACCTGAAGGAGTTTCATGGGACTTCTAAGCCAGGCAGAAAAAATATTGATTTAGGATGAAGATTGAAGGGGGCCAGGGATGGATTTGAAGTTACCCTCATCAGAGATTCTCCTGAATCTGAAACAACAGAAGAGGTAGAGAACACGGTAATACAGCTAATGTGGGCTGCAGGAGCCCCAAGACAAAGAAGGAAGGCCAAACCAGTCACTAAATATGTGAAGCCAAAATCCTGGCTGGTGAGAAAAAAAACAATTGAATTATTTGTGCATGAAAGGCTGTACATTGCCCTAGGGGTCCTGGCACAGAGATTAGGACCTTGGAAGAGACCAGTGGGGTACTTTTTGAAGCAACTTGATTACATCAGCAATGGATGGCCATCAAGTGTCAGGTGGCTGCCACTGCCTACTCTTGATACAGGAAGCTGGAAGCTTACTCTGGGACAAAAGATGATGGTATTTGTGCCACACATGGTGACAGCTGTCCTGGAATTAAAAGGAAGCCACTGGTTCTTCCCCAGCAGAATGCTGAAATACCAGGCTGTATTATTGGAAAAAGGAGATTTGGAACTGAAACCTTTTGAACTCTGCAGTATTCTTAACAGTGAGTGCAGAAGAACGGGACTGGGAACACAACTGCTACCAAGCTGTTGAGCAGGTCTATTCCAGATGAATTTATCAAGACTATAAATATAAAGTATTAAACCTTCCTTCTTTATGTTGGGAGCACACATATTGTATCTGATGTAGCCCATCTGTCACTCATAGTTCATTTTAACCTGATAAATCCCTAATCCACAAATAAAACTTTGGAAGAAAGGAAAGACGGATTGTAGGATGAGTCACCTGCTTGTGACTGTGACAAGTTTTTCAGGAAACTGACAACAATTTCCCAACAGATGTAACAATTTCCGAACAGAATGCCTTTCTGTTGCAATTTTTACATTGCAAACATCATTCCCACTGGTACATCAAGAGTAGATGTGCCTCCACCTTGGGCTGTTCTGTAGTTTAGAGATACCTGAGCTGTTTATATAATGGAACTGGAGGAGACTCAGCAGTGTAGAATGTGACCTGAGTTAATTTACTCTGTTTCTAGGAGCAACAGTCACCAACAGAATAAATAAAACTACATAGAATCCCACTACTTACACACCTACATCAGTTTGGAATCTCTGCACAATCTGCAAGCCCAGCTCTCACTCCTCTAGTCTGTCAGTAATAAGCCATAGAGCATATTCGTTCCCCTGTGCCAAGTCTGTTTTGTCCATAATGGCAACTGATGAGTGATCTCTCTGTCCTTATCTCAACTCTTGATTCTTTATTTCATTGTCTTTTCTCCCCTGTTCCTTTGGGGAGAGGGAGTGAGAGAGACAGGCAGCAGAGCTCAGCAGCTCATCAGTGTGAAACTGCACAGTCCTTTTCAGCGCCCAGTGTGGGACTCAGTTTGAGATAAGGATGATAATTGGGAAACTGGCAAAACATGGGCTGGACACCGAGAACTAAACAGTTCTAAAGAACTTATCATATAAGAGTTGATTATGTGTCATTTCTTCAGTGAAGGGACATGGGCTAGAGCATGTGATCTTACAGTGACTGTGGTGTGGGGAATTCTTTTTGGTTGGTTTGAGTGATGGTTGTGATGAATGTATCTTTTAATGACAGTTCTTAAATAAACATCACCAAGCTGAGTGTGGAATGCATTGGGTTACATGGCAAGGTTTTGGTGGCATGAAGTTGTAGGGGCAGCCTCTGTGAGCAGGAGGTTCACTTCAGGGCTCAGCATTTAGCCTCCTGTGAGCTCAGGATAGGACTGAGACCTGAAGCTCTCCTGCAGCCATGCACAGCCCTCAGGCAGACTGCTGCTCCGTATCGGTGTGGCAGGCACTGTCCTGGCTGGTAGCAGAGACATGTAATTCCTAAGTTAAAACAGCTGGGGATCCACAATCAAGCCGAAGATGGTTTGATTCCCACTTCTTGTGCAACGGGACAAAACGTATCACTAAGAATGGAGTCGATACTTTTTTGTACATATAACACATCCACTTTTAAGTACAGAAAACGCACTACATAGTAAATCTCGTTATATTTTTTTAAGCCTCCGTACGTAATCAGCACGGCATGAAGGCTTCGATGCCTTCCTCCCTAATTCGAGACCGTCTGAACAGAAGACGCAAGAATAACTACTCATCCTCCGTTGGGCCGGACACGGAGTCGGCAGCAGATAACGCAGCCGGCTACCAAAAGGGAGCAGAAGCCAGGGCGGCTCTCGGGCCTCCGCCGCCCGCGGGAGAACCCCGCACAAGGCCCGGCGGTCCGGTTGCGGGCACCTGCCGAGAGGCGCCGGGAGCCCCGCGCGGCCGCGCCTCAAGCCCCGGACTCCGACGGGCGCCCAGCGCCCCCATCCGGCGGGGCAGGGCCGGGCTGCGGCGGGCGGAGCGCTCTGGGCGGTCAGGGCGGGAGTGCCGCGGCACCGCCGGAGGTGGGGTCCCGGGGCTGCTCCGGTCCCGGTGCCGCCTCCTCCGTCCCAGCCCGGTCCCGCCGGTCCCCCCGCTCCCTCCCGGCCGGCTCCGGCTGGGGCTCGGCGGCTGCCATTGGCTTAGCGGCCCCATCCGGGCACTCGGCGCAGCGCCGTCGCTCAGCCCGATCGTCCCAATATGGCGGAGGTGAGCGGGGAAAGCGGGCCGGGGCGCCGGGGTTCGGCCGGCTCCCCGCGGTGTCCCGCGCCCACCCGACCCTCCGCGTCCGCCCGGCCATCCCTGAGAGGAGGCTCCGGGGCGGCCCGGAGGCGCGGGAGGGCCCGGCGGGCCGGGGGGGCGGCCGTTGGGGCGGCCGGCGCCGGGGCAGCGGGAGACTGCGCGAGTAGGCCGCGCGGCGGGCGGCGCTGCGCTGTGCCGGGTTCGCAGCCCGCGGGAGGCCGACGGGGCCCGGCGCCGAGGGATGCGCGGCTGCCGCGGTGGGGTCCCGGGGGCCGCGAGACCGGCCGGAGCCGCCGCGGCGCGGGCAGTAGAGAAATGCCCGGCGGGAGGGAGGAGGAGCGAGCCCCGGGCTGCGGGCCGGGAAGAGGCGGTGGCCGGTCCGACTGTCTCCTCCGCTGCCCGCCGCTGTCATGTCCCGCCCGAGCTGGGGACGCGGACAGCGGGAGCGCCGAGCCGGGTACCGCGCTGGGGGTGCTCTGGGCCCGGGGTGGAGGGACGGAGAGCGGCAGGTGGGACGCGGGCAAGCGATGTTGGGAGGGCGGCGGGCGGTGGGATGCAGGGGCCGGCGGGTGGATGGCAAAGGCCGGCGGCCTGCGCCGGGGCGCGGCAGAAGGGGACGAACGGGAGAGGGGAGCTCGGGGCGGAGAGGAGCGGTGGGGCGTGGAATGGAGAACTCGACCTGCTGTATGGGATGCGGCCCCATTCTCACCCGCTCGCCCCTCTGCTCTCCCCGCAGGCTTCCTTTGGGAGTTCGAGCCCAGGTTCGTCCTCGCCAGCCCCGGCCCGGCACCCCGCCCGCCGCCACACGCTGCGCTCTCCTCCTGCTCCTTCCCGCAACCATCCCCTCTTGCCTCCTAGCCTTTCTAGCGCTTCATGTTCAAGTAACTAATCGTCTGCCTGGTTTTAAGGAGAGGGATGCACGCTGTGGAGTTCTTCCCTTAACTCCAGTCGCAGTTAGTAATTGGCTGCTTGGGGCCCAAATGAAAACAAAGTTTTATGCACTTTTCAGTCAGCATCTTGGGAAAGCTGTGCAGTCAGGGGAGGCTGAGAGAGCAAGTGCTTCTCGCTAATAACTGCGAGTTTATGTGAATTTTTGCCTTCTTTGTAATATCAGAAAATGTTTAAAAGCATAATTACACACAGTTATTGAAGCTGGAACCACCTTTTAGGTTCTTTGGAATACTTTCTGCAAGTCAGTGTGTGTAATGGCAGCTGGGCTTTTCATGAATCCTTATCTGGGGAGTGTGCTTGCTTGCATTTAAATGCTTTCCATGTTAGTTTTTTTTGTTTGTTTGTTTTGTTTTTTTGTTTAAATACTCTAGCTTAATTTAATGACCTAATATTACTTAAGTATGTTTTTAAATTGGATATTAAGTATTAGAGCTGCTGAGTGGGACTTTTTTTATCTGAAGCCTAAGAGTTGTGTCAATGGTCCATTTCAGTTATTCAAACATCAAATGAGTTAGAACAGCAATTAGAAAGAACAATCATGAGCATATATGGATGTATGGGTAAATATATTTGTATGCTAGGTAAAGATAGTTGTCAGTTCTTGAAAAGCTGTGGGATCGGGATGTAAGAGCCAACAGGAGAAATATTCAACATGTAATGTATTTATTGTAATTTTATTACTACTATCAGCTGTGCTGAGTGATCCACGAGGCCATAATATGAATTGCATGTGAATAACAAGCATTTGGGGCCCGATTGTTTCCTTATGGCATGGTATTAAGAATTTGCACAGTATGGTCTTGAGCAAGCTAAGTGGACAAAGTTTATATTAATTACTTGCATGTAAGCAGCATATCCTTAGCATAATTACTGAAAAATGAATTAGATGCTGTAAGACTCAGAAGTGTTAGGTATTCAGATGTCTCTTTGAAGGCCAGAAGCAGTGCCCTAAGAAACACTGCTTTAATTTTTTTGACAAGAAGACTGAAGATTTATCAATATTTTCTTGATTCTCTAAATAAGTTCTTCTGCGGGAGTAATTCTTAATATTTTTTTCCCGCTGCTCTTAAGATTGCAGCAGAGCACTAATGTGTAACAACTAGAAGAGGAAAATAGAAGTAAAAGAGCAATATCCTGATAATTTTGTTTTCTCCAGCTTGAAAGCTATAAGCAAATGAACGTTAAAGAACACAACAACCTTATATTTCAGTAGTTTTCACTGCAGAACACTGACTTTGTGGTCCAGAATATGCACATGTATATAACTTGTTGAGTCTACTGTTAACTTTTCCAACAGTTGACAAAATGCATTTAAAATAATGACAGTACTTTATGGGTATTGACCACAGAAGTATCACAATGACTGATGGAGTATTGGGATCTATTGGAAACGCTTTGTTATGTCCAGTGTGTTTTACTCTATATTTCCTGAGATTCTGACTGTTCTTTCTAGATCAAGCGCTAAGAGTTGAGCTAGTTTTAATAAAATGTCTGTGAGGCTTAACTAACCTGCAGTGAATCTCAGTCTTTATGTTGCAGTTAATAGGAAGATGATCGTAAGAGTTACAGTTGATTGTAAGCTAGGTTAGCTACGTACCAGTGGAAAACTAGGCTAGTTACCATGTTTATCATGATAAACAGAACCAGAAATTACATATCAGTCTCTTGATTTGTGAAGTACAGCTGACATGCTTGCAGAATCAATCTTTTGAGATAGCTTCAAGGGTGCTTTGAGCAGTCTCTTCTATATTTTTTGAAACTTTGTTTCAGTAACTTGGATAGTTCTCTCGAATACTTATTCTGTATTGCTAGAGGAAAAATGGTACCTGTTCCTTGTAAATTTGGGGAGGGAATACCAACTAAAACAGCCGAATTTGTAAGCAGTTGGGATTTTGCTCTAGTCATTCTACTGAGAATTCTGTACTTACATGTAAAAGAACTTATGTAATCTTAACTTCTTCTGTGATGTAACTTTGTATGTTGTAGAAAATGTGTCTCATATTAGGCTTTTTTGATAGTTGGCTCTTTATCATCTGAAGATCATGACTTTGACCCTTCTGCTGAAATGCTGGTACATGATTATGATGATGAGCGAACTCTTGAAGAGGAGGAAATGATGGAAGAAAGTAAAAATTTCGGTTCTGAAATTGAAGATTTAGAAAAGGTAAGAGTGGCTTTTTCAAATGTCCATGGGTGTTGTGCTAACCCAAGAAAAGCAATCAATCCATTCCTCAGTTTGGATTCTGTAATGTAGTGTCCTGCAGAGCATATCTACAGCTTGTTTAAAAAAAGGAAATCATAGTTAGGGTATGGCAGTTTATCCTCACAGAAAGGCTGAACTAACTTTTTAAAGGTTTTATGTTAAATTCACGTTCTTCTTTTTCTTTTAAGAATGCTTAAACTTTAGAGGCAAGTTACCGAAGCTGGTTTTGGAGCCATATTATTTAGTAACACTTTTTATTAGTTGTAATTTTAGAAGTTGGATGCATTTTGAGTAGTAATAATTGAAAACTAACTGTATTTTATTCTGTTGTTCAGTCGTGTAGGTTTTTTTTTTTTAATCTGGAAGACGTTCATGTTTCAGGCATGATAGATTACCATTGCTTGCTGTGTAAATTTCCTTCTCAGTTTAATTGGTTTGGCATTTAGCGGTTGTACAGAATGACCAACATGTACGTTTGCTTTTCCTGTTGTATTTTATGCTGTTTAATTATGATTTTTTCCTGTTTATGTCTCTTGTTCATCTGCATCGGTGGATCACCCATTTTAAATGTCTCCTGAATGCTGAACACTCACAAATTGTTGCTACTTGCATTACCGTTCAGTGACCCATTTAAATCACTCAATGTAACTGCAGATTTTGATAAAGAGCTCTGAAACGGTGTATTTTCTGATTTTTTTTTTTTCCAATTATGTAGCTAACAGTCTTTATATTCCTTGGTTTTTGTTGTACTACCTTTATAATTATATTCTTGCTGATTATGAATTTGCGATTAAGGTAACTAAGCATCTTGCCAAGTCTAGTGGTTAAACTGAAGTTATTACTCCACAAAATGGTCTCTGTAATAGGAGGAAAAAGAATCAAGAACTACTCATCTTAAACACATTATTACTTTAGGTATGGATCGTGAAAGACTTGGACATGTGTTTGCGTGTACCCCTTGTGAAAAGTGTTTGCAGGACTTAAACCTTAACTGACTAAAGAAAACAAGTAATTTAATCAGTATATGAGTTCACCAAGAAATTTTTTAAGGTAATTTAATTTTCAGAGGTATACGAATATTGGAAAATATTTCTAATTCTTTGATGGCCCCAATAAGGCAATTCTCTACAATTCACTGTCTTATTAGTTGTCTTCGGATGCACATGTGATATTTAGTAAAATCACTTGAACGAAAACAGTTGGGGAAAAAAAACAAAACAACTCCATTATAAATCCACCTTTCTCTTGACTTTATTTGCTTTCTGAGATGTTAACTGAATCATAGAATCATAGAATCACAGGGTTGGAAAGGACCCACAATATCATCTAGTCCAACTGTCCTCTCATTACTGTAGCTACAACAAACTACTAAACCATATCTTGTAGCTCCTCATCCAGACACTCCTTGAACACTGCCAGGGATGGCGACTCCAGCACCTCCCTGGGCAGCCATTCCAGTGCCTGACCACTCTCAGAGAGGAGTTATTCTTTCTTATGTCTAGTCTAAACCTCTTCTGATACAACTGCGTTACTCCTATTAACTTCTCAGCAGCAGTCACTGTAAAATAGGTTATATAGGAAATGAAGAATAAGAAGTTGGTATTTTGATCTGCTTTTGTGAGTTTTTGAATGCACACGTGTAGCTGTAAGTAGTTTGTCGTGCTAAAATATTTTACAGCAGTTGTCTCTTTATGGGAGATGTTGTGTATCTGGTGTATCACTGTTTTGAAGAAATACGGGTAAATCATGCTGTGCAGTGTGAATCAGGTTTGGAGCGAATTGTTAGAAATCAAGTACTGCTTAGTTTCATCTGGTAAATAGGTTTTTTGGATAGCTTGATGGTTAATAGTGAAGTCCCAAGAGAGAAGCGGTGATGAATTATTTCAGTAATGTGCCTGAAAATATTTTAAATCTTCAGTCTATCAAAATACATCTTTTCCTTGCAGGTCAGAACTGTTCAGAGGTATTTGGTAACGTGTTGAAATGTTTGTAAATCCTCTAGGAAGGGAACATGCCGTTGGAAGATTTGCTGGCATTCTATGGCTATGAACCGACAATTCCAGTTATGGCAGGTTCCAGTGCGGATAGCTCTCCGAGTGAACTTGCAGATGAGCTTCCTGATATGACTCTAGATAAAGTAAGTCAGAACCATCTTCCCAAATATTACAGTACAAAAGCAGAAATCCTGGTGACCTCAGATTACATTTTACTATCTCTCAATGTTATAAAATATTAATCTTTGTTTATTTCAATATACAGCCAATAATAACTATATTCTTATGAATTTATTGATTTTTCATGGACACTGAAAATCTGGTTCTGTTGTACTTAACGCACTTAGAAATGCATAGGAATTTCATTGACAGTGTATTCAAATTAAAAATAAGTTAGCTATTATTTTAAAACATCTAAAAGACTACATTGGTGTGTGGGTTTGGTTGTGTTTTGTTTTTGTTTTTTTTTTGTGGAGAAGAGAAGGGGTTGTTTTGTTTTTTTCAAAATAAAAGTGGGATTTTTTTCTGCAGAGAGATGTGTAAATTGCTCTGAAAGTGATGCCTCCTATTTATTTCCATGGAAATGGGAACAGATACAAAGAGAGCGATAACACTATGTAATAGAGCAAATTCTCAGCTACAAAACACTCTTTTTTTCAACTCAGTCACCATCATTAGTTGTGCATTTTCTCCAGTGATGAACAAGTGCCTGTGTGTTGCCAGTAAAAATATGCACAGCCACCTGGAGCACAGCTTATCTGTCACACTGCTACCACCAATGCTGAAATGCACCACTCTCTGCCATGTGGTGCTCACGTTCACTCTTTGGCCATCATAAAAGTTCAGCAAGTGTTGATGAGTGTCAGTGGGTGCCATTTTTTCCACATGAAGGAATTCAGTGACACACCTTTGCTTCAGATGCACTTCCATGTCAGACATCACTTTGTCAGACTGCCCCTCTGCTGACATCTGTTTAATGGCAACTAAACGTAAGTGGTAAGGTTTGACCTCTGCTGCCATACCACTGATCTCCACCTCTGACATCATGGGCCAACATAATAAAATAGGAGGCATTAGCTTTGGAGCCGCTTTCATACATTTTTTTCTACAGAAAGAATAATTCTGGATTCCAGCATACATAAAGTGTATCAAAGTTTGTGCGGATAACTTGTTGCCGTGCACAGTTATAGTTAGCATCTACAACAATAACTTGATAACACACTTCTGGATGATGCTTTGGAATATCCCTTACGGATGTGTATCATTCAGACAGATCTTAGCTTCCTGGGGGAATGAGAGAAAGATTGTGTTTGTCTGCAGTGACTGTGTGTTCCACTGCTGATGTAAAAACTTGAAACTTCTGTTTCTGTCTAACACTGATTTCTGAGATTTTAATCTTGTGCTTTGTAATAATACATTTCCAGTTAGTAGTTTGTATGTAGGCAATGTGTGTATACGTATGTATACACACTTATATGTATAGATATATATGTATATATTTACTTTTTGTAGGTATGATGTAGTGGTAAACTCCACAGAAAGTAGGGTATAATTATGGCTCTGTGCATTGGATTCTCATCAGGATTCACAGCTGTGTTGAGGCTACAAAAATGCAGTTCTTTCCCTTCCTAACTTCAAACATTTCTGATAATGGAGGAATTCAGTTTTTTCTTCCTTTTCTTCTTTTTGTCTTTTTTAACTGATGGATACTTTTTAGATAATTGTTGTTGTTGTTGTTGTAATTTGAGAAGATAACTGATGATCTATTTTCTGTAAAGCATGCAGAAGTGCCTGTCAGCTCTATTTTTCTTTTTTCAGAGTTCAGGAGGTAACAGCCTCTCCAAGTTTCGTTAGAATTTTGGCCTTCTTTACACTGCAGACTTTTGAGGCAGTTCTGGTGTTTTCTGTTGGAAGCAGCTGGAGAAGCATCTGAGATGAATCTAGATGCTCACCAGGCTACGCTTATTGTAGACATTTCTAGTTTGGGCTTGTGGGTTTTTTTGTTTGTTTGTTTGTTTTTTTTTTTTTTTTTTTTAATTTTATTTTTATTTTCATGATACAGGAAGAAATAGCTAAAGACCTCTTGTCAGGTGATGATGAAGAAACACAGTCCTCTGCTGATGACTTGACGCCATCTGTTACTTCACATGAGGCTACAGACTTCTTTCCTCGGCCGTTGCGATGTAGGAGAACTAATTTTATGATAATACTCAAAAAACAGTTCAAGGATTGCATGCAGCTTACTAACTTAAAGTTTAAAAATCACAGAGTACCACTGATTTTACTGGGAGTTGAGAAACAGTGCTTTGTAGGATGTTGTACATGAATACCATCCTTGGTCATCATTTCTAATTACCTGAAAGACCTGTACTTGATGCTGTACTTCATACTCTTTTTTTGCTTAAAGCAAGAAACACCAACTAATATCTCTAAAAATACCACCCATTTTTGCAATTACTTGTGGTGTTGAAGGGCACTGTGAGTTTTCACTCTTTTAATGAATAACATAAATATATTAACAATTCTTTTAAGTTAATCTTTCACTACTAAAATTTAACTGCTGTTTTAAACTGAGTCTTCCATTCAGCCTAAGGATGTGAGTAAGGCTGTGATTTCTGTGTCATTATTTCCTTTCACACATAACAGCACATTTCTATAGGAATTCATAGGGTGAATGAAAGTGGTTTTATATGGGATGGGGCCCTTGAAACCTTGACCACCAAGACTGCATTGCCTGTAGGGTGCATTACCTGTAGAGCAGTGGTGGAAAAAAATTGAGAACCAGTGATTCAGTTATTCAGCCTGGGCCTGGGTATTCCTCACTGCTTATTGCAGTTTGTTTGCTGACATACTGGAGTTAGAACAACGTGGATAATTTTATCGTGGTCTTAATTTATCTATCTTAAGCTATTTCTGGAAGAGTTCACATTTCTAGAGAAGAATGATAAAGATGATGTGCTTGCTCAGTCACTTACAGTTGTGGTTCTTAAACTACAGCATCAGCAGCAAGATAAGATACTCATTGAAAGGGAGATAATAAAACCTTAAAAATTATAACTCTCTTTTAAAATTAAACTAAACCGAAATTTTCTGGCATTTAAATGTATTCAGTAAGGTTACTTGTGAACTGATAATGAATATGACGCTGGAAATGTGGCAGCTTTGTGAGGGGAAAAGAAAAAAAAGCAATTAGCCCCTCATCCTGCTCAGGATTAAGGAACAGTCTTTGTTTTCAGCTACCAACACGAGGATGATACTCTTTCTCTGTTTGAATTTTTGATTGGACATTTTAAAATCAAATGCTGGGAAATACTAGTTTTCTGTGCAACAAAAAGTTTCTCCTTTTCTTCTGTTCCCTGTCCATTCCTCTGATAGTAAGATAAGATTAAGTTAAGCATTTCTAACACCTAGTTTGGATCAAACGGAAACAAATTGTGATTATCTAGTCATATTGCTATTTTCTAAGTCCATGCAGCTTTTTATCTGCTATTTCTAACAGCAAAAGGAAGTAGACCGGAGATGGTAAGAATGACCAAAGAGCAGCCTCAGTATCTACATTGTTAGATGTGGTCTCTGATGTTGATGATTCTAGTTATGCATAATGAAGTTAAAATTACAGCCCTGCTTTGGAGATTGTTATACTTTTAGAAGACAAAAGTAGCTTTTGTCTTATAACGGTAACTTCCATTCTACCAAGGTTTACACATCTATGAAAGTGGAATTACTTCAGTACTCAGTACCAGGATCTTTTCCAGATTCTAAAATATTATCTGTTCTTCAAAGTACTGTATTTGAATTACACAGAATGTTCTGCTGTTGTTCTTCCCAAGGGGGGCGGGGAAGGTAGGAAACAATAATCAGAGCTGGGTTTTTTTGCTTATTCTATGTTGTGTATTGCTGCTCCATCTTCACTACATGTTGTGGCAGTTTTGTTTGAAAGAATGTTTTGAATGTGTAGTTCAGTTAAATATTCTGATTATAGTCTTTGTTAGGTAATAAAGGCTTGCCTAGCTAAAACCAAGGTTCTTTTTTTTTCTGTCTGAAGCAAACACTACATGTGATGGAGATAAAGAATCAGATGGTGAAGATGTAGAAGCAGACAATGGTAACTCATCTGAAGATCTGAGAAAGGTAATAACTATCAAGCAGACGATAAGTTAAAATAAAATCTTAATAATAAAGAAAATTACGTTAAGATTTTTAGTACATGCCTAAAGTAATACCTTAACTCTGGAATTCTCTGCTGAATGCCAAGTTAATAGTGCTTTTTAATGCTTCCATATGAAAAGTGTTAAGCTAATACTTCTTTTCCTTTGTTGCATCTTCAGGAAATAATGGTTGGTTCACAGTATCAGGCTGAAATTCCACCTTACCTTGGCAGACACAGTGATAATGATAAAGGTATGTTTTTCTGACTATGCTACTTTTTATCATATGCTTATGTACAGCAGTTGATGAAAAAACAGAATTTACGTTTTGAATATAGCTTATGTTTTAGTTAAAATCTCAGAGACATTAAAAGTACTGGAAAACTGAGGTTCTGCAACCGCATAATGTCTTCCCAGATGTGTGATTTTACAGATCCAAGATGGCAATCCCAAGAGTATACAGGAAGGTGTATTACAGCATTTGTTCTGAAGTATCTAATAGGCAGACGAGACAACAAATACTAGGTCAGGAATAAAAAACTTTCCTCGGATTATCCTAATTGGTCCATGAGTGTTTAACTTAATTAACATTTCAGATGTTTTTAATGTTGTTTTTCTTTACTAGTGTTTTTTTGCGAGTAAAATTATGTGGGTGAGAGAAAGAGCAGACAGTGTAGATTGTGACACATTTTGCCATCTGTGAGATGTGATGTTTTCGATATAATGCTGTTCTTCTTTAAGTTTAGGTTAAAAGCTGTAGTTGTGTTAGAATAGAAAAAAATAAGTTTTTTTTGGTATCTTTTAAAGTCTTCCCTGTGAGAAAAAATGCAGCATATGCAGCTGTGAAATTAAATATAAAAACAAACCCACAGGTTCTGAAATAAGTTAACTTGTGTATGGAACAGCTGTGAAATTAAGTAACTGTTTAGGAGGTGCGTTGATAAATGGAAGGTGGTTGGTGTTTGTTTTTTTCTTGTTTGTTTTTTTTTTTTTTCCAGTATTCTGTCAGTTAATCATTTTAAAACTCCAAGATTTCATGGGAATATTATTCTAATGAAGCACATCAGGTTTTTATACCATAATAAGCTACTTCTGTGCTTTTGAAAGAATGATGCTTTCTGACAGAGGAGGAGAATGTTTACTGTAGAGCTGGAAGCATTAGTGAGTGAACATCTCTTGTGTTGCCTTAGGGTCAAAAACAGTTTTCTGCTTCTTAGGATTCAATCCTGATGCTTACCAATTGCATGAAGCAGAGGAATAAAAGCAAGACTTACATATGTAGTCCTTTTGCTCTTTATGCATCCCTTTTTAGTATCAGCCATGAACTAGGGAATAACCAGAGGATGCCAGAAAGGGGGGTAAATCTGATAAATTTCCTTGGAATGAGCTGGTGCTGGAGAGAACTGGTGCAAGTCATGTATATATGGCCAGCAATGAGGTAGCTCTCAGATTGGAGAGCCAAAGGACATTACTTGAGAATATTAGGCATGGAAATGCTGGATTATTGTGGCTGATTTTAAAAGAAGGAAATTGAATCTGAGCATCATCAGCATTCTGAGGTGTGGGACCTGTCTCTGATCTGGCTGGAAGTGCTCTGGAACACTGCATGTACTTCATTGCATGGGCTTTAGAGTTTTGGAATTATACTGCAGTAATCCAGAGATCATCCCCTCCCCTGTGTAAAAAGTCACTCTGTGAAAGCCTCATCTGTACTCCATGAAGAAGTGGTAGTATTATGACAAATGGAATTATATCTTTGCTTCATAGTCCCAGCTGGTGGAGTTGATAAATAGCAGTTTGGTTCTTCTGTGAACATTACATTTGTAACATGTCTTTGTGAAAGCTTTTTGTATTCTTATGCCATAACAGCACTTTCTGAGCAGGGGTAATTCTGTTTTCACCTTTGCATTATACTGTTTCCTGCAGTTTTATGAGATGTTTGAGAATGCTCTTTGCCTCTTCCATAGTAACAGCCACTGTGCTTTTGTGTGAATAACTCTGATTTTGCATTGCTAAGAGAATGCATGAAGCATTAAGTGCAGTGTTAATCACATCAGTTGATTGGAGTAAAAGATTTTTGTAGCTTAATCTAGAATTTAAATGTGCGCAGGCTGGCAAAGTTTCAGGCCGACTCTTTTCATGTGGCCATTAAGCTACTGTCTTGTCAAACATGCTACTTAAGAAGTGTGTATCTGCTTTCAGTGTACTACAAAGAAGGACTGCACATCTTGTTTGCTTGTAAAATATGCAGTGTACAAGTTTTTTACAGTATATGGTCATTAGTAAATAGAAAAAGAAATTGCAGTCTTCACACCTGAATTCCATTCTGCTAAGTATGCTTAGGCAAATTTTAGTTAAAAATGACTGGTTTGTTAATGCCCTTCTCTTCTTTTTCCCTCTACCACATGATATTCAAAATGTTAAAGTATTTTGTTACATCTCTTTACTGTTAAATACAAATTACTACTTTGAAACAACTTGTGGTGCTTTGCACTGATGGCTAGCTAAATTCCAATTCACTGTTCCCTTATGTTCCTTCCTCAAAGGATGAGGGAAAGAAAATAGGATAAAAAAAGGCTTAAGAATTGTGATAAAAGAGGGAGATTTTGCCATTGCAGGCAAAATAGACTGAGCGTATGAAGGTGAATGTTATTTATTGCCTGTTCAAAACAGACTAGAGCAATGAGAATTAAAAGCAAGCTATGAAACCTACTTCCCTGCGTGCTCTCCTACCACATCCTGAGTAGCACAGGGGAGCAGGGACTGGGGGCTGCAGTCAGTCTGGAACACGTTATTGTGGTTCAGTCTCTGACCTTGTTCCACATGGGTCTCTCCAATGGAATGCCATCCTTCCACAGCTGGCTGCAGCTCTCCAAGCACTGTTCCAACATGGCTTGTACCACAACCCCTATCCTTCAGGACCACAGTGCTCCAGCACAAGTCTCAGGAGCAGCAACTCCCTCAGCTTCCCTGCCCCATGGCAGGGTCCTCTCCACAGGCGATGCTTTCAGCCTTGGGACAGCTCCTCTTGGGGTCTTACAATGGGCTGCAGCATCCTCCAGTCCACATCATTGCTGCACCACGAGCTCCACCATGGCCGCACAGGAGGGTCTGCTCCACATGGTGTCCATGGACTGCAGGGGGACAGCCTGCTCCACCATGGGCCTGTCCTGTTCCATGTCTGGAGCACCTCCTGCACTGACCTTGTGGACTGCAGGACTGTTTCACAATTCTCCCTCCTAACTGCTGTTATGCAACAGTTTTGTTCATCAAGATCATCAAATCCAGCCATCAGCCAAGAACTACCTTGTCTTACTAAACTGTGTGTCCAAGTGCCACATCCACAGATCTCCAATGCCTCCCAGAATAGTAGCCGCACCCTTTCTTGGGCAGACTGCTGTAATGCCTAAACAGCCTTTCTGTGAAGAAATTCTTTTCAATATCCAGTTTAAACCTCCCTTAGAGCTACTGGAGCCCATTTCATCACATCTTATTACTTGTTACCTGGGAAAAGAGACCAGAACTTACCTCACTATGCTGTTCTTTCAGGAAGCTGTGAAGAGCAGTGAAGTCTCCTTTCAACTTTGTCCAGATGAAACAGCCCCAGTTGTCTCAGCTTATATATCTTGCTATCTAGTCCCTCTTTACCTCACATTCCTTGAACAAGAAGAACTAAAAGCAGATGATTTCCTCCTGTCCAAGCTGTTCTTCCTCCTCCCTGCAGCTGGCACAGGGGAATGGGACAGTGGGGCTGTGATCAGAATATAACACTTCGTCTCTGCCACTGCCTGCCCCTGCTCCATGTGGGATCCCTCCTGGGCTTCCAGCAGGCTGTAACTCTCCAAGTACTGTTCCAGTACTGGCCCATACCTCCAATATGGGGTCCATCCTTCAGCAGCGTGCTGCTCCAGCATGGGTCTCCATGGGCAGCAGCTCCTCAGGATCTTCTGTTCCACTACAGGTCTCTCCACAGGCTGCAGAGGAACTTCTTCTCTGCAGATGAAGCACCCCTTCTTCAGTTTGTAGGACTGTTTGTCTCACATTTTATCTGTACTTTCTCCCAGGTCCTGTGCACTGTTTTCCCTTTCTTTAGAGCACACCCAGTGTCACTTATGTCTCCTCTCTGACAGTGGTGGGTCCCCTTTGGAGCAACTAGAGCTGGCTCTGATCTGCCCTGAGGCAACTGCAGGGCTCTGCTCATAGAAGCCACCCCTGCTGCCCTTCGCTACTAAAACCTCGCCATGTAAGCCCAATACGCAGCTGAATAAAACAGAGCAGGCTTGCTGATTTGTATGAAGATGATGTATACGCTTCGGTAATTTGACTTGATCATCTATCAGTCACTGAGCTAGGCCTCTGTAGACTGAAGAGTTTCATCCATTATCTGATTTTCATAGAACCTGAATCTCTTCACCATATCGTTCCGCAAGTCTGTCTCTTAACTGAGGCTTTTGGGTAAAAAGTAATCCACGATTTACAAGAAATGTGGTATTTGGTTTCTTTTGCGTTCACTATCTTTGCAAAGTAGGTTTTTATGTTATAGTCTTTAAAATGTCATACTTGGTGTTAATGGATTTCTGTTTCAACAGCGTATGAAAATGAAGATCATCTACTTTGGAAACCTGATGTGATCTCAGAAAGTAAAGTTAAAGAATACCTTTTTGAAACCTCCTTAAGAACAGGAAATGAAAAATTAATTGGCAGAATTCCTGAAGGACTACATACACGGGATAACGAACAAGTACGTTTAGTATCCTGTTCTGTTTGTGACGCATTACTTTGTAATTAACATGTGTTTCTTTCTCTGCTTGTATTATAAAGGTAGGAATATTCAGTTTCTCTGATGTTTTGTTACTCTGTTTTATTTTAGTTAGATGTTATCAGGATCTTACTTGACATTTAAAAAATGCTTAATTAACACAAATAATGTTAGCACAGTTGTGAAGCTTCTGATTGCCATGCTTTTGACAGATTCAGATTTTCTAGTAATTGCTTCTCACATTCTGTATTTGCTTCAACTCCTGGAAGGTTTTGTTTTCAGTTGTTATTTTGATGTTTTTATCATCTATAAAGACAAATTCTCTTTGACATGAGATGTGCTCACTGAAAAACTAGTTTGTAAGTTTAGTTTTGATGTTTACAAACTTTGAGTTCTTTTATTTTATAGGCACTGTATGAACTTCTCAAGAGTAGCCATAATGTTAAAGAAGCAATTGAGAGATACTGTTCAAATGGAAAGACATCTCAGGGTAAGAAATAGTTCCTGATTTTTCAGAAAAGTGTATTTAAAGGAAAGAATTTTAAAGGTTGTGTAGAAAAACATGGAGTAAGAAACGGATTGACAGGCATTTCTATTGCCATGACATATATATAGCACAGGCAAGTGTAGTCTGGCTGGTCGTTTGAAGATTTCTACTAGAGAAGTTTCCAAGTTTGCAAGATCAGCTTTAACACACTTCTATTTCCTTCTTTCCTCTGCTTCTATTGTAAGAATTGTACAGACTGACGGATGGACAGGAAGCTGGGATTTTTCTTCCATGAGGCTGTTCTCACTCAGTGATACTGCCTTTCTGAGATCATGGTCAGCTGTAATCTGATGTCATTTATACCAGATAAGATACAACTGAATGGAACTATAAGGAATATCAGGGCACTGCTTCAGAACGCTCATGTACAGGAAGAGAGCTAAACAGTAGAAATACAATGTTCTAAATCCCCCAACTCTCCAGGATTTAATTTCCTGTTCTGGGATTGAAAAAAACACTGTTATTTTACTCTCTTGAAAAAGTTTTTTTAAGCAAAAATAAATTCTAAGTGTTATTTTTGTTACTGTCTAGAAGAGATGACAGCATGGACAGAAGAAGAATGCAGAAGTTTTGAACATGCTCTTCTGATTTATGGTAAAGACTTTCATCTCATCCAAAAAAACAAGGTTAGTGTTTTACAATTAAATGAAAGAATATTAGATGGTACCATACTGACCATCTGTGACATTCATGCGGGAGTGTGGAATAAGAACCACCATGTGGTTCCACCATGTAGAACCACTCGGCATTGGTGAGGCCTCACCTCAAGTACTATGTTCAGTTTTGGGCACCTCAGCACAGGAAAGATATGGAGGTACTGGAGCAGGTCCAGAGAAGGGCAACAAGGCTTGTGAAGGGCTTGGAGAATCAGCCCTACGAGGAGAGGCTAAGGAAGCTGGGGCTGTCTAGTTTGGGGAAAAGGAGGCTGAAGGGAGACCTTATTGCACTCTTCCAGTACCTGAAAGGTTCTTACAGTGGGAGTGGGGCAGGTCTCTTCTCACTGGTGACAAATGGCAGGACGAGGGGAAATGGCCTTAAGTTGCTCCAGGATAAGTTTAGGTTGGATGTTAGGAAACACTTCTTTACAGAAAGGGTAGTTAAGCACTGGGATAGGCTCCCCGGGGAGGTGGTTGAATCGCCATCCCTGGATGTGTTTAGGAGCCGTTTGGATGTGGTGCTCAGGTATATGATTTAGCAGAGGATTATTAAGAGATAGGGTACTGTGAACTATGACATATTTCCCCTATGTAGAAAGGCTAAGCAAAGTGGGTCTGTTTAGCCTTGAGAAAAGACAACTGAAAGGGGATCTAATCCAGGTTTATAAATATCTGAGGTGTGGGGGCCATAGTGGCGAGGCCAGTCTCTTTTCAGTGGTACATGGAGACAGGACAAGGGGAAATGGACATAAGCTGGAACATGGGAAGTTCTGCATGAGTGTGCGCAAGAACTTCTTTACAATGAGGGTGACGGAGCACTGGAACAGGCTGCCCAGGGAGGTGGTGGAGTCTCCTTCTCTGGAGATATTCAAGTCCCACTTGCACGCCTACCTGTGCAACGAGGTTTAGGGAACCTGCTTTGGCAGGGGGGTTGGACTCGATGATCTCTAGAGGTCCCTTCCAACCCCTACCATTCTGTGATTGATTCTGTGTTACTGTGGTTAGGCTACGGTTGGACTTGATGATCTTCAAGGTCTTTTCCAACCTTGGTAATTCTATGATTCTATGATTCTATCATCCAGCTTGACTTTTTTTGTGTTAGCTTTACAGCAAGTATCATTGGAAAGGCTGAATGAGTCATTGTATTGTCTCTGAAGTTGACTTAAGTTGGCATCACTTATATTTTTGTTTTTATATTATATTTTAGTTTAAATGTCTCTCTCTTCTAGAAGTATACTGCTTCTGTATTAAGACCATAAGAGGGGAAACTGTCTTTACTTAATTCTCTTTGTCATCAGAAGGGTGTAACTGCACAGAAACAGGCTTAGCTCTTCATGTTTTTGAAGAAAGTGATGTAATCATCCACCAGGGCTCTGTTTTCTGACTAATGAAGGGGTTCTAATCTCGATTTGGATTACTTATAATTGACTTTTTTGTACATGAAGAATGAAATTTTTTAAAATGAAAAAAATAGTATTTTGTGGTACAGTTGACAATATGGATATTTCCAGTTTATTGCACTCTACAGATGCTTCAGAGGAGGTTGTTAGGAGATTGGGGTTGGTCTTTTCTCCCAAACAATGAATGAGGACGAGAGGAAGTGGTCTCAAGTTGCACCAAGGGAGGCTTAGCCTGGATATTAGAAATTTCTTCACTGAAAAGGTTATGAAGCAACTGACTGCCTGGGGAAGTAGTTGTCACCATTCCTGGAGGCATTTAAAAGACACGTAGATGTGGTGTGTAGGGACATGACTTAGTGGTAAACTTGGTAGTGCTATGTTAACAGTTGGATTTGATGGTCCCAGAGGTCATGTCCAGCCTAAATGATTCTATGATTCTATCTTCTGTAAGAATATAAGTAGAAGTAGCCGTTTCTCCGAGTATCTGACTTTGTGTAGCCATGCCTATTTTGGTGAATAAGGTGAACTGTTAACATGGATCAAAATGAGTCTTACGAGTCCTTAACATTTTTTCAACAACAATGCATTTTTTTGTTGCTGTTGTTTGAATATTTAATGTTGTACATTTCTTAGTTATTTGTGTGCATTTCTGCAGTTATTTGAAGCTGCAGATCTCTTTAAGATCTCTTAGTTGTTTTGTTCCAGACACTTAAGTAAAGCTAACAGGGATATGGGAACTGGGGAGATGGCAAAACGGCTGTACATAAATCTTGTCTATTTTTCTTGCCTTCCTTCAGGTAAGAACCAGAACGGTTGCTGAGTGTGTGGCTTTCTATTACATGTGGAAAAAGTCGGAACGATACGATTACTTTGCTCAGCAAACAAGATTTGGAAAGAAGAGATATAACCATCATCCGGGAGTTACGTAAGTAAAGTATTCTTGGAATATGTTAGCTGTTGCAAATCTTAAATGTAGAAGATTTTTTCCCTTCCAATCATTGCAGCATGCTGCAGTAGCTATGGTAACCGAAATCAAATCCATCATCATTCGAGGCCTTGACTTCATGTTAAATAACCCATTATGAACGTCTTACTGTTCTAGAGATTACATGGATCGTTTGGTAGATGAAGCAGAAGCCCTTGGTGGAGCAGTGCATTCTTCAGCCTTAACATCTAATAGTCGAACAGAAACCATTCCTGATCAACAGCTAAGCATTCTGAACTCCATCACTGCCAATGAGCTGACAGGTAAATCAAGGCCAAAAAAAATAAAATCTCGTGATTTTGTAAAATGCTATTTCATTTACATTGGTTTCATATTTTTTTCCAGCACTGACAAATAGCGTAGCAACAGTCTGCCACACTTCAGATGTGAACTGCCTGGATGATGCTTTTCCTCCTATGGACAGCTTACCCCGAGCACCAGTTAATCATGTGCCTGTTGGAACAGAAGAACTGCTTAACTTGCCAAGCAATGGTGAAAGTGATTGTTTTAATTTATTTGAGACTGGCTTTTATCATTCAGAGCTAAACCCAATGAACATGTGCAGTGAAGAGACAGAAAGACCTGCAAAGAGATTGAAAATGGGAATTGCTGTCCCAGAATCTTTCATGAATGACGTCTCTGTAAATAACCTTGGTGTGGACTTTGAGAACCACACACATCATATTACCAGTGCCAAAATGGCTGTTTCAGTGGCTGACTTCAGCAGTCTATCTTCAAATGAGACAAATGGTTTTATCAACTCCCACACTCTTCACCAACACACCGCCCTTCATTCAGAATGACTGTGGGAAATGAAACAAACAGTGGGTATATTATGCAGTAGTAGTAAACTTGATGGGAGCTGTCAGGTTTGCTTAGTCTTTCACTGGAAGTTTGAACTGTATGACATCAGTGATGTCTTTGTATGTATAGAACTATATCTTGATTTATCAAGAGTAATTTCTTTTTTCAGTCCATAAATGTGGAAATGTCGTATGATATTTGGCAGAGTTTGGGACTAAGAGAACTCTGTGGTGCAGCTTTAAGCTCTGCTTCAATTTTTTGTTTTTGTTTTGTTGTTTTTTTTTTTTAAGCCTGTAGACAGAGGCCACCAATTCGAAACCAGCACAGAACTTCTGAACTGATTGGAGTGGCTTTTTAGCCTAAGTTACTTTTGCTGTAACAAATACAGTGGAATAACAATGTTTACAGGTACCTATCCTGATCCCTGTGCAATGTAGCATTTTTATTTTTTTTTCTTATAAAGGCAGGGATAGGCTTCTTTAATTTAAACTGCACAAACACACAAAGATGTTTTTTAAATGGAACCTTCTCTCATGTGATACTAAACTAGAGCACTTCAGTTTACAAAACAGCAAGTTCATCTTGGTGGAAGCTAGCACAAGGAACTTACCATGAGTAAAGTATGAAGACCTACACTTGGATGCTGTTGCAGAATTACAGGCCATGGCTACCGTACACAAGTAATTATACTGCCAGGAGTGTCTGTGTGCTTTAACTTACCGGCTTAAACACAGAATGTGTTTTAGGCTGTTGTGTTCCGGTGTGTTTTGTCCACAACTTTGAAGAATAATGTTTTTGTATAACTTTCCTAAGGCAGCTGATGTTGCAGAGCGCTGCAGTCTACGCAGCTTAGGATTTACCACTGAACGGTCTGTGTTTTGGAAGACAAATTACTTGGAGCACTGCAGTTCAAAGTGTTAAAGGGACTGTCTAGTTTATGTAGAAGTAGTAGAGCCTTGAAGTGTGTATTTAAAAGCCTTTCTTTAGTGTGAATTTCATTTGTTTTGGCAAGGTCATGGGCTGAAAAAAGGCACTTTGCTACTCTGGTCAAATAGGAAAGGATGAGGAAAAAAGCTTCACGTAAAAGCAACTGTAATTGCTTTAGTAATTTTTGTTTGTTTTCATCACGGAGCGTGATTCAACCATCCAGAAAGTTTGTCTTACAACAGCTCGTTCTAGTTCTTGAGGTGGAGTTGAACCAAACCAAATAAGATGTTTTGTAGCATAAAACATGCATTTTTAATGAAGCTCGGAACCTAATTTCAGTAAGATGACCGCTTTTCCTCATGTTACAAGTTTAATTGCCACTAACTTGTTTTCATTATTCAGGTGGTTAAGTTTGCCTTGTTGATATTTGTGATGGTTGCTTCAAGGTCACGCTGAGTAACTAGAAAGTAGTGACTTTAATATTTGAAAGGGAAGAGGGTATTTATTTATGCATACTGTGAACTGCATTGACATCCTGAGTCTTGGATGCAGAGTATGGAGTTTTCTTTACAGCATTGTAATGAAGATTGCTTTGAAGTGTTTACACAATAGCACATTTACCGTATTAAGTTAGTTTAGCACAGTGGACAAAAGTATAGGAAGTGTTGTAATCTATTTTTAACTGACACATCTGAAGTATGTAATTCTGCCAAGTACACAGTGAATAACAGGTAGCCTGGGCCCTGTGTTGTACTCTGACGTTTTTTAGCCAAGTTGTCAGCTTCTTGTTGCTGTGTTTTGTGCTGAATTTTGTACCTTGTTTCTTTCTGTTGGTGAATCAACACATTTTATGTAATTTTGTAAAATACTGCCCATAATCCTTCGTTGTTATACATTCAAGTTTTATGTATGGGTTTACAGCGAGTGGCTGGTGTGTATAAAAATCATTATAGAGAGATGACTGAATGCTTATACCAGTTGCACTTAAATGAACATGCCCATTCTCATTAGCTGATGCAGTAATATATTCAGTTTATCTATGCATTGCTGGGATCTTAATGTAGACAGGGGCTTGTCTAAGGTATGGATTGTCAGCAAGTTGAACGGACACTTTAGTTATTTAAATAGAGACTTTTGACCAAAATGCAGAAAATGGTATGAGAGAAAAATGAATTCCAGCTAGTCTGATAGGTTCTTAAATGCTGATCTTGTTTGGCCTGTTGGCTAGCTAGCTGGTATCGTTTACTTTTAATTCCTTGTTAAAATGAGGCAATAATTTGCAAGATTTTGTAAATATGTAAATTCTTCATATCTTTTTAGATATCTATTTCAATATTTTCTGACTACTTCTGTGTATAGGAACATTTTTGTGCATGCTTGATGTGACATTCATAAATTTGTACCACTATGACTTTATCCATGTAAAATTGCTATTTATTGAATATATTTTTTTTTTCTTTTAAAAGCTGGACTTACTTATTTTTCTCTCATTTTAAGCATTTAAATGGAGGACTTGTTACTGTTTATTAAAAGAATTGTGTTTTGGAAGTCAGCGCGAAGATAACTGAATTGCAAGCATAGGAAGAAATTGTGTTGCCTTGGTTCTTGGGTGGTGGAGCACAATTCTTGTAACGAACTGTGATAAATTCTTTGTCCTTTGCCACACTCTGTCATACAAACAAACCAAAAATCCATAACGGGCAATTGCAGTGTTGGTAAATGTATCCTTTCGACGTACAGGGAGTCTGAGGAGGATAGCTGATTCATTTAGAAGTGTAACTGGTGCTGTGATGATAGCAATACCTTTACTTTTGTTAGTCACGCATCGTCTTCTCATGATAGATTTCTACGTGTTTAGTTTTTCTCTTGTCATGGTCAAACTGCTGAATTTACTTGAAGGGTGTACGATACTGTCTGAAGAATACTAAGTTGTGTACAATTAGGTCAATGAATTGTGCAATTGTTTTGTTTTCAGTTTTTAAAGCTGAGGGTCAGAAGTGTTTGAGAACTTCAGATGCAGTAGAACGTAACGATACTACGTAATTTAACCAAAGCCTCTAGTGCATACTTTAACTTTGAATGTAAACTAATGGATCAACTGACCAACGGGGGTCACTGCTTGCCCAGCATCACAAGCACATTGCCTACAGGTTGAGAAACTAAATATACAGTATAATTTATAAAGTAATTACCAGGTTACCGTTTTTCTTTCATTCCTATTTTTCACTGAAAAACAGAAAAAAAGAAAAAAAAAAAAGGAAAATGGTATCAGTTGTAAGACACAGAATGGCCACAGTCCTCTTAACAAAGCAGAGATCCCAGTTATTCTCAAAGTGAGTACCCTGTGCATAACAGTAAACTTAGTGACAATCGGAACATGCTGTAGTATCAGTCAGATGTTCAAGAGGAAGTCGCTATCGTTGCATTGGTTTTAATATTTGTACATAAACACTGATTTTTTTGAGCATTATTTTGTATTTGTTGTATTTTAATACCTGGTGTACAGTTCCAGAAATAAATGTCTGGAAACCTTTCTTTACTTGTAAAGCTTTTCATGCATCTGCAGCGTGTTTGCTATTTCATTTCCAGATGTGCTTCGCACTGACTCTGAACATATTCTCAGCTATTGTGAGTAACGCTCAGGTAGGAGTGAAAAGGGTAACCAGCAGGTCTGCGGGTAACAATAAGCAGTGATTTCCCTCAAACCTTACGCCTTCGATGGGACTTAACCATAGCTTAACAGCAGCTTAGCCCCATATTCAGACTGCATGGTAAGCACTGCAGAATATATTCCTGTTCTTTGTATAAGAAAACTTGCCCAAATCCTCGAATCCACAGCTTAGATCCGCCCATCAGGCTCAATTACAGCTATGGATAAGAAAAATCCTACTCTGCTGAGGTCGAGGTGCTTAACTTGCACTGTCAATCTGATTTGCTTTTTACGTGTTTTCCTGAAGAAATTGATGGTGAACTCTGAGAAGCGCCGTGCTGCTTCTGAGTAACGGCTGTTCCACCAAGCACTGCAGGTAGTGCTGGGGCTTCCTAGGCCCATCGTGCACATTTCTGCGATGACTGGAACAATAAATCTTCAGGTAAAGAAAGGGATCTTGAAATAAAGCACAGCTGCCCGGAGTGCAAGCTCATTATAAACCTAACCAGCAAAAGAGTCACTTTGACAAGTAATTTAATGAGCTGCACTTTCCTTGAAGATGAAGAGAGATGAATCGTGTCTCTTTTCTAATGATGCTTGTTAGAAGCTGCAAAACAAAGCACCCAAAAACGCTTTGGTGACGGGCTGCGCCTCCCTTTTCCTCATGAAAAGTAGCATAAGATCAGAGCCACTAAACTGGGAGAGGGGCAACAAAACAAAAGCCATAATGCCAGCTCTTCCGAGGTGATTCTTCTTTTGAAGCTGCTAAGTTTAGGCCACGCAATGTTGGAGTCTTAAGCGTGGTTTTAGCCCTTGTCATTCAAAATGTCAACCCCTGTGTGGCTACTTTACCTATTTATATTATTTCTATTTAAATAATCTCAGCGTATACACGCTTCTGTTGCTAAGAAGACAAGTAGCCTGTACAGTCCTTATGGTACTTCACTATTAGGTGTTTAAGTCCTTGTTTGCTCCACAAAATCAAAGAAGCAAAGACGGAGAAAAAAAAGGAAAAAAAAGGCAATGAATGGTTTACTAAACTACCTACGAGCTCTTGGACCTTCCCCTTCTGTGAAGTAGTTCAGAGGCGACTGCAAACCTTGGTGTTGCAGCGCAGGAGGAGGCAGGCCTGCCCCAGCACCAGCACCTCTTCCTGCTGCCCTGCAGTGAGGCTCTCCCATGCAGTGGCTGCTGACCCACACCCTCCCCTCTGCCATAGTTGTGCCACTCTCCTGTTGCCATGTGGGGACATCTGATTCAATTCATGAACCTTGCCGAAAAAAAATAACACCTCCTTTTGGTGCGGTGATGGAATTGGCTCCTGTCAGTGCCACTAATTGAGCCCCAGAAGGACTGAAGGCTTTAAAAACAAGGGAGGAGGGGTGGATGAGCACCAGCATTCACCACAGGGACAGCCTTCCCCTTCCACCAGTGCCATGAGAGCTGCCTGGCTGCTGGGGGGACCTGCAGCCCCTGTGCAAGTCCCAGCTGGCTGTTTGCATATTTGTACATGAACACATATTCCCAGCATATTTATTATCTAAATACAAGTGAATATAAATGTATTCATCACTATACACACACACACGTACCCTTCAGTAGCGCAAGAGCTTATTACTCTCAGTACTCACAAACTTGTTCTCTCTCCTTCCCTTTTTGTCACCAGTTCCTCCAGTGTCAATGTGTAAGTGATCCACTTCTCTCCACTTGCACACACCCGTGCCTAGGACGCCATAGGTGCCAGAGCCACAGAGGCCCCTCATGCAAGGCCCCAGGCAACTCTGCATCTCCTTCCCCACTTGCTGCACAGTCTCATGCTGGTTCCTGCGCTGGCTGCAGTATCTTGGCTGTGAACTGTTGGTTTCCTTAAAGTGAGTTTCTGACCTCCAGCAGCTCATTGTCCTGGCTGACGTTCCAGTCTCCCTGTGGGCCTGTTCCTCCTGGGCACCAGCAGCTCTCCCGCTGGGTTTCTCAGCTCACCTCCTGATTTTCCAAGTACTTCCACTTTTCTGCCATTCCAAATCAACAGGGAATCCAGGGAGCAACTTCAGCTCTTGGAGAATTACCATTACAGCTGTCATAAGCTTTGCCTTTGAAGTTCAGAAGCCAACAGTCAGAGCTGTGCTGGCTGACCTTCCTCCAAAGGCCCTGCTGTGACTGGCCAGGCGCCTCTTGCTGGGAGTACCCTGTTGGGAATTCCAATGAGGTTAAAGTCCATTTTTGAGATTGAGATGGAGCTCAGTGTAATAACAGGGTATTGGCAGGTGAGTGGCCACCTGGAAAATGCCGGTGCTGTACCTGGAATGGAGCTGGACACGGGCACAAATGGGAGGTGAGCTGGAGAGCATGGTAGCAGGAAGGGGCCTGGGGAGCTGTTGCCAGCAGCTCAGCGTGAGCCAGCAGCGTGTCCTGGCAGCCAAGGGGCAAACTACATCTTGGGCTGCACAGCCAGATGGCCAGAAGGAATCTCTGAAGGCCCCTTCCAACTTATCTACTCAATTCTATTCTACAGCCACCAGCAGAGGGATGGTTGCTGACACCAGCTGAAGGCCAGATTATGCTTTCTTACATACGTGACGATCCATCCCTAGAGCAGGCTGCCAGGTGTCAGTATTTCATCAAGGAGAAACCAGTGCCACGCATCCTGTTAGGTGCCCACTGCTATTAGCTCATTGCACAGAAATGCGTACAAAGCTTGAAGTACACAAATGGTTTTTATTGACAGTTCCAAATTCATTACTTCAGTTGACGATGGTGTAGTAATTAGAAAAGAGTTCTTCTCCTTGGTTGATGTCTCTGAGTGTAACGAGCACTACACACCTCAGGTGGCTGCAAAGAAAAGCACCACAAGGAAACGCACAATTAGGTGCCAGGGAGGCTGTGAAAACAACTCTGAAATACAGGCAAACAGAATCAAAACCAGTATCGATGCCAAGAAAAAGTGCAGTCAGCGTGGGTATGCAAATAATGTTTCCATTCACACCATTACTCAGAAAAGAAATGAGCTAATCAAGACAGAGGAAAACATTATGCATCAAAATTAATGGAGCAGAAAACACTCCTTTAGATGCGCACAAGGGGATGGGATCACTGCTCTGGTAGCTGGACACCTGGAAAACTGAGGAGATGATATTTTTCTTGGACAGACGACAAGGTGAACAGCAAAACTCCCCATCCTGAAGCAAGCCCATGGTTTAATTATCCTCACTGCTTTCACACTTTAAGTAGAACACACGGGGTTTCTTAAAGCTCATCTCACCTTTTACTAGCATTTCTCTATTTATCTGCAGTTTACAAGAGCGTATTTAACCTTGCCTCAATAGAGCCCAAGATCAACCTGAAGAACCATTTTTCCAGTATGTACCACAACTCTCAACAACCAAAGCTCAGAGCTCTACAACAGCACCAGAACTAGACTAAAAGGCTGAAACGCCTCTGGAGCCCTCACACATCCTTCAGGTGTAGAGAACTGTGTGGTTCCCACAGGACCAACTGGACCAAAAAGGGCAAATTCTTTGGTGTTTAAATTCAGAACCAACATTACAGTTCAGTTCTTCACAGCTCGAAAGACATTCTTGACTGTGTCACCATGTAGGACACTCTCTTCCACACAGCACCATACAAATACTCATCTGTCACTTTTTCCTCACAGCCTCAACCAAAAAAATCTGTCAAAGCTTTCCAAATACTTTAAGTTCTGAAAGAGGTGGAACTTCAGTTTGTAGCAAGGGTACCTTAATTGCGTAACATAACCAGAAGGCATTTGCCTTTATGCTGCACAGCATTTAATTTGTCTCGGTACAAATTCCTTTTAGATTCCTGAAAGGAGAGAGAAGCCCAAATCTCAGCTGCCTTCTAAGAGCTCTGATTAGTTGCAGGTTACTAACTAAATTTGAAACACATACTGAAAAGCCCCATTACTGCTGTATAAATGAAATACACGCAGTGCTTAATGGGTTTCAGGAAAATCCCACTGTAGGTGCAGGACTGCTGCTTGTAAAACCACGCAGTCAGAGTTACACCGACCTCTTCTGCAAACACAGAGAAGAACAGAACAAAAATGAACAGCCTTCTAAGCTACTTTACATGTATCGATTCAAAGAGCTGCAACTTTTTTACAACCTTCTCATCACATTCTCTATTCTCATTCTATTCTCTAATGTTTCCTTCAAACACGCTTTCCTTTTTCACACACGCGGTTTGCTTCGTATCACACAGATCTATAAGCTCTTGGACTCGCTGCTAACCTGTCTATCTCGTGGCTGTAGACGATGTTTGGAAGATACTGTTTCAGTTCCACAGGAAAATGTCTTGGCACATCAAACTCCTGATAACACACGTTGGCTGCTTTATCTAAAAGATAAAAAGAAAACAATCGATTCTATAACGCTCAGTAAGTCTTAGACAGGTGTAAGAGGTGGGTAATAACAATAAGTATTGCAGAAGTACCAGGCGCTGCAAAGACAGTCACGGAGAAAATCACCACCTGTGCAGGAGCAAAAGGGGAATTTTCTTCACGTGAACATTGGGCCTGGAAAAAACAGATTAATGCGAGAGCTTTGTCTTCATGCCAGTCTGTGGTTCATTACACCAGAGACCTTTCTCTCTGTTACATGAGACAGCAGCCATAATGCAGGCTCTGAAAGCCGCTCGCAGGCTATGTATAGCCCACATTAAACTTTCTACACCCCTCAATCATCTGCACGAGTCAGTTGTTTCAGACCCCCAGAAATGTCAGGGCCAACATATACTGCAAGGCAGGACAAAAACAGAATAGTTCTCTCAACGTCCCACTGCTGTAATACTAATTATTAGAACTCGTGCACTCCTTCCTCAAGCTGTTCCTCTTAACCTATTCCTTAAATTATCCTGCGCCCAAGTGAACACTGACACAAGATGCCATTTCAGGCATGGTTTCCTCAGTAACTCTGATGGAGCGGTGCTGAGGAACCCGATCTCCAACTCTGTGCACTGCCTCGATCCACAACTCTTTTGCCAGATACCCTTTCCCGCTGAGCTGCATTTTGGGATGCACGCCTCTCACTCTGCCTGTCCCCACAGAGACACTGCAGGAGTCAGCAAGAAAAGCTCATGGATATTTGAAGGGCTGTTGCACTGAAGGATCCTGATGCCCCGTTCTGACAGAAGGCCTCCCAAACAATCTCCCAAGTGTTTATCTTAAGCAGCATTTCTGCCCCCCATCACCCATCAGTATCTGGTTCTGTGTGCCACCTGCAAACCAATCTATTCCCATACAGACAAAGCCAACCCTTGCAGGAACTTACCATAGGAGCAGTTGTTCACATACTGTCCCACCGCCAGCGGGTTCTGTGGAGCAGCTGTGAGCCAGCTCACATCACTCATCTGAAAGGGGCCAAGCTGATCCCTCCAGCTGCAAGACCTGAAAGGACCCACAGCATTAACACTTCACCACTCCTTCCTTACCATGTGCTTCCACCTGTAGAAACAGCCATCTGGAAGCAAGATGCAATGCCTTGGTCCTACCTTAAGAAGCACATTTAAACCTCCCACCAGCACACAGTGTCCTTTGGATGCCAGCAGAACGCCAGTGAAAACACCACACCAGAAATCTACATCTTCATCACCACGGGAGCAGCAATACATCTTGCTGATCTCCAAAGGTCTGAAGGCTCATTACAGCATCAGCGACAAATTTGTTCTGGGCTTTCAAAGCTGCTATCAGCTAGCCCGTATTTTAGGGCTTTTTTTTTGCCTGTGCTTTTAAGACAAGCTGGAGCAGCCCAGTTCAGTCGGTTCATGCTCACTCCAAAGGCTGCTGCTCCCTCACGTGCTGCCCATCTGCAGCCCCAACGTGGAGTTGCCAGATTCCCCCTTTTGCTGTTACCAAGTCCACATGGAGGCTACTCTTCCCCATCCACTAAGCAGGTTTGATTAAAGAGATGTTTTTCTTTTTATTAAATTATGCTTTGTTCTGCTCCTGTTAACTCTTTCTGTTACAAGAAACTGCCTCTTTAGCACCACTTCCATCAGAATGCTTCTTGTTGGCGTTACAGATGGGACAAGAGCAGGACATGGCAAGCAGCAGCCCTTACCCCTGCGCTGTTTGTTCTAAGAGATACACAGAAGCGGATAACGTTTCAAATGAAACTCAAATCAGGGTACGCCAAGAGAGCGGACACTACCTGTACTACCCTTAACAATCCCCTTTTGAATGCCATTCCCCTGCTTGATTGCTTACCTGTACACCGATCTCGACAGTCCTTTGTCATTCCCATCTATAAGAATACCATCTATGCACCTAAAAATAAACGGGTTGCCAAGCGACTGGAAAAAGATGGGCTCGTGCTTTCTGTACACTGTACCTGTTGCAAGACAGATACGGTTATTTCAGAAGAAAATAAGAGCGGGCCCACAACGTCTTCCAGTCGCCTCCATACGGAGCCTCAAGAGACAGGAGGGGCGAGGGATCAGCCCTCCCAGCTGAGACTGTAAGACAGAGACTGAAAGGCTCCAAGTGTCTGGGTGCACCTTCCTGCAGGGAGAAAGATCATTCCACTGAGACGGCTGTCTGCTCACCTGTGAGGACACTGCACCGCTTTGTCAGGCGTGCACACAAAGCAGAAGCCCCAAGGAATTAATCTACGCCACTCACCTGCTTCAAGCTGTTCCCACACGTTCGTGTCTAAAGAACATTAAAGTCAGGGCTGGAACAGCAAGAGGGCGTTTGTTGGATTTCCCTACAAATAGGACTGCCTCCCTCCTCCCAAACGCTTTGCTTTCCTCAAAACCGTGCACAGAAACACCCCCATCCACCCCGACTCCCCACGTTGTTACGGGAACAAAGTGAGAGTTAGTGCAGAACTTGGGCACTCTACAATCAGACGGTGGGGAACGAGCTGAGCTCAGTCAGCAGGGAAGCCTCATTACCGGGATACATGGCCACAACCGCCCCTTTGGGCACAAAGCCTTCGCGAACGAAGACCCCGGTCCCAGCGGAAAGCAGGGAGCTCCGGTCTCGGGTGACGCTGAAGCCCAATGTACGCAGCAGGACCTCCTCCGGGCTGAGCGGCTCCTGCCGGCTCCGACTCCCAGCCGCCAGCTCGGCAGTCCGTAACCGCGCGTAGCTCCGCACGGCGCCGGGGAGCAGCGCCAGGGCCGGCACCTGCCGGCTGAGGTCGTTCACCAGCAGCGCCGTGAAGACCTTCAGCAGCGTTTCAAAGACATCCTCATCGGAGATTATCTTGTCCTGCGAGCCTTCGGGAACGTACCGAAGGGTCCTGATAGGAAACGAACAACGCGAAAACCTCAACGGGGCTGTATTTGTCTTAAATAAGACACAGAAGGCGCAGCAGCGTTACAGCCGCCCGCACCGCTGCCGTAAACAGAGCCGCGCTCCCGGGCAGCGCCGCCTCGGCCGCGCCTCGGCCGCACCGCACCTCACACCGCACCTCGCCCCGCCGGCCGCTCCTTCGCCCGCCCGCCCCGCCCCACCTGCGCTGCCGGCGGACGTTGAGGGCCATCCAGGGCACGAAGCGGTACTTATAGGCGTCCCAGCGCCGCCGCAGCCCGCGCAGCAGCGCCATGCCGGACCGCAGCAGCGCCATGCCGGGCCGGCGCCTCGCTCACGGCCGCGCTCCGCCGGCGCCATGCCGCGAGGCGGGATTTGCATGAGGAACCGCCATTGGCGGGATGAGCGATGAGCGCGGGGCGGGGCGGGACGGGTCAGCGCGGAGCGACGGAGGGAGGGACGGAGGGTGAGTGGAGTGCGGGGTGAGGGCTGGAGTGTGTGGGGAACTGCAGAGCTGGAGTTGGGAATTGCGTTGGGCACAGCAGAGAAAGGAAAGCACCCCAGCGCCCGAGTTCAGGGTGCTGCCAGGCCCAGCGAGAGACAAGTGGAAGCCGCGTCCCATCGCCAACCTCGCACGCGCGGGTGCGTCGCCTCTTGCTTTACTCCGTACGGCCTTCAGCTCAGCTGCCGGCCCTGCACGTCTCTTCGAGAGCAGGAGCGGAACGAAACGAGCGGGAGCCGCGCTCCGTGTCTGTGCCGGGCGCTTCTCTGCCATCTGCTGGGCTGCCTCGGCAACGGCGCTGAGAGCGGATCTACTCGGCCCCGAAGTGCTGAACCTTAATGGGAGCCAACGCGTTTGGGCACTGCGCCGCGGCTCCCGCGGAACGAAGAGAGTCGCACGCGTGATTCGGCTGGGCAAGGAGCCGAGCAGCGGGAGGTGTGTGTGCTGCCTGGAAGGGGGCAGGGGGGGCAGAACTGCCCTGCCTACCCGCAGCCATCCCTAACAGCCGTTCTAGGGCTGTTCTCCACTTTATTGCAATAAACAGAAGGCAAAATTTGTTCAAAAACTTTTATTTACTATAAAGACGAGAACACCAAAATAGGTACAAATTATACTATATAAAATCGGTTCAATGGGGTAAAAACTTTTAATTAAAATATCTTGATATATTTAAAATAACAAAGGATACAATGAAGCCAAATTTCTTAACCCAGAGATTTCTGTAAAATTTGCTCGCACAGTAAGGTGCTAATAGAAGTTAGCCCTTAAGCCCTGGAAATCTTAGGAATCAGACACGTAGCAAATATAATTTCATTGTGAAAGTGAACTTTGGTAGAAGAAACTCTATAGGACACCTGAGGTAGTAGAAACTGGAATAAACAGCAGTAGACGTTATTTACAACTTAAGTACCAAATAACATTAAGAACACAAAAAATAATTACACAATACAATTTTCAGTCCAGCTTTGATCCAAAGAAAATAAGAATATTACATCACATCTGCATTTTAAAAACACCACAATTACCAGCAAGCCGAGGGAAACGCAAACAAACTCAAACAAAAACGCATTTGGACAGGCTAGAGGCAGTTTGAGTTTGAAATGTGGTAGGCATGGTGATCTACAAAGTAATACTGATTAGCTGAGGTTCATCAGTTTACACAGTTTACAGATCTGCCAGAAACAGTATTCATCTGACAACTGGTCTTCCAGTACATGGATTGGCAAGAGTGCATCCTTTAAAGCTTGCACGTAAGAAAGACTTGGAAACAATCTTATTAGAATGAGAAATTCTAAAGTGGTCAAAAAAAAACCAGAACAACCAAAATAAAGTCAAGTACAAAACAGTTAGAGCTACCAAACTTCACATTTCGGTATTATCTTTTTAACTCTTCAAATCCGCCAATCTTCCAAAACTAAGGAATGTAACATCTCCTAAAGGAACACATTCACAACGAATGACGCCGCTTTCTTTCTTTCTTTTTGTATTCTTTAGCACGAGGCCGTCATTCCTGTAAACTTAATCTTTTAAGATGTTTCGCCTCCAATTCGTGGTGTACATTTGTAAATGTACTGTAGCTTATGTAGTTTATCCTGAGTCTTTGAAAAATAACCAATTCCGTTTCAGCCCAACAGCTTAACTGGCTTCTGAAGAGTTAAAACACGAACAGTATTTCTTAAAGGATTAAACACAATCAATATTCGATTTAAAAAGATCCCCATCATTAAAAAAAAAAGCAAAAGAAAAGCTGCCATTTTCCTTCAGAGTCACATGCATCAGAACCTACAAACCTGCCTTAAAAATAATTTTAAAAATCTGTTTTAAAAACACACCTGCTAAAAACACAAGTTTTGCACTACAGGTGAAGCTTTACTTCACATTTTACTTTAATCTTGCTTTTCAAGTCCAAGACCATTTCTTGATAAAATAAATACCTTTCTTAGGGTAATATTTTATTTTATTTTCTTCCCCCCCCCAACATTTTCAAATAAAATTATCACTAACAGCTACAGTAAATAGATGATGTATGGCAGAAGGAAAACAGCAGGTAAAACTTGTCACCATTGAAGAACGTGACCTCAATGTTGTTACAGAACGAACGAGATTTACTCATAGCTGGCGCCTGCTCCCACTGAAGTGTGGAACCAACACCTCCCGTAAACCTCAATGGGAGCCGAGTCTGGCGCCTCTGACAAAACTTCTGCACGATCCACCATATGAAAAGAAGGCTCAACGACTTTTCACATGATTCAGAATCTAAATTGTTTCACGCAGAACAATCTTTATTATTTTTAATAAGCTATAACGTCAGAGCCTGAAACACTGACTTGAGGATGGCATTTTATTTCAGATCTCCAGCAAGGCTGGTTTTAAAACTTGTGTCAGCAAGATGTTCCGTGACAGTTTGCATCTTTTTCTAAAGACTATTATAAAATATCCCCATTACCTGAAAGTTAAAAATACAACAAAAACACAAAAAACTTTTAATTTCAAAAGAAATTACACAGCCAGCAGTAAATGCACAGTGAACCACAAGTGCCTGCTCTTACTTTAAGGAAGGCTTTCTTTTTCTTTTAAGTATCCATCAACATTTGGATTTTTTACACAGAGATTTGTATAGTCGAAGAGACAGATACAGAACTTCCTAATTGCAGAATCCTCTGCTTACATCTACATGATGTGAAATGGAACAGCGATTGTTATGTTAAAATAGATCCTGAGCCCCTCAGCTGCTAATATTGCTGAAAAAGTGCTCCAAATAAAACAAACATCACTTAAGTTGCTAAATAACCATGCAGGTTTAAAGAAAAATGCTTTTGCGTTGACACAGAGCCATGTGTTTGGAAAGGCACAGTTTACAAATCTCTGCGCAAGTTGTGAAATGTTGCATACTGAGTTTAGGTAAAGATCTCCATTTGTCAATCACATATTTAGGTAGGGTCCTCCACTGGCCTTAAGTCTGTGATGTATCTGTCATCAAGGCCAGCAGAACAATACAAGCTGCTGTGCTTAACTGCACTGCAAGACAGTTATTTTATATTCAGTAGCATCTTCTTCAGTGTATCAGCCTTACACATAAGTAGCTACCATGTAGTACGGAAGACTGGGTGTTTCAGCAGCTCCCTCGATGGGGGTCTGTCCTGAGGTTGAAGTTCTAAACACCGAAGAGTCACATCCCTCAAACCAGGAGACAGATGTGAAGGGATCGATGGAGCAGTAGTTGCACTAGCGATCTGAGCAGAGAGAAAACTTCTTTAGAAGTCAGTGACTCTTAAAAGCCCCACCTCTACCCCCCAAACAGTAAACAAGATGATCATTTTCAGCTGTCATGCTACACACTTTAATCCACTAAGCATAGTTCCCACTGCAGTTTATAGGATTACACTAACTTCTGCCTCTCTGTAAAATGCGTCCCAGGTTCCTTTTATGACTCTTTCCCCAACAACACGAGCTGCTCACAGACTGTCTTTCTCCTTGTACTCTCCTCTCATTTTATTTCTTCCAGCAACACTCTGCAGCAGCCAATTGCACGGCAGGACAAAAGAAGAAGCTCTCAGGCCACAGCTGTGGGTATTCCTTAGTTTACTCTTTGCCATAGGTGTTAGATGGCATAGCAGAAACCAGCGTGGAGATAGATTGTCCTTCAGGGTGGTAGCAAAAATGCAGTAAGGACAAAGCAAGAGAACATAACTAGCTTAACATATTATGTAATATTGCTCAGTTAAATCTTTCTCAGATGGAAGTAAGTTGTTCCCCATCATATTGAGTTTTACCTTCTCTAGATCAGACTGAGAAGGATGATGGAGAGTCACCATCAGATTCACAGCCATCAACTCATTAAGATAATTGTCTCTCTTATTTGAATACTACCATACTAGTTCTGCTTCATGGAAGCGCTTCTCATTCCAGTGAGTACGCCAATCACTTTCTTTACCTGTATCAGTATTTTCTTTACTCATGCCTGGAGCTGAACTAGAATTTTAACTAAAGAACATATACAGATGTATGTATATGTCTATACTTATGTCTATTTGACTAGGGGCAGCCCGGTCTGGTGGCTGGTGACCCTGCACATAGCAGGGGAGTTGAAACTGGATGATCACTGTGATACTTTTCAACCCGGGCCATTCTAAGATTCTATATATCTAATTGTTTTTACTAAAAAATATGGATGGCCTAGAAAAGGGAGGGACAATATTCATTCATAGATTAGCATAACAGTAGGTAACTTTCAGCAAAATCTGGTCATGGAGAATCACATTTTACTGAAGGATGTTTCCCACTATGAAATACAAATATAAACAGAAAAGTTCTTTAGTAGAAACACTTAATTTGCTTCCATATTTTATAGGATCGTAAGAAACTGTTCAAACCCTTGACTCTTGGAAGAAGATTGGATCAACTCTATTCCTATATATGTATATATTTTTGCCTGTTGCATTAGGTGTATCAGAATAAAGCTTTTAGTACATATTATTGCAGGTGGCTCGGAAAGAAAAGTCATTAGTCAAAATGAGTAGTATGATGATATTAGTATTGCTTTTATACAGACAGCTCCAATATAGAAAAGGGACACTGCAAGAAGTAAAATTCACTCTGCTGCAGATGATAATTGTTCGGTGTCCAATGCAGCAACAAAGAACCTTACCTTAAAGATCAGAGCAAGATGATTGGAGTGTTTCTCTGCATTCCAGGGAGGTTTAGCACAAGCCATTTCTATAACAACACAGCCAACGCTCCACACATCACAGCTCCTACCGTACTGCTGACCTCTCAGAACCTGAACAGACAAATCAAAGCTCAGTTTATCTACTGCAAAATCTCTTAAGTTTAAGAAAATTAAATAAATAAGTAAAATGAACCAAATGCATTCTGAGGAATTTTTTATCTTAACAGCGTGATCACTAAATGCCATTAAACTTACACAGAGAGACAGAAAATATAGTGCCTGATTGAAGGACAAATCAAACAATCTTGCAGTCTTTTGACCAAATGGTATTTGTGCTTTCTTAACCAATAATCATGAAATATATTTCAACAAACCACTTACAGCAATTCTGACAAGAAGGATAAATCACTATTGCTATGTTGGAATCACTCCTACTCTTTAGAACTAGTATATTTCAAGCTCACTAGAAGCATTTAGAGCAGTTTCCATTTACTTGGCTGTATGAATTAGCTAACAGAGTTCAAACAGCTTTTTGAAGTACTTTGCAAAACTGGTTTCTTACCTCCGGGGCCATAAATGCAATAGTTCCCAACAACTGTCCCTGAAACTCCCCAGCACCAGTTCCTTTTGATGCCAACCTGGCTGCAGCTCCAAAATCAGCAATTCTTAATCTATGACCTGTGCTGTCAATTAGCAAATTGGCACCTGTCAACAGCATAATAAAAACACTGCTAGTTGGCTTTTTATTAAGAGGCAAAAGAATAAGCAAACAATTTTCCAGTTTCAGAACAATAGACAGGTAGATGTTCCTCACCCTCAGAACCAAGGAAATCTTACAGCTAAGGGTAAATGTAATAATGTCACTTTTGTTGTTGTTGTGCACAAATACTGCTGAACACAACTTGAGGCCACGTGAGATTTAGGAAAGCAATCAAACTTTCAAAGTAGGGCAAACACAGAATTCTGGAACAATGTCCGAGTAACAAAAGAAAAAGTCAACTTCAAACTCTGTAGGTTTTCACTGTCTGCAGCTATCTGATGAAATTCAAACTTATTTCATCCTTAGTAGATTGGAGATGTCTTAAAGAGAACTAGACAGCAAATGAAAGTTTTCCTGTTTCAAGGAAGAATAATAAATGGCAAGAGCGTTTACCATTGTTATGTTGCTACTTATCTGGATCTGTCTCCTGTTTGTAGACAGCTACAGCAACATTAAAGGCAGAATTTTAATAGAACTAAGATTTCCCAATAAAGTCCAAGTTGTGTTCAAACAGCATAACTACGTTGATGTTCGATTAGGACGACAGAAGAAAACCCAGAATGTTTTTATACACTGAAATCTGACTTTTTTTGGCTTGTTCACAGACTGTAATGTAAACATCTACATTAATTTAACTTACTGATCTCTAAATCTATGTGGCATCTTTATATTTTATTTGAACAAATCCAGAAAACTATAAAAAATAATTGGCACAAGTAGCCAGCATCCCAAGGAAAGCTATGAACGTTCCGATTAATTTCTGTACAGGTTCCTAAATATGATCAGACAAAGCCAAAAGAGATACAACTCTTGAGATGGCATCCAAGAGAAACAACAGGTCTCAAGCCAAGAGATGCTGCTTTCAAAATACTACGCTTTAAATGACAGGCTAAGTAAATCTTACCTTTGACATCTCTATGAATTATCTGATTCTCATGGAGGTAAGAAAGGCCACGTAACAGTTGTTCTGTGTAATTAATAATAACTGATTCTTTGAAGGCTCCATATTTACTCAACAAATGAGCAACTGATCCCCCTAGAAGATAAGAATTTATCAACACTTACATTTCATGATAGAAGAAAGCAGTACTGCCTCCTAAAATTGGAGTTCTCTAGGTATAAGAAACAGCTTGACTACTTAATTACTTTCTGCCTGGAACTGTACATACTATTATTATGATAGAAGTTTTTTACACTTCCTAAGAAAATAATTTTATTCTTAAAAAAGGAACTAATACTTAAATGTCAATATTTTAATGTATCAGGTACTGGTATTCAGATCATCAAGGATTTGGATTTTCCACCATGCCCTTTGAGGTAATGTAAAATAACTTGGTGTTGAAGGATATAAAGACAGTTACTGACAACTTATGACCGTAAGTAATATTATTTCAGAAAAAAGAAATAAATTACCATCAGCAACACAGAAAATGACACATACCCAGTACTGCTACGTGGTTTATGTTAATGAAAGCGAGTTAAGACACAATGCTTTATTTAATGGGAAAAAAGCATATATAAAACACCATGTGTATTCTTGATAACCAGACTGCAATAATGTAATTCAATCCATAAAATAAAGCTCCTTCTCAATAAATATTATATATATATATATATTTAAAACTTCTTCCCTGATATATACAGTAGTGAGAAGAAAACACTGCTAAATTACCACTTCATATATTTAATATTCAAATGTTTTTTCCTGAAGCATCCTACTTGCTGCACAGCATTTGAAAATTTAAGTTCTCAATTGTTTTTGTATTTTCCTCACACAATTTTAAAGAAAATGTCTGGGAAACAATCAAATGACCGGTATTGCAAACTTTCTAGCCATGTCAATTTAATTAGTCATTAAATTACAGATACATAAAAAATGCAACAGTTGGAAACACAGAAAGCTGAAGCACACGTCTATTGAAGTTTAAATCTTCCTTTAGATGCAGAAACTGAAGAAGATGTAATAATATTTCTTGTGTGGGCTCTCAACTGCAGATTAGTTACGGAAAATTCCCAATTAAAAAAATAAAGATTCCTAGTAAGAATACTGCCTAAGCTGTATTAGAAAACAGCTTGAGTTTGTGTAGGTAAATCTCTCCTTTTTAACCAGCACAAATCTTTAAATCAGTAACAAAAACACAAACTTGCAAACTCATGCAATCCATGGAATATTTTGCAGGATGAAACTACAAAGCTCCAAGCCAATACATGCTTCCATTATTTTTTCACATGCAGCTTTTTACCTGCCATCCATTCAATAAAGAGGTTATAGTTGCTCTTCTCACACGTAGCACCCAACATACGAATAATATTAGGATGGTTTAGATGACTCATCATCCGTATTTCCTCCCTCAGAGCTTCCACTACCTCTTCTTGCTCAGATGATGTATTCCTGACATACGTCACCTGTTTTGAAATAGGACATTAAGATTTACCTTACACAACTGCCAGCTCTGTATTTGTGCCCCCTCCTCTTACCCACTGGTAAAGCAACGGGAACAGATGTCTTTTCATCTCTGCTCACTACCCAAAAGCTGCAAGTGCTCTTTTAAAGAATCCCAAGTCCCTTCAGCTGAGAATAAATCTCCATGTGAGACAGTCATAGAGAAGTAAGAGCAACCTTCTGGAAAGCACCAACAGAATCCCTGCAGTGGAGAAATCTCCCTCTTCACTTCCCTCTGCTTAAACTAGGCTGCATATTGCAAAATGTGTATTATAAAGTACAGTATTTCTTAAAATGAAAAAAAAATTAAAAATGAAAATATTATGTTACACCATGCACGGAGTTTGTATTATGTGTTAGGTGACAAGTGATTGCAGAAGAAACAGAGCAGTTTGTGAAGGAAGAAGGCTTTAAAATATATTCACGTCCTACAGAAACACTGAAGAAGCAGAATACATTCAAGAATATGAAATATTTACCTGTTTTACAGCCATTAATGTCCCTGTTCCTACATCTTGAGCTTGGTAACAGGAAGAGAAAGCTCCAAGACCAATTTGCTGACCTTTAAGCCATTCTGCATCTTCCCTGTAATGATGCTTTGCTTTGGTATGTCCAGGCAAGGTTTCTGGTGTCTGCAAATTACATTCCAGATTATTTACTTGTTTATTAGCATGCATCTGCAATGCTTATGTTCTTGAAGGCTATTAAATACTCATGTTTATAAGACTCTCCCTTACAGTTATGTATATTTCAGTATTACACATATTCTGGATGAACAAGTCCTTCCACAACCCACACGTTTCTACTGTATGCTAAAACAGTAGAAACAGTAGTTCACTGAAAGTTAAAGGCAAGATATAAAAACATGAGTAGAATCAAGACTTTTCTGTTCCTTATCTCATTCCTAAAAACCTGACACAACCAAAATTACACTTTCCATTTAATTTACTCCCACTTCACCTGTTGTTTTTTCATGAAGGCAATCACAAAAAAAAATCAACTATTTCATTCATTCCAGCAACACTACCAGTTCTGCTGCCTTTCCTAGGCATACAGCCTCACAGCATCTTACTCCCTTCATGTCAAAATACTCCACCATTTTGTGAGCTTTCATATAATTCATATAATCTGTTCTTTTTTCTTGTGCTTTCGTACACTTGCAAACAATGAACTTTTCTTCAGATTTCTTAAGTATCTTGCAGCTTCCCTCCCAATATGTACTGAAAGGAAGATCTATTCCTACTCTGCTTATTCTTTCAGAAACTAATTTGATATTGTGTGATGGCCTTTAAAATAAATCAACACCAAAACCCAATACAGTTTTATTCCTAAAAACTTGGCTCTCATTTTCTGCTTCCCCTCCTTTACACTTTCTTCTTTGCTGTTTTAAAGAGAAGTATATATCTCCTTTCCAAATACCTTCTCTGAACTAGTTAATAACCACAGAAGGACTCTGTGGCACCCTCAACTTGTTGACTGTTTATATCCCGACTTATAAGAGAGGATATTGAGTTAATTTGTGCTTGTATAACTTTGAAAATACATCAGCACATTAAGGAACCTCAATTTGGTAGTTTATTCTGAATTCCCACGTGCATACTTACATCTTGCTGAATAATTATGATATCTTCACCATTTTCGACCTGTAGTTGGGGAATTATTGGCAAGGCATCTTGAGATGCTGACATTGCCATAGCAATAGCTAAAGCTTCCTCTTCTTCAGCTTCCATCTTCTCCTTGCATTTTTGATTATGATTTACATCATCTTTGTAAGTATCATCATTTTCTGCCCTCTCAGGAGAAAGAACTGCAACTTCAGACTTGAACGTAACTGTGCCATCACTTGTTGGCATGGAGGCCTCAAGTAGGTCCTCAATACTGGAGTTGAGCTCTGCATTAACATCCAACCGACATTTCTCATCTACTGGTGTGAACACCGTCTCTTCACTTGGTATAACTGCACTACTGTTACTACCATTGCCATCACACTGTGAAGTATCATTCAGGTCAAGTGTCATGCTATTCTTTGAAGTTTCTCCCTGCTTGCTCATATCATTTGGAGTGGGTCGTGATGGCTTTGGCCTGTGTATGTGACTAGATGGCAATGGCCTGGCTTGGGTAAAAACTGGAGAAAGCTTATCTGGTTCTTTATTTTCAGAGCAGCTTCTCTGAAACTGGAGGGAAAGCTTCCGCTGTGTTTGAGGAGAAGGTGAGGGGATTTTGCAGGGAATGAATCCCTGAGGTCTGAGTTTAGAGACATCTGTTACAGTGCCAGCTGGTACAGATGGGTTTGAAGGAGAGGGAAGTGTTGGGAACAGTGACTGGGAATGACTGGATGAGGGAGAAGAGTTCAAACACTGACTGTAGGGTTTTCCTTTTGTTTGAACAGCTGGCTTTGGTTGCTCAGTGGTTACTGATGAAACAGGAAGTCCCACAGCAAGGCCAGCCAGTGTCTCACAAATGTCCTCTGGACCGGCACTCAATTTTTTGTCACTTAAGCCTTTCCCACTTTTCCCTGATAACTGGACAGTATTGTTAGGAGTATTATTTTCTGTAGCTTCTGGAGAATTATCTGGTACGGGTAGCTGCAGAAAGTCTTCATGTCGACATTCCCCAGACTGTATTTCTTCCATGCCTAGCTGGATGGCTTCTGCAACTTCCATTTCATCTGCTATTGCCATCAGACGTCGACGCATCCTTGTGTAATGAGTTGAGCTTGTCACACTCAACATTTCTAACAGCTTCACAAACACGTGAGGCACTCTTGCCACCATTCTTGCTGAACTCAAAAATACTCTCCGTGATAGTTTACCGACCATTGAGTGGGAATTGTCAATTGACAGCAAGGCGAAATTTAGAAGGGAGAGAAGTTTCTTATACCTGTAATTAAAAATAAATATATTAAAAAAAAATCTGCTTTATGAAGTGATATACTCTGGTTAGCCTGTACTAAGAAAGTCAATTCAAGGTCTGCAGTAGCAAAAAGAGTTACCACTTGCATTGCTGCTTCAGAATTGTTTGACAGGTCAGAAACTGGAAATGGCAACCAGTTAGTTACTCTGAAGTAGGTGTACTTTTGCATGTAAATATTTGCTTACAGGAATTCATCACCCCCCATATATATATATATATATATATATATATTTTAAGAGATCACCAATGACACAATCAACTACAAAGAGTATTAATGAAACAGTGTAAGCAAGTACCTGCCTACTATGGTATCAGCCTGTAAAACATCTCCACAGACAATGTGAGGATAAAATTCACCAGGAAATTCCAACAGAAGTCTGTCTATAAGACAAAGTCTCCCCAGTAGCGCTTGCCAGTTGCTAGATTCAATTTCAGTTGCAAGAATACAATTTAAGACATAGTCAACACCACCAATACCAATGGACCCTAAAAAAAAAAGTTGATAAAAATAAGGATTAGATACATTCATAGTTTAAATTCCACAAGGATCAGAAAAGTTTTACATGGAATTATATCTGTGCCCAAAATAACCCCAGCCCAAAGAAAAACACTTTGTCATGCTGGTTTGTAATAAATTCTGTACTTAGTTTAAAAAACGTCAGTATAATTGCTTGTAATGATAATCCATTTATATATGAAGAACTATTATTACCAGATTTAAGTATTTCTCTCCCGACTGCCAACTCTCCTGCTTGGCCTTTACACATCTCCAATAGCGTTGAGACTGAAAGTTGACTTGTTCGACTACAAGAAATTCAAACCAAAAGTAACTCCTTTAGCTGATGGTTTTAAGAAAAAAACCTTTTTAACATTTCAGTAACCATTACCTGAGAATTTTATTTAGGTATCAATTTCACTTTATTCCAATTCATTTGTACCAAGGTTGCTCTGAAAATAATGCCTCCTTTTCATTAGTTGGCCCATAATATCAGAGGCAAATGTTGGTGGGACAGCAGTAGAGGTTTAACCTTCCACCAATATCCTGTTACATTTTGTTGCTGAGTGACAGATGGCAATAAAGGGGCAGTCTGACAGAATGGTGTCTGACATGGAAGTACGTATGAAGCAAGGTGTGTCACTGAATTCTTCCATGTGGGAAAAAAATGTATCCAGTGACATTCACTGATGCTTACTGAACACTGATGGAGATCAGTGGATGTGAGCATAGTGAGGTGACATGCGTCAGCAGTGGAGACAACAGGTCAGCTCTGCTGGTGCAGATTTTTACAAAGACACCCTGCAGGCATTTGTTCATCACTGGCAAAAATGCATAGTTAATGCTGGTAACTATGGTGAAAAACACTGTTTTGCTGCTGAGAATTTGCTCTATGAAATAGAGCTATTATGCTCTTTGTATCTGTTCTAGTTTCCATGGAAATAAACAGGAGGCATTAGTTTTGGAGTAACCTATACACAGCACTGTATCTGTAAGCTATGACCACTTGTGATATTTTTGCAAGGACATCCCCAGAAACTTCATATGTATCACTAACAAATAGGAAGCAGCAACCCTGTTTCTGAGTACCTTCCCATTTCCCAAGTTCTCACAAACTCCAGGCATCAATCTCCTACAGAAGAAATTGCTCAGCTGCTCATTAGGACCTTCTCCTCTTGTAAGCAAGGACTAAATTCAGAAATCCAGCAACAAAAGGAACAGTTTAATTTCTCTTCTTAAATTTTACATGCTTTATTGTTAGACTATTGCTGGAAGTGGGAGGTACCATCTCTAGCTGGTTTTAGCAGAAGTGCTGCTTATGATAAGTTAAACTGAAAGAGACAGTGGTCACAGTGATTATGTTCTGCAACTAGTTCACTCTACAGCTGAAAAAATAGATGGATAGCCTGGCAGTTCAGATAGGGTAGTTCAGGAGAGGAAGGCAAAGCCCGACTGATGACTTCACCCAACATATCTTCCTTAGTTTTAAAGGAAAAAGGTCTTTATGAAAACAAAACATCATTTAAGATATCTAAATGCTGGACAAATATAATCGTATGTGCTCAAAATCTATAACCTTCAAGACCAAAGTTGGCTGTAGCAACCAAACAAACTAAACCATATATCACGGTACACGTACACTTATCATCCACATATTTTACTTGAACAAATCTTATAAACACTCTTATCATTTCACACAAAATAGCAACAAATGAAGATTCAAGACATTTCAGTAACAACTCAAAATAAATTTGAAGTTATTGGGACTATACCTGTTGGCATCTGCACATTTAACTAATATTGTCTCTACAACTGGCTTCAGAAGTCGCTGTAGTTTAGTCCTTTCTGCCAAACTATGACAAGGAGTATAGACCAGCATGGCTCTTAAGGTTTTCTAAGAGAAATGAGAAAAATCAGTAAAGATGAAACTAGATTAGCTATATAAATTTTTTAATTAACATGAATGACTTCACATAAATGGCATTAAAAATATTATAGAAATGTTAAAAGGATAAAGAGCTAAACAAGAATCCACCACTGAAATTAGTAATTTATTGTTTGAGAGTGGAAAGGACACAGTCATACAATTACTGCTAATAATAACCATTTCCCTGTATTTGACCAGTGGATACATGCCAATTCACTCTTGCTGAGGATTATCCTTTCTGCTTTCAGATGATAGTTAATAGTCAAATCATGAGTAATGCTTAACAACAATAATTAGGATTCCTGACTTCATACATCTCCTTCTCCTAACCTTTAAAAAATGAAGTAGCTAGAATATAATGAGTAAACAACTACTTACTAAAGCAGCAACATACACTTTGTAGACAGGGTCAGCACAGACCATGGATAGCACACTGCAGCAAGATTCCACCACAACATCTCCTGAGACAGTGGCCTGAGATGACCCACTTGCTATTCCCAGAGCTCCAGCACTTGTGTTGTTTCCATTGCTATTTCCAGAATTTCCAGTGCTTTCACCATTAGCCAGTAATAGAGCACCACTAACATCATGGGAAAGACGTCTAAGTGCCATCTCTCGTATATTCCAGTTTCGAGAAAACAAGCAGCCAACTAACTCCATTCCAAAGACCTGCCAAATAGAAAGTAGCCTTACGTGAGTCAAGTTGAATAACATCGCAACTGGTGAAAAATCACCCTAAGACATCTGTCAGCTAGAAGTTATATGCCAGAGGTTATACTATCTTAAAAATAAATAAATAAAAATCTATTATTTAAATTAACTGTCATAAATAACGAGTCTACAGCTCTCCAAAAATCCTGCTAGCCCAATTGGGGTGGATGATGGTATTGGCTAGTTTAACGCACTATAATTCAGTACTGAGTAATGCAGTCTGGGTTTAGACAGTGATTTAAACAAACCTGAAAACCATGTCCAGCTATTTTTAATAAAAGATACAACAGAAATATAGGCAACAAGTTATCCCACTCTTCTTTTCGGCTCAAGATCCCTACTCAGTTGAATCCAACTTCAGCTTAAAGGCTATTTAGGCTGTTTGTCTCTTGCAACCCAACTTAGGTAACAGTAAGTGCCAACTCTGTATTTATATGATACTTGCACAATAAACTGCACAAACCATTGTGTAGACGAACCTGGTTTGATGAGAGCTATGGTGATTGGTGGGTGGCTGGACAGAATCATCTTGTAGTTGGTGATTCTACAATTCTATGATAAGACTAAAATTAAGAAGATGAATTTTGTTACAAGAACCTCCAATAGGAGGTGCAGAATGAAGTCTGCATGATGAGGCACTAGAACTGTCTGGCCAGAGAAGCTGTGGATGCCTTCATTCCTGAAGGCATTAAAGGCTAGGTTGGATGGGGCCCCTAGGCAGCCTGATATGGTGGGTGGCGCTCACAGTAGGGGTGTTGGAATGATACTGTCTTTAAGGCCTCTTACAACCCAAACTATTCCATCATTTTTATGATAAGACACAAAGGTGGCCAAATAATGTCTTGCTAGACTACTTCAAGAAGCTTAAAATATACAAGTGACCTCTTTGGAGTCATTTTTTATTTTTTTTTAAATTTGGGCAAATAATTTAATTATGATATAGCTCAGTTTGATGGTTAACTTAGGACTAATAAAATACCTGTACAGACAGGATACTCAAGATTAGGTGCTTCCAAATCCTAACACAATACATTTTATTCCAAAATTTTTCAGAAGAAAGCTCCTTCAGTGATTAATACCAGTAGTAGGAATGAATAGTTAGGAAGCACTCCTTTGCTGGCCATTAAGCACAATGACCATAGTTTCTTCTGAAGAAAATGCAAGTAGTTTTGCATTTATGCTGTACAAATATTATATTCACTAAGAGCAAATTTAGCAAAATGGTTCAAAATCAGGTTTTACATTTGAAGCTTCTTTTGCATTGTAAAAATTACCTGAATCCATGGCTCAGCTAAATCTTTATAGGCAGAAGGAATCTGCTGGACCCCATAATGAGTAAGGTTAAAATTGCTATCCTGGGTTCTCCTCTGTGATCCAGCTGTTGATTGCTGTTGAGTTTGCTGTTGAACCACATGGAGAACAGAAGAATCCACAGGGCTTGGCAATTCATGACTACAGATAAACAGCAAAGAACAAACATTAACACATCAAACATTGACCAGGGTAAATACCACATTAAAGAATGTATCTGTAGATACAGAAACAGTTACATTCGCACTGAATGCCTACCTGTAGAAATCATGAGATCTCCATTTAGATCTACACAGAGGACATATAAGTGGCTCCCTGTTTCTTCTACACTCTTCTGCCCCTGGATAAAAGCAACAGAAAAATGTTTTCCAGTTTTCTAGAGTACAGAATCAGAAGATGGCATTAATATATCTAAGTTTTACTGAAAGAAGTTCAGTTTCTAACTAAAATTTCTAGACTGAACCATGTCAAACATTTTGGCTAATATGTGCATTTAAATACTGCTGCACACAGAAGTGCTTCACTTTGGCACTGTAATTAATATTGAAAGATATGAAATGAAATATGGGTTTTTTTATGCCTCTAATAGAAATAATATCTCTTATGTGTACAAAAATACAGGGATCTGAACTTCATTTGTTGAAAGTATTTATATACTTTATTTAATATAGCTTATACAAGTACTCCTAATTTGCTACATAATCCAAGGTTAGAGTGGTCGCTTTCATGTACTCTCCTGGCAGTTCACAGAGGAGTAAGTCAGCTCCTAACCTTATCCTAATTGGCCAAGGTTTTTTTTTTTTTTGTTTTTTGTTGTCTTTTTTGTTTGTTTGTTTTGTTTTGTTAAAAAAAAATAAAAAATAAATTAAAAAAAGGTTCTTTCTTTTAGCCCTGCAGTTAACTTCCTTCTCAAAGCACTGAGCTACAAGCTTGATTTGTGGATAACTGATAAAAGTACATCTATCACTGGTATCTGAACAGCAACAAAGCCTCACAAAATGCAACAGTCATCATCATCATCATCATCTAAGAGCAGGTTTCTGGTTTTGTGGCTATTTTTTCTCCACTTTTAAATAAAAAACCTACAAAACTCACACTAGATTGTAACACTATTGCATATTTAGGGTCAGCAGAATTTAATGAGACAAAGATGACAACATACATATCGACATGCAGTGGTGGTGTAATTTGTTCCTACAGCCATCTTCACATACAGTCAGGCTCTCTTCATCCAGCATGCCCAACAAACAAATGGGGCACATCTGCTCTTCTTCATCTTTCATACTATTGAAAAAAGTATATATGTATTTGTGATTTTAAAATGGCATATCACAATTCAGGACAGGTTTTAGTGGTCGGAATGGTTAATTTACAGCTACTTCTAAATGACAATATAGTATTCAGAATAATTTTCCTAATCCTTGGTATCAATAAATAAGCAACCAAAATTTTGAAAGCACAGAATAAAGACAACAGTTTGTTGAAATGAAAAGTCACAAAATGTATGCCATCTTTTCAAACTAGGTCAAATATTAATTTAGGAGACAGAAAGGTTCAGCGCTTCCATTTTTATCTCTTCTTAGGCTTCTTTAAACAAACTAAGTTTGCTTTTTTAATTACTGTTATTCAGTTTTGAAGAATTAAGAAAGTTCTTAATGTTGAAAGCCATGTACATTTTTTTTCCCATCATAACTCCCATCATACTGCTGAGATGTGAGATAGTACTTACAGATTTCTGTATTGGGCTAAAGACTACCTGATGAACATATGTAAAAAATAATAAAGCCATCTGAGTCTTCTGACACTGACAGAAACCAGTGCAGTAGGTTTGCATAAATACTAACATACCAACACATCTCATGTAGATGAATTAAAAAAAAAACCTCATATTTTGCATGTTAATTCAATTTTATTTACCCTACTTTTAAGTTAATGGAACCTGAGGAACTTGTTAAAAAAGTAAGATCTCTCAAAAGCAAGAAAAGAACGAGCAAGACCACTCAAACAATATAGGCTGAAAAAGAAAATCACTTCATTTCAGCATAGTATAAAATAGAAAAATTTAGTAAGTCCCTTCACTATAATTTAATCATTCATTTTTCACGATTAGTTTTTTATTAGTGTATTTGAACATGTGAGCATACATATTTTATTATGTGTTTACATGCACACAGCATGTTTACTCAGAAGATTTTCAGTGTATTCTCATGTGCACATGTATATCTCCAAAGTAATATCTATTTATTAGGAAAAGCGAATAAAATGAAATTGTAGTTCTTCATTTGTCAACATCTGCAAACTGCTGTATGTGAACAAATAGAAGTGTGTGAAGTAAATACACAAATCACATAAACACATTTCCCAATTTAGCTTCCCGAACCAATAAAGAGTAAAAATAACTCTTTTCTCAACAACTTTCAAACAGAAGAGTATAAAGAAAATTTTCCCATTTGGTATTGCAGTGACAAACACAAGCTTAAGTTTGCAAATATAAAGATTTAACATGGCCTGAAATGAAAGCAGCTTTGAACAAAAGGAATGTAAGTGATTCTACACCTCCAAAATTAGAAAAAGAAACCTACAGAGTTAAAGCTCTTAATTCCTTTAGAAAAATACTAACCTGTTTTCTGAACTAGATGTAGAAGTACTAGATGATAATGTATGAGAATTTGACATGCGTGAGACAAACTTCTGGATGGTGTTACGAGATGGAGCTTTGATCCTCGAGCTACGCCTACTGTGATATTTCTGGAACAAACTCTCAACCTAACATCAGAAAAAGACAGCAACAGTCGTATTTATGCTATGAAAAGCTTGTACTTGAAAGCAACATTATGGAAGCTTAACTACAGCTAGAAGAGATCTACTGACTTTTACAATAATGCATTAGCAGCAGAAGGAAATTCTTAAGTCTTATTATTATACAGTTCACAAGAAACATAGTTTACAGCAAAAGCTCATTTATATGTTAAGAGTAATTAAAAGCTTTAAGGATACATGCATCCGTGAAGATCCCTGCTCTGTTTACCTTTCAGCTAATCAGAGACAGATAAAAGGAAGTTTGACTAGAAAATCTGAGATATGAATAATTCACTGAACTACAGTTCTCTAGTAACATTTTTAATTACACATTTAGTTTGTAGATTTTTTTTCTACTCACACTTAAGACTAAATTAAAAACAAAACCACAATCTTGTTGCTTAGAAATACAACAGTTTTCAGTATTCTTAGGATAGCACTCCGAAGACTTCTAAGTGGAGCAATATTCTATATCTGTCATTAGATCTTTACGACATTGATTACCTCAAAGTTTTTCAGTGTCTTTCTCCACAGCATTGGGTCTGAGGGCTCAAGCTGGAACACTCGCAGCATAACAAAGAGCAGATGAATACAGAATGTTCCACGGCCACAGCTACATGTCTGCAACAAAAAGCACGTGCTAGGAGTTCACTGACTTTACAGTTAGATGGGTCATTTTTCCACACTGAAGTGAATCATGGGAGTGCATATTATATTACGAGGGCCTGTTAAGCTGATTTTTTTTTGTTTTAAAAACAGGTAATCTAATGCAAAGTAGTATTTCATATAGGGACATAAACATCGTACGTGGCCTTACAGAATTCCCAAAACATCATTCAGGACAATTATAGCATCAATTCTTTTTTTTGTTTTGTTTTGTTTTTTCCCAAATGAACTAGAAGTTGTTACTATTCTCCTTACAAAAAGGAACTTATGCATATAGTCATAACATAGACCTCTAACATTACAGAAAACTTACATCAGATTCTTCTGTTTACCCCAAAACCTTGATGTCTCCAATGCAGAATCACAATGGAACTATAAAAGTCTCTAAAAAGAACCTCTCTACGGATACTAGCAATACTGTCACTCCACTAGGGGAACTGCTTGTCATTCGTATGTACTCCACAAATAATGGAAAGAGTGCTTTTCATTTTGAGAACTCAAAAATTAAGTGGCCACATTTTAGCAAAAAATGTTTAATGAGACATTTAATAAGCCACCTGCCCTACATATTTCTTATTCTTATAAGAGTGAACACTTTTTAACTAGTCTTTTTTTTTATGAGGACTCTGAAAAAAATAGTGCATGACACAGATCTGACAAAAATGCAAGCCGATCATTACGTTATACAAGCAGAGATTACAACTTTCAAACATAATTTTACAGAATGATTAGCATGGACTGGTGACCAATCCAACTTTATTTTGTACAGTTTTTCAATATAAACTATAAATCAGTAAAAGCTACAGACAGCACAGATCTTCTTTACCTGAGGTCCAATAAACACTCTGTATTTGTTATCGGGGCTATCTCCTCCAATTAAGAAAGAGTTGGGTCCTATCTGCTGCAGCAGGTACAGCCTGGCTCGCATAACTTTGTTGACACGACGACTTGTTTCCTCGGGGCTGTATGGAGAGAAGCCATCTGGAGATGGGGCTCTTCGAGGCGGCGTTATTCGTCCACTCTGAAACTACACAAGTAGTTCCATCGTATTCATGAAAACAGAAAGTTTAGCCATGTATTTTTTCAGAATGATGAGTCCCTCTAGACCAGAAAAAAGACCAGACTACAGGAATTTAAAGAGTAATCTTCTTTTGAATCAGAACTAGAGTGCAGAAAAACTAAAGTTTTGTAACCAAAATTTTGTGTGGCATTATGTCACAGTGAGAATCTCAAGATGCTTCAACATATATTTCTTTACTGATAGCCTTACCTTGTTACTACTGAATTGGCAGGTATAGTTCAACTATAAAATCTTGAGTTTGTGACTCAATACAAGTTATTAAATAAGTTTATAATGCTAACATATTTAATAGGCGATGAACTTGTATGAGTACAGTGTACAGAACAAATATTCAATCAGTAAGGAGTTGCCTTTAAGAAGTGTCAAAGAAAACGAATACAACTCCCTGACCTTTACACCATTAGTGCAACTATTGGCTCAAAAGGTTATTTTTGAAAATAGAAAATAAAAATCAGTGGTGAAAATTTTTAAATTTAGAAGTTTCTTCATTTAAATTCTTCACGTTTCTAACATTATTAAATGCTTTCATGATTCTATCCAATTTCTAAATTTCTGCTTTGATATAGATCCAACCTGACTTATAAGTTACAATGCAGAAGGTCACAACTGATTTAATGTCCATTACTTAAGATGTCTCCAAGTTTTTCTCATATGAAAGGTTAACAACAAAAAGATGATCAACTTAGTATTCATCAAGAGGAAAGAAGCTGTTGTGCAGTGCTGTGATTTTCTCTAGGCTTGGTGGAATAGCAGCACACATTTTAGCAATTTTGGAAACCTTGCTTAGAGCAATGGGACAGTGAAAAATATTATTCCTTCTCTAACTGCATGAGTCAGCAAATTCAGCTGTGGACAAGTATGCTAGTATTATCTGCTAAATATTATACCTCAAAATATTATATTCTCAAGCCTCTCTAATGAAGTGAGTTGTTAGTTCTTAAAATATTCCATTCCATATTTTCTTTACTGTAACAATACAGATTTTATTTTCTAAAAATGCATATACATAAAACTTCCTCAACTTCTTTGTAAACATCAGTCCTCAAACAGAGGATCACAAGTAGCATAACGGTAACCCTTTTCTACAGAACTCCTACTCTAATCAATAATTTTACCCTCAAAGGAACACTGCTGTCTGGAAAGCAGACGTAATACTGCAAAAAAAAAACCAAACTCATGGCCCCTCCTTGCTTAAATTAAGCTAAGAGAACATGCGCATCTGTATGTCCTGATTTATTTCCTATGGAAAAGAAGTCCTGAGAGGATGACAGAATTAGAAAGAAGAAACACACCTAAGAGCAGATAATAAAATTCCATGCATAAGAGAAATGCAACATGATATACACTCTGCGTATCTCTCTCAACTGATGCTGTGTCATAACCCCCACTACATCAGCATCTTGTCCTAATCACTGAGGCTGACATATTGCCTTTCTTTTTGCATAAGACTGCAGAACATACTCAAGTCATTACACCACAGCTTACAACTTACAGGTACTGGAGATACCCTTTTTCTTCTAACACCCGGTGATTCAGATTTAACAGTCCGAGAGGATGATGAAGAAGAACTGCTAGGAGAAGGACTACGCCTTCCTTTCTGCGTAGGTGAAGAAGCAGTGCTTTGTCCTTCAGACTGAGGTTCTAGAGACAGCTTGTTCATTTCAGATCCATCTCCCTTCACAGGGATAGGTTTCACCACCTTGCAGAAATTAAACCATAGCGTTAGAAACATTTACTTAAATTAGAATAATACAAATCCACTACAACTTATTTTGCTAGCATTATACAATTAGTTAGTGGCCTCTTGCTGCCTGAGAGAGTAAAGGCCTACATTTATACCCCTGATCAGAGTTCTGCCAATTCACTTTAAAACGTCATCATATTGAATGTGTACTGCTTGCAAATCAGAACTTCTTAGAAACCTCTGCTGTTGCTATTTTTAAATATATTTGATTTGGATTATGGAAGTAAGCAACAGATAGGAGAAGTATTAAAAAAGCAAACTTTTTTTTTTCCTACAGATTACTATTATGCTTTTTCTTTCCTGAAAGGTCAGAATGTAAGTTCAGGGGTATATGGACAAATTACTATTATCCACATCTACAGTTTGAAAAAACAACTAAATATTAAAGTGGTAGAAACAGAATCTGGAGCTAGAAAATTCAAGTTAAAAAAATTATTTTCTATTAGAGATTTTGAGGCTGTTTTTTTTTTTTTTTTTTTTTTTTTTTTGTTTGTTTGTTTGTTTTTTGTACCTTAAGAATTTTCAGCACTCTTATTAAAGAAAGTTACCAATACATTAAACTTGGGTAATGCATAAGATGATCTTTAATTTAGCATTCCCATCAACTCACAGTGGGTGTCCGAATAATGAGACTACACTCCTATGCACCTAATTACTATAAGTTAGCCAGCATTAGTTAAGTTCTAGAATTGCCGCTGTGTTTAGTAAGTGAGATCTGCCTGCAATTTCTTAAAAATAAAATTCCATGAAAGAGGACCTGAGTGAACAGCATGGAACTGTGCAACAGGAGGGGCAGGTAGAGGTTAGGGACAGGTTGTGCACCAGAGGTTGGATCCAGGAACAGACTACACAGGGCAGTGGTCATGGCCCCAAGCAACAGGGGTTCAAGGAGCATTCAGAAAGTGCTCTCAGACATGGGGTTGGATTTTAGGTGACCCTGTGTGGAGTCTGCATGATCCCTGTGGGTCCCTTCCAAGTAAGGGATATTCTGTGATTCTATCATTCTAAAATTACTTCTGAGCTATTAACAAAAACAGCAGTACTGTAAGAAGTTAACAAAGATGCTCTGGCAAACAAAGTTTAGCTGTGTTGAGACTTATGAAAAGGAGTTGCTCAGGTTTGTTTGCTTTTTTGGTTTGTTTCCAGTAGATTTGCAGGGTGGTTTTTGTTTTCATCTAACAAAAAATCCATATGTACAACACCTGAAAAAAATCAATTTAACATTTTCAAGCTATAGGAATAAAAGGAATTAACTCTTTAAAAAAGGAATGGAGTGCAACACACTATTATGTAGTTCAGCATGGATGTTTTCATGTAAGGAGAAAAAGCTGCAACAGCTGCTGACATTAGAGGGCAGTACTGCCACAGTAGTTTTACACTGCAGAAGTGGCAGCACAGAGCTATATGTTGCTTTACAAACACGTACATTTCAGAAAGTCAGTCACAGCTTCCTGTCAAACGGCTAAAAAAATGAACAGGAAGATCACTATTAAGAGCCACAAATTCTTACTAGACGTTTCTAAAAGAAAAACTTAAGGAATTTTATTTGTAATAGTTACAATGTCCCTCCTTCAATGTCACTTACCACAGGGCCTCTCCTGCTCCTTCTTTCCAGCCATTCATGCTTCCAAGCTGGCATACAAGTTGCCTTGAGTTTTTCCCTGATCATGCGCTCTTCTGGGCGGTCATCCATCTTCTGCAACCCCCTGAGGGTTTCTTTACTCTCCATGTCACGACTACAGCAAAGAAAAGAATTACAGTCATACAGTTATTTTTAGTCAAGGTATAACACCACAATGTTCTTAATACTGTGCCATCCTATTCTCCATCTCTTTTCAACACACCTACTAAAACATTATTCCCTACTCTGCAGATTATTCTGCAACTGTTTCAGAAGTGTTGTGATAGTTCTTGCACGCATTGACAATCCAAAACTTGCCACTTCTGTATTTAAAATGGCTTACAAAACAGATATAAATGAAAACTGACAAACTTACACCCGCACTGGGTGCTCTAGCATGCGATTTATAGTGCCTCTTCCCATACATAAACACCTTCTCAAAAAAAGAGTTTGTGAAGTTATACATAGACCACGTTTTAGCCAGGCACAGAAGTCATGAAAGTAAGGCCACTGCCCCGGAGCGTTGCCTTCACTGACTAATGACTCAAAAGTTCTGCCAGCCAGCTGCAATTAAAACCAAATGCACAGCAAGTTCATATCTGTAAAATGAAAGCGTAATTAATCTGGATTGTACTTTTATGACCTATAGCAATGTAGTTACTTGTGACTGCAAAAACACAGAAGCAAAAAAAAAAACAAAACAAAACAAAACCAAAAACCAAAAACCTATCTCAGCCACTGCAAAACAAACATGAGCAGTCTAGAAGATTTCCTGATTCTGTTGAGCTATCTGCTAAATCACCCAGAAAACCACACTCCTAAGCAGCAGCACATGATCCCTACCCACCTTCTTGATATTAGCACGTCTTTATGTAAGCTTTATTACACCAATTCTCAAGACCAATATGTATTTCAAAAAATAAAGTCACAACCTGAAGAGGAAGATACTGATAGATAATTTAGCTGCAGTGAGAAGCAGCTGCATATTTACGACTGCTTCTTTCACACCTGCAGTTTTCAACATCTAAAATAATTAGCTGTGCAGCTAAAACTGTATTGTATGATGCCTGACCTACAGCACAATCTCTACAACACTCCTTGGAATCAAAAGATACTAAAATTACAATGTCTGTGTTCATGAGCAGTATATTATGAGGTTCATTTATTACAAATTCAGACTTAAAAGGAGAATGTTTTATTGGTCAGAAAGAGAACCCTCTTGTTTTTTCTTCTCTTATTGTAGAGACAAAGGAAACAAAGTATTCTGAGACAGGAAATCACTCTTCCTGTTCAGTGCTGAAATGTAATAAGCAGATGGATACTGTAAACAAAATACATTTTCTTTCAAGCAACATCTAAATCTACCATTAATAACCAATTTTAGACACAGAACTGTGTCTAATGATTAAAGACTTAGAAGTGTTTATAAACGGGAAAACAATCCACCAAAGAATCCACTCCCCAGCCCCAAGACAAGTGGCAAGCCTTATGCTCAAAACAAAAATCATTTGTATGTCACTTGCTTTAGTTTCTGTACTGAAATTATACTATTGTTTTCAAGAAAGAGACATAAGAAGACATGAGTCTTCATTAAAAAGAAAGACATCACATCAGAAGGAAGAGTCCAAATGTGCCTAAAAGCTTAGAACAGGGGAAAAAACAACTGTTGTTTAATCTTACATAGGGCTGGTTTCACATTTTTATCTTCATCTGAAAAGAAAAAAAACAACAATAAAAAAACACAAAAACAAAACAAAAAAACAGGTCCAAAGACAAAAAAAAAACAAAAACAAAAAAACAGCAAAGCTAAAAAAAGTCAATGTATACACACACATATATTTATATGTGCAATTCCTACAAACATATAGTGACGAATTTAAGACATACAGTCTGTTTTTTTTCTATTAGCTGGAAACCATTTCACTTGCATGAATACACTGTATGCAAGAGAGAAAACACTACTGCAGCAGTGAAAGAATGGCACAGTATTTCATTTGTCTATATAAACACGATTAACTTCCCAACTGATACAAAAAAAGTCTTTTAGAGGCCCTTGGACTCGAATTCATGAACAATGTAACACAACAGTGAAGGCCTCACAATCCGTACTTGTTCTCCAAAAGCAGAAGCAGCTATCTTCCTCTCATGTGACGGTTAAACCAATCTGCTCTTGCCTGCACAAAGCCCTCTTGTGCTTTTCTTCCATGCAGGTGGGAAAGACCAACAGAGACTGAGAGCTTTTGCTTAGCAAACTGAGATTATCTTTTGGCAGTTTACAAAGTGTTCCGGAAAGTATTCATATTTTAACTCAAGCTCAGCTAAAATTATAATTTAAGTATTCTTACATTTTTGCATCTGTGCATTCATGGGAAAAAAACAAAAAAACAAAAAAACAAAAAAACAACAACTTATTTTATAAAGTCCCTTTGCACACTGCAGCACATCCTCATTTTGCAGCTTCAACTTGCAGGTTTTTTCTTTTTTCTTTCTTTTTTCCTGTTGTTGCTTTAATTATTTTTAAGCCTAACACAAAACCTCACCTATCTCAGTCCAGCTGAACCTTACCCACTGGACAGTTAACCAGGTTGTAAGTCCCCAAATCAATGCATGCTAGCACGAGATATGAATGGTAAAAAAACAAAAACACACAGTATATACAACACACAGAGAACTTCAAGGCACAGGGCACCCTGATCTCCATATGAAAAAAAGCCCATTCTTGAGACAAGGTAACAATGAAAGTGACTGCCAGGTGGTATTTGATTAGAATAGATACAACAAACAAGAGAGCAGGTCAAAAAGTAAATCTCTGCTTGCTCTGTGGAGCCTGACATTTCTTGACAGTGAGATTAATACACTGTATGGGAGCAGACTAATGCAACATTGTGCAGCACAGGAGGCAAAACATTGTCCTTTGCTGCTGTCTTGATTTTGAAGCCTTGCAAACACTAACTGAACAGTTAGATTATTAACAAATGGATCTCCATGGATCAGTGACTCAACATTTTAACACAAAGTACGCAATACATGCTATTCAGCAAACTGTTGTTAAACATACAAGTTTTACTTCTGAATGGATCAGTGAATTTAACACTGTTTGCAAGTATGTTTCTTGCCAAGGGCATATATGAGAATACAAAAACAAACAAACAACACCCCAAACTGTTGCTCTGGTATATTTTCCTGGGCTTCTTGATGCCTATAAATTGGTAGCCTTGTCTTCCCTACTATCATGTTTGGGAGAACCACTTTATCCAGTAACCACACTGCATCAGATTTTCTTATCAGCAGTAGTAAAACAGGAAAGAGGTCTGGAAAGGAAGATCTGTCTGCTGTATCCACAAAAGCTAAATTGCAGGGAGGAAAAAGAAGAAGTAGGCTGCTGAGTAACTTTTATTTTATTTTATTTTATTTTATTTTATTTTATTTTATTTTATTTTATTTTATTTTATTTTATTTTATTTTATTTTATTTTTTTAATAATATTTATCTGGAGCAAGTTACCAAATGTAACTTGCATACCACTAACAGTCAAATGACGGATGACCACAGCTGTAGTAAAATATTTAAGAAAATAAGTGGTCACGCAGCATCTCTATCAGAGAGCAGTCCTAACAAAGGGAAAGATCAAGCATGGCACATTGCACTGAACTGAAAAACTTCACAGGGAACTTTTTCAACCTGACAGTAAATGACAACTGCCACAAGACACCAATAAACACATCACTTCATAGAGACTAATGAATCTGGCTTCCGAGAATAGCTACGGGGATTTCAGCCAAATGTTATCTAAGTGTGAAACTAACTTCTTCTGTTAGCTGACAAATGCAGATGGGAAAACAATAGTTTTTTTCTGTTGTTGTTTTGTTTTTTGTCTTTTCCCCTATCTGCCTTGGCCTTTCCAATAGCTCTTCATCATCTTCCCTTGAGAACAATACAGACACTCTTCATTTGGCCAACACACTGCCTTCTGAAGTTCACAAGAAAAATGTATTTAGTAGTATGCTGCACCTAAAGCTTGCCTTCCACTTACATGAGAAAGACTCCTGTTTCTTCTCAAGTTATTTACATGAATCACTGAAGAATATTTTGTTGAATCTCTCCTGGTTTGGTAATATTCATTATCCGTTTAATAAGACCCTCATCTTCTCTCCCCCCTAAATCCACTTGCCCCCAAAGGCAACTACAGCCAAGCATATCTCTGATTGGCATGTCAAAAACATACATCTGTTGAAGAAAACATTTCACTGATAAGCACGACACTGTTCATACCAGAATTCTACAACTGAGCCAACAACTTCAGTGGGATCTCATAAGCCCTGGTCAAGAAGAATCAGTGATGTACACTCAGCTCTTTAGAAGATGTCTAAAGTTACAGAGGTATGCCATCTGCCTACATTTTCTAACCTACAGGATGTCAAATCTGTGTATTGAAATTGCTAAAAAAATAATGACTGGATTGCCTGTTCTGAAGCCACCTTGTCACAGTAACTACTCAGAACCACTGAAAAAAAAAAAAAAAAAAAAAAAAAAAAAACCGAAATACTGGCCTCTATTTGAAACAGATGCTTGCCACAAAGGTAATGAAATGGGCTTCTCTTCTGCAGGCTTCCTAAGAAAGCCATCAACTTCTGATGTGAATATGACAAGCTCAAAGGTCTCTCCAACCCTTTCTGCAGTCATTCAATCTCACAATACCAACTCAGACACATAAAGGTATACATATGCTGTGCTAATTTCAAGATGTAAAAACAGCAGTTCTGTTACATTACCTCTGAAACTTTTTGCTTTCATACCAGTGGGTTTGCAGAGCAAATTTAGTCTCTGTACAACAAAAACCTTATTCCATTGCTGAACACGATTTCTAGAACCAACACAGGAAACACAATTATTTATACTGATCGAAACTGAAGGTTACAAGATTGTGCTGCTTAATTCTTTACTTAAAAGTATATATTTGGACACAACTATTATCCAATAAGATCCAGTTCATGCCTAGTTCATGTTGATGCAGCAAAAGACAATCATGGAATTATAGAATGGTTTAGGTTGGAGTGAGTCCTGCACAACATATTAGCAGGCATTACTCCAGAAACAGCAGAAACATCACAGAACAAAGACTGCAATACAAATGTTTACAGTCAGCTGTGCAATTGACTCATATACATAAGGTTATAGGTTTGCAAGTGTAGAGTATCAGAAAGGGATTCTCCTCTATGTCAGCCCTTCAGAGCCCTCCTATTTGTTGCTGAATATGACAAAGTATTTGCTCATCACCTAACTCAACTCCACTTCTAACAATCGAATTCTCTACTCATGTTACAGCTTAACTTCTTAAACATTTAAGTGAACTTCAGCTTCAAATTATTTCAGTCTGTCATACTCGAATCAAGAAATGCATTTGGTGAAATTTAATTGGACAGAACAAAGAAAATGTCAGGTCAGAACATGTATGGTCCTTGTTGATGTAGAGGTCTGAAATCATTAGCAGAAAGATGGCACAAAAGGTATGAAAACTGGAAATAGACATCTAGGCAAAGTTCTTCAGGCACATCATATACAATGTCAATGGAGCATTCATTCTGTTTTGAGTTCATATTTGTCCTGCTCTGAAGCTGAAATTGCTTACAGGTTGGATGACTACCCCATGCATTCTGCGCAGAGACAAAGAGTTTCCTGGACAACTTGACATCCCTAGACCCAACAGACAACATCAGACACTTTAAAGAAAAGTTATATTTTGAATCAGCTTAAGATGACAGGGGTAGGAAAATAATACACTCCTACCTCTGAATGTTATGGGGAAATAAAGCAACTTGTAAGTAACTTGGATAGGATGAGCTACACAGATTTTTCCAAAGATGCAACCTATTAAATCATTTCAGGAGGACTTAAAAACAAGAAAGGGCATTCAGACCATTCTGGCACCACAGAATTATCAGATGGTATCAGTTATCCCAAGATTTTGCTAGAATGAGGATTTTAAAGTTCTCTCAGGAAAAAAAGACCATAAAAATAAATCAAGTGAGACAGCAAATAATTGTTAAGTGTTATTTCTAACAAAGAAATGTAACAGCCTAACTTTTATGAGTCATAATAACTAGTCAGGCTGTGAATGGTAAGCAAGGCAAGTGGAGAACCAAAAATAACCCAACAAATCTTCAAATGACTTAAAGATAACTTCATAAAGTGTGAAAAAACTATCAACCCAAGTCTTAACGAAGGAGGCGATATACTTTGAAAGACAAGTTCACTTTTTTTTTTTTTTTTTTTTTTTTTTTTTTTTTTTTTTTTTTTTTTTTTTTCCCCTGAAGAACACTTTGAACTCCACAATTTCAGAGTAAAAACAAGGTTTCTATTTGTTTCAGGATTACATGCTACTGGCAATTGTAACAAACTGTTACCTACTATCTGAACTACAGAGGTATTTGGGAGGCATGAATAACAACTCCATTATGCTAACATCCCAGTTTACTTTCTTATTTATGTATCTCGCCTGCATCTGCTTTCGTTTCTTGATACTCATTTTTTCAAGCTTATGCTCTAGTTTGTGTAGAATATGGTCAAGAAATATGAAAAGAGAAGAAAAAACATGAGTTACATTGAAGTACTATCACTGAGTTGATTTCAATTTATATAAGAATTCAGTAATATGCTGTATTTAATAAGTCCTAAAACTTGCCAAGAGATGACTGTGTTCCTGACACTCACCTTCAGAGGCTAGTCAAACGTCCTTGTCCTGCAAAGGCTTGTGCATACACTGAAATTTCCTCCAACATCCAAAGCAGACTAGACAGTTCCACAGATTCCTGACTCTGGCATAAAAAGCTTTCCTGGGGTATGGAAGTACAAAGTTCCCTGCCAGTTTATTTTGAGCAACTTCTAGGTGAAGAAACACCACCACGTCTGTGGAAACAAAACTCTTTACACCTTTATGCTGGATCCACGAGAGACAGCTGTCATGGTTTTGTAATTTTTCTATTGGTATTCCACATCATGACATCACATGGAGCACAGAGAAGAACTGCACGTCCCAGAGGACCTCATGGTCGGGGAGGGAAACACGTCACGGAAGTGATGCTGGCTCTCTCTCTCACTGCCTGGCAGCGGGTGTGGGTGTGCTTCCAAGCTGTGGTGCCTTCAATTCCAAAGTAGGCTTCTCGGCCTTCAGAAAGCTCTCTCTCTTTCTTATTTAACTTGATTTACTAGCCTCAGTTTCAATTAGACTGTATTATATTATCTTGCATTCTGATATCATAATTAGTAAAGTAAGTTTTCCTCCTTAGACCGTTGATGCTTTCCTGTTTGTTTCCTTGAGCCCAGTTCTCATCTCCCTACCCCTCTACCTTTTCCCTTCCCATTTGTCAGGGGCCAGGGGGCCCACGGGCCTACAGTTCCCCCTCTGTCACAGACATAGATTGATCTAGATAACTCCGTGACAACAGCTTATTTCTGGTCAGCAGACTGTCACAGGTAAAATGTGCTCCTGACATGAAGACAAAGACTGAGGATCATCAGTTTCGAAATTCCCCCGTGCTCTACAAAACACTGTGTGCTGTACTAGAAGAGCACTACCTTGCCATGCAACAGGGAGGAACAATCTGGGGACGTCTGTCAACTAGTCTAGACACAGGCCAAGCATACAGTAACTACACCCACTCTAACAATGGCAGCTGCTATTAAAAATGTTTATTTTTGTAAGATAACAACAAGCAAGCATGACAAAAAACAACCGGAAAAGGCATTCAAAGCTTCTGCAGGATTATAGCTAAAAACGGTTATGGTCTCTGTAACTCCTCAGCTTCTTTAAAATTCAGAACATAAGAAGAAAATAAGAGCATGAATATTATTAGGTGATGGGTGGGAATACTTACCAAGATTAATTCAAGCAACTGAAATAAAGAAAATAGCAATAACCAAAAAACCAATGGCAATAAAGCAAGGAAGCCAACTATGGGACATCAAGTACTTGGACCACTCCTTACCAAAAACATACTGGTCTTTACTATCATCCTCAGTGAATTTCTGACAGAGGTTTTTATTTAGAAACTTTGCTGTTAAAAATGGCATAGGAATGCAATGTATTTAAGTTTTTAATTTTTAGTATGCATACTTCTCTAGAAATACAATTCTTGAGAGTAAATAACATACTGTCAGAGTTAAAAAATGCAGTGAGTTCACATCCCTTCCACAAGGGCCTGCACAAAGTGATATCTTCAGTGTTTGCTTAAAAACTGACAAGAATTGCCAAAACATTCACAAAATGTCATGAAAGCATACTGATAGAGAAACATCATTTTAAAATAGTTCCAGAAACTTGAGGGGGGACTCAATGTTCCATATAACACAACTTGATCAGAAAGGCCCTATATGCAGCTTTCAGAAGAGCCATTCCCTTCCAGGATGCCAAACACAGTACATCTTCTTGCAAGCTAAGCATCTGGGAAAAGGTTTCACAAATGATGGGCTCTTCACCATAAAAGTAACATTACATATACCTAGAAAGATGCATGAGCCCAGACATACATTACACTTATGCAAAGCACACTAACAGATGAAGAATAGTCTAACTCCCTGAAGACATACCATGCAACAGTAACTAGGAACAGTATTAAACATTCAGAGGAACTGAGAGAGAATTTAAGAAGTCAGAGTTATTTGTTCAGCTGGCTGTAATTTTTTTTTTTTCCTAGCTGTGAAACAATATCAGTAAATAAAGCAAGCACAATTTCTTTTTTACCTAGCAAAATGTATATGGCCCCACTACATCTGGATTCACAACAAGGCATTAGTACTTGACACAAAAGCGTAATGTTTTTGTTTAAAAGAAGATATTAGTTGAATTTGTATAAGTAAAAATGCACTCATTACCTTCAGATTTAGGTTAAGACAGTGACTTCCAATGGACAACTGCCAAAACTCAACAAGCTTTGTGAGCCATGAAGTGCCTCATCATGCCTTTGCTTCCTAACTCCCTGCTTAGTAGAGGTCTGGTTCTTGATGCTGGCTCCACATTCTGTGTTTCTCTAGACCAAAGGCTTTGTGAACCAGTAGGGGGGAAAGATATATATGAGAGGAAAAAAAACCCCAAAGCAGAAAAAGCAAGCCTACATGTGCTGCAAAAAGTCTCTTAATGGACTGGACTCAAGCAATGACCTGAGCTGTGCAGTACTGTCTTCAGTTTCACCTGTCAGCAGTCTACCAGAAAACACTTTGTCTGCTTCTTACTTCTCTTTTTGAAACTAACAGCAATTTCTAATTTAAAGATGGCTTTTTTCAGGATATCCATGCTTTACAGCTACAAGAAATCTTTCCACCAACAGTTGGTAAAATGCTCATTTTATAAGATCTTGTGAAGGATCACCACTCTGATTAAGCCACCACACTATTTTGAACACTGAAAACAATTCTGTATCTAAGGAAGTATAGAAATACATGACCAATGCGACAACACAAACCACAATGTGGAACAAAAAGCTGCCTCCCAGATGCAATATTACCCAAATATTGTAGTGTATATACCTATGTGGAAGTTGGATCAAATCTGTCCCTGATTTCATCTGGAATTATAAGGCAATAAAATATATTGAAAATAACACAATTGTAAACTAAGTAATACACTTTGGACTGTGCGCACTGCAGATATGTTTGGCAGAACCATAGACCATTTCTTACAGCTACCTAAAAAACTCTTTGAATAGGAATGGAGGAAAGTATTCCAGAACTGGAAAGTAACAGCAGCCACTCAAACTTTCAGATACAATATTGTTAAGTAGAAGAAGCAGCTGAATTTTTGTGTCACCTTTTTACTGATTTCAAAGAAAGAGTTGTGAAAAACATGTAGTTTTCTTGAATCTGATACTCATTTGCAGCAGTAAGGTGGCTTATAAGGAAGCTTCTTCATTCATCCTACCCACAAGAAAACACAAGAAATGACTATTCTATCTCAGAAAAGGAAGCTGAAACTACATCCAAGTATTATTAAAAATAAAAAAATAAAATAAAAAAAAATTAAAAAATTACTTGCTTTTTGAGAGAGCTGTTCATAAGATGAGCAGTGAAGGTATTTTCAGTGAGATGTACACCAAGTGTATAAGACACTTGGAGCACTAGTATAGAAACATCTGTGTGATTCTTATTATAAACTACCTGCCCATAAACTCATAGAGTATGCCAGATTGTCGTCAAGCATTCTGTAAACAACCTCATGTTTTAAAAGATTCACAGAGCCATATTCCACCTTAGAATGAAACCTCATATCTTAAGTTTCAGGAGATCCTTATTCATTAGTACTAGAAAAAATATTCAGGGCCAAGTGATGACTGTACATCTATCTCCAGAATTAGTTGTTTTCTATTTTGCTGCTGTACTATCACATATCTTTGGCTTCTACTACAAATACATAAACACTCTCATTATAATAGCCTTTGTCAGGTTTTTATTACATTTACCTTCTCTCCTCATAACATTTACTACTTCACACCTATATTTGTATTTATGATGCAGTCACGTAACTTCAAAAGAACAGCTATCTTGTTTTGGACAATTAACTACACAAAATCTATTTTAACTGGCAAGTAGAAGTAGGATATTAAATAGGGGTAAACTGGGATAATCCAATAAATGTGCTTCCCCTCCCATTCACACTGCCATGGGCTGATGATAGCCTCCAGTACTGATACACATACAGGGACAGTAACATTTTAAGCAAGACTGTGCATACTAGAGCCCTCAGTCATACTCCCACAGAAATGTGAAGGAGCAAACCCAAACTCCTGATACAGCAATAAAATAAAATCTCCCTATTCGGAGTTTCTCAAATCATCATTTAAATCCCTACAGTATATCTTTTGGGAATCTATTTTCTTTGTTCAGACTGAAATATTGTCAGTTATCCAGTGGATTTATCATGTCCTGTGCTTTACATTCTGGTTCAACAGTTCACATCCATGAATGTACTATCAAGGCTTCACACTGAACCAAGAAGAATGTCCATATTGAAAGAATATATTACAAAGATACTAAGAGTGAGAAATCAACTGTCAGCATTCAAGCTAATATCCAACACATTCTTGCCTACTCAGCCATTATCATTTAAGACCAGTGACAATATCAGGGAAAAAAATGGTTTTAAGAATGGCCATGCAGCCAACCCATGATAAGGTATGGATAAGAAGTAGCTACAAACCACACAGTATCCTCAAACATTACTTCAGATGCAAAAGCAGCATTCATTGAAGTAGCAAAGTCCACAGCATCAAAGAAAGGTATGAACACATAAACGTGTTTTCAGATTTATGAAGTGCTCTTACACCTAGCTCCCCCTACCCTATTTATTTCTTTTTTTTCCCCAGCTGTCAACAACACACTCAACTGGGAATATGTCTTTGTCCCTATTATAATTTTTCTCCATTTCTCATTGTGCCTCATTAAAACAGCCTTCTCAATTACTGTCTTCATGGAATCACATGAAAAGATGTAAAGCCAAACTACAGATATTCTGCTAATATTCATCAGTTTCTTATTTGTCAGACATTCTTATTAATTAGGCTGCAGGAACTACTGACTGATTCAATCAGCAGTGGAATTAAGCAGCTTCTAGAACTGTATTTAAAACACCTTCAGAGAAACTTGGATCCTGTATTAAAGTCATTTTATTAAAATGATCCCCGTGTGCTTTTATCCTTATAAAGCATCAGCTGTGACTTTCAGTTTCACATGCATTTTCTTTTTGATTGTTTTACATTTTATTTTTAAAGCAGCAGATTACAGGGTAAGTTAAAGCTATATGCAGTGAGTAAGCTGACAATGTCAGTCTCCGTACGAAGCGTGTTTCATTTACTCAGGGATCACGAAGTACTCCTGTTACACAAGGTTCTGTTTTAAGGGTAGCATGTTCTTGCTGTGAGAAGCTCTCCAAGCAAGACAGAAGAATTGGAGATGCTGCAGCAAGCAGCATCACACACTGTGTGTATCCCTCCTGACAAACAGACTTTAACAAGAACAAAGCACTAATAAACAGATACATTCTGCTCACATAACTTCCCACATATTCAACTTTAATGCTACAACACAGCAACCACACAGGATTTTAGGGACTTTGAACACAACTCACAATGAATGCTACAAATCCTATTTGTAGAAGGACAAAAGATAAGAAAATTGCGTACTGCTTACAGCCACACATATGTGGTCTGGAGGGAAATACCACTGCAGCCTTTGCATGACCTCCTCTTAGAGCAGTTAAGCCATTGCTATGGGCCTCTGCTTCTCTGAAATACCTTAATGAAATGACAAAATACGGTTGCAGCAGGGACCATCAGGCGTTCAGGGATGAGGAGTGCTCTGCTCCCCTTTCCAGGTGTGGGGCTCTGTGATAAATTTTAGGCTGACAGTTTACTACTAAAAGAAAGTAAAAGCTTCAAGTGAAAACTGCTTTCTACACAGCTCAGTCCAAGAAAACTACCTTCCTGATGACAGTCTTAAAATTTGATTTCACAAAGATCAATTTATTAAGAAAATATTTATGCACAGTTTAAGAATAATCTCTGTATAACTCATGTTTTATGAAATTTGTCATTCATAGCTTCTCTAAAGATGTAATACTTTCCCTAGTCAGCTCATTAGAAAGCACACAAATAGTTGAATAGAAATGTTGAATTTTAACTTTGCCATCACCCCTAAAATAAAGAAGACATTATTTGCCATATTCCAACTAATGGATGTTACAACAAAAGGGAAATTAGACAAGTCTATCTGTACTTCAGCAGATGAACAAAATAACAGACAGCTATGACCTTTAAACAGAATTGGCTTAAACAAAACGTGCATTTAGTGGCTGCATGCACCACTGGGGACTGAGTTGATCTGGATTGGTGAATTCTCATTTGTAGTGAAATGCTATTGGCAGACTCGAGTAGCAAGATCAATTCCATCATGTCTGCTCCATCTTAGATTTGATTTTATTCCATCTCACTTCAATATCCTAACAGAGGTACCCGCATTTCATCTTTTATCATTCCCATATCTGCCATTCCATATCTACTAAAGAAAATTTACTGTTGCTATGGGTACTCCAGGTTTTTCAGTTTGGTTACAGACCCAAATGTCAGCCATAGTCGATAAAACTATGAAGTGTTTAAGATGCTTTTAAATACAGAAAACAACACTGAGTATTTTATTTTTCTTTAAAGATCAAACAGTAGAGTGTCCATAAAATACTATAAAGAAGTAGGATCTTTGCTGCTAGAAATTTGCTGCTCAAATATCTCAAATACTTAAATCAAGTACCAAAGTTAGAATGAGAGTGATAACAACCATGGAAACATATCAGGTAATTAAATACGTAAGCTCAGAATAAATGGAGGTTGAAGGGGTCTGAAACTATCCCAACATGGGTAGGTAACCTCTGCAAACCACTCTGTACACCATTTTCTCAACAGCAATGACAGTTTAAGCACTTCTCCCTCCCCATCTCAATTATTTGTTTCTATTATTTACCACTGCTGTGGGTAAGACTTTTAAAAACGTTCAAACTTTAAGATGGAGTGGGAAAAGGAAAAACGCATAGCACTGAACATGATTTGCTCTCCCAGGTAATTTACCATTGTCCTGTAAGTATTTCCCAGGAAAACAGACAATGTTATTCCTGATCAACAAGCTTTGGTCATTCCTGTAGATACGATCCCTTGCTCTTCCATTTTCACATAGTACACACACACCGTGATACATTTTCTAACTTGCTCCAAACACAGCAACTGAGTTTAGCACATTGGAGAACACTCTTTCCATTGGATGGAGGAAAGTTTTATTCCTATGGTGAAGTTGTAAAAACAGGTATCACAGCCCCTTCCAAAAACTGGGCTTTCAACCTGTCTTTACTGCACAAGACAGCAGGGTTGTGACCTGCAGTCAGGAAGTTAGGTGTATGCTAAGACAATACCACAAGGAAGACATTGAGGCCCCAGAATGTGAAAAACATTCTGAAAACAGTTAATACGACTTACTACTATTTATTTCTTACTTTTCTATTCAAGAGGTTACCCCTAAAAATATCTCTTTCCTTTGCTCACTGCAAGCAAAGAACTGTAGGAAGAATTCCTTTTCAGGGCAGAAAGGAAGCATGACAGTATGATTTGAAGGCAGACATAAGAATCTACAATGCAATTATAGTTACTGCACATTCACAGGGCTCACAGCTGCAGCTTGTGACTTCATAGAACATCACATGAGAGCATTGTTATTAAGACCATTCTATAAGATTTGGATCTTATAGAATCTCTGCAGCCCAGTATCACACATCAAAGAGTAGCTACCTGTGCACAGTGTGCTAAAACCACAAAAATTTGAAGCAACCCTCCCCACCAATTCTTCCTCCCTTTTATTCAACTGGTGGCTCAAGGCGGTGGGGAGAGGGAAATAAGAGAAGGATGCCTCTGCATTAGTTTGCGCAATTGATCTCTAATCTGCTGCAAATTTTCACCTCCTTGTTAGTATGTAGGCTGCATGTTACAAACCCACAGCATGTAACATGTAGTGAACCAGCATGTTAAAAAAGATATAGTTGAACTCAGGGGAGGGGAAAAAAAAAAAAAAAAAGTTTACCAAGCATACCATAAAACCAGGAAAAAAATACAGACTGTTGTTAGCCAAGATTAATTGTGTCACATAAAGATATGTTATATACATATGCACACTGTTTATTCCATGCAGTTTATACAGTGGTTTGCATATAAGCGAAGACAAACCCCACAGTCAGAAAATGGGAGGTCTGCAGATGCAGTAACTACAAGAATTCCTACAGACACGTGCACCTTAGCTCCCAAGTAGCTCTAGGGAAAAAAAGCACAAGGTACAGACTTTGCTTTCCTCAGTGCTCAGACAAACATATCAGAATAGCTATTATGCACAAATACATTTAAACTACCAAAACAAAAAACTACAAAAAATAAACAAAACAACAACAAAACCCAAACAACAACAAAAAAGAAAGAACCGACAGCCCCAAAACAGCAACAAACAAAACCAACCCACAACATAGTTAACTCAGTGTGGAATACTACCATCTCTAATATATTACCAGAAGACATACAGATAGCATTTCCCAGCAGTATAAATATAAATATAAATATAAATATAAATGTAAATGTAAATATAAATATAAATATAAATATACACACACACGCACCTGACCACCTTAGTTTTCCTGCAAGTTTTTTTTTCCCTGAAAAGCCGAGGTGGATGAAGAGACACATACTACTTAAGGTTAGGACATTTCATATATTCTCAGTCCAATGAACAGTTCACTCAACAGACCAAACTGGTAGTGAGGAATTCTGAATTACCTACCTTACCTTCTCGGAAGCAAATACGTACAGCCCAAAACAGCAAAGCAAGGAAAACAAGTTTTAGTTCATGAAGGCTTTTCTCTATGGTAACTACACTATACCAATGCAGTCTTCAAAAGAAGGTCTGATTGCTCCATGGCTTCTGAAAAGATGTCATACCTGAACTAGTCAGAAGATGTGTGTTTTGTGATAGCTTAAAGGAGTTGCTCTTTCTGCATTTTTAGTCCACTTAAACCAGTTTCCTTACAAGTGTTGAAACTAAAAGAGAGAGACCATGTGTTTTTCCCTTGGAATGCATTCTTAGGGATCTTAGCAGTTCTTCCTGCTGTAGGCATTGAAGTTACTGACAAAGTGCAAGAGCCCTGTAATTTCCTGCTGTGCAAAACTATCTAAACTATTAAGTCACTTTCTCAGTCTGCAATAGGCTGACAAGAATAGATTAATGTACCTGGATGTTGATACTGCTTCGTTATCACACTGAAAATGGTACCGTAACTATGAAGGAAAGCTTACATCAGAGTTAAAGATAAACAGAAACATTAACCAAATTCCTGAAAGCATAAATAACAAAAAGCAGTCTCTTCCCAAGGCCTGAACAGAATAGATTAAATGCATCTTCCTTGGTGAATGCCAGTTCTTTCTGTGAGACATAAATACTGAAAGGACAAATGCGGAAGTTCTGATACACCTACGAAAGCTGCATTTCAGATACAGAAAGCATGAAGACAAATTTACTAGTGGAAGTTAATGAAGGCTTCAGAAGGAATTCTCTCCTTGCAGAAGTGGGAAATGAAAACTCACTGTGCAGAAGTCAGCTGCACGCATTCAGATTCCCCTGACTAAGAAAACCCCCCTCTTCTTCCTGTGTAACACAAAATCTCAGCTCATGGGAGGCAGAAATCTGGGAAACAGTCGTTATTTTTAACGGCTGCCTCAATGCCTGGGCATATTTTATGCAGCAATGCCCTTTCTATGGGTTCTTACATTCAAAATGCAACAAGAGAAAACAAAACAACAAAGTGGTTGGTTTGGACAATGCAGAAATATAGCTGTTTGTTTTAATAATTACAAGAAGGGAAATGTGTGCAACAAACAGCATTACGTGACTTTTGCACTGAATTGTTATGAACAGCACAGTACACAGCTGACTCAAAGTACAAACCAGTTTAATAAAGTTAATACATATGATCAGCACAGATCTGCGTTTTGCTACATGGTATGATATGCTGCACTCCAGCTTCTCCTTAAAGACCTGCTGGAGTGATAAACAGTTTACCACAGCAGAGATACAAAGAATATAACAGGAAATATTAGGATGGAGATCAGCACTTTGTTTTCTTGCACCACAGAGTCATTCATGGGGAAGCGTTCTTTACAGTAAGCCTTCAGTCTCCTTGCATCAACTCCATGGCAAACTCAACAGGAACTAAAAGATTCAGCTGCATGAGGAAAGCTTAAAGTACAAGGCACTTCTTGTCTGCAATTTATCTCGTGAGACTTAGAGTGCTTGTGGTGGTGGTGTTTTTTTGTTTTTTTGTTTTTTTTTTTTTTTTTAATAGTTCATTTAGGAATAAGAAATTCAGATCTGCTTTTTTTTCAGGGGACGATAATGACTTTTTTCACTGTTCATAAAATGCAAACATTTATCTTATAAAATTTTCTCTTTACAGAAGAAACAGTGTGTCCAAAGCATCCAGATGAAAGTGGTGAAGGAAAACATTAGCAAATCTGAAAGATTTGTGATACCATGCAAGGAGCAGCAGGCTTCCATCTGCTAACCACCACCTTCAGGTTGACTGGGCATCACACACAGAGCAAACTACCCACACTGATCCTCAGTTCCCTGTCCTCATTCCAGGACCCCATAAACAAACAAAGCATTCAGATCCATGTAACAGCATCAACTTAAATTCAGTGTTATCACAAACAAACGCAGAATGAAATTTAGCCAAAGAAACAAAAATTGGGATCAATATGATGAACTAATTATCTGGAAGTTTCTTTTCCTTCAGCACTTCACAAACTGATTTCTTCATCAAAAGCAAGGCTTCTAGTATAAAACATATTTAGGACTTGTAATGAAATCAAAAGAGCTATCTTAGCACACCCTGCAAAGCAATTAAGCAATTTTCTAAGCAAGCAAATAATTAACACCAAATATGGAAAAACATCAGAGAAATCAGTCCAGCACTTGAATTTTTGCTCAAAATACTATACTGTACTTCTTTCCCAGCATATTATTCCATGAAAGTGCACCCAAACTTTCTATTGAACATTAGGTTATAATAAATGGCCTTCAAATTATTGAACTATCTTGTTATTGTCACTAGCTCCATGGAGATGCATGTCCAAGCTTGATGGTAAGCTTCTTGTTTATTAATATGCAATGAAATAAGCTTACGTAGGAGAGTGAAACATTTTTTTGGTGAAGTTTATTACCAATACAGGCATGAATGCCATACTATCATCATTCTAACAACTTTATTTACTCCCCTGAGCTGGAGCTGAACCACATGGCTACATTTCACTTGTGAAAACAACCTATACCATAAGTTTAGGGTATCATTACTTGACTGGGCCTGAAATTTTCTTGATAGATACCAACTATGTCACTGCTCATGAACAAGAAATCCACACTGATTCCTCCCCAGACCTTTTCATTGCAATTAAACTTCTCACAGATTAAAGAAGAAGGAACTACTACACTGAACCTACTGAGCAGTTCTAAATTAAAAACTGTTTTCCTTTCCCACTTTTTAATTTAACCTTTAACCTCTAGATTTCTCACTTAATGGTAAATACTGTGTATCTTTGTGGTTGTATAGCCAGAACACCTTTCTAACTCAGACATGAAATGCAGTGCAAATGGTATCTGATCAAAGTCACAGCAACCTGCAGGGTAAGGGATTAAAAATGACAAGTACTAAGCCTAGAAATTAGTAGAATTAAGGAAGAACACAGATTTATTATTTGTTTTAAATCTCACATTGCAAAATAATAAAGATGGGTTTCATCTAGTGGCTTCATTCATTTGATGGAAGATTTCAGTTTATTTTGGCTACATTCAGAAAATAAGATTTAATTACTAAACATCTTGCAACTACAGAATTAATTTAAAAACGTATCCTTGAGGGTCTGTACTTTCATTTAAAAGAAAATAAAAAAAAAAGATGGAAAAAAAATTATCCCCTGAAAATCCAATACAGATCCTAATTACAGAAATATCTTCCCTCAACTTTTACCCTACTGTTTCATGTAATGAAGAACAACAGATGGAACATACTTGAAATGTGCACCTACAATAAAGGCAAAAAGAGTAGAGCATAAAGGACACTGCTGAACTACCTCCAGAGTTTCAGTAAAGCCAAGACCTTTTTCTTTCTCTTCCCACATCCTGCTGTCAGAAACAAACTCATAACTGCATAGCATATGTTCAGAGGCAGCATGTGAAACCACCTTCTCAAACAGGAAGTACAGAATTCTGGTAATTTGTGGATTCTGACATTTCACTTTGTTACTATGCTGGAAGTGTTCCTCTCCTACTTCATAACATAAAATTCATGAAATAATTTACTTTCTGTACTGCTGTTTTAAGAAGGCTTTCTGAAGCTAGTGTATATGTTCCAGCAGTAAGTTCCTGTTTCCATTTAATAACAAACCATCATGAAAACTCCTAGTAGTTTGAACATCATGGTATCATAAAAGAAGGAAGACCGAGTAAATCTGTGCTTCTAAGCATGTCTTTGCCTGCCTTCTGAAATTAGTCTGATTAATCTTAACTCAGTGGTCTAATAGGAATTAAACAAATGTTGACTGAATCTTGTATCTCTATTCAAGGAGCATTAACTCATAGCAGTTATATTTATTAGGGGATACTATGAAAACAAAACATTTTTATCACTTCTTAGGGAGAAGAAATACTGTGTGCCTTCACCATTACCAAAACAACAAATCTCTGTTACAAAGAGTTACTTTCACAACCTTCAGATCACTCTCCCTTGAAGTCAACATCCCGGTTTTAATGGCCAGTAAAAAACTGCATTTCTTGTGAGAATACAACTGAGCATCTCAGTGCATAGCATGTTGCCCACTCCTGGACAATCTATGTGAAAACCCACATAAAAATCAGTAGCAGGACTGAAGATTAGAAGATATAAAATTAGCCAGAAAGTTTCTTTAGTACATGTCACACAAACATTTCAACAATATAGGAGAAAACTACTTAGGTAGTTACCTATTACATTTCCTTAACAAATATCAACTAAAACCTTAAATTAGCTGCATGTTTTAAGAAAACATATCAAAGAAGAAAAATCTGCTGTAGCTGTCCTCATTCCAAAGTTACATGTTGTGGAGCATTATAACACTTAAATTATTTTTTAAAATGTGATGCTGTTTCATGTTCCATTGAAATCAAACTTGCCATTAGTAATTAATATCACTCCTTGAGGCAAGTTTTCCAAACAGAGAGAGATCACCAGTGGTTTTGCCATGCTTTTCAGAGGTGCCACAGGTACATAACATATTAACCTGGGAACAGAGAACATAAATTTTGAATATGAATTGTTCACTACCTGTTAAGACAACGTGAAAGCCTATGAGATGTTATACAGATGTTCCTTCTCTGCTGTTACAATTACACTATATGCTATCTGTTTTTCAGGGCAGAGAAAGAAAGAAAGAAAGAAATTAATACCAATAACTGAATCTGAAGTAAATCCCAGAGGTGCCACAAAGACAGCTTTTACTAGGCTGTGCTTCAGCACGTGAAAGGATAAAGAAGCAACAAACTAAACAGGCGATTATGAAGTACTCCAGGATGTTGGCAGCTGTACTTCTGCACAGTCCTGTCTGTGACCACCCTGCTGCATTACGACTTTTCTGAAAGGACTTTCAACCTTAGAGTTAAAAAAACAACTCATTTTAACACGATATACCAAGATATTTACCCCATCATTTGTCTAAGGCTTTTATTAGAATGTCATTAGTCATTTTCTATACTTGGCTACAAAATAAAAGTTCTACCTCAGAAGAAGGAAAGAAGAGCAGAAAATTAACACCTATTACAACTTTGGAAGGTGATGTAGAATTGGGAAACTCGAAGAATTTTGTTAAATCAATGCATGAATAGAATGTGGAAACATTTACTGTCACCAAAACACATCTGAAATAAGCTGATATTAAAATCACTCAAAAGCATACTGTTCTGAAAGACCTTTAGATGGGAAAACAGTACAAAAAGAGATGTAAAAAACATTTGCTTAGATACAAAGTTACTTACTAGGTTTTAGTAAAGCAATCAAAGCTGATGTAACCATTTTTTATGACTAAACACAGCTAAAACTCATTCTACTTCTTTCCTTGAGGACATGTACCACAACAGCAGCATCTCAAAAAGGGGACAGCAATTGAGAAAGCAACAGGCTCAGTTCTCTTAAGAAGTGCACAAGAGCTTTCCAAATCACTGCAAAACTACACCACTTATATAAGAGCAGAAATAAAAGCTGGTTTCCAGGAAATACTACTGGAACCAAAGTTGGGGAAGTCTGTGCTTGAAGCAAAGTCTGCTCCGGTGTCTCACTAATGGATTGTTTACAGAAATACCTTTCCTCGACAGGTTAATCTTACACTAGTTACTGGAAGTGGCCTGACTGCGAGCTAGAAGCTGAAGACTGATGTCACTGGCTGGATTAACTGCTACACTACACTTACATGCAGTGGGATGCAGAATCTGAGACTAAGGTGACTGAGCCCAAACCTACTCAGACATCAGAAGGAAGAAGCAATGTTTGAAACCGAATTGAAGCGCAGCTGATTTCAGTCCAGATCATACAAGAAAAATGAAGATTGTATTGTCAAACAATTATGGGCTGAAAAACAATGGCACAGTCAGCTTAAGTTGCATTTCTAACAACAATCAACAAGACCCAAGCTGCATCTGTGACTGCTGCAAACAGAAAAGGCCAACACCTACGAAAGAGAGCCTTTCCATCTACTTGCTTAGGAGTCTGGGTTAAGCATTAGCCATCCAGCCACTCATCTACAAAAAATTAAACACAAGATTCTGTGTAATTACAGAATAGCACAGCTCTCACAACTTATATCCTGACTGTCCATTCACAACTTCTTAAACCACATGAGTTAAGTGCTCTAAATCACGTAATTACAGATTATTCTAGTGATTGCAAAAAAACATACAGTAACCCAACAAATCCTTATCAAAAGTCGTAGTGGTAAGAACTAGCTATATGGGCCACTTCCCTCTTAAGAGCCAGCTTTCTCCCCTCCCAGTTAGAAAAACATGCCATTTATTTGAACATGGAAAGGGAGTAACAGTGCTAGACCTAGATTGTATCATTTTCCACTTCCTCTTAGGTACCAAAATGCCAGCCTCACCACAATAAGGCTCAGAACAGCAACAAAGCAGACAGTGGACACTCAGGAGCAAAGCCGAGTTGTTGGCTCTCCAAAGTGAGCTTACAAGAAAAGAAAGACCAAGTTTTCATAGAATTACAGAATGGCCTGGGTTGAAAAGGACCACAACGATCATCTAGTTTCAAGCGCCCTGCTACGTGCAGGGTCGCCAACCATTACAACAGGCTGCCAAAAGACACATCCATAATTATTCTATTTTCTAAAATTATTTGTAAAGAAAAAAGATTAAACAGACATACTGTTCCTGGAAAATGCCAAAATAATAATCTAAATTGGCTAATAATCATAACTGCGATGAGAAATTCAACTGCAGTTATGCTTACCCACTTGACACTTGCGGCTTCAAGTAAGAAAATCTAGTTTCAAGCATTTCTTTTGGGCGAAATCCATAGGCCTGCTTTGTGCCTCCCCCAAATCATAAAATTATCATCACAATGTCTACGTAAAAGTATCCACAGACAACGGTAACTTGTCTCCCAAGAATTAAGGAAAAATTAAAAAGGCAAGCCCTGCTGAAGGTACCAGCTCATGTAACATGAGCTGTATTCTCCCTGAAGAGGGGAGATAAAGCTCAGCTGGTCCCACTAGTAGAACCAGCACAGCTCTTCTGCCTAGACGGTTTCTCTAATCTGAACACGCAGCACTTGCATAAATTGGGCTCCAATCTGTTTTTGGCTTTTTTCCAAGCCCATTTACCAGTTGTGCAAATCAAGGAGATGTGCAGGCATTTCAGTTTTAAGATCACAGAAACAGAATCACAGAATCACGGAATTATCAAGGTTGGAAAAGACCTAAAAGATCATCCAGTCCAACCATCACCAATACTTCTCAGCTAAATCATACAATATATATTTTCTAAAAACAGTAAACAGGGAAGCATTAATGTGTTCAATGGTCTTTCCCTTACAAGCACGAACTGGAATAGAGCAGAGTAATCTCCCAATAATCCAAAACAAGCAGTGTTTTCTCAAAAATCCTGAGACTCCTGAAGTATAGCTACTGTAAAGAAGCTGTAGGCATATCAAATAAAGAAAAATAATAGAAAAGAAAATCATATTCTGACTCGGACAACAGTTGTTATCTTTTGAATCCAGCTTTTAACTGTGATAGAAACACTCAATTTTTAGATTGTTCTCAAATTACTATGTACCCAAATACTACTAGCATAAACTAGTCAGAAGCCACCTAAAAGTGCTAAATATGCCCAAATTTAAATACTCATTTACTCACAGAGATCCTGCTAGACGAGGAGGACTTGCTTTTGTAACATATGCCACACTAACATCTTACATGCTTCCTTCCTTCCTTCAAGCTCTATAGGTGCTTTCCTCCCAGATTTTCTTATTTCAGGCACCCTTTGAAATCTCTTCCAGCTCCCCAGTCATACACACACAAGACTCTGTGTGTACTTCCATTTCCTCTCAGGCTCTGTGGAGTTTTGTTCTCACACTTTAAGCCTTCACTCCATGTCCTCTAGCTCCTTTCTTCCTCTTTCAGCTCCTCTCAGGATAACAGACTCTCCTACTGCCACCTCTCTCCAACTCACTACTTTGCTGTTTTCCAGCTTACTCATTCACCCCTTTATACCCTTCTCCTTTTTCAGTCCCTTTTTTTTCTTCATGCTAGTATCCCATTAACTGATGTGTTACCTTCTCCACTTCCTTTCATTTTCTTTCAGACATGGTTCGGTCCTCAAGCATTTGCTTCTCTGCTTTTTGGAGCTCTACTCTTGTCTGAACCACAGATAGAGCAGGCAAAGTTCTTAACACCATGATATCAAGTTCTTACCTTCAGATAACAGCCACCAAGAAACACCTGAATGACACCTGAAGCATCAAAGGTCTGTCACCTCAGAGCCACACAAAAGCACCACTGACAAGTCTTACAAACCCCACACAACACTTTTATGCAGCCGAGGGCCACAACATGAACAGCACTTACTGCAAATACAACAGGCTTCATGCTAACAGAGCCCTGTTGACAGTATCTTGTTGGCACAGACAAGCGGAAAAGTTTCACCTAGAGCACAGCAAGAGTCAAATGCAACTCCAAGGTGGACACAGTGATAACCTGGGCCCTGGTTTCTCTGAGTTGGGATTCAAGTTTTGAATGAAACCCAGATTAAAGAAGCATCACCTACTTTGTGACAAACACTGCTTTACCCCTGCCTAGAGCACCAGTATCACAAAACCAGTTAGATACACAAGATGAGGACACTTGCTTACAATGAATCCCACTTGGCACTGTACTTGCATAAGGGTTTAACCAGAGGGTCAATCATAAGATTAAAACCTGTGTTTTCTTTTGGGTCCCACCCACATTTGGTTATTTAGCTCTTAATGTATTTCTACATTTGTAAGTATTGCTAAAGGCAATGGAAATACTTATGAGTACAGCTGAATTGCAGCCTGGAAAGAAATACTTCCTTTTAAAAAAGATATTTATCAAATAATAAAAAAGTCAGATAACCGATTTGATGGAGTTCCATAGGAACTTAGTTGACATGGCAGAGGCTGGCAGATTTCCTGCTGGTTACCCTTTCTAGCTTCTCAGCAGTCTATTTTGTGGGCTGAAAGGAAGCCAAAAGCCTGAAATCTCTGACTGTGCTCTTCCCAGCAGTCTTGATTCCCTGGGTTTGTGAGTAGCCTGCCCAGGCACTGGATATTTATTCCATTTGCAGTATTTTTTAAAATATATGAATGCAGTTCATACATAGCTGATTTCAAAATACTGAAGCCATTGTTTTTTCCCACTTGGCTTCACTGAGCACCTTCACTGGAAGCAGAACTAAAATACCACCACACACACACAAGTCAGAACAAGCAAACAGCACAGCATACTAATTTTCTGCTGAGGTACTAAAGGGAATGATGTGCTTCAGCATATTTGCTGGGACAAGACGGCCTACACTGTACTTGAACATACAGGAACTAAACTACATGTCTTCTAAGCACAACTGAAGATACAGCTTTCCTGCTCTTCATGCAATACATATGCATGTTGTAAGGAGCTAAACTATACCTCAGAATCTTGCAATGCAAATTGCCAATTATCATTGATAAGTTCAAGGCCAAGAATAATTATACCCCAAAAGAGTTTACAAAGATGAATATCAAACAATATAAAGTTTCATTTCATTTAATTTGAGAAAATACAACGGATCCGCATAAAGACAGTGCCCTTTTGAGGAACGGCAGCCTTCCTAGAAGCCTGTGATGCTCTCAGTAAAACTGCATTATATACAGAGCAATAAGCAGGGAAAGTTACTAGCATCAGTATGTGAGCACAGAATGCAAGCACCTGAATGAGATGGCATCAAGACCTTTCTCATGGACATCTCACTGGGCAGCCTTCAGCTGAAACCTTTCACATTTCTTTTTCCTTTCAGAAAGAGAGGTCTACATCTCACTGAGATGGTAAAACAGGATTTGAAGGATAGCTTCAGACTGCAGTCAGAAAACCTTGACTTATTTCTCATTTAGACAGAAAAAAAAAGACTGGCCTGAAGTAGTATGGCTCTCAGGTGCAAGGAACTAGCTCCTGTTTATTACTGCTCTGCAACTTTTTAATCTGTCTTCCAGGCTCTTTATTCCCAAGACAGTCACTTGGACATATCTGCCTTCAAAATACCTGTATAAGGAAAAAGCATTCATCTTCTACTAGGAATCAGGTCTTTTACTGCGAACAATAAAGCTGAAATGAGCAATAACATTTCTGAATGGAGCCAAGAAAAGACCTCTGTGGCAACCAGATGATGGAATTTCCAAGCAGAGTTAGAAGAGAAGAGCTTCCTTAATGCCTGCTGATCCTCTCCCATCTGACCTGCTGTTCCCTCACAGTAAGGCACATCAGCCTCCAGCAGAAGCCAAATGACCAGGCACAGCACCAATACTGAATCCCCCTGCGTCACCTGAACTAAACACTTTGCCAGTTCTTAACATCTCTTCCCCTAAGCAAACTGAGGATGTCAGTGAATGTCTGTTTACAATACTTAACACACTCCTACATGAAGGCACTTTCCAACTTTGCACAGATGGGAGGCTTCTTAGTTTAATGTGAAATGTTTTATTACTCAGTTTGCTGATGGGGATTGAGTGCCTGCTTTCCTCAAAAAAAAGGCAGTTTCAGTGTCAGTCTGCATATCAAATTTCAGAGTGAGGGAACTGAAAAGAAACAATCGTCCCATCTTTTCTGTATCAGTTTGGCACAACACATTACTACAATGACAACCCTGCAGATTATCTGCACTGCTGTCTGCCAGAGATCTGTGTGGCTTAAGGAGATTCATCTTGTGCTTTCGTATACAAGGCAGGGAGGGAGCTCCTTCCCCTCCTTCTTCCTGTAACACTGATTTAAAACAAATACAGAGAACAATCTGCGTGGCTTCAAGACATTTTCCCACTGTACCTCTGTTCTTCCTCCCAAGAGCCTCTGGGAGGAACAGGAAATGCACAGCTCTAGCTCTGAATAAATTCTTCCTGGGGACCATAGGGGATCCCAGTTAATCTCAGGAAGAGGCCTGGTGGTATGAACAAGGCCACATGGGGTGGGAGAAGTGGTGAAGAAAATGCTTGCGATGAGAAGAAAGCTTGCTCTGCATGTTCCAGCTGGCACAGCTGCAGGGCATCAGCTCTGAAGGATGGAAGAACATGTTTCCACATTCTGGTTGGAAGCCCTGCGCTCCCTACAGGCTGGGGCACCTGGTGTGCCCACAGAGCACAGTGTGCATTCAACTGTTCACTGCAAATGAATGCAGCTTACAGCTAAATATACCACAACGAAGTCATGCCTGCTCTGTACAGAAAGGCTTGTTTTTCAGAACGATAAGATATTGAAATAGCCTTTTAAAAATTATCTTATGCATATTCAAATTTATACTGGAGTTCCAAGAGAAACTCCATCCAGCCCCACTGTTTAAAAGCAAGCTGTTCACATTTCCATCTCAGGTTTGAACATACTCAGAAAGAACCCCACACAACCATAGGAACCATCACACAGTTTATTTCTATCAATAAACCAGCACAATCAGCAAGCACTACAGATCCTTAATATGGTACATATGCCAAATTTTAAAGAACACGTTAACGCTATTTCAGTGAATTTCCATGCTAATCGCAACTGCAATATTTTCACAGACCAAGCAAACAAGTCCTTAGTCATGGGCTAGGCATCTGTATCGATATTTACTTTAGTGGAAAAACATCTGAAACGTATTTTACAGGAGCATTTACAATGCTGATTACATATTTGGTGGCAAAGTTAACTTGCAATGAATTAAAAAAAAAAAAAAAAAGCAAAAAACAATATTAGTGTCATACCCTACAATTCAGGGGTCTAAAAACAGGAAAAAATTACAAAAGAAAAGTGTAATACATTGACAGAACAGTCTCCGACTACAAATGAATTTTCAAAGTACACATTTAGTGAACAGAAATTACTCTGTCATGATTCAAAGCAATTAGAATATTGTCTAGGCCATGACAATAAACAAACACTTTTAATCTGACAAGGTCAGTAAACTCTACATGAACTGCAAATGGGATGTCACAGCGCGAATCATCACACACTTCAGATATTTGCACTTTGTATGACTCCTCAGATTCAGACAAATGTTATCTGAAGGTAATGGGGAGACCACATTGTACAGTCGCTTCTGAAGTTCCTTGTTTAAAGAACTATGAAAACAAAATTCTGTACATATTTACTGGTAGCAGAATGGGAGGTAACACTAATAATTTGTTTTAGAACTCAACAAATTCATTTCTCAAAATGGTATTTTCACAATTTTGATTTACTTCCCTCAGTACTTCAAATGCTACACCAACTCCTTTCAGTATCCAAGAGGATCAATTCTGCAGATACAAGCATGATGGTCATAAACAATATTCAAAAAAAGTCTTCAGGGTATAAGAGTGTATTTGACAGAAATGACTAGTGAGAAGCAATGCATATTTGTGGTTAAAATGAGGAATATTAGTTGCATTCCTTTGAGGTTTAACTAACAGTTCACAAAGGGACCTGATCATCACTGCTGACAGCTGAGCAAAGGATCAGTTCAGTTTGCTCAGAAGAATGATGACAGGATGTTCAAAAAAGGATGAAAAGAGCTCAGAAAACAAGACATCAGATTAGGTCTGATGTCAGTCCAGTTGAGGAGACAATGCACCTCTCCAGTGTTCCAGTGCCATCTTCCACAGTGACCCCAATATGTTACAAGGCAGGTGGGTCAGGCATCAACAGCAGAATGTCAGTAATAAAAGCTGTATGAAACATGGGTGAGACACTAGGGAAGAACTGAAGTTCCCTGGTGTAATAGCGGCCATTCCATTACAAGCCAGAATATTAATACAAAGCAGATAAGAAATATCCATGAATTATGCAAATAGTTCACACTTTGCAAAAGACATGCTGAAATACTATGAAACAGTGGTTATTACTGATTCACCACATACTGATATTCCTGTTGCACCTCACAGAAAAGAAACAGACCCCAGACAAAAGGTAAAACAAACAAACAAACAAAAATAACAACTACAAGATGATTCTTAAACAGGCATTAGAGATGCTGTGTAGGTTTTAGGACATTTTTTCAGTCAAGATCCAATGAAACAGATCTTTCAAAAACCAAACAAATGAATAACTACATACCCCAAACCTCACAGAACCCTCAAGTTTATCTTACAGGGAAAAAACAAGAAGATTCACCACAGAATGGGATTTTCAAGTTCTGATCAGGCAGGAGCTAGGAAGCGTTTCAGGCAATATCCAGAGGCTGAGTTTAAAGATAAAAAAGGGTCAGAAGCAACAAAAAACAATGTACCATTTAACAGCCTTTTCCCAGTCACCTAGAGCCAAGTAATGAAGCCCTCCTTAAGGGGTTTCTGTCCATCATGCCTCAAGCAGAAGAATGAGCTGTAGTTCTAGAGTTTCAAGTGAGAGCAGAGCTGACAGAAAGTAAAATAAGACGACCCTTGGGTTTTCACAGAGAGCTCTCCGAGAACACCAATATTAGCATTAGGAACTCCAGAGCTCACAGCAGATCCGTTTTCTTATCGTTACTGCTAAGTACGAGCTTTGAAAACCTGTTTGAAGGGCAATTACGTGGCAATGTATAATTTCTATTTTAAACAAACTGGAGCCAAATTTCACAGATACTGGAACCTAGCAAAAGCCAAGGGCAGCCTTCCCAGCACCACCCCACCCCAGCTGCTCGCTTCCACCTCCACGCTCCAGGATGTGCTTCGGCACAGCTGAATTGCTGCCTTCACTCTGACCTCAAACAACACAAATATTCCAGCACTCTCAGATCTCCATCTGCAGGGAAAAAAAAAAAAAAAATGGACCACCAGAAGTGTCTTGAAATTGGGGTGCTGAACCTGCTGGTGAGGTGCACACATTTACACTCAAGTATCACAGTACCAGTACCTGGACTCCGACAGTGACAGCAAAGACTGAACCTCCAGCATCACTAAATCCAACCAGACAGAAAGCTCCAGATTAGTTAGTTACAATCTATTTACTTTGCATAGGAACAAAGAAGCTGCCATAGCAGATCAAGCCATTTAAGCAGAACCCACCACTTGCAATAACTAAGAGTGATAAAAATCAGACACGGGTGAGGGTGACCCTCTTCCCAAAATACTTTCAAGCACAGAGCTAAAGAGATAGGAGGTGAAATTCCTCTCGCTGTACGATTCAGCTTAAATTGGAAGCAGAGAATGTGCTGGCTTACTTCAGCAGGTAGTGAAAAATATCTTGCATTATGAACTGCAGTCAAACTCACATAACTGTATCTTACCTTAGCTGAAAATACTCAAGTTAAAAAAAGCTATATGTATATGTTTGGTTTTTTTACTGTAAGTACATTTTGAGAACACAAAGCAATAATGTAGTCATTTCAGAGGAAAGAAAAAAAAAACAAAACAAGCCAGATCTTGGCTGTGTTGTAAGTGTACTTCCTTGCACTGTCCCCCTTCCACTGCCCCAAATCCAGGTTGTTAATGTAGTCATGCTAGAAGTCATAGACTTCAGAAGTCACCAAAGGTTCTAGAATTTACAGGCAGATCCCAAACTAACAAGCTTTAACCAGTACTCACATGTATGTAGTCAGAAGCTGGGTTTCGCAGTGTGTTTTTACTGTCTCTAGCAGGCGCCAAAGAGGAATTGCAGAAAATACAGCCCAAATACCTTCACTGGTTTTCCTGCAACTGAGCTCACGTCTGCTGTATTTGCACATGCATTTTGAAATTGGAATGCTGAATTTTCATGCAAGTCATACAGTGCATGGTCACTGTGTACAGAGCAGACAAATCAGAGCACTTCCTGCTTGTTTCTTTAAAAGTGGAGCTGTGGCAGTATAACTGATTCTGCGGCCAGGAATGCAGTAAGTTAGCCACAGCAATACCAGACACAAACAAACATCACTTAAACTGTTCCCTTGTTTTAAAAAACTTTGTTAATGAAAAGAGGTGCATATTACCATTGTGGATTTCTGCCCAAATCAGATGTTACACTAGAACAACAAGAAATCATAATAGAGCTTCTGCTGACCTCACTGCTATGATCTTCTTATATAAACCAAGCCGATATACAGTCAGTACAGAGAAGGTCTGAAGTGTTTTATGCCAAAGCGGCATTTCCCAGTAAAGTAACTCCCCTCCCTTACAGGGTTATAAAAATGACAGCTTAAAACGTCACAGCATTTAGCAAAAATGATATCTGCTCCTGCAACAAGCAGAATGTTTGAAAGAGTACATGAAAAGGGTGATATTTAAAACTTCACGGTAGAGTCAAAATCACTTTTCAGCTTCATTCTAAAGCTTGCACAAGTCTTCCAGCATAAGCAAAAGGTCTGTTTAGAAAAAGACTGTAATACCAAGAAGACTGACAGGGGGACTTCGGAGCAAGTATCGTTTAATGAGTAGCAGGATCTTATGGGAAAGTACAACTACTCTGTTTAAGAACAGAACAGAAAAACTCTGCATATTACTTCCTTCAGTCTGCCTCTTAAAAATGTCCGGGCAACAACTCCTCACACTGACTTAATATTTAACATGTAACATGCTCACTGCTACTCAAGTACACATAACTTCCCCCTTCTAGAGCAAATTATTATCACAGCAACAGCAGAAAGATGTTCCAAGTTCTTAACGTTGGGTAAATACTCCTCTGCCAGCCCACGTCTGCTAACCGGTAGCAGGACATGCAGAATTTCTGAGATACAATAGAGTATTTCCGAAGGACAGTTACAATGAAAGCTGCCAGATACTTTAAACTGTGCTCATGATAGGCTACTTAGAGTTCATCTTAGTGATACAGTAAAGAGACGAACAGTTGTCATTTGTGAATACTTTGTTATCATATATGAGAGAGCTGCTGTGGGGAAAGAAAGGCTTTAACCCACACACACTAAGAACAGTAACTTGTGAGCGCAGGTACTTAACAAGTAAGCAGTACTGCCCGTGTAGAGGGAAAAATTCCACAGCTGCTCTGTCATTGCTGCTGTGGGACAGACCAGCACAGACGGAATCAGTCACTGATCTGATGTGCACCAAACTTCCTGAGCCTGATAGCCAGCCGAACTCACATCACTGTGAGACACCAGCTTGTTCTGTGTTCTGACACTAATTTTTCATTTTCTTTGAAAGCCACAGAACTAATTACAGCTGCATTAAAAGACAGCATATTGTACTTCCCTGGTCGACACAGAAGATGATGGTGCTAAGAGTCAGAGAATTTATTACCCACATGATTTTCTTCCCTTCCTGAATACTTCAGATTTCTGCTAATCCTTCTGTAACTACAGAGGATTTCTTATCTGCTGGGACCAGACCATCTCAAGTGTTCCTGCACTGCCCTAGAAACAGCCCCAGACCCATCAGGATTTCTCAGGATTCACACAAACGGGACATAGCTTTAGAAGCCAACTCTCAGCACAGTACTCCCGAGGTAAGCTAATGTTTAGAACAGAATCTGTGAGGTTTAAATGGTGTAGGGCGCAGCTAGAAAGTACACACGTCACCTCTTAATCAGATATCTATTCCTTTCTCTTCGGAGGTTCAATTAGCCAAACAAACAGTGAGGCAGCATTAAAGGAGAAGCGCAGACGCGCTTCTCTGCGCAGCACCTCACTAGATGCCGCAGGAGCTCAGCGGCACACCGACACCGCACTGCTGTGCCCTCCTGCCCGCACGCTGCAAAGCTCTATATGTTACCCCCTACCCAGCATTAAGTCGGAGGCACCCAAACTGCTTCCACCCGGGAAGCCTGCACGTAATTCGGCGAAACATGCACATGAGCAGAACTGTAACGCCTCAACGTACTGGATTTACCAATTCAAGCACAGAGACGGCAAGCCAAAGCTACGAGCACGAGGGTGCAGAAAAACTCACTCAGACGTATTAGCTACAGTAACCGCTACAGCACAACTTTGATTTCTCCCTGAAACAAGAGAGCGAACATTTCCGCTCCGGAGCCATTCCCTTCTCCCACTGAGAAACAGGAACGCGTTCTGCAGTACCCTGAACGCTGCAGACCGGAACAGACTCCACAGAGACTTTCTTCTTTTTTTTTTTTTTTAAGAAAACAAAAATAAAAGTGAAAAACAAACAAAACAAAACAAACAAAACAAAAACGCAGCTGGGACAGCACGGGGAGCTGAGGGACGCTCGGTCCGCCGGAGCGCGGCAGGGACAGCCCCGGCCTGAAGACTCCTCAGCCGCCCGGCCCGCCCGCTCCCTGCCCCGCGCTCCCGGCACCCCCCGGCCCCGCGCTGACAGCTGCCCCGGTCCCGCAGCGGCGCCGCGCTCACCTCGCGGCGGGGGACGGCTCCATCCTCCTCTCGGCGGCGGGGTCGGCGGCCGCGGCGCTGCCCGCCGGCAGCTCCAGGAGCTCGGCGCCGCGGCCGGGGGAGGCGGCGGGGCTGGCGGGGCCGGAGCGCGGCCCGGGCAGGTAGTGCAGCAGCAGCGCCTCGGGGGGCTCCGGCGACGGGGAGGAGGACGACGAGGAGGAGGCGGCGGCCGGGACGGCTGCGAGCAAGAGGGGCGCCTCGGGCAGCCGGTCCAGCTCCACGCTCCGCACTTTACGCAGCTGCTTCCGCCGCCAGTCGGAGCGCTGCTCCCGGCCGCCGCCGCCACCCGCCTCCCGCAGCAGCCCGCCGCTCCCCGCGCCGCTCCCCTCGCCCGCGCCGCCCTTCGGGCTCCCGCACGCGGCGGCGGCGGCCCCTTCCGCGCCGCCGCCCGAGGATAATCCCGACGACGAGGTGCGATTCCCCGCCGCCGCCGCCATTTTCTCTGGCGGGTCACATCGGGCTCCCGGGACTCGGGCGGGGGGCGGAGGGAGAGAGGAAAGGAGGAGGGAGCCGGCGCTCCCGCCCGCTGCGGAAACGGCGCTGCCTGCGCAAACGGCGTAGGGAGGAGGACGAGCGGCGGGCACCCATTGGCGGAGCGGGCGGCGCGGGGCGGGGCGGGCGCCCGTAGGTGCGGCGGGGCGGGGCCCGGCGCCATCCTGCCCCGCCCACCCGCCCCCGCGCAGGTGTCGGCCGTTGGAGGGCCGCGCCCGCCCGGCGGGGCCGGGCAGAGGGAACGGCAGGGCACGGCCGCCCGCCCGCGCTTCGGAGAGCCGAGGGCGGGCCGCGCCCCACAGCCGCGGGCGAGAGGGCGTCCCCGCCCCCACGCGGCCCTCCTCGGGAGCGCCCCCGGAGCTGCCCCGCGAGGAGAGCCTGGGGGGCGCGGAGCCCCGCGTTCCCTCCGAGCCGCGCCGCGCAGCCGTCCTCGAGCTGTTGTGGGAAGGAGAGAGCCGCCGCACCGCGGTGCGTGCCCGTCGGCCCCGCTCGCCCCGCATACCTGCGTGTTCTCCACAGCGCAGCCCGCGGCGGGGTGTCAGCGGACCGCCTCACGCGGCGGGTGCCGCCTCACCCGTCCGCTCCATGTCCGCGGCTACTGAGCGGCTGGCGGCGCACCCACCTCCATGTGCTCGCGCGCCCGCCCATGTGCCGCGCCGCAGCCCGCCCCGCGCACCTCCTGCCGCGGCTCCCAGGGGTGGGACGGGGCAGGCGGGCGGCTGGCATCACATGGCCGCGCCTGGGGAGGCCCGAGCAAATCCCGTCTGATCTCGGAAGCCTCTCCGCTGCCATTGGGTGTTTTTTTTTTTCTTTCAGCCTCCTGAGCCGCTCAGAGGGAACTTAAGTTTTGCGAGATCGGAATGGCATGCGTCCCCCTCAGAAACGGGCTATTTTTTGTCGTTAAACACGTCTGCCCGTCTGAGTGCTGATATAATCTGAGATGAAAGGAAACCCGAGTGTCACTGTGCATACCTGGCCATTTTCAGTTTGGTGTCGTTTTGGACATAGCAGGTCGTACAATTTCATTGGATCATAGAATCATATAAGTTGGAAGAGAACTTTAGAGGTCATCTCATTCAACTCTCCTGCAGTGAACAGGGTCACTTATGGCTACATCAGGTTGCTTAGAGCCCTGTCCAGCCCAGCCTTGAGCCTGTCCAGTGATTGGACACCCCTTACCTCAGGGCAGCCTGTTCCAGTGCCTCATCAATTTTATCATAAAGAACTTCTTTCTTATATCCAATATAAGCCTCCCCTTTCAGTTTGAAGCAATTTTCCCTTCTCTTCTAACAACAGGCCTTGTCCCATTCTTTCTTACAGACTCCTTTCAGGTACCAAAAGGCCACTCAGAGGTCTCTCCAGAGCCTTCTCCAGGCTGAACAGCCCCAGCTCTCTCAGCCTGTCCTTGTAGGAGAGGTATTCCCTTAGATTACATTTGTGGCCCCTCTGGACATATTCCAACAGGTCCGTGTCTATTCTGTAGTGAGGACTCAGCATCTGAAAGCCTTGCTTCAGGTAAGGCCTCAGCAGTGCAGAGCAGAGGGTCAGGATCACCTCCCTCAGTCCAGCTTGTGTTGTTAGTGGGGGTTGCCATGACCCTGGTGCTTGACCTTGTGCTTGCATTTGTTGAACCTCATGAGGTTCTCCTGAGCCCACTGGGCCAAGTTTTAACCAGTTTTCCATAGCTGAACTTCTTAGGCTTGCTTCACAGACTTTCCTGTATATCCTCCAAATATAACACTATGCAGTTAGACAGTGGAATTTTGTATGGTCAGTTTGCTTGGATTGCTGCTTTGCACTGAAGTACCAGTAGGATGAGAAATGCCCTCTAACAGAAACATGCTCTTTCCTTCCTTAACATCTATGATTGGATGCTGACCTCCTTACTGGAGGATGTGACGAGCAAATTGGAAATTATTGCCCTCTAGACTTGGGAAGGACAAACCTAAGGAAGAGTTTCAAATGGTACTTCATGTAGTTGCAGGACAGTATCAAACATGATTATGGCCTCAGGGTCACAAAAGGTGAGTCACTTTGATGGTCCATCAAGATGCCACACTGTGTGAAGGTCTCAACTGTAAATAAATGAGGGACAGTTTTCTGTGAGATTCCTAAATGAAGCCTTATTACTGAACTGAGGACCTCAGTGAGAGCAGCAAAGAACTGAGAACAGAATTTGTTTTGCAGAAGCAGGAGAAGTTTAGTTGCATGCAAATTTTGAAGCAGGTGATTGAAATGAACCCAAATTATTACCAGTTGTTGGCATTGTGACCTGCATGTGTGCTACTCTTAAACAAGAAAAAAGAGCACTGCATAATTATACCTCTGTATTCCTCCGTGCCATAAAATCATGTTGACAGAAAAGACCTTGTGATTTTAAAGTGCTCTAAAAAAGAAAAAGCAAAACAGCTTTATGAATTTACTGAGCATTCATCACAAGCAGAATGATAACAACTTTGAATAACAATCGGTTAGAAAGGAACATGGAAAAGAAAAATAGCAGATCTCTGATAGAACTAAATCTAGGAGGTAACAGTGCAATGCAAATCCTTTTGGACTGACAGAATCTGAAGGGACAGTTCTCCCAGAGTACCAAAGCTCCAACATGGCTTAAAGGAGGAGGAAACCTGAGGCAAAATGTCAGAGTGGTCACGGGGTGCTGAGGAATGTGCATGTGCACTGAGGTGAAACAGTTTCTGGAGAGCAGCTGAGAAAAACAGGGCAAAACGTGAAAGAAGGGGCAGTGGAAGCCACCAGTGTGTGGACAAGTGCTGTCACTATCTGTCTTCAGACATTGCTTTGTCATTTGAGAAAGACCTGCAGCAGCAAGATTTTGAATTACTTTTTGGTTAAGATGGAAGGCTTGCTATTTACTCATCAATGCATGTCTTGTCTTATAAGAGTTTTTCCCCCTATTATGGTTAAATCTAATTAAGGAAATGCTTGTTGCCAATGATACTTATATTTGCCCAGCTGTTGCACGTGGATGTTTCTCCACTCTGCCTCAACCGGAGGAATACAGCAACAAATGAAAAGACACCTGCCATGCCTTGTTTGAGTGCTAGATAACGGTGTGCCTGTATGCAATGCAGATTTATGCACAATACAGAGACACTGAATGGCAAAGTCTCTTAGAGTCTCTAAGTCTCTTAGAATCCCTTAAATCCTAAAATCATTAATTTGAATATTCAGAGGTCTGTGTTTTCTTGTGATCAGCTCTTAAATATCCTTTTGTGTTTGATGAACACCAGTTGACCTGTGAAAAACATAAAACTTAGTGAGAAACTGAGAAAGTTGTTGAGTTACCTCTTGCACATATTCTTTCTCAGTCCATCAAACTGCTGATTTCCAGTGCTCCAGTTGAAAATACAGTTCTGGAGGGTAATATGAGACTTGTAGCAGTTTTCAGTGAGCCCATTTGCCCTCAGCCGTAAGTAGTGGCACTCAGTGTTTGTTATGAAACAGAAGCCTTTGGCCTCGAATTAGCATCGTGCAACATTTGGAACATCAACTGTTGTATACAAAGAAAGTTCTGTTTGAGAACACACTAAGTTTTTGCAAGCCAAGGAGTTTCCTTGTTGCACAAAACCTGTAACAGTGTCATAAATAACCAACAATTTTCAACATGCTAGAGATAGGAATCTTCCATGCCTCTGAATATATAAAGTAGGCATCTTCCTCTACAAACAAAATAAATGTGAGAGATTACACAGTTTATAGCTTCTGGTCTTGACTAAACATGCAAGAAGAGCTGTAGTACCTGCATACATAATACAGATTCTTCCTGCCTTATTCTTCTGTTTAGAAAAACATATTGCTACCTCAGTCTTCCATTCATTCTCTCCACTGCAAGAAAGGGAAAGCAAACCTACTCCTAAGCTGCAATCCTTTTCCGTTTACTCCCATATGTAATGGAAGTCAAGCAACTAAATTAGGACATAGATGCTGAAGTCCTTTCCATTGTTTCCATGGTCTGCGGACATCTCTGTTGCTTTTAGAAATGCTTTGCCGTCTTGCTGACACTTAGCTTTCACTTCACAGTGTAACAAGCGTGCTTTTTAGAAGCAATTCTACCTCAGAAGATCAAGGCTCTGTATCACTTTTCAAGTAAGAGAAAGCTAAGGAGAGACAGAATCTGTTATAGGCAAGTCTGGCTTTATTTAAGACAGTGAGAATGTCTAGCCTTACTGTCATTTATTTTTCTGTGTAGTTTACCTATTCATTTTCACATTCATTTCTGAGCAAAAAAATGTGTTTAAAGATTTTTGTGTCACATTTCAGCTCACACACAACTGAACTCCTGTTAAAAATGTACTTTGGATCCACAGGACTTAAGATTACATCTTGACCTAGGTGCCAGATGCATTATATACCTTATATTATATGTTATATACTTTCCTTTTTTGCCAAAGTACATATTCACAATTTTCTTTTGTTTGTGTTTCTTTTGATGAATTAATAGGGATATTTTGCTCTGTAGTGCCTAGTCACATTCATCACAATTACTGATTTTCTTAGTATGTAGTCATGATCAAGTGCACTTTTTAGTCTATGAATGAAGCAGTTCAAAGTAAAAAGGAGAACTGTTCATAAAGAGTGTTCAATTTAAGGCAGACAAGAAGTGGAGTAATCAGTGAGCTAGATTGTGGTCTTTGTGCAGCTATAGTCTGCTTGTCACCTTGTAATTTTATTATTTTTTTTGTTACTGGTTAGTACCTTTTGCTAAAATCAGTTCAGTTTGTCATCTCAAATATTTTTTGAAATATTAACTTGACACCTGATTTGGATATTCTTTTTGGTTGTGCTACTGAAGATTTTTCTGACCTGCAATCATTATCCTTCAATGGCTATTTTTTCCCCAATTATAGAAGACTAACAAAAATATTCATCTACCTGACAAAAGGCTGAGGGAATATTATAGAGTTTCCAGGTGATTCCTTGCTCTAAGGAAACATAGAAATGAAATAGGCAACACCTGTTAAACCTCATATATCACTTAGTTAGAGCTACCAGAATTATTGCAGCCATCAGCTCCTTTTCTTATACTCTTCCCTACTACTGAATTGGCAACATAGCTCTCACACTGATCAGCACCTACATCTCTTTTAAGCACCACTACCAGCTTGCTCTCTAGAGGAAAGCAAATGTACCATTTCAGACTCAGGAGACTGGAAATAGCTTAGTTTTTCTTTACCCTACTGATACTATTGGTGGTTACATCTCTTCCAGTCTACTTCCTTATTGTTCTGTTCTGTACCACAAAGGCACAGAGAATAAACATAGCTGCTATGTCCTCTATTGGAAGCTATACATTTCCAGATTTTAACTCCTGTTTTTTTTCTTTAGGAACAATATAGCCACCTACTGAAAGTGAATGTGAAGGGTCAGAATGGAAGAAGGACCACATCCTCACTCCCATCAAAGAGGACCCCACAGTTTTTCTTCCTCTCTGCCGGCAGCTCTTTCATCTTTCTTCTGCCAACAGCATAATTGTACAGCACCAACAATAAACTGCAGTTATTGAAGGTCAGTAACATGACAACAGGAAAAACATCCAACCATTGGCAAAAACAGAAATGAGTGCCACAGAATGTGGGCTGCAAACCAACAGTCTATCATGATGGGTATATTCAGCACATACAACTAAAGCTGTGCAAGGATCCTGTAAAAGGGAGGCAGACTACAGAGACACAGCTTGACAGCTACCTTCTGTCTGGATAGTTGCTTCCTTTAATAATCATCAGACAGGGAAGGAATTGGCAAGATCACCCTCCATGGAGTACCTTACCTGCTTTCTCCAGAACCACGGCATAACTGGAATAATCATTTCTGGGCACAGGAATGGCATCCTGCCTGAAACATTATTTCCCTCGTATTTATTTCTGTCCATTTCACCCAGCCCCTCTAATAGTGCTGTCTGTATGCTTCCATTCATGATGGCTAGCATGATGGCAGTGCTGTTCCTCTTAAATCCAGCAGGCATGCTTTGCCAAGGTCCTCAAAGCTGTCAGAGAGAATAACAAAACTCAGCAGTGACACTAGTGCCTGGTTCATCGTGTGATCCTTTCCTGCCAAGCCTGTCCATTTTTTGGTACTATGGCAAAATCAAATCAAACAGCCTTTTGCTTTGATGGTGTCAGGGAGTTCACAGACCTTAAAAATAGTTATGGGATCTTTTATGTCTGAACAGCCAAATCTTTATTATTGGCCTTTTTTAGAAAAGGCAGCTTGATATTTATCTCAAGCTCTTAAATAAGTTATTCCCTCCAGCAACTATAGTAGGTCCAAGACTACTTTCTTGCTTTTGCACCAGCTGTAGTCCATGAGAATAATGTTTTCAACACCACTTTATTACATGACCCAAGCTATTATCTATATTAAGCATCCTCGAAAGCCAAAGATGATCTGAACATGGGTAGCAGGCATTTGCCTTTTCTAAGTCAAAATGCTGTATTGCTTTGATGGTTACCTCTTATGTGCATGCATAAATGCATGTAACAACAGCCCAGGAGTCATAAAAATTTCCCAGGAATTTTCTGGAAGAAGAAATATGCTTTGAAGAATTTTGAAGAGTTTGTTTCATTGATATTAAAACCAAACATCTTTATATTGAATAAACAGCTATCTCCAAAATAAATATAACAAAATCAATTATATCTTTGCGCAACCAATGAATTATCCATTTTGAGATCTGATCTGTCGATAACAAGATCTTAAAAAAATATATACTGTGTATTCTAGCCTAAGTTATACTATGATTCAGTGATTCCACAGTTTAAACCTACTTTCTGAATTTTTTTGCTGTTCATAGGATTCATTTGTCATTCACTGGGCTCTGACCATTCTAAACTATAGCTTCCTTGGTTATACTCATTTCATTTACATTTTTTATAATGTCTGTAGGAACTAACTTATTTCATCTATCAATAAATCATAAGTAAATAAATCCACTTTGCTTTCAACATACATACCTTCCTCCTGTTAGATATCGAAATCACAAAAACTAGGTATTGTACTAGTTGATCATCTTTGACATCCATAAAGATAACTGACATATAAGGGACATACAAAATACATATTGTTAATACATGTATATATATGTATTTGTATGTCTGTATAAATTTATGTATGACAAACATCTTCCCTGATAGATCATTTTATACTTTGCAATTTTAATTTTGCTGATTTCATTTCATCCTGCTGATTAAACCTAAGAACACTGTCAGAGTGTGAAACTGAGCTGACTTCACTTTCTGAATGTTTTGTGAGGATGCATCTTTTACTCATTGCATCTTTTCCACATTCCTTGTGGTTTAAACCAAAACTTCTCAAATTATGAACAAAAGCTTGCAAATCTCAAGAATGTAATAGTTTACCATTGAATGTATTGAGCATACAAACCACTTCCTGTGAGTTATGTAACAGCTTTTCAAGAATGGTGCCCTAATCAAGCTTATCATGCATGGTACTGACAGTGTGTCAGATCATTTCAAGAATACATGTCACTACTTTCTCTTGAGTTTTGTTAGCAGATGAACACAACTGAGCTGCCACTTTGAGGTTTTCATCCTCTAAATTTGGAGGTGATTTTATTTACAAGTGTTAACACTGGTTTCATTATACTAACCTAGTGATGTAGTCTCTAGCACCTTAATCAGAAAGCTGCATGAACTGTCTGCCTTTTAAATTCTAAAACTGCTATTTTATTTTTTTTTTAACCAGAACAAATGATCCTTCTCGTGACATACTGACACACTATTTAGTCTACAGTGAGAACCACTGCAGGACCTTGTCAAATAACTTCTTTTACCCTGTGGATCGTGCATTTTAAAAATGGAAAAATACCAATTGTAAAAATAAAATATGGGGTGAAGAAGTTAAATAAAGAAAATAGCATCTCCTCTTATTTTCAGCTTCCTGAAATAAAGACTTTCTGATTTATTCCCAAATTCCTTAGTATAACTCATGTTTACTATCAACTGTAGCAATATATATTCCTTCACTTTTTACTGCAGTTATCTCAGATTTATTTAGTCCTAGTCTAGTGAAAGCGTTCACCTATAATTGTGGTGGTATTTTATTTTCAGTATCAGGAAAGCTCATCTGTCCATGTCAGTTAAGCTACAGACAGTCCTTAAACTCTCTATGTCCTAAGGAAATATACTTTTATCCTTGCATGCTGGAGCAGCCTCATAGTTCAGTTTAATCCTTTTTTATTATACCAGTTAGATTTTAATAGATTGCCACTCATTGCATCATTAACAGCTATTTCTCTTAGCTCCCTGACTAGAAGAATCTGTTTTATTTATTTATTCTTTTATTTGTTTCCAAAAATCTCCCGAGATTTTCAGTCCTCAGCTTTGGCTAAGCAAATCTTCAGCCTCAAACATGACAGGCAGACATATGATTCTGCAGTACACTGTATGTATGCATGTGAAGCTTCTCTCTCAGATTTTAAAAGGTTTGCATAATAAACATATCCCCCAAACATCACAGCTGATCTTTTACCCATCCTATTCAGTGTGTGAAGAAAGCTGCAGAAAAGTATGTTTTTTTTTGTTTTTTGTTTTGCCTTAAAATTGTCTTTAGTTGTTATTTTTCATTTTAAAACTATTACTAATGATGGCATATTAGAATGGTATATAGCATAAACCCCAGCCTTCTTCCTCCTTCCCTCTTTTTTTAAAGTACCGAAAGAAGAGAAACTAAACTTCATTTGATGATGTTATGAAAGCCAAAGTTGTAGTTATGAATGGCAAACCTTTCTATTTCCCTGGCTCCTAACAAAGTGTGAGGTAAGTAGCTGCTATTTGGAAAAATAAAGATTTGTGTATGAAACTGAGACTACCTTAACAAGCCAGTAAATTATTTTATATTGAAACTATAGAAAAAAGTAGATTTGATGTCACATCTGCAGAATGATGAGAGTGTCTGAGGTCTATGTTGATACATAGAAGGGCTTTCCAACCACACTATTTTAGTAATTGTACCACACCAGAAACAACAAAAGCTATCCTGAGATTGAAGCGTATGATGCTTTCAAAGCAGCTTTATTGTGAATATTTGAAAGGTCATAGGTCTGAATTCCACTGATGTCTCAAATTCTAGACTAGCTGAAGAAGATGGGAAAGCATGAATGAAAATTTTAGTAGTAAGCCTAAGTTTTCTGTATGGTTTATTTTAGTATTCATTGGTCTGGAGTACAGATGCAGGCTATGAAATTACAGAGAAAAGAGAAAGTACGTTCACTTCTCCTTAGCACTCCTTCAGCTGAGCTGATGGTCCAGATGCTTGGGGAAGAGAGCTGTTACCTCTGTTTCTGAAGTCCCTGGGACCACTGAGAGAAACATCTGCCTAAAGTCCTCTCTTCCCCGGACCCCACATTTAAGTGTCCTGGATCTTGTCCTTTTGGTAAGTTCAAGTTTAGAAAATCCTCTTCAAAAATGGAAGTTATTTTTTCCTAATGAGTCCAGGATAACTCAAAATACTGTGTTTTCATCCCATGTTTCTAGTGAAGGGCACATGGCATATTGTATCTAGTTTGCTCCGAATTTAATGTCTTACCACTATGGAAACAACAACAAATACAAAGAACACTGTATCATAGAGCAAATTCTCAGCTGCAAAACAATATTTTTCAGCATCGCCATTACCATTAGAATGGATTTTCACCAGCAGTGAACAGGAGCCTTCATGCTACATGTGTAAAAAGGCATGGCTGTCTGGAATGTGACTTGTCTTTCACATCACTGTAACCAGTGCTGAAATGCACCACCCACCTCCTAAATGTGCTCACATCCACTGACTGGGCTTCACCAATGTATAGCAGGTGTCAATGAATGTCAGTGGGTGCTATTTGTCCAGAATTCAGTAAAACATTTTTGCTTCATACCCACTTCCATGTTAAATACCGAGCTGTCAGAGTGCCCCTCTGCTGTCATCTGTCACACAGCAGCAACATGTAATCAAGTAAGGGCAGTTCTGCCAAACCACCCTTTGACAATGTGGGCCAAAGTAATAAAATAGGAGCCATTACTTTCAGAGCAGACCACATATTAATACTGATGTGAAGACCTACTGAAATGAATTATTCACTTTCAGGAAAATCATTATGTTTGCTCCCACAACTTTAACACAGTTATTCTTTGAATATTTGGACTTTATGTGGACAACTGCAGTTCCTAAAGCACAACCAAACACCTTACCATCACAAAACAAACCTTTGGCCTAAGCTCAGTGTAGTGTAAGGCCTTCTGCTCTGGTCATCAGACACATGCATGTCCCCTTGTGTGGACAGAAGAGCTATGGAGCTTCTGTGTCATGGTGTGGGCTGCCTCTTTGCCTCGGTTTTGAAGAAATCTTATGTTTTAGCCAGCACTTCTTAGTCAAAATGCCATTGATTACAATGAAGACAGAACAGTTAAATACTTTTTCTCTTGGATTCAAGCACTGAGACAATCTTGCTGAAATGTTTATATATGCATATAATGCAGAGTGTGTTTAACTCTCTTTGCTGCAAACACATGTACTTTCCCCCAAAATTAATAGAAAATCACCCAGGACTGAATTAATTCATCTAGGCCGTCGTGTTCTACTTCACTTACTTCCTGTTTTAAGCTCTAATAATTTTTGATAGCATGATTATAGAAGTTTTGTGACCGTGTCACAGTGAATTACATAGCTTTCAAGGACACTCACAGAAATTACAACTCCAGTACAATACACACTGAACAATGGACATAATTCAATTTTTTCTGGATCCAGGCAATAGAAACCATGACAGAGGGCAGGCAGTCTGCCGAATAAAGAGGCTGTGGTGGTCATACCCTCCTCTGCCAGCATTGGACTCAGCAAAAACCAAACTGAACTGGCCAAAAATGAGTTGATTCAGCGTGCTCTGCTGCAAAGGCACTTAAGCTGTTCCAGACGGAACTATGAGGAAGGATGACAGCAACAACACCATCCTTCAGGCCGAGTTTCCCGCAGGCTTTGGACTGCTGCCAAAATGAATCATCCCTACTTTAAAATATGCTAGGAAGTCCACGTCTGGCACAGGTTTTTCCTCAGTTCTTCTTACTTGTTCTCCATGGCCACACAATCTATAAAATGAGGTTGCAAGTACAGCACAGGATAATGTGGGTGAGCTCCAGGTAAAAAGACTGGCTCTCATCTGCAATTCCAGTCATTTGTATAGCATGATCCCATGTTAAATGGGGAGGAGGCCAAAGCCAGAATAACCTAAACACTTACTCTGCTCTGCAGGATCTGCCTACAAATACATTCCCTTTTCCTGTACTTACTGCTTCAGGCTTTTTCTTCAGGCTTGTGTGTACCCAAAAGTTGCACTGATTTAACTGAATTGGCTTCTAAAGGGACATATTTAATGATTATTCACTTGTAATGAACACTTGGAGCACAAAGAATTTCCCAGAAAGAAGCCCTTTTATTTAGCATTTGCAAAGTCTCTTTATTTATTTTTTTTCTATTTTTTTTCATCAATGGATCTCAAAGCACTTTATAAAGTAGGTCACTGCCATTTACTCTGGTTTGCAGATGGGGAACAGATGAAATAGTTTGCCTACTGTGGGCAGAAACTGGGAATAAAGACCTGTATCTGCCCACTTCAGTGCTTCAGCCACAAAGCCACGTGGGGTTTCCAAGCTTCCCTGCTGTGGATGTGCTTTGAGGATCACATTTCTGCTAACCTTGTAATGATGTACCAGCAATTTCCTAGTAGTCAGAATCAACTCAGAAAATAAGAAGCCATACACAAAGTAATAGGTCTTATCTGCTGGACTTTTAAGTGTTTTTATACAGTGGCTCCTAATAAAGCTTCCTCACAGAACTTATTTTTTGCCAATGTAACAAGTATTGGATGCATCCGTCCAGAGCCTCTCACCCTACACCACACTCAGGCCACAGAAAATTCACCCTGAAGTTATGTTCAGATGATGAATAAACCATCTAACAGCCAAAATGCAGCACTGTAACAGAATATAAATCAGCAAAAGAATGAGCATACAAGAAATTTAATGAGATTTAACAAGAAACAATAAAAATGAATGTGTAGGAATATCATGTCACTTTCTATTCAGAGACAGGTCCTTGGAGGTGTTCAAGGCCAGGTTGGATGGGGCCCTGGGCAATCTGATCTAGTAAATGTGGAAGTTTGGTGGCCCTGCCAGGCAGGGGGGTTGGAACTTTGTGATCCTTGAGGTCCCTTCCAACCCAGGTCATTCTGTGATTCTGTGATAGGTTTAGCCTACATTTTCAGCAGGGCTGCCCTAACTCTGAACTATCAGGTAGTGGACCTCTAGCAGGTATATATATTTTTTTCTGTTAAACCTTCTTTATCTGTCACTGGAGCAGGACATGGTCCAGTGAAATTTCCATCCTTGAGGACAGCAATCTAGACAGCTGACCTGGCTTAATGCTGGCAAGTGTGCTGCTGTAAGCAGGAGTCTGGATGAGAAAACCTCAAGAAAGCCCTTCCAAACGACAGCTCAACAGTACCACAATGTTAAACTTGGTGTGCATGCAATGAGTGTTACATTTGGACTGGGTTCTGCTGTCTGAATAAGACTGAGAGTGGATGATCTCCTGCATGATTGCCAAGTTAGTAAAATTCTTGATCTTGATAAAATAGAAATTCTTAATTTATTATAGTTTGCTGGTTTGTTACATTAGGAGATGAATTATTCGGTTTTTGTAGTTGCTAACTACAATATTATGTAGAAGGAGATGCTGAAGCAGTTCATGAATAGGTCACAGTCATTAACCCAGTTTTACAGATGAACAATTTGTGTTCTTGTTACAAATGATAGTTGCTCCTTTTCTAGATTTTGGCATTCTTCTTTCCCTTAGGAAAAAAAAAAAAAAAAAAAGAGAGAGAGAGAGAGAGAACTGAGGGGAAATAGCAGATAAGCACAGGCACTGCGATCTGTAACTCTTTATCTTATCATTTGTCCAGGACTTTTGAAGAGTACTGGCTTAACAAAAGGAGCCTGAGATGAGAAAGAAACCTCTGACTCACTTTATTATCAATACCTTTACTGGAACCGGGAAGACTTTATTTGTCATGGGGAAAAGCTAGAGTGAGAATGTACAAACATCCATCTTACATACTATGTAGAGCATGGCTAATGTGATGCTAACATTTTCACATATATACCATGCTTTACTGCTAATTAAGGCCAGGCAGAAAGAATTAAGGGAACCATTTTCTACCAGGCAGTATAATCACATCCAAATCAGTGTTCAGCATATAGATATTTCATTGAATTTTGTTTGAGTAAAGCTCCCCATGGGTTGTGATAAGGTCTAAATGTCTAAATGTTCTACTGTTTTCTGATTATTATGTTTTTCCAGTGCAGTTTGAACTGTGTTATAATCTAGTATGTAATTTGATCACCAGACAAATACCATTGAAGAAATAAAATGTTTATTTGAAAAAACTGTGTTAATTTCAGCTGATTTTTTTTTTTCCTAGATTTTTCACTTGGAGTATTAAAAAAATCTAAGTCTGATTTTGAATTGAAGAGATTATTCCTCCTACAGTCAGAATTCCTTTGTTCAGGTCTGTTACATCCACAAACATCTGGAGATCACCTACAGACAAGAGAAATTTCATCTCCCTTTAAGTCACAGGCAGTTTTTACTTTGAACATAGCCATAACATATGGGCAGAATTATTTTTTAGGCAAATAACGTACTTATTTGGAGACACCCAAAATACATTGGGTTTCAAACGTTTCTATCTGTTGCTGTACAACTGCAAACAATCTTTTTGTGTGTTGCTCAATTTTCCCAGAGTGTTTAGTCAGCATGATGAACAGTTTCTGGAGCAAAAATAAAGCCAAATTAGGATAGACATTTATCAAAGCTATCAAAGCTATTTTACTTAGAGGGAAAGCCAATAGTATTTGTTCAGCATGTCCTGATAAGCTCATTCACAGAATAATATCTTACTGGAAGAAATATGCATACATCAACAGAAAGTCACAAGCAGACAGCCACAGCTCGCCTGCTTTGCTGTTCTTCTCATGCACGGAGTCATTAAGTTTATTTTACAGTTCTAGAAGTTATTACTTCGGATAGAGAAGTAGCAAGATGCTAATAAGAAAACATACACAAAGTTCTGTTATTTTTGTGAGGAAAAATAAAATTATGTATCCAGCGACAGATATGTGTTTGGTATTTTTAAGGCTGTAATTCCCTAAGGGTCCTGCTGATTTTTGTAACTGCACGTAGTACCCCCAGATGAAGAACAGCTGGCAAACTGTTAGTTCCTGCATCTGGCAGGACTTGATGCTTCCAGAAAAACTGATATGCAAGAAATAGTGTTGTTTCAAGTTCAACGATCTTATTTTTGTTATAAATTCTGAAAGATACATCAAAATAAATTCAGAAGGTCTAAAGATATACAGGATTTGTGACAATGTCTATTTAAAGAAGAATGCAGTACCAGAAATGAAAATAAACCTCAAGAAGGACATACCATAAGGGAATTTGTACAGGAATAGGCTGGAGGTTTATAACTGTTCTCATCTAGCGTTTCCTTAAGAGCTGGTGTATGAAAAAAAGATCTTCCGTTGTTTTATCTTAAACAAATGTGGGTTTCTTGACAGTTGTTTTTAGGTTTTCTTTTTTCTTTTTTCTTTTCTTTTCTTTTTTTTATGAACAGAGGTTATTTTTTTCTCTACATTAAAAAAATAAAACAAAAAACAACCACAACGAAACAGTAGGGGAGAATAAAGATCCAAACAGTGGGACTGGAAAATACGTATATTTTCCTTTTTTATCTTTCTGTGTTGCAGGCTATGTCACATTCAGATCCTGCACTTTCTATGTCCTAGCTGGATTTGCATTACAGAAGACTACGCTGCTGGGAGCAGACCCATTCAAGACAATATCAAACTTATGAGCCAAGCAGGTTGGTCTTGATATCCAAAAAGTTTCCGTCCCCACAGTTGTGTCTATTCCATCTCTTCAACAGTTTGTCTAAAACAAAGCTGTGCAGTGACCCTGCTTTTAATCCTTACAGCTTCTGCCAAAGTGCTGACACTCAAGCAGACAGGGCATGGCTGAGGCTTGTGACTCAGAGCACTGCTTTCCATGCACAGAAGCTGAGCTGCTCACAGGTCAGTTGATGAAGAACTGCAGATTACACTGTGACATTTACCTTCACGTTTTGTTGTAAACGATGCTGGTTTAGCACCTCATCCGTACATCTCAGCTGTGCCTGCACCTCATCCATACCTCTCAGCTGTGCCCACATCTGGGAAGTGAACAGATAAAATTGTCAATAATCATCTTGTCAGCTAGACTTAGGCATGCTTTTTCCTTTGTTTAATCAGAACATTTTCTAAAGGTCTTTTACTTGTTTGCTCTTTTTTTGGGTAAGATCATAAGCATGCTGATTTTAAAAAGCAGCTGCAGCAATAGCTACTGGCATAACAATGGAGATAGCAACTTCTAGCCCAGGAGGCAGCAACAAGTGGACATCGTCTGATAACCTCTAAAGTCACATTCTCTCTTGACAAGGTCCTGATGTACAGCTACAGCTCCACTCTATCACAACTGCATTTGGTCCAGTTATTGCCAATATGCATACTCAATCATTGCTATCTACAAGGAGATAAGCCCTGTTGTCCTAAACCTGATAATGTAATCTTTAGTCAGATGGGCTTTACAAAACACTCCCAGCCTCCAGGGCAGATCTTTGCAATGAAAGTCTTGTTGCAGTCCACAGCACATGTATACAAAGGATGGCATACATGCAGGAGACCCTGACACAACAATGTTCCAGTGGAGCCCAGTAGGAAATCATCAGGGCAAGCCTTCACATTCCCTGGGGAGACGGTACCTCAAAATGTTGATTCCCAGCTCTGTCAGCTGTGGCTGCCATGCTATGGAAATCTGAGTGTGCAGGGTGTGCTGGTATGGAGCATGTTATGTAGCCAGGTCTATTGCCTCTGTAGAGACATAAGCCACCACTGTCTTGCAGAAGGTCTGGCAACACAGGTCACCCTTCAGGAGAGCAGTGGAACACCAAGGTGTTACTTAATTTCTGCCCAAATACCTTCTAAACCTACTTCTGCCCACCACAAGAACCAGTAAACATGATTAAGAAACCAAGAATCAGAATCTGCTCTCATTTTATGAACCAGTCATGTACACACTGTATGTACAGAGTTTCAGTGGTACAGTGCCAGAGCCTACAAAACCATAAGTGTTGCTTCTTCCTTGTCATCTGAACCATGGAAATAAATGCTGCAACTATGCACATTTAAATGTAGTTCAAAGTCTTACTGACTTGACATGTTGCATGGAGGAAATTAATTTATCTGAGACTGAAACATCAAAAAGACTTGAGGAAGGAAATACAGATGATTGTCACCACAGCTTTGTTCATAGCTGTGACTTAAAATGCTGCTATCTGTAAATAAAAAGAATGAGAAAACAGCCAGTTTATGTCTGTAGGCAAATCATCATACCTGCTTGCTCTCAGGAGACCTTAAAAGAAGCAAGGCCAGATGTGCCAGCATAGCTCACAGCAGGGCACAGGCAGATGATGGACAAGTCCTTTCACTTAATGTACTGATAGCACACTGAAACGAGTACCTGTTGACATCACAGGTAGCATCTTCACTTCAGGCCACCTTCTGCTCCTAGAAGAAGTGAGTGAAACAATGAAGCCACTTGCAGGGCAGATACAACAGTCAGTGGATACGTGTTTTCCAGCAGCAGGAGCCTTCCTTTGGGATTTCATCTTTATGGTATAGCCTCTGTCAGCAAAGCTTGCACCCGTCACCTGAGCTATCCCACCTGCCACCCACAAGGTGATCTCCTGCGCTTGCTGAGAAAATGTTGAGACGTTTAAAAACCATCAACATTTATCCATCATGAATCAGAACTTGTCTCAATTTATTGCAGTATTATCAAAGTGTTAGTCTCCTCTTTTAATCAACACTAATTATACTAAGTTATTATTATTATTATTTTTGTTGTTGTTGCAAACTCCCTACACCCTAATTTTCCAGCAGTATTTAAAAGGAAATGTAAACCGATAGCAACAGCTGTCACCAAGGCAGACTACTTTGTCTGTTGCCTCTATGTTGTGAAACTGTCGTTATGAAACAGCAATTGGATGAAGCTCAGCTCAAAGCACAAAATGGGCAATTTGTGCTACTGACTTGAGAAAGAAAACTGTCCAGACACTTTAAAAATAAATAACACACTGGGATCTTTTAACTTGTTTCTATGATTATTGCCAACCACATACTGATTTCAAATCTTTTTGTTATGTAAAACTGCCAGCAGAGAAACTTGGCAGGGACTTAGCAGCTGAGGAAGAAAGAGAAGACAGATTGTTATCATGTACATACAGTGCTACACATACCTAGCACTGAAAGATATCTGTTTTGTAGATACAAACTGGACACTCAGAGATCTATTTTTTTTTAATTTTTTTTTTTTTTTCAGTTATGATGCATTAATATGTTTTAAGAACCTGTAACACAAGAACAGTTCTACCAGAACCATTTTTGATTATCAGAATTCAAAGTTCTGACATGTATGTATTTATTATATTTCCTTAAAACAGCTAGTATCTAGCAAGTAACGTGTGAAGAAAACATCCTTTGTGTATGCAAGCTCAGTGGAGCGGAATGGAATGGAATGAAAGAGAGTAGAGTAGAGTAGAGTAGAGTAGAGTAGAGTAGAGTAGAGTAGAGTAGAGTAGAACAGAACAGAACAGAACAGAACAGAACAGAACAGAACAGAATAGAATAGAATAGAATAGAATAGAATAGAATAGAATAGAATAGAATAGAATAGAATAGAATAGAATAGAATAGAATAGAATAGAATAGAATAGAATAGTTCAATTGCAACAGACTTTCAGAGATCACCAAATCCTGCTGCCTGCCCACCTAAAGCTGAGAAAATTAACACCTCTCAAGTGCTGACAGGAAAGATTATTGACACAGATGCTAAGTTTTCTTTTGATTTCACTTATTTTCAGCATTCAAGGCTCTGTAAATTTTTATGATCCATTCAGAAACTATGAAAGAGACATGCTATCTAACACTTGTAAGAAAAGCTTCATACATGGAAGGTCAGTTAAATAAGACTTCAGAGAAAAGTCAGTGATAACTATTTCTGAAAATACAAAGTAAAAGCCATTGAACCTTCTGCAGACAACTATAGCAGATTAATAGAAGATTTTCTTCAGCTGTGATCAGACCACGGTAGTGACTAATTTTTGGGATTTCTACATGCCCAACACCCCCCATTTCTTGGGAGATAAATATCTATGTCTGCTGCTACTCAGCTGGCAGACTGAGGCAAGGAATGGTCATGACCAGAGGCAGTCTTTCTATAATGGGACACGAGGGCAGGAAGGTGCTTCATCGGTAGCATTGTATTCAGAAACTGCTACTATTGTCATTTAACCTGCTGTGTACCGGGAGTGCCATAGTTGCACCAGTCATTGCATCAACAGAGTACTTTTACTAAAGGCTGAAACAACTTCATGAAAAAGGGACTTGGAGCCTAATTTAAGTGGCTTATTTTCTGCCAAACCATGTATGGCTTTTTGGCATAGCAGGGGATGTTTCAGGATTAATGCATGGCTCTTCTCAACTTGTTTCTCATTGTAACCATTACCGCAACCAAAAACTGTGGGAATAATTATCGTCATGTCTAGAAAAAGAAAATAATTGAAGAAGGACTTTTTTCCCCCTCCAGAACAGCACTCAAAAACACTTTCTTTTTGCGGCAGTTTAATGAACAAAAAAGCATTATGTTCAGGGAAAGGAATTTACAATTTGTATAAGATCAGACTGTTCTTACAGCATATTCCTGCCACACAGCATGGGGTGTCTTGTCTGAGTGCTATTGTTAGAATATATTGGATTCAGCCCTACTCTTCCACAGTATACTAGATACAGTTGGGGCATGGGCAGAGGGTAAGGGGACATTAATCTTCATTACAAAGTTTGGAATAAAATATGCATTGGAACAAGTGTGAAAACATATTCTTATGGCTCTTATATTAAGGGCAGAAGGAGGGTAATTTTCCTTCAAAAACATAAAGAAATGCGTGGGTATGGACAAAGGGAAAGACAGAGGTGTTCAATCTAAATAGATTTTCATAGTAATGTGCCTGTTCAAGGTGTAACATATCCTGCTTGACTGAAAAAAAGAACATAAAATTCAGAATTGGACATTTGTCCGAGATGTATTTTGTAAAATACTGAAGGCATTTTACTGCATGTTTCATCACTGACGTGTTTTGTTGGAAGGAGCTAAAGCAGCTGGTGCTGATAGTGGTATCTGTACTTGAATGCCACCTGATGTCCTGTTGTGTAGGGAACACTGGATGGGTTACTAGGCTGGCTGTGAAAGTTCCTGTCACAGTTACTCAGGAAGTAATTAACACACAAGCATATGCAGAGTTTACTTCTACCCTGAAAAACTTCTACAATTGTCTATGAGTCTGTGATAGGACTTAGATCTCCGTGTACTGAAGGGTTACAAAATGCATTATAACTGGATTTCTTTAACTTGATTTGAAGGCTGCTTGGTTAGCTGGAATTTCAAAGCTATTTTACCTTTCAGGAAACTCATAATTCCCATCAGATTGAAGTTGGTCCACTGAAAGCACAGCTTTGGAGTTCATATGCCCCCATGTGTAGCAGGCTCCATAGCAACTCTATGCCAAGAGGAGCAGAGTTTCTCTCAGAATCTCCAACCTTGATCATGTGCATGCATGATGAAATATTATTAACCCTTTATTTCACTTGGAGTAAAACCCTAATGTGTGCAATGAAAAATTATCTAGAATCACATTCAGTTTGATCTACTACAAAATTACACTTCAGATTAAATTCTTATGGAATTGTGAACCTGAGCACAAGAAAATCTGGTGCAAGATGTGGAAGGTTGTGTGCTGCTATAGATGGAAGTCTGCAGATAGAGCATCATGATCAGTTGGTAGGGTGTTGTGCACTAATTACAGACAAAATAGGATAGCCTCCCAAACCAGAGGCTTGCAATGAGCTGCAAGATTGTGTGACTGTGCTGTGCTCTGCTATTCATCTTATGCTGCCTTTAGACAAGAAGTTGCCTCTGGGCCTTCGATGCCCTAAGCTATTCAGTGAAATCAAAACACAGGGGAGAAAGAAGAGAGAACACAGCACAAATAGCAGACTTTGAGATGACAAAATACCAAGATAGTTAAACAAAAGTATACAGTTAGAGACAGAAAGCAGGCAGGTTAAAGGTCTGATTCTTATCTTTATAATAATACATATATTACTTCTGTGTATTTTGTACCTGTTTGCTCTGACTACAAACAAGTTTACAAAATTTGGGTTGTTATTGCCCATGTTTTGGAGAGCAAATTTGAACACTAATGAAACAGAAAAGTGATGGTGATGTAAGAGTGTACTTTATTCATATCCACTGAAGGTTTACATCTTTTGATTGGTCAGAGAATGCAGTTAAGCATTTTCTTTCTCTGAATTTAGTAGAAAGATTGACCAATGAGCATTATTTCAAACTGCGGTCAGAACTCACAGAAGGCCTTTTTAAAAATATAAGTGCTGTCAGAAACCTGCCATATAAGAGCTCCTGCAGTGAAAGCCTTAAGAGCTACAAAATGTACCATAAGCAATTATTATGATTAATTAGAAACGCTTTATTATATAAGAAAACAATGTAATCTACAAAGGATGTCAAAACATTAAAAGACTTTTATGTTTGTTCTTTTCAATTAAGTCCAGCTTCTTTGACAAGAATGACCCACGTGCAGCAAGAAATTTTACAGTCTAAGTATGTTATGGGGGAATTTTCTCCTGTTGCAGTGACTGGCAGTGGAAATTTTTAGGTACAAGTTCGGGTTTCCTCAAGCCACTCTTTCTGCATCTTTACATTAATTCAGAGACCAGTGATGCTACAAGGATTGCAGTAATAATTCTATAATGACAGAAATTATAACTTAAAAAATATTTATTTAAAAGTTAGCAAGCTAACCTACCCCACAAAGTGGAGACAGCCTTGTGTTTCTCTAAGAGTATTTGTGTGCTGTGAAACATGAAACAGAGTTCACATTCATCCTTTGCTGTAAGTACTTAAATCAAGTGCCTGAAAAGCAGATGGGATAAAATAATGCTGGTTGACCAGTAATAGAAATGACATGTTGCTGAAAAATTGCCATGAGTTACTATTTTGTGCACTTCAAAAAAGCAACTTTCCAGCTTTTACAGGATGAAAAATAGAGACAGTTGTATGGGTTCCAAAACGTCATCTTCAATTCCCCACCCACAGAAGAATACTGAAAATTTTATATTAGTTCAGAAAGACATCATCTTATCAGCACTTTTTGAGACAACAGCTGGAAGACGTTTTGACAACTGGAAATTGTCAATGAGACTCACCCAACAGAAAACATCCATTTCTATCTCTTGGATTTATGATTTGAGAAAAACTGGCTTTGTAACTCTGAATTTAAGAGCACTGGATGCTGAAGTGCTCATTCTCTGATGAGTCCTCAGGAATGAGGAATGGCATGACAAAAAACCACACCAAAATCATCATGGCAAAAAGGACAAATTGCTAGTGGGGGTTCTCAGCCTGCCACCCAGAGATGTGCTGGCAACACTGCAGCACGTTTGAATTCTTACAACATTGAGCCAGGGACCACTGGGGCAAGAGGAGAAAGCAACAGGGAAACTCGAGGGAAACACATCAAAGGAATTAAGGAGTTATCTTCCAAGAAGGCAGCAAGGCTGGCTGCCCAGCTGAAGTGCCTTTACAACATAACTTGGGAAACAAACAGGAGGAACTAGAAGCCACTTACTAGAAAACAATTACATAGTTGCCATTACTGAAACGTGTTGGGATGATTCCCACAACTAGAGTGTGGCTATCAATGGCTACAAGGAAAGGGACAGGAAAGGAAGGAAGGGAGGAGGTGTTGACCTTTACATCAAGGAAAGAACAGTGTGAAAAGCTGTCCCTGAAGAATGGCCACCGGCAAGTTGAAAGTGAGATGTAGAGATGAAGGCAACAATGGAAGCCTTGTGGTTTGGGATCTACTATAGGCTGTCTGATCAAGCAGAGCCTGTGGATAGTGCCTTCTTCCTCCAGGTACAGGAGGCATTGCAATTGCAGGCTCTCATCCAGCTAGGGAACTTCAACCATCCTGACATCTCCTGGAAAAGCAGCACAGTGAGCTGTAGGCAATCCAGGAAGTAGATGGAATTCATTAAGGACAACTTTTTAACCCAATTAATGAACTGGGGGTTGAAATACTGGACCTCTTGCTCACCAATACAAGTGAACTTGTGTTGATTGGTGCATCAGGACTGGGCTGGAGTGAAAACACAGTGGTGGAGTTCACACTCCTGAGGAATATGGGACAGACTGAATAAAATCAGGGTGCTAAATTTTAGGAAAGTCAGATTCCAGCTATTCAAGGAGTTAGTCAACAAACCCCCATGGGAAATTGCCCCCAGGGACAAGGGAGCAGAGCAGAGATGAGCTGGCATATCTTTAAGGAATTTTTCCCTAGGGCTCTCCAACCCTGTGTGTAGAAAGTCAGTCAAGGAAGGCAAGAGGCAGGTATGGCTGAACTGGGACCATGACACAGGGTCTGCCATTCATGAACTTATGCTTTATGCTAACTGGGCCTGATACCCTGGTTTACCTTTAAATGTTGGCTCCCAGGATTATCCATTCCACAACTTTTCTGGCACAAAGGTGAGACTGATAGGTTTGTAGGTCTCACCAAGGGCAAGTCCTGCCTGACCATACTACACTGATGGATGTGGGAAGAGCCACTGATACAATCTCTGTGGACTTTAGTAAGATCTTTGACACTGTCCCCCATAAAATCCTTCTTTCTGTATTGGGAAGATATGAAATTGATAGTGGATTGTGTGTTGGAGGAGGAAATGCTGCGTGGTGCAGCCTATGCAACCAAGTGATCAGAGAGAAATAGATAGGTTCATGCAGGCAAACATCTTGAGGTTTATAAAAGCCGAATGCAAGGTCTTGCACGTGGCTGGTGGCAACAACCACCATAAGTACAAGCTGGAGACAAAAGAATAAAGCATAGCCCTTCAAAAAATGGCTTGGGAGCACCAGTGGATTAACCTGCTGGACACGAGCCAGTGATGTGCTCTTGCAGCCCAGAAAGCCAACCGTACCCTGGGCTGCATCAAAAGATGTGTGGCCAGCAGGGTGAGGGAGGTGATCCTGCCACTCTACTCTGAACTGTTGAGACTTCATCTGCTGCAGTAGGACAAGAGGAAATGGTTTCAAACTAAAATATGGGGGATTTAGACTGGATATAAGCAAGAAGTCTTCATGACAAAGGTGGTGAGGCACTGGAGCAGGTTGACCACAGAGGTGGTTAATGCCCTGTCAGACTCAATGTCAGGATGAACAGGGCTCTGAGCAACCTGATGTAGCTGTAGGTGTCCCTGTTCATTTCAGAGGGATCAGATTATATGATCTTTAAAGATTCCTTCCAACTCAGTTCTATAGGTCTATCATTCTATGCTCCTGTTATCAGAGATATTTAACTGTCATACTGGTGTGTCCACAAATGGTCTTCACACATGCCTAGTCACTGAACTAGTGGCAGCTTTACAACTCAGTCTGGCAGGAAACAAGATTACAACACAAGGTATGAAGGCCCGTGCAGTCTTTCTCCTCCCTCTCCATGTACACACTGGACCATTTAAGACCTTTAGTGTCAAATGTAGCACTGAATTTAATTGAAGCATGTGACATGACAGCATTTTTATCTGTGTCTGAAAAGGCTAAGTGACTTAGGATTTTGAAATATATGTTTACATTTATATACCAAAGTCTATATTTAGCTATTAAATAAGTAGCCTGATTTTCAGAAATGAGTTCATTTGATCTTTACAGTGCTAACATCCAGTAGCCCATAAGCTGTATATCTTCAGAAGAAGAGACTGCTTTTTAAAATAACTGTTACAAAGATCTCTACATATTATTTTCCAAATTAAAACACTAAAAGGAACCGTGCATAATATTAACATCCATGACAATCTTTGGTTAGATGTAAGCCTGTAATACCACTTTGATTCAAATATCTTAAGATGTTACTACAGAGTAGTCTGCTCAGTCCCAGTCCTCACTCAGGCATGTGCAGCTGTATTGCCATTTCCATTTCTCTGTTATAGAAAAAAAAAAAAAAAAAAAAAAAAAAAAAAAAAAAAAAAGCATGCAAAATTTCATTATTTAGATTTTTTTCCCTTGAAATTCATTTATAACTGAAGTAAAGATAGATTTAGTTACTTCATTTTCAGTAAAAGCTCCACTCAGTGCTTACTTGCATAAAAGTTCTCCCTTAAAATGAAGTTTATTTTAGTTAACTGAAAACAGAGCAGCTTTAAATTTAAAAAAAAAAAAAGAAGTTTGTACTTGTTACCCAGCCAGGAACTAATAATCCTGCTGCCTTTCTTGGGAGGGAGTCAGGGGTTCTGTAACTGTACAGGAAGTGATTGTCATGATTTGCTCTTTTGTAGTGCTTTAGGGCTCCAGCTGAGACCTGGGTCCTCATGCGCTATCCAAAGCCAGTGAGGCACTACCTGCCCCAGTTCATTTGCTTATTTATGATCTTCGATGACAAAACTGCAGGGATTGTGACAGTCTGTGTTCCCCCTGATACATCCTTGGCTCATGGGGTTGTTGAGCTGAATTTTCCTGGATATACTTTAATGTCTGTCTAGTTAACAGGGCTCTGTGGTCTGGTTGCCCCATAACTCAGGGACTACGCCTCATCCCTACAGTCCAGGTTTTGTATGAATCTGATCAAATAAGTGTTTCATTTCCAAGCTTTACCCCTTCAGACAAACAATAGCTAACTCAGATGACATACTAAACAGCTTAAGGAAATACGTAACAACTTTTACGTTTTCTATAAATTTGGCTTCAGTGCTCTGTGATTGAGATCTCTACTGTCTAAAGAGCTCAGGATTGTTTCTTTCTCACTGACTTCTTGAACACAATTTATCTCCTAAAATGTGTGCTCTTTCATCTTTTCTTTCTCTAAGAAATTAGCTTTCTTATCTCAAGTCTTCAGATAACTAATTAATTTCATAATCTGTGTTGTTGGTTAGTCTCCAGACATGTTCACATTCAGCATTTATTATTTTATTTTATTTTATTTTATTTTATTTTATTTTATTTTATTTTATTTTATTTTATTTTATTTTATTTTATTTTATTTTATTTTATTTTATTTTATTTTATCTTTTCTGGAGCCATTTCATTAGACACCACCTTTTCCACATGAAGGAAGGTCTCATAACTGCTCACTCTCCGTGTGTCGACTCAGTTCATATCCTAGATTATCGACATGACAACACTGAAATCTCTACATCATAAATCAAGAGAATCCTTTTAGCAGTTTCTTGTCAGAACAAAACCCATCATCTCATAATCTGGGCTCAAAAGACTCCTCTTAATTTGCAGTAAATAGTCTAGTCCATTGCCTTGTTACCTTGGACATCTCTATTGTACGTTCTCATCCTACTGAAACCATTCTGGATACACAATCTTAACAGTGATTGCAAGTGAAAATGTATCTTTCTTTTCTGTTATAAACTGAAAACATTCAATATACAAGCTTATGTGTATGGCCCAAACAAAAAATGGTTGGCAGTCCCTTCCTACAGCCCTGGTGAGCTCAAAGAGTAAAAAAGAAATTCTGGGACAGACTAACTCTGATCCAAAAGTGAATAGTGCATGCAGGCACATTTAAACCTAAAGATATGTAATTGAGCACTAAAGTGTTTATATGTTGTGAAGTTTATATATATATATATAATATATTATATATTTATATATATATATATTTATATATATATAAAATTGCCAATTTGATATAGTTGTTTTCTCTGTTTGTTTTTTAAGTTGGAATAAGATTAAATAACAGAATTGTATCTCCAAAGTCCAAAATCTGCTTAATGGATGCAGATTTCAGACCATTAGAAATTACAAATTACTTTTGTACACCAGGTGTGCAAAATTTCTCAAATGACATATCAAAGTATCTTTTTCCTAAAAAATGGATACGTGTTAAAAACATTCCAGCTTTTCCGTGTGTTTTCTCTGCACAGAGTTGATGCACTACTAATGAGAAATGTTAAGAACGACAGCAGACAAGGAGATGGAAAAAATTACTTTCACATGTAACTTCAGAAGTTCTTATTAACCAAAAATAACCAAGGATTTCAGTGACCACTCTTGATTACTAATGCTGAAGGCCAGAGTCTCTTCTGTGGAATTCAGTGCAGCAATAAACTTATCATGGTTCTCCCTGGAAAGAAATTACAATTTCTCAGAGCTCACAGCAAAAGGACATCTGTATGAGATGAATCTTTGCTGAATATTTACAGAAGAAATAACACCTACAGTATGGATGTTTCCTGTATTTTAATGGGAAATAGTACTGGAGCCTAAAATCCCTCTAAAAGTTTAGGTAATGAACCCACATATCTAATCCTCTGAGAACAAATGAGAAGAGAAAGAAACTGCTTAAGGCTATTCTTTGGGTAGGGATAGATTGTACATAGGTGATATATAGATTTTTACCTGTATTGTCTGTCTCAGGGAGGCCTTGCATCTTTGTTTTCCTATATACAAAGGGATGAAATGTAGAAAATACCTTTACCAGGTACATTTTGAGGAGATAAAAGGAGGTAAATATTCACAATATTTATTCATTCCTTACATTTAAAAAAAAAAAAAAAAAAAAAAAAAAAAAAAAAAAAAAGTAGAAATAAATGATCTGAGAAAGAAAGAGTTCAACAAATCACATTATACAGCATCTTTGAGCTTCAGAACTAATGCCAGCTGTTACTAAGAATTAAGAAAGACCCTGTCTGAAGTACTTCATCTCAGTCCAAAGTCACAGGAAACATCAAATAAATGATTAAAGCTGTACAAAGTTACTAAAAAAAAAAAAAAAAAAAAAAAAAAAAAAAAAAAAAAAAATCCAAGTAAAGACAGAAAATAGCAATATTGCTTTTCTTTGAAACAGCTCAAACAAGGATGATGCTTGAGCATGTTGTTGCTAAAAGAAATATTTTTTGAATGGTTAAAATCCTGGTAAATCATGTCCTCATGGTAGCACTTTATGAAGAGCCTGTGGCATTCCTTAAGTAAGTGAGCCTTAGATCAATGTCCAAGCTCAACAGTTACTCCTCTGAAAAGTTCACAGAAGACAACTCAAACACAAGCAGAGGAAAGGGCAGTAAAAGATCAGGAAGCTTTTTTTTCCTGAAATGTGGTTTATACCCATAGCAGATTTTTAGGGGTTTTCAAGCATAAAGAAATTCAAAAGCATTTTCTCCAGCTAATTTCCCACTACATAATTAACATTCTTCTGACGTTAACTGTCCTCAATTTCCATAGTGTTTCCTGCTTCCTGCCACAGTGAACAATGTTGTATTGCAGTGAAATAGTTTTAAGGATGAGAGCTTCTTACAGATGTTGCTTAAAAAAAGAATCAAATCACAATCGAAACAACATTGATCTTGTCCTGTTTCAAAGAAAACACAGAGAAGAATCTCACAAAAAGCTCGTGAAAGATACTGAAGCTAAAATCTAACAGGACTGCCCAATGGGCTGCTCCACTTCCCAGAGATTTCCAAGTGCACAAGTTTAACCTCTAGTGCTGGTTTGTGGAGAAGCTCTCAAGGATTCATCTAAAGCACCCCAGGATCACATATACAGAAAATCAAGTGGAAAGAGATTTTCTCGATTAAACTTCTGTGACATAACTCTAATCTGAGATCAGTTAAAAACATGTGAAGAATTTGATTTTTATTTTTTTTTTCCTAATGAAGTTCTGAGGAGGATCAATGTTAGACTTTCTGACCTGGTAATGTGTGCTATTTCATTGAGTCACTGGGGAAATTACAGAGACTAAACAATGCTTAGTGTTACAACTACGATGAGACCACTCAGTATCTTGTAAGGCTGGGCCCTCAGACATCAACTTTCTACACATACTCTTGCTAGCCTTCCTAGTCTTCCTAGTAGAGCCAGATATTTTACAAGTGTGTATTTGCTATCTGATAAATTTAATCACACTGTTAAAGCAAGGATGCTTCAAATGCCCCATAATTATAAGAATTTTCCTTTCAACACCCATATGACAAAGGGAGTAGTGTGCTATACAGCCTTCTTTTTATGGGTCATGGCGGTGGCTCCTGGGCTCCAGGTGAGAAGCATGACATTTCATTTGAGCTGTAATTATATACCCTCTGAAGAAAATACCACACACTGATACTTTCCATGGGAATTTGGACTGCATTCACTTTTCAGGCAGTGGTCTGAGACTATTTTTGGAGGCTTTATTTAAAAGAATGCAGGAAATTAGTTTCATTTTAGTAACTACTTCTATTAATGAAATGCATGTGATTTCAGTTTGGTTAACTATCTTGTACCTGAACACTAAAAGGGAAAGCTCTTCAGAAGCTGACCAGTTAACATCAAGCCTCTCTAGCAAAGTTAGCTTTCCACAGGCAGATAGGCAGTCTGTCGGTCTCCATGTATTTGAGGCGTTTCTCCTTCAGAATCTGCCAGGTCATGTTCATTTCTTCCATTTATTCTGTGACCTTAAACAAGAATATCTTGTTGGTCCTGGAGGTCAGGGCACAACAGTGGCTGTTTATACAGTATGTAATTGCCCTACAGGGTCTGTTTTCCCTGCTAGATTTAATGTTGGTCATTCTACAAGTCTTTCACAGCCCTGTCTTCTTTGAGGTCTGTTGCAGATAAGCTTTTCATCACTCTTTAATTTTTCATATTCTTTAGTTTTTTATGGCAGATGTTTTTGTAAGTGAGCTTTCTGCCTCCTTTACTTGCACATGTAAGATCTGTCTGCAAGGACAAGTGCAGGCTAATGCATAAAACAGAGAAATGACATTGTCTGCATAACATTACCTTGGATGTCTTTATTTCAGCATTAGACCGATGGCTATACTTTCTGCCACATGTTTTTCCTCATTTGTAAGAGTCAAGAGACTCAGTTTAGTCTGCTTTCATATCCAGGAAAAGACTGCTCTGTAATTTACAGTGAGCTGTGTTTAGTTTTGCCTAAGAGTTTGTTTGTCCTTATGGCATTAAAATAGTTCTCTTGAAGTTAAGTTTCCTTGCAGGAGAGTTTCTACTAAACCTTTAATTGGAATCAAAAGGAGAACAAGAAGTAGCTTGTGCTTTATCAGTGAGTTTATTTCAGGGTACACTGAAGTTTGCTAATACTGACACATTTTAACTATTGTCAGAGTCCCATGAAAGAGGATAGAAATGCTGTACAGAAAAGAAAAGATGTTGATTGCTTACTGTTGGAGGAAAAAATGCAACCAAGTGACAGTCATGTATCTGTCCAAAATAAATAAATAAACCTAATTTTAAACTCTAAGCCCCCTCACAAATACTCATCCCCTTAGGAAGGTGTGCTGGGAAAATGTGTACTCTCTGTATGTAAGGGAAAGAAAACATAACAATTTTATTAAAGTAAAATGCCAGAAAATGTTTTGCTGAATACCTTGAGGTTTACATATAGCAATTGCTAGTATTTGCTTTCATAGTAGTCTACTCGGAAATACTGTGAGACATAACATTGTTTTCCTTTTCCCACAAGTAACCAGGACTCACCAAGAACAATTACATAGATGAAGCATTTTTAGAGTTATGTGGAGGTTTTAACTGTAGTAACTCTCTCCTATAAGAGGGTCTTCTGTCTGCTTGCAAATGACCAGAAAGCTGAAGAATTTGTAAAAAAATAAATAAGTAAGAATCTGTCTTCATATCCATTAGGTGCACAAGATAGTCTTTCTTTCTTCTATTTTCTTCCTTCCCTCCTCCCATCCTGGTATATCCTGATGGCGAGGCCTTCTTGCTTCAACTGCAGGCAGTGTTGCACTCTCAGGTCCTGTCCTGATGGGGGATTTCAACCACCCAGATGTCTGTTGGGAATGTGGCACAGTGGATAATGGAAGACAATCCAGGAGATTCCTGGTGTCTGTAGAGGGCAACTTCCTGGTCCAGGTACTAGATAAACTGATCCAAGGTGAAGCCTTACTGGACCTAGTGTTCACCAGTGTAGAGGAGAGCATTAGAGAGGTTAAGATTAAAGGCAGACTGAGCTGCAGTGACCATGCCCTGATGGAGTCTGTGATCTACAGGAATGCGGTCCTGGCAGAAAGCAGAATAAGGACCCTGAACTTCAGAAGAGCAAACTTCGGGCTGCTCAAGGAACTGCTGAATGGGTCCCCCAGGAAACTGTCCATAAGGACATGGGTACAGAACAGCGCAGGCAGCTCTCTAAGGATATGTTTCTGAGAGCACAAGAGCTCTCCATCTCCCAGCAGAAGTAGTCGAGCAGGGGAGGCAGATGACCGACATGGCTGAGCAAGGGCCTTCAGCTTAAACTGGGGGGAAAGAGAGAAACATATAGGAAGTGGAAACAGGGTTGTGTAGCCTAGGAAGAATAAAGGACATTGTCTACATGTATAGTGACAAGATCAGGAAAGTCAAGGCACAGATAGAGATGAACTTGGCAAGGGATGTGAAAAATAACAAAAGGGGTTCTATGGGTACATAGGCAGGAGGAGGAGACAGGCCAAGGAGTGTTCCTCCTCTGATAATTGAGGATGGAGAACTGACTTCATCAGACATGGAAAAAGCTGAGGTGTTCAGTTTGAGCTTTGCCTCAGTCTTCATCCTTCTCTCTAAATGTGAGAGGTATGGATTTGAAAGATGGAATGTTTGATGGATTAAGAACTAGTTGGCTGGATGCTCATCTTATTTTTGCTGTCTTGTTGCTTCAACAGATATCAGTTCTTCTTCCTTCCTTCCTTCCTTCCTTCCTTCCTTCCTTCCTTCCTTCCTTCCTTCCTTCCTTCCTTCCTTCCTTCCTTCCTTCCTTCCTTCCTTCCTTCCTTCCTTCCTTCCTTCCTTCCTTCCTTCCTTCCTTCCTTCCTTCCTTCCTTCCTTCCTTCCTTCCTTCCTTCCTTCCTTCCTTCCTTCCTTCCAACTAACTGTGGCTGTTGGCCACAATTAGTACTGTACAGTTTTGTGCAAAATATTCTCTTTCAGACGGGACCCTATTCTCTATGCTTCACATCCCAGCATTCTTCTATAAGGATTCAGTTACAGACCATTTACACTCTCTCCAAAATGCATAGAGATTCAGTTGAGATAGCAGTCATACATGCAACTGAGAGGCCCACCTTCTCTCCCAGCCCTCCAGTTACAGAAGTTTTCCAACCACTGGCTTTCCAGGAAAGAAATCTGTGCCCATTTTGCTCAGATGAGAGATGACTGTGCTTTTAAGTTACCTAAGTAGGGAATGTTTATTTTCACACTTGCTTTGCCTCTGCCAGGCTTTGGTTGGTGTCTCAGCTCCAAGGCACTGGGATCTTGCAGCTTGGTACTGATGGGAGGCAAGGTGCCCAGAGAGATTTAGCATGGTCATGAGTGGTAGACACGGATGCACAGGCAGCATGTGGAGCTGGAGATCTGTTCCCTTCCAACAGTATTTCTGTACCTCAGGGAAAATCACATCCTGCAGTGGGCATTTCAGGGAAAACACCCATCTACTTATTTCTGAAAAGCTCCCGCTACTCTGACATATGTTTTTAACTAAGTCATACTAAAATATCTCTTCTCAGCAGCTGATCTTCATGCTCCATGATGAATAATTGCTGGCCTTGTTGCAGGGATGGTGAAACAGAAATCTAGGCAGCTAAAGTGCTTTGTCTGAGGAAGACCAGTGGGATACTATCCAAGGTAGATGTGAAGAAAACTCAGATTTATTGAGGTGCACCCCAACACTCAAATGCAGAAAAAGTGAATTAGTAGGGTAGGAATTAGCCTGTTACAAATGACTTGGTGTCACAAGCTACTCCCTGATCTCAGACGGAAAGCGTGGTTCTTGTGATGTTTCTTTCTGTTTTCAAGCTGAGCATTGTGCAGAAGGCAAGCACCTGTAGACTTCTGCTTTGTACATGTACTGCATTGTTCATGTCCATTTTTATTTTTATTTTTATTTTTATTTTTATTTTTATTTTTATTTTTATTTTTATTTTTATTTTTATTTTTATTTTTATTTTTATTTTTATTTTTATTTTTATTTTTATTTTTATTTTTATTTTTATTTTTATTTTTTTTTATTTTTTTTTCTTTAAAATTGCCATTTAGCTGTATGGGAAATGTTTCTGCTGCATTTTGAGGTTTCTTATGTATTGCTTACATTACATTGCCAAAAGTTTGGCCATCTCTGTTTTCTGTGGGCAACTTAGGCTTTGTTTTTCCCTGCTGCACTCAATAAAAGTAGAAATTAAGAATGTATTAGGTTGTTAGAAAGAACATTCCCATATAGCCTCAAAAAGCTAATATCATACAGTGTGGGAACTTTTTCATAGTAATGTACATGGGGAAAAAAAATTATGGTAACGAGGATGTCTATTCTCACAGATATAACCACTTCAGGCAAATTCCAGGTCTGTAGATGTTCATCAGGACAGTTGTGGATGTTCATCAGTAAATTCCTTATCAGTGGCACTGAGCAGCTATTAGGAGACATTGCATGTCAGCGTACATACATGATATGCAATCCCACCCATGGAGATGTACATATGGAATTATGGAATAGACAAATGAAGTGCATATCTAGCACTGCTGGCATGTTTATGAGAAAAACTGGTGTTAGCAAATACAGGAAAAAATCTTCTGTGTGGTGTTGACTCAGTGACCCAAAGGTTAGGCTCTCAGCCAAGATCCTGAACAAAAGTAATGTGTCATGATGCACGTACTATTGATTGGAGCCAAAAGCTGCAGTCACTTCTAAGGACTACATGCTGGAACAAGCTGTGTGGCATGAGTACAGGTACCTGTCGTGTCAGTACCTTGTGACAAGTAAACCTGTGTCCTATCACACATCCAGAAATGCTGGAAAAGTTTAACCTCGAGAATTTCAGTGACCTCGAGTCTGTCAAAATTAACTTTTTCTCTGTCAGTAGATACCCACTGTACACATTTCACCAAGAGCCAGGCAGATATAGCAGAATCCATCCCTGTATAATGACTTTGGAAACAGTGCATGTTTGCAGCAGTCTCTGTAAAAATGTATTTCTTGAGGTCTACATACGCTCTTTGACAGTCACTGTACTTTCTGTTCTCCCTATTGCAATGGGCCAATTTTTTCAAGTGGGTCATATTTTCCAGTATTTCCTTAAGCACTTCAAAAAGCATTCACTAGGCCATCTCTGCATGGAGGTGATGGCCATGTTCCAAAAAATTCTTCCAACACATAACTTTCTGTCTCCTGAGTTTGTTTGCTGTCCTGAAGATCTGTGAGGAAATGCTTATGTGCTTGTGAGAACTAACCTGGTTTGAAAACAGTTTTAGAAGGGTTTTCAAGTCACTTGTAGATATTTTTTTTACCTGTACCAGCATTCCTCGGTGGGCATTTTCTGAGCTTCTTTGCTGGCATGTAGGATTTGATACACCTGTATGGCTCTACATAGTATTTCAGAACTTCATTGAGAAAGACATTATATTTACTGATTCTATAACAAAAGAAAACCATTCTTATGAGCTGATCCACACATGTGGAAGTACTCTAACTTGAGTAGTCAATCCAAGTGTTATTCTTGAGTTAAAACCTTCTTCCCATCCATGTGGCTCCATCTCTTTACTGACAGTTATACATAGCTCATCTCAAACTTCAAAAGTTGCTGTTTTCCTGTATTCGGCAGCAGAACACAAATTTAGATCTGCATAATCTCTCTTGGCTGATAATCCATACCCAGAAAAAATAATGCATTTTTAGACCTCTCTAAGTTCTTCAGAAGGATTTTTGAAGTCTTAAAAGCAAATTTGTGTGAAAGTTTGGACTGCCAGTGAGCTTGTTACAATCCCAACAGTATCTTGATTTGAAAACAAAACTGAAAAAGTGAATAATATTGAAACTGGAGATAATGTGCTCTATTTAAAGATATATATATATATATGATATGATATATATATATATATGATTAACTGTAAGAAAATTAGACATGGGTCAATTTAGAGCATGAAGGGTCTTCAAGTATATTTCAACCCTGAATTTATTTTTAGATTTCTCCTGCATAATAAATACAGAGGAAAGAAGCATATTTCAAAACTGTGTGTTAAGGTCTGGGTCATATGCTTAAAACAATATTATCTCAGTGTTTTAAGTAATATTTGGGAAACCTGACAAATTCTGTCATCTTTGCATATCTTCCCCATGCTATATACAAATTCATTTGATTTCGGAGGACTGGGGGAATAAGTCTGTAATAACATAATTCGTACCAATGTATTTCAAAACACTGTAGTAATGCTTTAGGGGAAACTCAAAGCTCCCCACAGGGTATGTGTCTGAGTGTGGAACTGTGGGCAGGGCTGTGCTGGTAGATGTGTACAGAGCTGGGAGGCAGCTCCTGACTCCTGGCCTTCCTTCAACACAAGCACAAGGGGCTGGAATGCAGCTGCTGGCCCCTATGAAGTGCAGGTACTCAGGGATGCTGCTGAGGTTGAGCTAGCCTGCCACATCCATTCTGTACTGAGTTTCATTCAGCCAAGCCTCTGCCTTCACATTTTGCTGATAGTTTTCATAGCTGGCACCTCCTCAGCCAACTGAGTTCAGAAATTCTGCCTCTGAATCCTTTCTATTGGGAGCTCTCCATTAGATACTTGGTGTATTTCTGGGATCAGTGGTGACTGTGGCTAAGAAACAAGAACTTCCCTGTAAGGAAAACTGAGCTGGACCAGGTGTGAGAGCAGCAGTGACAAAGGACTCACTGTTTAGCTGCAGTGGAGTTCACCTTCTCTGTGCTTAGCCCTTGGCAAGTTGGGCTGTGCAACACCTGGGAAGCATTTGGGAATGATCATACGGCAGTTCTGTAGAGGTCAACTTTTTCTTGTTTACTAGGATTCATTGAATGCTCCTGAGAAGTCGAACAATGTTTTTGTCACTTCTATTCTTAACTCAAGGAAGAGCTTGAAAGTGCCTTCAAATGTAAAAGTTTCTCTGCTACTGTCTGTGAACTTCAAGTTCAGCTGGAAACTTCTGGGAGTAGCACAGAAGCTAACACATTTTCAACCCTATCGAGCACTTGACCTCCTTTTGTCTGGGGGCAGCGAGCTTCCTGAGTAACAAAGTATTTCTAAAATGTCTCTCTTCATCTTCTTTGGGTGCCAGCTTCCCTGAAAGGAAACAACCCATACCACCACATCCAGGATGTAAAGACCCTTCCTTTGCAAGCGTGGTCCAGCTGCAAGAAGGAGGCATTGCAGTGCTCATAGGACGTCATTACTGGTGAGTTGTGCAGCTAGCCCAAGCTGAGTAAAGGGCTACTCTTTTGGGGGAGTTTATACTCAGTAGCATTTTGTGATCACTTTGCCCTGAAGAAAATGGGATTAACAGCCTAGAGTGAATCAGAATTCTATAACATTCAAGGCATTCAAGGTCACATGTCATTCACCTTTGTTTCAGTTCTACACATGAAGAAAGCCTGTGTCATACTCTGACAGTTATTCCAGTTACGGCCCATAAAATGTGAGAAATGCAGAAGCAAATCACTAACTCCAGTGAAAAGCAACCACTCCAACAAAATCATTAATCTCTGAGCCAAGTCACCCCTCATACATCTGAAGCCTCCCCAAAAGCCCAGACTAATAAATGGGCTGATTATACCATGCCTGAAGGTCAAGAATGCAGAGCTATTTCTGGCCATGGGGAGGAGGAGTGAATTCCACAACTGAGGAACCTTGCAGCCTCCCAAGATCCCTCCCTTGGCTGAAGATGCACCAGCCCCATTCCCCTCCTCTCCCCCCCTTGGATAGTTATCAGTGCCCCTGGGACACTGTCTTTGCAGACTGGCAGCTAGAGTTTCCCATGGGATTGATTTGATTTTGTAGCCAGGGCTGGATGTTCTCACCCCTGCACAGAGAGCCCGTGTTTGTGGCTGTGCTTGGGCCAGCTGAGCACTGTGCTGACACATCCCTTTTGCATTTTCTGCTACTGCATTTGCTCCTTGCTGTTTACTCCTCTAGGGTGAGGGAGGGTGGTTAAATGAGGAGAGAAACGAATTTGAACAAAGCCAGGCATCTGATATTTTCCACCTGGGAGTTATCCATGAATAATCATCATATTCCAGTAATACAAAGCTTGCAAATCAGTTGAACTAAACAGTACAAGATTCAATGAGATTTTAAAAGAATTTAGTCCAGATTCATCTTTAAGTGCATGTGAATGATAAGAGTACTGGGCTCACAGAGAATGGTGTTGTATATGGAAGGCCCAGGAGACCTGCTGTTTTATTCTGAGAAGAAATATTGTACATTTTAAGTCTGCCACAAGCATCTTGTGTGGCTTGTCCGGTTTGTTCACAGCAGTCCAAACCTGCTCTCAGAAATCCTGGAAATATCTTTCAACCATAGCTTCAATAAAAGTTTGAGCACAACCAGTTCAAGTGTGGAGTGTCTCACTTTGGGATGTACTCAAGCATTTGTCAGCTTGAGGTGTCCATAGCAGGTGCTGGATTTGCTATAAATGGACAATTTATAAACAGAACTGACAACTGGGAAAACAATGCAGCAGGAGTGCAGCATTCCAGGGCCATCGTTGAATGTTCTCCAACACACTGGTCAGGGGTGGCCCTGCTTAAAGTGTTGGTTCATGAGTGCAACAAGAATACTGATAGGTATTTCAACAGCACAGTGCAAATCCATTTTCTTACTTCTGTATTTCACTGAATAAAATAACTGCAGGGTTTGGAAGGGACCTCAAGAGATCATCGAGTCCAACACCCCTGCTGAAGCAGGTACCCTACAATAGGTTGCGCAGGTAAGCATCCAGATGGGTCTTGCATATCTCCATATATTTCCTTAAACAACCTCATGTACTGATTAGTTCCTGCATTAACAGGTCTTAATATATGCATTGTCTAGAGACAGAAAGAACAAAATGCTGTTACTCAAACCTGCTTTTAAACATTCTATCAGGTTTTGCTATTTTCTGCAAAAGTAACTTGGACTGAAGATTTAGCAATTTAAAGAACTTCTTCAAGAAAAGCATATAAGCACATAGAACTACAGGACTTTGAGATATTAATAGCAGACATGTCTGTATGCGAGGCAAAAACACTGCAACACGGCCAGCCGGGGGTCAGGGTATGGTCCCTCATCCTAGTAAACTTCACTCTTCATGGTTTGCATGATCCTGGCTTTTATTTTTCTTTTTGAGTCCAAGCAAATCCAGCAAGAACACAAACAACTCAGCACTCCTTCCACAGGTTTTCTTTTGTTTATCTAAAGCAAGCCAAGGAACAGAAGAATAAGACAAAAATATTGCTAGCTCTTTCTTTCCCTCTTGCATCGAGCAAGGGTGAAATTGGTTTAAGGAGGATGAGAGCTCTGGAGCTGTAGGCAGTGCTCTGGGGTTGTGATCACAAGTAGCAGTGGCACACACGCTCCCACTTCTTGCTGAGTGGTTGTATACTCAGTTTTGTTACTCCAGTCAGGGTTACATCTGTTTCTGCTTCTCAGTCAGCTCTTCTCCATTCTGCTCTTTACTTCCACATTCTTCAAGTGTTCATCTCCACTTACAGATACAATTCTTTTTTCTTTGTAGTTCTCCTATAATTCTGCAACAGAGGGGCTACAGCATGTGACATTTGTAAGTCTGACATACTAAACTTAATGCTGTTGTATCCAGAAATGGAAGCCAAAACTTATATAATAAGTTTTAATAACTATCAACTGTAGTGGTGTAACTCACTTTCGTGCCAAGCACACTTTTAGGACATTGGAGATCCTTGGTGAAATCCTTTCACCATTTGATTCATTCTGGGCATTTGTTTAGGGGGGACCTTCTCCTACTGCAGTTGACTCACACTGTGTAAGTAATTAAATATTCATTGGGCCAGAAAGGAGTTTTGCCCTCGGCACTAAATCACACAGTGGGAGGATTTTCCTTCTCCAGGTAAAGATCAGCATATCCATGGTTCCACAGAAGGGCTTGTGTGTGCACTCTTTTTGCATTTCCTTTCCCAAAAAACTCCTTCCAGGGCGTGAGGAGCATTTATTGCTGGAGATGGTTTGCTGCTATTTTGATTTCACCAAGGGCACACTTTCAGGGAAGTACTGTGTTTCACTGTGAGAGTGCTAAGCAGTTGTAGATGTACTGGCCAGGACAATGATGAGTTCTGACAGATGTTGATTCAGAAAGAGCGATGGCAGGTTTCAGTGATGGAAATTTGGATGTTGCTCTGATATTTATAGACCCAAATCAGTAAGGTCTTTAAACATAGCTGTAGTCTTGTGGTTTAGAGTGATCATTTACTTGCTGAAGATCCCAATGCTCATTGCTGGATAAAGGCTGTGGAGAGCAGGCTGCGAATATTACATTAAACACTGTCAGATGTGAACCTTATGAGATGTAGATAGATTTGAGCTCTTAATTACCCAGAGATGCTGTGTGTAGCAACTTGTAGGCCAAACAGTAATGGTGTCACCCACTACAGTGCAGGAGTGATGTTAATTATTTGCCTAATTTTAAACATCTGAATAATATCCGATAACAATTGCTTTTCCATATTTTTCTGGCTTCTTTTTTTTCAGATGGATGCTAGAGGTACCAGCGAATCATTTGAAGATGTGCTTCAATTCAGGCTTATGCTGTGAAGTGCTTCACCATATGCTAAACATTAAATACATGCCTACCAACTTTTCCAACCAGGACCATTTCCAGAACAGATCAAATTCCATTAAAGAAGGATAAAGATGATCACAAACTTTTCATTTGTCCTGTGATCAGTGAACTCTTTGTCACTTTTTGGTGGTCGCAAGCTGACAGTGTTTCTGAGTCCTTGGAATTTTAAGGAAGCCTAAGGAAAGTTCACATCCAGGCTGGGAAATTCTGTATTAGACCTGTTGTATTATCAGGTAAGGAAAAATGACAAAAGAAGTTGCGAGTCAGTGATTATTTATTATTATGTGGTCAGGATACATGCTTTTGTCATTCTATATATAAGCAAATCCAGGTGCATGCATTACATCATGCATATAAATACATACTTACATACGAACTTTTCAGAGGACTGTTTTTCAAACTTGAAAATAATTGTAATGCAAACCATTGAGAAGATATATTATTGATAGAAAATTGTTAAACAGTTGAGGCTTATCAACAAACACCTGTAGCTTAAAAACAGAAATCAGCGACCTAGGACACATTCTGATCTTGATCTTAGGAAAAATAACATTAATGTAGATTTCAGTGAATAGAAAACAGAGAGAAGGTAATAAAATTTAAGCCAAGATACAAAGAACTGCTGTAAATACAACTTTCCACGGCAGGCTGTTGTTTGTTTGTTTGCTTTGAGATTGCTTGTTGAATATTCACAGTGTAGGTGCTGATATATATTTAATCTTGATTCATATGACATTTGTATTTAAGTGTCCATTAAAGCATTAAATAGATTAAGTATGCTAATGTGTCACAAATGAAATTGCATATGAGCATTTACCAGTGAAGTGTACTATTACTGAGTCTTATCACATTTCATAATTTGATCTATGGCCTGATAAAACTGTATCAATATTGCAAAAAGAACTTTCAGTATACATAAAGAAGAAGAATTGGAAGAGAGACAGATGGTGATATGGGTTTCTCTGGGTGGCTCCAAGGAAAAGCAACATGCATTTCAGAAATGCCAACTGTGAGATGATGTACCTGGGTGCAAATAGAAATCAGGCTTACAGGACAAGAAAGTAACCAATGAAAAGAGGTGCTGGGAAATTTGGGGCATAAACAGCTCCACAAGGTCTCTCTGATGAGAGCAAGAGGGTCTATGAGTTTTGCAGTCATGGCCAGACAGGGAGAACTGAAAACCTCCCTGCTGTTGGGGCCTCTGTCCTCTTCCTCACACCAGCAATGTCACAGGACCCTCTGTTGTGTGGAGGTGAAGATCCTATCCATGGTCACTTGTGAGGAGGAAGCCACAGGAGGCGGAGCCAAAAGTTCACCTGCAATCACAGGGTGCATTCTGGCTCCATCTGTGTTTGATACTTATGAGGCTCTTCTTGGAGTGGTTGCTTCTCTGAGTAGCTTATACTCCTCTCCATGTGATGCTGGGACAGTGAAGATGGAACAGGGAAAAGCACCGAGATAATAACCAGAGAGGAAGCTCTGTGCGGAGAGACCCAAGGATTTCCATCCACCCTGGCTTCTGGAGGGATCTCATTTCCTGCCTGTTCTTTCTACATCCTCCTTTAGAAGCTGTTTCCCTTACGTGTTGTTTCAGAGCATTTTCTTGGTTTTCTAGGGCATTCTACACTGTAGCCCTTTCCCCCCATGTTGCTGACATGCTGTGTGGAGTCCCAAGAGTCCTCTTCACTCCTAGGAAGCACAGACTGTAATTAAACTTCTGCATTAACTGTGGCACTCCTGTAGTCTTTTGAAGCTTCCCCCAGTACTTTCTATGCACAGGAGTGCACTCTGAGATTTCCATGTCCTGTTTTTAGCCTATATCTTTTTCATTTTTCACGAGTTTTAAATTATGTAAGAAAAAGTCTCCATAAAACCTTCCAAGTTAACACACTTAGGAAAGAAGAGTTACCTGTGACAGTAATGCTAAGTGACTCTGCCTTGAAGGAAGTCGAGCAAGCTTGAAATGAATGTAGCTAGGTCATAAATTAAAGTCGGTCAAGAAAATCTTGTTTTTGGGTGGAGCTAGCATCTACCACCACAGGGAATGAGAAACCATAATAACGGAAGCAGTGATAACTTGTATGCATACTTCTAGACTGATAATCAGAAAAGCAGTAGCAGATCAACATATTGCTTCATGTTTGAAACTTGAGTGAAATAGTGCATCACTTGCTGAATGTCAGGAAGTATCAACTGAAGTAACAAATCAGTGGACACAGTGATTCTACAGCAACAGCAGATCTCATGCTAACATGCTGCAGTTGTCTTTCTTTAGTAAGACAAAATTACTGATTATGTGTCATCTCATCAGCATTTTTTTTTCCAATTAAGTAGTAAGAAAAGGTGAAGTACTTGAAGAACATGTGGGTCTGTCTGTGCAGAAATAGTGGCTCAGTAACCATCTGGTCACTGGTGACTTACAGAATGTGAACAAACCAGAGTTTGCAGCTTTGTTACAGACTTTTCCTACGAAAAAACAAAAACAAAAAACCAAGGCTGTACAGGTGACTTCTCCATGTCCCAGTGAATGGTTCCATGTCACTTCAAGTGACAAGGACAATGTCAAGGATTCATTCCCTTTGGTTGCTCTTATTAGTACTTTTCCCAGTGAAACACATGGAGAACAAAATATATGTGTTTCCATTCACAGCTACAATGCAGCTCTCTTTAGGCATTCAGCTTTGGAAAAACGGGAAGGGTTGAACTATCCCTGAGAGAGATACTGATAGAACTGTGTGATTACCTTAGGTATCATATTTTAATGAGCACACTATGTCTATCAGCATCCTAATACATATGTGAGAACTGGTCTGTTGACATTCTGAACATTAGGAGAAATTTTAATCCTCCATATCTACCAATACTGTATCTAAATTAACTCATTATTTAAATTCAGGATAAAAAATGAAGTAGCTTTACATCTTTCTCAATAGATGACAGTTTTTCAGCTGTTTCTTTGCAAACCCACTGATTTATGCAGTTAATGAGGGGAAGGCATGCCAGAGGCTGCAACTACCCCACAGGTTGCTGATCTCCCAACAACTTGTAGAGTTACTGCAGTGAGGGATGTCACCAACTGTAAGACCTCCTGAGTTCCCCAGGGCTGGAGTTATCTGTCAGAGTGCAGGTGTGCTCAGTCCCAAAGGACTCCTCTGCCTCTTTCCTAGTATATAAGAAATAAAATCAGGAGACTATATACTGTAGAGGACCTCGAGGCAAGCACTGGACAGTGTTACATTTAGGGTGTGACATGTAACTTCATCAACTGAATGTGTCTGACAGCCAACTTTTTCCTCAACACACCCACTGCAGGAATGTCTGTCTCTTCAGTATCTAGTCTTCTGCATCAGTACAATAGAGAAGAAATCCATCCCTGCTCCAAGATCCTGCGTTAGTATATTTGATCCTAAGAAATATTTGTCTAAATATTCCTATTTTATTGTAGAGAAATACTGAATCTTCTGCTGCAACAACATGCACAAAAAAAGGCAGGAAATCTAGACAACATCCTGTGTGACATTCTTGATTATTGAGTTTAGCTACACCGTGGACATACGGCCATTTCTTTCTATTTCCTTGTATAGAATGCAGAGAGAGCCACCCAGGATACACCCCGTGCTCTCTTGGATAACCCTGAACACACACTCAGATGCCTGCTGAAGGCACCTCTCTGTGTCAGTCTGTAAGTGTGCAGAACTGGAGATTCTAAAGAAGTGACTCACACTTCTATTTCTGCAAGCCAGATTGCTGCTGCTAGGCTTCCAAGGTCTGCTGCCATCTTCATTATGCCTTGCATGTGCCAGAAGAAACAACATGCCTGATATCTTATTTACACGACTTCACTGACATGCAGGCACCAGGCTGGGCAGGTTCAGGTACAGTATGCAGGTATAAAGCCCAAATCAACAGGAAACCATGGGGCTTCTTGGCTTGGAAGCTGGGACTATTTAAGCGCACGGAGTATTTGTTGCCTACTTGCAGGACAAGCAGGTGGGACATCTCATAGAAAGTCTTGGCTAGAGCTTTTCACTCCTGGGAAGGTAAGACAGATTTATGTCCTTCCTCTCCTATCTGCTTCCTGGTTTTAAAAAGGGATGCAAAGAGTGCTGGTGTCCTCACCATTTCCACGATCCTATGCATCTCATCTTGGGATAATCCTGGAAGAAGGTGGAATCAATCATAGAATCATAGAATCACCAAGGTTGGAAAAGACCTAAAAGATCATCCAGTCCAACCGTTCACCTATTACCAATAGCTCCCACTAAACCATGTCCCTCAACACAACATCCAGTCACTCCTTGAACACCCCCAGAGTCGGTGACTCCACCACCTCCCTGGGCAGTCCATTCCAGTGCCTGACCACCCTTTCTGAGAAGTAATATTTCCTAATGTCCAGCCTGAATCTCCCCTGCCACAACTTGAAACCATTCCCTCTGGTCCTATCACTAATGACATAAGAGAAGAGACTGATCCCCAGCTCACTACAACCTTCCTTCAGGAAGTTATAGAGAGCAGTAAGGTCTCCCCTGAGCCTCCTCCAGGCTGAACATTCAGCTCCTTCAGCCTCTCCTCATATGGCCTGTGCTCCAGACCCCTCAATGGAATGAAAGCTGAGGCAGAGCTGATCAAAGAATGGTGCCACAGTCCAGATTGTCAAGAAATCACAGTGAATTTGTATAGTTGCTTAGTTGGTGATGGTTGCATATAAGAGCTGTTGTTTGTACAAGGCTCTTTGGAAATACTTATACACCTGCAAGCAGGCATTTCCTATTACAGGTCTGCACAAGCCCAGGAAAGATGATCATTTAACAGTTTGAAAACACTGTGCATTGTATCAAACATAAAGCCTTGGTTTCAGAGTGTTGTTGCTATGTCTGTCTCTTATTTGATATATCTTGTCCCCTTGCTTCTCAAACCACAGTGCAAACACTCCTCCCTCTGAGTTTGATAAAGTGCTGTGGTTACTTGCAAAGCTCCAAATGTGTTCACTGAACACTGTTTAATAACTGACTGTGCACACGCAAGTGGGACACAGCCTTTAGCCTCTTGGCAACATGCCACCAAGGTCCCCTGGCTGTGCAGCTGATGCCCCAGTGTCCTAAACTGTGCTACGTCCTGCTGAGCTACCAGGACTTGAAGGACAGGCATTGTTTTAGGGATTTGTCTTGTGAATAGGAATTTGTTCTGTGGTGACTTTCCAGCTGCTTTCCAATGGGCTGGCGTGTGACAACACGATGTCTCCAGTCAGTCTGAAGCCTCCCAAACCTCCATCCATGATAAGGGAATATTTATGTCTCACACATACAGCAGGCCAACATTTCTAAGCAATCTTGGCTCTTTTTTTCTGCTCCGAAGTGTTCTGTATCCACTGGCTCTTTTCAAAAAGAAGGCAATAGGGATGGATACAGAGCCAGTCAGGTGTCCTTTTATGTTCAGCATCTTGCCTCTGAGAGGGACTAGGTATACATTCTGCAAAGGAAGGAGTAAGATAACTTGTGTATGAAAAACATGACTTCAAACTAATCACCCCTGTTCTTAGCTGCTGATTTATAGCATGAAGCTAGGTACCTTGTTTCTCTTTATGTGATTTTTCCTTGATAAATAAAGCATACTAAATTCTTGCCAGCTCTTGACTGCAAAAATATCTTCAGTTATAAATGTCACAGGATAATACTAAGGAAAAAAAGACAATTTCACATTCCTACATTTAAAACTAGTTGTCCTTCCATTTCTTAGGTGTGACTTCCATCATATTAAGCATCTACAGGCGCCTGTAGCATGCCTGTCCAATCCAGACAGCTATTTATATACACTTCCAGTTTCTCACCTCAGAATTAACTGTCTGTAATATTTCAGACATGTCTCACTTGCCTTAAGGTCCCACTCTTCTTTGAAGATTGCTTTTGTTTTTAATAAGCTGTCTCTATCTACTCTGACTAATACTTGTGATGAGTTAGATATTCATTTAAATGTAGTTTTAGTGTACTCTTTCTGTATCATATATGTTGCCTCCGCGATTACATTATCTACATTTCAATCACAATTAAAGGTAATATGAGCCTATCTAAGGTAAGCACCCTTCCTTCTATCATTTATTAAATGAGAATGTTGGTCCCAAATCTCATCTATTTCAAAATAGGAGTTGATAAACAAAATGTATTTTAATAAGACTTGACTTTCATGTGCAGCTACAAAAGTACCCTAAATAAAATAGATTTTTCAGAAAAATTTTCCCATTGTGTTCAGCAGCATTAAAATGTGCATTTTTTATTCCTTTGTTTATAAATGCACCACTGAAACTGATCTTGACCAAAGCCTTGGTTAACTGGTAGGAGAATAGAACATTTCTGTACAGATACACAAGGCAGTTTCTGTGGAGGGAGGAAACACCCTTCCTTCAAGTGATACTATTAAATCTAATTAATCTTTGAGCAGTACAATGGTACTTATTATGGAGAAGTCAAAGCAAATGCTTGAACTCCTCCTCCTTGATCTTTCTAGCCAAAGTACTATGGACTATTTGAAGAAGGGAGCTGTTATTATGCCTGAACTACCTCTGTAACATAGTCAGGAAGAGTATAACGAGTCCAGTCCTCAGCTGAATCGTGTGTTCATTTACTCCATTGAATATAAAAGGGTGACAAACAGGATTTTCAGTATGTTTCAAATATGATATATGAGAAATGACCTGTTGAAAGACAGTATACGTTGCACATGTTCTTAAGGAATGAAGCTGTGTTTCAGCTGTAGCTTGTTAGGAAGATGATCAGTGAGATAAAGGTTTTCTTCAGCATTAAGATTATGGGAAGATTTCTTGTACCCCAGTTTGGAACTCAAATCTCAGCAATCAGTTTGAGTTATTAAAACATTGGCCAGTATGCTGCCTCTCTGTTTTCAGTAAGTTCATTAGCACAATGTTATGCACCAGTGTTGCCAAGGGCAATAAGGTACACTTAACACCTTGCTAACGAGCATACTACACACCAGGAATGGGGTTTCACACAACAGAACTCTTCTGAAGCTATTTCTGAGAAGGGATTGGAGCTCAGTGTGATAACTCATTAGAGTGTATCTGTAATGTCTCTTTGACTTGACCATCACACTGATGAGTGGAGAGGAATAGTTGTAACTTAGGTCAACTTGGAATGAATTTTTTCACATTTCTTAGACAAATGCCTTGTGGTTGTTTTTGTTTGTTTGTTTGTTTGTTTGTTTGTTTGTTTGTTTTTTTCACTTAAAATATTTCATTTAGTTTCAAGTTAAGTATTTCTACCTTGATCTTACTTCCAAATGTTTTGGTCTATTTTAAAAGGACCTTAATCAAATAAAAAGTAGAAAAATAAAGCTCACGTGATTTGAAAAAGCAGTTCATGATTTTTTTTATTTTTTTTTTAATGAAGGATATTATTTCAAAAACTACTTAATATTACATTTTTTTAAAAAAATCTATTTTCTAAATCATTGCAAATTTGCAAAATATTTCCTCCACTTCTTCAACATTCAGTGAATTTTCTAACAGAAAAGATTTCACAACCTCTCATTCTCCTACCTTTGAAGTAATTTTTGAAGTGTTTCATCTTTCACCCAATTACATTCTTTTGTAGTCTTTCCCTCCTAGTCTTCTAAGTTACTAAATTCTCTCTTACGTAGCCTTCAAAATATTCATTTCCTTTTAAGAACATGGAACCCTTAATCACTGTGAGTTGTGCAATACAGACCTCCAGGAAAAGTGATAATTCACCAGAAGAACCTATAATTCTTGGGCAATGCTCACCCAGCTCAGTGAGGCATCCAGGCTGCTGGGAAGGCACCACTACCCCAGGACACAGAAAACTGCAGTGTGGCAAAGTACTCATTGCACAGCCACCAGCACTTTGTTTGACCTGAGACAGCACTGATGTGATGTTGCCAAATTAGAGCATGTGGCTGTGGACAAGATGGAAGAGAATGGAGATTTAGCAGCACACGGTAGGGAGGACTTTGTGACAGGCAAATGGAGATAAATTGATGGTAAGATTGAAATAGACCAAAGGATGGAATAAAAGAGGCTGTTCCCTTTAGCTCTATTAAACATGTTCTATCTTAATACACTTCCAAAAGTAATGCTTCCTATTTAATACATTGACCCAAAATGTCAGAGGTAGTTGATGTTATGGCAATGGAGGTTGAACTTTCCCACCAATATCCCACTCCATGTTGTTGCTGTGTGATGGATAGCAGCAGAGGGACACTGACAGAATGGTGTCTGACATGGAAGTGCATATGAAATCAAAGTGTGTCATTGAATTCCAGAAAAATGGAACCCATTGACATTCATCAGAATTTGCTGAACACTTATGGAGCCCAAAGTGTAGATGTGAGTGCAGTAAGGTGTTGGGTGGTGTGTTTTGACAGCGGTTACAGCAACGTGAAAGACAAGCTGTGTTCCAGACAGCCATACGGATTTTTACAAGTGCAGCATGCAGGATCTTGTTCATCACTGGCAAAGATGCATAGCTAATAGTGGTGACTATGTTGAAAAATATTGTTTTGTAGGTGAGAATTTGCTCTATCAAATAATGTTATTGTACTCTCTATATCTGTTGTAGTTTCCACAGAAATAAATAACAAGCATTACTTTCAAAGTGACCTAGGAAAATGTGATATGTCAGTAAAGTGCAGAGCTAGCTGACAAAAGAGAGTGAATATCAGAGTAACTCAAACTGTGTGTGTGGTGTCTATGTGTTTTGAAGCTCATCTCCCAGCTGAGGCTATATCCACACAGCTAGGTGCATGTACTTGAGGGTATGCAAGGATTATGTCTCTCAGTATGAGGAGTGGAGAAAAGCTATTCTTACATACACCCAGGCCTATGTCACTTAAAATTTTGGGGTTCTACATTTTGGCTTAATGTTCTGTGTAGCATAACCTTGACTTGTGAGTACTTGCAATAACTCTGTTTCTCACTTGCCTTTTAGGTATGCTGCTGTCAGGGGTGTGTCCTAAATTTTTCTCAAAATGTGTGGCACCAGCTTTGCTGAGACCAGCCCAGGCAGTGGCCGGATCCTGAGGAGGACACAGTACCTGCTGGAGCTGCCAATCACAAGATGAGAGTGCTTAGCACCTTTCAAGTTCAGGCCCATGTAGCACAAATCCCTCTAAACCTCTGAAAGTCGAATACGTGAGCTAATGGCAGCAGCACACATACATGCTCCATCAGCACAGTCTAAAAGGCACTCTGTTTATGAAAGATATTTGTTTAAGGTCTGCTGACTTTTTTCCCTATTAGCTTACATGCTCGATTTGGCAGCCTCCCCTCATTTCAGTTTTGACCTCAGCCCTGGCAGACTCTGGAGACTTTCTCTGCCAAATGTGGGGAGAAACCACAGCCCCTGTGCTGTGCCCACCTCCCTGGCCAACAGTGAAGGTGATGTCCTAACATGGACACCAGACTTTTGTCAGGCCTTTGTCTTGAAACAAGGAACAAATGGTGCTGGCATAGAGGTGTGGCTTCCTAAGCTTTAGCTGTGCCTAACTCACAGGCACAGGAGCACTGTGTTTCTGCAGCCATTGGTGCAGCTTTCATCTGGGGACTTCTCTTTAGTCTTCAGGATTTCCATGCTCAGCTACGAATCCATGCTTCCCCATCACAGTTTTTTGTCCTTCTTCCACAGTCCCATCCTCTCTTTGCTGATGGCCTCATTCTTCCACACAGAACTGCTTAGAACTTCCCAGGAACATCTCTCACATTTGTTCTTTCTTCTCTTTTCAGCCAGCCAGTTCTCTCTTCAGTTCTTTTCTTTATCTTTGGAAAGATTTTTCCCAACTTAGCAGCCTGCAAACACTCTGCTTTTCAATCAGCCTGTAGATCTTATCTTCTGTCCTCTTAAAACAGAGACACATATAGCATTTGTATGTTCATTTCCCTTTTCCATTTCCTTTGGAGAACATATATTTCTTTGCTGTCTTTCCCTCTCTTTCAGCTAGGTGACCAAGTGCAATCTCTAGGGAGGGCTGTCACCTCTCCTCTCTACTACTGCAAGCCAAAGTAGGACATTGTTGGCAAAAGGCAAACAGGCCTGTTCTACCTGCAGAACTTAACACTGAATAATAAAACAATATTTGCATTAAGAAAACTGATGGAGTTCTGTGTTTGCCCTTCCAGCAATCTCCACCCTCCATTAATTTATCTTCTCTGAGCAATGCTGCTGTTTCTCTGAGCATTGCCTGACTTATAGCAGATTTTCTACTACTTGCTCTCACCAGAACTTCCTTTCTCTTTCCTTTTTACCTATCACTCTTGCTGCCATTTTGACTCCTTCCTTCTCCCTTCTTCTCTTCCTCCTTCTTTCTGTACCCTACTCACCTTAAAAATACATCTCTGGGGATGTTACCTGTCTTCCTTCCTGCAGGCAAGGCCTCAGGCATGTAGCCGTGGGGAGGATGAACTTCCCCTAAGGCTGATATGCACAGAATCTAGAAGAAAGTTCAGAATCCTCTTGGATGGCTGCAGAAAGGCTGAAGAAGTAATAGGGAGGCCAGGAAAAGGCTTCTCCTCTAGACCTTTGCTGGTAGCCCATGGATGGTCTCCAGAGATCAGGAGCCAAGTGGATCTGAGCCCCCAGAGCTCAGAGGACTCTGGGGCTTGGCCTGGTTCATTTTCTGGTGATTTGGAAGCCTAGTACAGCCCCCTTAAGTGACTGATCCATGTTTTCTAGTGCAATGTTTTGTGCAGTAGGGTCCTATGACCAGTAGTGGACTCTGACTCCCTTGGAGCTGAGAATGTGAAACAGCACATTAAGAGGAGTTGGCAGGAGCCTGTTAGCTTTTAACCACATCTTTCATCTGTTTTATCTCTACTATCTCCAAGCTGATTGATACCTATGTATCTTTTTCTTCACAAATGTTCTCCCATGTCTTCAGAAGACTTATTGGCTTTTACTTCTTCCCTTGTTCTTGCACACTCTGCTCCCATGAGGGAAGCAATATTTAAGCTCATTTCTCATCATCAACCTGTCTGCTGATTGACTCCATCCTGTGGGAGTTGAGCATTGCTCATTTCAATATATTGCTGTAACTCTAATCTGTGTATGAATTGAGAGAAAAAAGCAACCACCCCCAAAATTTGCAGATGAAGTTACCGCAGAGAAACAGTGATAGCCTTGTTAGGAGGCAGTGGAATGATGGGCAGGGCACTGCTGCTCTCCATGCCCTTCCATCTGTGCTGTAAACATAAAACCATGAATGTGTTCTGAACACATATATATGAAAATATATTCATGTATGCCTGTGATTAGGGAAACATAATATGAAGCTAAATGATATTTCTCCACAGCTCTGGAGTGTGTTCACAGGCACAAGCAGTTTGGATGGCCAAAGCCAGGAGCATCCCAGTGTGGCCAAATCCGTTCAGTACTGGGAGTCCATGTGAACTGAACAGAGATAGGAGTAGATTTAAGCACATGACCATAATGTTTTATTTCTTGACACTCTGGGCTGCAGCAGACCAGGGCCAGTACTAGGGTTAACCCATGCTGGGGACCTTCCTGGGGAACAGCCTGGCTGTAGCCACCCATCTTCACAGGTAAGCAGGCAAAAGTTGTGTGGTGCTAGCAGCCCTGAGGGTTAGAGAAGCCATTTTATTCCACAGAATAGAGGTAGCTTCTCAGTTCATCTTAGGTATGTCCTTGCTTACATTAAAAAAAAATCATGCTTTTTCAGGGGATTTACGCACAGGGGCACTTTATTTCTGAATCTTTCAGAGCCACAGCCAAGAAGATGGTACCCAGATAGGCAGAGCAGCCAAGAGAGTGATGCTATTGGGCACCAAGGTAATACAGCTACGGTAGCCTAAGGATGTTTTTGAAAGAAACTGTGAGTACTTTTGGTATTTCAATTGCCTCAGCAGGTCAGACAGGTTTTTTAAAAACTCTTTTCCTGCAGATAGGCACCTGAAATCCATAAATTTAGAGCTGAAGAGCCTCAGTGCTCTTTTGGTTCCCACCCAAATCTTTCTAGCTGGTTTAAGTGTCTGTTTAAAAAACCAATCAACCAAAATAAAAACAACAACAACAACAAACCAACTCCAAAACCAAAAAATAAGACAAAACAAAAAGGAAAACAAACAAACAAAAAACCCGGGCTGTTCTCATTTAGATCTAGCCTGAAATTCTGCTTACACTGTGTTTCCCACATAATGCTGGCCTGCTTTGTTGGCAGTTTGTACCCCATGGTGACCGTAACACTGGTGCTAGCTTTGCCTCTCACAAGGTATTAAGGGAATTGGTAGAGTAGGGATCTATGGGACTGTGGAATAAGTAAGATTTCGCCAAACGCCCATGGCAATATTTGCATCATCACCGAGCCCCTGGATCTGATCACCCCATGCTGCTGCACGGCAGAGCACACTGAGCATCCCCAATGGCAGATCCATAAGGCAGCTATAGCTGTTCAGATTTATGTGACTTTTTCTAGTTCCTAGCTGCATCTGTCTTGGGTTCATTGCTTTCTGTAAGGGCAGACATAAGTAAGTCTCAGAAGTCTTGTGAACTGTACTAGCAAAAGTGATACTTTACCTGCAGGAAGAATTTTTCACCACTATTGTTTCCTGACCTGCTCAGTTTTCATGATCTCTGAAGCCTGTCTTAAAATGTCTCATTGATTTGATGACTGTCCCCATTTTGTTTGAGCTTCACAGTATGCAGTTGTTTCAGAGACTATCATAGTCCAAGGAGGACTTTGTTCAGATAATTCCCCCTTCCAGCTTTCCTGGGGTAATTCTGTACAGATATTCACATCTCACTTAAAAGGAATGTTTAAATTTCACTGAAACTCAGAGGAACCCTTCATTATCTTAAACAGAATTCAGGAGATGAGAGGAGCCTCCACCATGCAGAGATGAAGACTAAGTCAGATTTTCCCCAAAGTGTTGATTACGCTTCTCTTAGAATCACGGAATTGTAGAATGGCTTGGGTTGGAAGGGACCTCAAGCATCACCAAGCTCCAGTCCCCCTGCTGCAGAAAGGGCACAAACCTCCACATTTAATACTAGCCCAGGCTGCCCAAGGCCCCATCCAACCTGGACGTGAACACCTCCAGGGATGGGGCATCCACAGCCTCTCTGGGCAGCCCATGCCAGCACCTCACCACTCTCATAGTAAAGAACTTCTCCCTGAAATACCAACCTAGGTATTTCCTCCCTCAGCTTAAAACTATTTTTAGGTTAAAAAGATTTTCCATTACCTGAAGTGGGATTAAGATTAGCTCCTTGGTGAGAGGTAATATATTTCATGCTTACTTTTCCTGAAAGAACTTTGCAAATAACAGCATAATTATGATTTTTAAGTGCGTTCAGTTTTCATGTCGAGCAACACATCCAAATGGAAGACCTTTCTTTCTTAATAACATCTTTGCAGGCAAGTGCACAGAATATTGACCCTCTCTGTATAATTAGGCTGCAAATAGTAAGTCATAGAGAACAGGAGGAGACACACTGGAAACTGAAAGAACCGAAGGTGTTATTTATGAACACCTCATAAATTAAAAGTTTAAATAATTTAAACATCTATCTTGTTCCAGCGTGAGTCTGTTGTGGACAGCATCTCACACACATGGAAATTCAGTTTATGGAACATGACCTGATACAATCTGACACCATGTCAGAGCATATCAGTGGTTTAAAAAAACCTCCTCTTTCAGGGAAGCAAATTATCATGTTCCTGCTCCAGATATGTGTCTATCCTGCTTGTGTCAGGTAAGTGTCATAAGGTAAGAGCTCCCACTGTTTTTTTTGCATGGCAACATAGCGACCTTGCATTCTTAGTTATCTAAGTCCAAATGATATTGCACTGTGCAGCAATTATTACGTGGAAGTTGTTCTCAGAACACATCTCAGTATACCTCTGCCTTCCCTACCCCAAATCAAAACAGGCTTGGCAAGGTTACAGCAAAAGAGGAATGAGCTTCCTGACACTTCCCAGTTTAACCATACAACATCTTTGTATGCTACCACCTTTTCAGGTGTGAGCAGTTAGAAAGGGCAATGGCTTCGGTTTTCCTTACTTAGCACTGAAGATTACCTTACAGGAGAAAGAGCACAGTACACTACTTCAAATCAGCTTAAAGCATGCTATTTGATATGGACACATACAAGAGTTCAGGAGTGATCTGTGGGGACGTGTTGGCCAAGTTCAGACTTTCACATGAATATTGGAAAATATATAATACACAACTTAAGTGTTGACTCTTGGAACAGGGGGCAATGTAACAGTTGAAAGAAAAGAGATCATCTTTTTTGTTTGTTTGTTTTTTAATGGAGGGGGAAAAAGAAGATAGTTTATCCTCTTCAAACAGACCACAAAAATTATACAGCAGGTGGAAGATGGTGAGTGGAACTGATTAAACAAGATCTTCTTTACTGGCATAATGTTTTAGAAATAACAGGGTTATGTATTATTTATTAAAAGAAGCAGAATCCTGCACCCCGCTGATCTCTGGAGAGTTGCTAGTAATAAGTAAAATATTCTTTCCATAGCCGTGCTTTGCCTTATCATTAATGGAAAAACTCATGAATTAACCATATCTATAAGTGCAGGCAGCACAACTGGCTTTAGGAAACTACTTCATTATTCACAGAATAGGAGAACAGTGTGACTGGAAGGAGTCTGGGATGTGATCTGTTTTCTCCATCTCCTAGAGCTGTGTGACACTTCTACATCAAGGGCAGAAAAAAAAACCCAAACAAACAACAAGAAAAACTAAACAAAAACACAAACAACAAAACTCTGTATTGAAATGACATTTTTTCCTCCTTGAACAGCTGTGATTATTGTCAAATATTTTTTGTTTACCTTGGTTATACTTCTGTAGTAATTTTAAAACATCAGAAAGTAAAGATGGGTGTGCAAGAAGCACAAGCCACAAAATCAAAAGGTTGTTGTTTCTGTCAGAAATGATGTTCAAGGCATACCAAACTGTCAGCTTTTGTAGGTGCTTCCTAGTGAGTGAAATTAATTACTCACTATGGGTTTAACTACAGTGTGGGGGTGGATGCAAAGAGAGGAAAATGCACCACATGGTTTTTTGCAGCAGTAAAGCTAGAGCAGAAGATATGTTCAAGAGAGATTTTGAGCAACTGTGTGGTGGGCTTCATACAAAGTAAATCACTTCCACCGCCAGACTGGCAGTTCCCCAGGCAGCTGTTCGGCTTGCACATGGGATGTGCTTGCACTCTAGGTAAATTCTGCACACCCACAGTTAGCAAACCACATGAAACATTTTTGCTCTTTCCCTGATTCTTGCAAGATCTTTGAATATGAGCACAGAATGGATAGGATCTCTGACTATGCTCTTGTGTACCGATGTACTGTAGCAGACTCTCAGTGTAGAGAAGGCTGGGAACCAGCCCACAAACACTGCAGCAGTTCCAGGTGACAACTGCGAAAAGCTTTCTATCAGCTCCTCTGTCCCAAATCTGTCTTCCCAAGAAGAGCTGACACCCCACTGCTGTAGGGTGTTCCTCTGTTACAGAGAGCCAGATGAAGTTTGCCTTCCAGGAAAACAAACAAACAAACAAACAAAAAACATCAAACAGCCTTTAGAACACTTACTCCATGGGCTGGGCTGGGTTTCTCCAGGTGCTGCCTTGGGTAACAGTCCACAAAAGAACAGTCCTGTTTGAAAAGGTGCTACTGACTCTGCTGCAATGCTTAGAAGGTCTTCAGCAGAGTCAGCATTTAGCCTTAATAAGGTGTCCAAATCAGCTCACTTTGTTGTCTTTTTCTTATAGAGAGGAGAAGGCCTGGGGGAGCTGAATTTTCACTTGTCCAGCACTAGCACCTCAGCATGGCAATGTGATGTTTGCACTGTGGATCTTATCAGCTTCACTGTAACTACCATATGAGATTAAAATCATAGTAAAATCAGCACTGCTGTTACAATCTTTTTGGAATAGAAACCTAGAATCATGAATTATCAAGGTCAGAAAAGAACTTCAAGATCATCTAGTCTAACAGTTCACTTACCACCAGTATTTCCACGCTGATCTATGTCTCTTGGTGCAACATCTAAATGTTTCTTGAACACCTTCAGGAACAGTGACTCCACCACCTCCCTGGGCAGCTCATTCTAGCACCTGACCACTCCTTCTTTAGAAATTTCTTCTAATATCCAACCTGAACCTCTCATGGCCCAAGTCAAGGTCATTATTTCTTGTCTCACTGATAGATAAAATGGGATAAGAGGTTAGCCTCCACCTTGCCATAACCTCATTTCAGATAGTTGTAGAGAGTGATAATAATTTTCCCTGAGCCTTCTCTTCTCCAGAGTGAACAATCCCAGTTTCCTCAATGGCTCCTTGTGAGATCTGTGCTCCTAACCCCTCATGAGCTTTGTTGCCCTTGTCTGGAAATGTTCTATGGCCTCCATGTCTTTCCCATAGTGAGGGGCCGCCTCAGTACAAGAATGCACTGAACTACTGAGTACTGAACACAGTACTCAAAGTGTGGCCTCAACATTGCTGAATGCAGAGGGAAAGTCACCTTCCTTTACCTTCTGACTACACTGTTTCTTACTCAAACCAGGATGCCATTGGCTTTCTTGGCTATCTGGGCACACTGCTGGCTCATGTAAGTTGAGCACTGACCAATACCCTGAGGTCCATTTCATCAGCACAGTCTTCCAGCCACTCTGCCCCAAGCCTGTAGCATTGCCCGGGGTTATTGCAACCAAAGTGCAGGAGTCAGCACTTGGACTTGTTGAACTTCATCTCACTGGTCTCAGCCCAGATATCCAGCTTGTCCATATCCCTCTGGAGGGCCTTTCTAACCCCAGTCAAAGCAACACTTCATCCAAACTTGGTGTCATCTGCAAACTTACTGCAGGTGAACTCAATCCCCTTGTCCAGGTCATCAATAAGGATACTGAACAGGACAGGCCTCAGTACTGACTCCTGCAGAACACCACTTATGTTCACTCACCAGCTGGTTTTAAAGAAATTCCTCACCACCCTCTGGATCTGGCTCCCCAGCCACTTATTCTGCTCCCCATCCAAGGCTTCCAGGTCAAGGATTAGAGTACCCTAAGGATAACTGCTCTGACTTTTAAAGACAGATGTAAAGAATAATCCCTGATTCACCTGCACTAATGTGTAAACCAACTGCAAAATCGAAGTGAGATTTTGCCATTTAGATATTTTTCACAGTTAATCTCAAAAGAAGAAGCATAACCAGGTCGTTTATGTGATTTTAGGGTAGCTGGGTGCAGACACAAACCATGACAGCATTGAAAGAGGGAAAGGACTATCCTATCTGACTAAATATCTCTGCAAATATCTCTGTCATCGGTGGAAATTTCTCTGTTTCTAACACAACTATCAAATGAGACTCCCCACCAGACACAATCTCAGTGTTTTTGCTGACTGCTCGTGTTTACCAGGACCGGTCCCACCAAAGAGCAGGCACCAGAATGGCAGCAGGAGCCTTTGGTTCAGATATCAGCATGTCTTGGGATGTGGGCACCATCCCATGCACTGCACTCCATGGGATGTTTACAAAGCCCAACCCCGGCCCCAAGACACAGAAATAGAGGAGCCTTTCCTTCCTCTGGGACTCTGGTCTGCAGTTTTTGTTTGCCAAAGTAGCCTCTGTAAAAAATTAATGATGTTGTTGTAAAAAGCCTGTTTTGGGATAAGTGCAGTCACCTCTCCCAAAGGAAAGTCCTGCAAGGCAGCTGTGTCAGGCAGAGACCCTGGGGCAAATGTGGTCAGTAGAGGAGGGGCTGCTGTCCTGAGAGTGAGGGCTGAGTTAAAGGCTTTCTGATGGAGAAGTGGATAGAGGGGCTTGATCACCTGAATGTCCCAGGAGAGAAGGAAGAAGACTGAAGACAGCCATCCCAGAACAGTGGCCAGTCCCAATCTATTGACAGATTGTATGTGAAATTCATCAGAACACACTCACTTTCAAGAAAATGCAATTAAAATTCAGTGAATGTGGAAGCATCAGCTTCCAAAGTATGGGAGCTTAGAAACACAGTATGGGAGTGTAGAAACAGTAATATGTAACTTTGATTCAGTTTATTTCTGTCTCTCTTGAGGGTAAAAAAGAATTAAAATAGTAAGTTTGCAGATGACAGCAAGCTGGAAGAAGTGTTGGTCTGCCACAGGGTACAAAGGTACTACAGAGGGACCTGGGTAGACTGGATCAATGGACCAAGGTAAACTGCATGAATTTCAATAGCTTCGGGTGACCTGGGTAGACTGGATCAATGGACCAAGGTAAACTGCATGAATTTCAATAGCTTCGGGTGCTGGGTCCTGTGTTTGGTCACAACAACCTCAGGCAACCCTACAGGCTTGGGGAGGAGTGGCTGGAAAGCTGCCTGACAAAAAGGGACCTGAATATGAGCCAGCAGTGTGCTCAGGTGCCCAAGAAGGCCAATAGCATCCTGGCTTGTGTCAGGAATGGTGTGGTGAGCAGGACTAGGGAAGTCATCCTGCCCCTGTACTCGGCATTGGTGAGGCCTCACCTTGAGTACTGTGTTCAGTTTTGGGCACCTCAGTACAGAAAGGACATTGAGTTGCTGGAACAGGTCCAAAGAAGGGCAACAAGGCTTGTGAAGGGCTTGGAGAACATGCCCTATAAGAAGAGACTAAAGGAACTGGAGCTGGGGAAAAGGAGGCTGAGGGGAGACCTTATTGCTCTCTTCCAGTGCCTGAAAGGTGCTTACAGTGAGAGCAGAGCTGGTCTTTACTCACTGGTGACAGGTGACAGGGTGGGGGGAAATGGCCTCAGGTTGCACCAGGGTAAGTTTAGGTTGGATATCAGGAAAATTTTTTTACAGAAAGGGTTGTTAAACACTGGAATAGGCTCCCCAGGAAAGTGGTTGAGTCACCATCCCTGGTTGTGTTTAAGAGCCATTTGGATGTGGTTCTCAGAGATATGATTCAGGGTTGTTAGAGTTAGGGTAGTATGTTTAGGTTGTGGTTGGACTCGATCTTGAAGGTCTTTTCCAACCTGAGCAATTCTATGATTCTGTGATGTTCTCCATCACAAGTAAATTAACATGATGTGTATCATGTCTGATGTGTAATTAGCTGAAAAATTTACATTTACAGAAAAAAAATTAAGTTTATGAAAAGTGCCTTCAATAACTTGGTGTTCTGTTGGTGCCTACAGTGGTCTGTTTTGCAGTATTCCCTATATTCAGTATCTGCAGTTATAGTTTCAGTAGAGCATACATCTATGAGTTTGGCTGAAAAAGATTGCTAGGACTCTATAGGACAGGATAAGACAAAAGGAAGGTCTTCCTAGACTGAGAAAAAATGTAAAAAAAAAAAAAAAAAAAAAAAAATAGAACAAATGACATTTAATTAAGACAGATGTGACATACCATCATTAGGAAGCAGATGTCAATGCAAAATGAGTAGGCAGTGGTCTTGCTACAGGGCATTGGGGTGGTGGTGCAGCCAACAGTGTGAGACTGTTATAAAAAGGCAAATATTATGCCAATAAATATTGAAGGAACAGAAACATCATGTGAAATTCAAGGGTGGTTACTGCTGCATTTGCTTGGGTGAAGTCCCTCAGGCTAAAGAAGATCAGAGATAACTAGAAAAAAAAACAGCTTGTGAGGACAACATCACAGAAATACAGAATCACAGAATTATCAAGGTTGGAAAAGACCTAGAAGATCATCCAGTCCAACCATCACCAATACTTCCCAGCTAAATCATATCCCTCAACACAACATCCAAACGTTTCTTGAACACCCCCATGGTTGGTGACTCCACCACCTCCCTGGGCAGTGCATTCCAGTGCCTGACTACCTTTTCTGAGAAGTAAATGGCCAGCCTGAATCTCCCCTGGCGCAGCTTGAAACCATTCCCTCTAGTTCTATCACTGTCTACATGAGAGAAAAGGCCGACCCCCAGCTCACTACAACCTCCCTTCAGGAAGTTATAGAGAGCTGTAAGGTCTTCCCTGAGCCTCCTCTTCTCCAGGCTGAACAATCCCATCTCCCTCAGTCTCTCCTCATAAGGCCTGTGCTCCAGACCCCTCACCAGCTTAGTAGCCCTCCTCTGAACACATTCCAGGGCCTCAATGTCTTTCTTGCAGTGAGGGGCCCAAAACTGAACGCAGTACTTGAGGTGCAGCCTCACCAGTGTCGAGTACAGGGGGACAATTACCTCCCTATTCCTGCTAGTAACACTGTTTTTGATGCAAGCCAGGATGCCGTTGGCCTTCTTGGCCACCCGGGCACACTGTCAGCTCATGTTCAGCCGTGCATCAATCAGTACCCCCAGGTCTGTTTCCTCCACACAGTCCTCCAGCCACTCCGCCCCAAGCCTATAGCGCTGCCTGGGGTTGTTGTAGCCGAAGTGCAGGATTTGGCATTTGGTCTTGTTGAACCTCATCCCATTGGCTTCAGCCCAGCTCTCCAGCCCGTCCAGATCCCTCTGTAGGGCCTTGCTACCCCCAGGCAGATCCACACTCCCAGCCAATTTGGTGTCATCTGCGAACTTACTGAGGGTTGCACTCAGTGCCCTTATCCAGGTCATCAATAAAGATGTTGGAGAGGACAGGCCCCAGCACTGACCGCTGGGGAACACCACTTGTGACCGGTCGCCAGCTGGATTTAACTCCATTCACCACCACTCTCTGAGCCCGGCCCTCCAGCCAGCTCCTTACCCAACCAAGAGTATATCCATCCAAGCCATGGGCTGCCAGCTTCTGCAGGAGAATACCGTGGGAGACAGTGTCAAAGGCTTTGCTGAAGTCTAGGTAGACCACATCAACAGCCTTTAACATGGATATACACTGAACAAAAAAAGAAAAGAAAAAAGAGGGCTGAAAGGTGCCCATGGAACAAATGACAAGAATTAATTTCCAAACAAATTCAATCAGGGTGAGATAAGATGCAGTTCAGTTAATTAAAGGTCACGGATGTTAGGTAGGAGGGAAATTTTTCTAGCTACAAAGCTAGTCAGCTTTCAAACAGATTACTTTGAAACACCGTGGTAACCTTGTCTTCCCTGTTCCCATGGCCTTACCCCTGGATGAACACTGTCTGGGATGGTGTGGTTGTGCTTGATACTGCCTTATAGAATGACAATGTAACTGAAGTACTTTCCATCCATACTTTCCTATGATTTTATGTCGACTGAACTGCCACTATGCAAAACGTGCTCTGCTATGTGATTCAAAACACATCATCTTCTAAAACTCATATTTAGATAGTTTCCTACACGCATGTATTTAAACCATTGTTTTAGTAATTATAGCATTGGAAATCTATGGGATGAAGACACTATCTTTACCCATCCTTTTCCAAACTCCGTACTTTGAAGTTACCCATAGTCTTGCTCAAAAAGTAGGAAAGAGAGGCACAGAAAAGTTACAGGATTTCTCAGAGTTTGTGAAGTGTGCTGGCTGCAAAAATGGGCATATGGTTCCCAGCCCTTTCTGTAGCTGCCAGACTGCACCACCTGCCCAGCAAATTATGCTGATGTAGATGGAGTACCCAGTTCACAGCTCTGACACGGCTTGTTTTTTTCTTATAATGCACAGAAACCATAACTCCCTGAGTGTAGAGGAAGCTCTGTCTGGTGGAGGTTCATGTAAAATCCATTTCCATGAATATCTTGTAGAGTGCAGGTTAGTGCAGCCTGAGAATTGAGGCCATTATATGAAAACATAATTACTTTTCTTTTTCTTCTGGTGAAAAACATTTTGTTCTTGTTGCGAAACTCATTATAATTTGATTTGGTAGAGTAAGAATACTTGATGTCAACAGAAACTAATATTGTCTAATTAATCAAACCACCTTATGATGCAATCTGTAATATAATATGTTTTCACTCAGTATTATATTTTCACAGCACAGTGAATCACTGTGAAGGTTACTATCTTTTCTGCCCAGTACAAAAGCTTTCTGGGAAACTGTTTGATATATAAAGCATATGAGTAATTTTTTCAATTTTCAGTGCTTGCTGAGTTTTGTATAAAGAGCTGTTTGTCAACTGCTCTCAGCTTGCAGGAGAGTAGATGTGCAGAACCGGGTCTTCCAGGGCTGTGGTTTATTTTCCAGCTTTCTCACAATCGTTATAATTGCAGATGTACGTTGAGATAAACATTCATTTCTCTTGCAAGCATCTGTTACAATTTGCAGAGTCCTCTGTTGCTCAGTTTGCTGTTTGGTAAAGAATGCTCTGTATTCAGAGATTAATGCCTCAAAATAGTTGCCTTTTCTGTGAGTTCCTGTTTATTAGCACTTTTTGCATAGACCTGTGTAAACAGTTATGTGGCACTTTACAAATGAGAAAGGAGGAAATAGCTTGGCTATCTTTATTGTTTTTTCATTATGACTGCCATCGATTATGTTGGAAAAACATCTGCAATTCATAAAAAGAGATGAGTGTTTTATCATGATAGATCTTCCTCATACATCCAAAAGATTAATTAGTGCTCCAGCCATTTTACCATGCCATTTTCTTTCTCCTTTTGTCTTCTTTTCCTTCTTCCCTTCTTTCTGTGTTAATCACAAACAACCTGTGTTTGTCCAAAAAAAAAAAAAAAAAAAAAAAAATAGCCATGATGCCACTGTCCACATTAATCACAGAAACCTCAAGAAACAACTTATTCAGCCTACTAGTCCAATGTAAAGGCACGGTATTTCAGGAAAAATATCTGTAAGTGAAGATGGTAGCTCAGTGTTCTAGTGAACAACTTGATAAAACCTCCACTGACCCAGGCCGATGCCTTCATACAGAACCTTACCTGAGTCAGAGCAGACAGTGACAGCTAAACCCAAATGCCTGGGGAAGACATAAAACTCTAGAAGCTGTGCCCAGAGGTATATGGCAGCCTAATGAGTTACCTAGCAATAGGCTGCTGAGTCCAGTGAGATGGGGCCTCTCCCCTGAACTGCATGCAGCTTAACAATCAGCATCACCCAGGCTGGACAAGAAGGGGTTCTCCATTCCCATAAAGACTTTTTGACACTCCAAAAAAGCTCCTGTTGCTGTCCCCCAGAGGGACATAAATTCATGACCTTTATTCATGTGTACGTGCATGTGCAGAAGAATTTAGGACATGAGTGCATGGTGTGCTGTTGGCAGTCTTTACATTGAGGCAGCTGTAAATCCTGTGAGTTGTCCCATTGCCAATATGGGTATCTTATCAGCAATGTCACGCACTGCTGGCAGTATGGCCTATTCATCCTTTCAGTCCTCTTTCGGAAACTAGTGATCAAACATGCACAAATCTCCATTTGCTTGTGCATAAAATTCAGAGTGAACAGTAGTCAGAGTGGGATTTCTGGTTACTTATTATAAGATATGCTTATAAGGGTTAGCAGGCTCCAGAGTGACCATATGCCTTTTGCTGGTGTCAAGCAAATAATTGCAAGATACATGCAAGCATAGACCAATATAATATGGAAGGAAAGAGAAACCTAAGTATCAGAACCATTTAAGCCAATTCAGCAACACCAAGTGTGTTTACAGCAGCAGGAAACAGTATGCATGCAGAGACAGCAAGCACATACACTGGTGTATGCAGGGCAAGCATGTTTGTTTGGCAGACATGAGTGTGCCCGAAGTAGGTGAGCTTTATTGCAGGCATAAATATATCCACAGAACAAAGGACACATATCTGAGTGCTATTTAATAGTGGACAATTAATATCTATCTTTTGCCACTCGGATTTTTTCAGTAATAATTTTTCACATTATGAATCCAGCTCTATGAATTAATCAAAGAGCATTTGTTCAATAATTTAAATCCCCTGGTGTTTTAGGGAATTGCTGGTTAAATTATTGATAATCATTTCTACATCATTCACTTGGCCTTACAAAGCACCTGAAACGATCTAAGTCGCTCCCATTGGTGTTGTAGCAGTGTGATATATGTATGTCAGTTCTTACTGATGCTACTTTCTGAAGATAATTAGCTGTTACACACATTGATGGCCCATCATCAAGTACATTTACTTCTTAAGCTTCCACTTCCCCTTTTTTTTTTTTTTTTTTTTTAATTAGTGCCTTATGAGCAGCACAGTTATTTTTTGTAATCATTTATACAAATGCAAAATGCAATCAAAGCATTAACAAAAGCTAGATGTAGTACAAGTGTGAAATCATGCACAGATCCCATGAATCACAACAAGACAGGATAATTGGATGCCTGTTCAATGTGTGAAACTGTCTGCCACTGCTTAAACTGTTTGATTTATTTATTTAAGTGAAATGTCCCTGCGCTTTCATCAGGCTTCTGCCTCCACTTATCCAAACATCTTCCTCCTGCAGAACATCCCTTAGTTGCTAAGCTCTTCAGCCTGTGCCTTGCTGACTCCGTGTTTGCCCGGAAGTTGCCTAGAGTTACAGGATGGCTGGAGCCGGATCAGGGTGGCCCCATGGAGGACTGTCAGAAGAAAAAAGGCTGAGGAGGACATCCCAGGCCCAGCAGATGCCCTCCAGATGGTCCTAAGACCGGATGCAGAGAGGGAACCTAATGGGAGAGAGCAGGCATGGAGCCCTGAGGGTTAGGAATGCTGAGGGGATGATCTTATCATCATGATTTTTGCTCAGCATCACACAGAGTGCTCTTCCCTTGTTCCACCTATGCCAGGCTCTCACTGACACTCATTTTGGCAGAGGACAGTGGTTGAACCATGTGTGCCTCTCCTCAGCAAGGCAGCCACCTGCATCTGTTTTTCTGCTGCCAAGCGGGTCTCTTTCTGATCTCTCGCAGTTTCTGTAAGCCACTGGGAAGGAACCAGAACAGGAAATATTTGCAAGGTGCATTTTAGCAGAATTGAAACCGCCGATGTCAAGTCTGAAAAACAGATGGCTGATAAAAGTGAATTATAGTTCTTTCAGGAAGCACATAAATTGGTGCAGCATGTTAATATCTCAGTGGTTTGGGCAGCTGCACTATTTCTGGTGTGGTGAGACCACCCCTTTCCTCCTGAGTACAAACTGAGCTGCAGCTCTTGCAGGCTTCAAGGTGGTTGGTTTGCTCCTCTCTCCCACTTGGGCCTCCATGTAGGATCCTGAGTGGGTCATAGATGTGAACAATGACATTCAAGTCAGTAGGACAGTCTGGTGCTTGCATAGCCCATAGGGCACGTTCCACCTCACCTGCAGGCTGGCTGCACCCAGGGAGGGGGATTAAGAGCATCCTGAGGTCTGCACCCCAGCAGTGACTCCCTCCCCTCTAGCCCTTTCCACAGAGAGCCACTTTCCAGATTTTTACAACAACAACAAAAAAAAAAAAAGACTGATTTTGGCATAGCTGCTGTTAATAAAAACATGGTTTGTTTTTTTGCAGTTGGAGGAAACATTCTCTGGTGGGAAATATCACTCATCTGTTGGTTCTGTTGAGCAGCAGAGATGTACAAGGTCTGCAGAGGAGCAGTGTGGTAGCTGCTTCCTGCAGCTCTGACACAGCACCAAGAGTTTAAATGTAGGAATAAGGCCAGGAAGACCAAAGTGCAAAAAATCTTTGTATTATACAGCAAGACCCATGAAAAGCCAACCACAGGGAATCACAGATTTGATGTAGTTTCTGTAATTAGGAGTTGCATGGGTATAAAATATCTTGGATTTAAAGGATAAGTAATCAACCAAATTCTTGCAAGTAACTGCAAGTCTAAATTCCTTAGCAAATCCCTGTGCAGTTGCAGCCTGCTTTGAACTTGCTTTGTTCAGGATGATGAAACCAAGAAGGCTTACAGCAAATCTGACTTGAAAAAAAAAAAAAAAAAAAAAAAATAATAATAAAAAAGGAGGAGAACAGAGGAGAAAGAATTATTTTCTTTTTAGGAAAATGAATGAAAGAGCACAGTTGTTTAGATCTTCTTTTAGGTACAAGGCTTTCCAAATCCAGGGGGGAACGTGGCCCCTTGGATTCCATGCCTGACTGTGACCAAAGTCAGCACAGAGAGGCAGGGACCAGGGCTCGGGGCTGTGCCTCCAGCCCCCAGCCTGCTTCTCGGGGCTTGTTTGGTTTGGTTTTGCTAAGCACTGCTGCTTTCGGTTCCTCTACAATAGCAGAGCTTGTGTACAGAAAGGTCAATTTCAGGTCAAGCCAGGATCTTTTATCTTTTTTTTTTTTTTTTTTTTTTTTTTTTTTCAAACCTGGTATGCAGACAAGCTTTATTCTGTAGGGATAAAAAGCAAACTTAAGTATTTTGAGAAAGATGTTAGAAAATATTAGAATTAAGTACTAGATCCTTTCTTTATAGTGTGAGCATCATTAAGATATTCTAGTTGTGGACTAAATGCCTAACAACACCAGAAAGAGCACAATAGCATATCACATCTGGATCAGAGTGGGTTTATAAAAAACATTATTAAAATGAGATGACAGGATTAACCACTGCAATTGAAGAAAATAAAAGCCACATTTTCCCACTGAATGTGAGCTGAACTTTTACCATATAGGGAAACACAAGTCTCTCTTTTCAGTTGCTAGAAAGAATCGATCCAAGCATTTTATCCTGATTTTAACTTCAAGTCTAATCAGCATGATCATCGCCTGTGACAGTCCAGAGAGCTCTGTGGTGGTGATGGCTGTTGTTTTGCTGAGCACTTCCCTGAGAAATAGATTTTGGCCAGAAGCAATGTCATGCATCATCCCCCCTCCTGTGTCTCATTGCTGAGTATTTAAAATCTGTACCCAAGAGCAACTTTTGCTCTTTTTCCCCCTCTTTTTTTTCATCTTTTTTTTTTTCTCTTTCCATTTTTCTTCTTTCTTTTTATTTTTATCTGTTTTTTCCACTATTTTTTTTTCTGTTTCTATTCCTTTTTTATTTCCCTCCCCCCCCCCCCCCCACACACACCTTTTTTTACTTTAATTTTTTCCCTCTCTCTCTGAAGATGGGGCACACATTTGTGTTTCATTTTGGACAAAAGGTATGGGAACATCTGTAGACTCCCCTCCTTTATGGTGGGGCATCAAGTCAGCGCATAACAAGACAAGGTGTTTGTTCTGAGGATCTTCAGTTCTCCATTGGTATCACAGATGTTAGGCTTCTGTAAAGCCACCACTATGTCAATGCTGGGCAGAAGGATAGGGCACAGTCCTATACAGAACAACGCTGCTAGCAGTAGGGTACACTGTTTGATATCCCTCTTACCATGCCCATTTAAGGATTGTCCTCCATGAGCAAGGGACATGTGTGACAAGTGATGTGATCAAGTACAGAGAAGAAGTTTCTGTGACCAAAAGAGCTGAGAGAGCAGAGGGAATGCTCTCTCCAGAGTCTATGTTCTACATGGTCAGGGCAGAGTTTGGCTCCTGGGATAAGCGTGAGTGCATCCATGGGAGCACAGAATGAGTCAAAACCACTATCCATCTTCTTCTGTAATTACCTCAGTTTTCTGGATCTCCTGACTGTTTGAGCACCTGCTTTGCACTGCCAGAATTTGGCAAAGGAGCATAAAATGATGGATCCCATCTCTGCCCCTCAGCCTCTTTACAAAGTGCAGAGAACCTGTGTAAAATGAGATCATTCAACTGGAGATTTACTGCAAGACACAGCTAAAGTAGAGGATGTACCCCTGCACCAAGCAGTCCAGCAGAAAATAATGAGTAATTGCCTATTTGCCTGCTGATTATCTGTAGCTGGCAGGATGCCCGAGAGGGACAAGGGGAATATTTCCTTTTGCAGGTGGTTAGTTGGCTTTGCAGTCTGCAGATAAGGGAAGAAGCAAAGAAAAATGTTGTTGCCCTAGATGTCAGAAAGGCCTACCTTCACAGAATCAGCTGTCACAGAACTTGGACCAGCCCTCTTTGTAAAGCTGTAGTACTACCTCTGATTTGCTAAACTGCAGGCACTAGCAAACCTGTACAGTAGATTTGCAATATGAATGTAATATATTTACATATTATGTGAGCCAAGTCTGGCTGTCTCTGGTGTAATTCAGTTAAATTAAGTATAGCTACATGGGGAGAGGGTGGAGGCTGTGAATTTCATCAGCCTGAGAGATGCCTTTGAATCTCTCACATTTTCATCATAGAGAAAAGGAACATCTGGTCGTATTGTGCAAGGGCCACATTCTGCTTTCAGTTATGTTGAGGCAAACCCAGAGTCATCCCAATGGGATAATTCAAGATTTACCCCAGGATAAACAAGAGCAGGATCTGTCACCATATTTTTGGCTTTATTGCTCTGTTCTCTAAGCTTAAGCTGTTTGTACCTAGCTTGTGCTCATTTTCTGCATTTTCATCTTCCTGACTGAAACATAGGAGCAGCAGGATTGAAAATCTAAGCATAGATTCTCAGTCAAATGAGCTATTTATCAGTTAAAAAAACAAACATATAAACAAAATCCCATTAACAATAAATACCCCAACCAGCCATTTATGTGTCTTTCTGGATATCTTTTGTTCAGTTAGGAACCTGTAAATTACTTTTGCTATCTTCCTCCCCACTTACACTGTTTATTCTCTTTATTTTTCGCATCCATTAAAGAAGAGTGAAAAACTGAGAGTTCTGTTGTTGCTTTTCTTTTCCCACTGGCTCCAAAGGCCTCAGCTAAGAAAACAAAACCATGCAGCTCACACAGGGCCATGCTGGGAACTGTACTTCTCAACTGTCACCACTGTGTGCCTTTGACACTCTTTGGACTACAAAGATCATAGGGAACAAGAAAAGGCCATCAAATGCAAGTCTTTCAAGTCTGATTTATTTCTGAGTCCTCTTCTTGCTCTGAACGACTTCTGTTCTCTTCTCTTGGCCAAAGCCAAATCTGAAGCTATAATTTTAATGACAACAATTTGACTTCTAGTGCCCAACAGAGACTTGTACGCAGGGTGAGATTTTTAGGCACCCAGTGAAATTCAATCTCAGGCTTTTTGTGAAAGCAGGGTGCACTGGGCAGTCACAGCCTAAGGACCCCCAAGGGAAGGCCCCAGAAGCCCTACTTGTATCCAGAGATATTTGGCAGCCAGCACCTGTTCTGAGTTGCTGAACATGGGCTAAGGCATCAATATTCACACAGAGATGTTAGCAGGGTGTTATCCCACGCTTTTACCACTCTTGTGTTCCTATGAAAATATTTCCAAATAATACAAGTAGCTTGCCTTTACTTGAGAGTCTGTCGTCTATTCTGCTTGACACCACTGCAACTCTATGATAGTCGGCCTTAGAAAGAAATGTTCTTGCCCTGGTAGGCATAAAAAAGCATCTCTCTGCAGGCAGTACCTGATATTTCCCTCTGCCAATTAAAAAAAAAAAAAAAAAAAAAAGAAAAGAACATGGAAGCAGGAGCTGATGTTCAAATAGCTTTGGCATATGACAGGCTGATGCATGTAATGCATATCATCAAAAGCAGTTAGCACAAAGAGATGGTTGTTGTTTTGCTTAAATCGAGCTGGACTCAGCAGCTAATTAAGAACAGACTTTTTCCATGGTTATATGCAGTTTTCAAATTCCTATAGCACAAACTGTTTCAGAGGATAAGTTAAATACAGAATGCATTGAGTTTGGTAGAGAAAGTTTAAAGGTCTGTATTTTCCCACCAGAGCTATTTGATATCAGCTACAGAGTGGGTGTGTGTGTGTGAGGAGGGGTTATGACCTCTTTTATTTTTACAACCATTACCATGATTTCATAATACTGGCAGCAGTCACTTCAAGTGAGGGACTAGACCTTATTACTATAATTATATGCTAGTATGTGGGCATAAAACAGAAAAACTTTTCTATAGATAAATGCCAGTAGCAAAATCCTTTTGTTCAACAAATAGTCCTTTAGCTGTGTTATGAATATCATATTAACCTCAGTAAAAACTATGCCAGAAATGTCTACTGTACATGGAGAAACTTCTGTGTTCTTGCAGCAGCTTTGTTGTAACAAATGAATATTCTGAGCACTTAGAGCATGCACTGCTTTTTCTTTGCAAAGCGTATTAAAGATGTTCACTTGATTAATCACAACAGCCCTCTGTGGGAGGCAATAGCACCATTTTAAACAGAGGAGAACCTGGGGGAGGGCGAGTATGGTTTTATGTATTGAAAGTAATTTTGAGTGCCTCCATTGCAGTGTTGTGTGTGTATATTCAGACCACATTAGGAAGGTGGCACAGTGTGAGCTGTGGATTCCGATGGATCCTGCACCCCAAGGCATACATCTCAGTTTGAAATGATGGGGAAATTTCCAAAGGGAAGAACAAATCCTGCAGAAGAGATGTGGGTGCAGGGAAGAGCACATATGCACCAAGTCCCATCCCTGCCACAGCCTGACTTACTGCAAGACTTGGTTGGGTGACTGAGTACAATGCTGGAACAGATCCCTACAGCAATGAGAACTGAAGGTGGTGGGGTGAAGTGCTCTCTGAATCTGGGGCCAGGCAGCTCTAAGAATTCTGCTGCTGGGAAAATTTTGAGCCTAAGCAAGTGGTGGCATTTCCACCAACATGATGTTATGGTTTGCCCATTATATCCCTTACCTGAACGTCGCAGTGTGTCAGAGACACCAACAAGGGGGTTTCTTTTTAGCCGAGCAACTCATTAGCAAGTTAAAAAATAGAATGGTATGTCAAAGAAAGGGAAGTAGAGCCCAATAAACCATTGTTCCTGGGTTTTGCACATTTATTTCCCCATTCCTGGTTTCCATTAAGCTGATGAAAAGAAGCAGAGTAGCACATCCATCTGAATGAACATCGAGTCTTCCCCAGTGTCTTCTATTTCAAATTTATTAAATTTTCTATCAGTGAAATGAAAAATGACCAATTAAATAAGTAGGACATTACATTTCAAAAGCAGACTGATTCAACTTCGTCTTGGTTATCATGTTATCATGAGCTTAACAACATTACTTCTTGTGAACATTTCAAATGTCAATTTTGAATATTTCTCCCTATTTGTTAGTGATCTGATTTTGACAGGTAAAATTACTTTTAGGTAGTTGCCTGATAGCACACAGAAGCAGTGGTGATGTATGACTGATTCACAAGTTGTTATAAACCATTTGCCACCACTCCTGTACACTGTGCAGTATCCAGTATGTTCTGTGTTTCTACTTGACTGAAACTGTTGTAAAGATAAAATGACATACTACAGACATAGTGCTTTTTGATATTTATGTTCAGTATTACTGTTTCTGCTCTAAGCCAAAAATTAGAATTAGGTTCACGGATCCAAAAATCAGGAAGTGGTAGTGAATAAGAAATGATATGATCCTGCTACCCCCAACTGTATTCACCGCTTACAGCCATGTAAATATTTCAGCTGGCTGTACTTAAAATGAAAGGTCAGGTGAAAAACAAACACAAGCAAGGGGAACAGGGACACCTGACATGGTGAAAGACATTTCAGGGTAAAACCAGAGGCTCATTCAAAATGAGACACCTTGTCTCTTGGTTGTTAACCAGGGATGATGGGAATTTTTTTAATCAACATTTGTTTATATCAGAGGTTTTTTGTGATGACCACAATATGGCCACTGCAGCTCTGCTGATGACCTACATTGCCTTTTCTTACTGAAAGCAGAATTATTTTCACAATGGGATTCCTTCTTAGAGATCATGTTCATTATAAAAATTGTATGATGCAGAAGACAAGGTTAAGTGCTGAAGTAACAACCAAAAGCCTGATTCTACTGTGCTTGTTCTAAGTTTTTGTTAATTCTGTTTTAACTGTGGTGCTTCTTAGTTGACAGCCCTGTAACAATGTAGCAACTGCAACCAAAAAGAAGAATTACTACATACAAAAGTCAGCTTGCTTCATCATCTTGCTTCATCAGGAGAATCACCAGAACTGGTCTGGATTACTTCAGGTACTAGCTCTGTTTTGGAGGAGTTGGACTATACAACTTGTTCATGGCTGAAAAGAAGAAGGCAAGCAGTAATAGGACAAAAAGCCAAGTCCAAAACAAACATTACACAACCCAGTGCTCAGGTGAGGATACTGAATTCCTCATTTATTCACCTAAAAAAAAATATTTTTGTCATTGCTGTCCTCAACTGATGCAGCCTTCCAGGAATGGTGTTCATCCTTACAAGGGTCAGTGTTAGACCTTACTCAGTAAGTGCAGTAGATGTTTACTTCTCTTTCAGCAAGATTAGTGAGAAAAACCCACCAGCGTTTTACATGATCACAAGTGGATTTGGATTTGAAAAATGCAACACTGATCTTCAAAGTTGATTAAGTAGAGCAGGTATAGGATAACTATATTGTATTGACATTTTAATTATTATTACCCTCAAACTTCCACCCAAATTGTCTGTGTCATAGCAAATAAATAAAAATAAGCTGAACCCACAATGGTCTCACTTCTGATACAAATAATCATATTAGAAGGGGGAGAATGCTACCAGAGCAGAATAAGACTGATCCCAGGATGTGTATCAACATCCCATACTGCCTACTCTTAAGTTAGAAAGGAAGTCAAGAACTCAAAATGTGTCCTCAAACAAGCAATCATTAAACCTTTTGCTGAGTAATACTGGGATTAGTCTAAATTGCCCATTTGTTCTGTTTCGATGAAAAGATATCCCAGATCAGAGAGCTGCTTCTGCAACTTTGGCTGAGCAGAGATGGTAACAACTGGATTTATTTCATGCTGTACCCAGAGCCACAAAAACATGCCTGAAAAGGTCATACCTTCTTTACCAGGGGGAAGAAAAATGTTCTCTTTTTTGAATGGAAATATGGTGATCTGAAGAGAGAATTTAAGATTATTTTCTCAGTTCTATTGTTTTACCTGTGGTGGAGCACTCAAATGGTTTATGTGATCCCACACTCCTCAGTTCAGGCAGCATCATTTCTGTACATCTCTTGCAGTGCCTTGGTTCTATTTTTGAGTTTTCTAGGTCCACCCTTTCCTTTTTCTATCTGAAATTTCTGCAGAAACTGGCAATGGCATGTGAAAATATTGTTTTTGCCCTATTTCCTGTGCACTTGGAGTCAGTCTAATTCTCCAAATCTGGTGATGCAGCTGAGGGGCAAATTCCTTTGTTTCTCAGTTCTGTTAGGACATACTGATGTATGAAATTTACAATTTGTCTCCATTTTTTTTTTTTTTTTAATCCCTAAAAATAATAATTTGGCAGTACAAGTTGTAATAATAACATACTTAAAAGAAAATTTTTATTACTTTTCTGCTTCTTAAGTTGTACAGAACTGTGGGATACCAGCACACATCTTACAGGCTACTTCTCACACTGGACACACTGAATACCAAATGGGACTATTTACATTTGCAGCTGCTGGTGCATATGCTAAAATTAGACTAAATACAAAATAGCAGCTGCATGGGTAGAAACAAACCAAAACTGATTCACAGATGAGAGGCAGCTTGGAGAACCCAGGCACTGCAGCTACATTTGACACAAAGGCCCATCTAGTGCAAGTACCGCATGCCTACAAAGACACAATAGTCCATAATGGTAAGCCAAAATTATTTTCTGTTCAGCTCCCTTGCTGGGGAAATCCTTTCACCCTCCTTGACTTTTTTTCTTCTCTTTTCTTTTTTTCTTTTTTCTTTTCTTTTTTTCTTTTTTTTTTTTTCTTCCCCTTAACATATGTTACAATGTCTCTTTATATAGGAACACACTTCCCTTTAACATGTCTGTCTTCTTCTATCCCCTCAGCCTCCCCCACAAACTTTCCTTGGACAACCACACTTATTGTGGCCAATGCCAAGAAAAGCCCACTCTCCATTTGCGTCTAGTCTGATAGTCCTTGCTAAATCCATGCCAAGACATTGACAGAGTGCAGGATCTTTCTCCACAGCCGTGTCACAGACATTTTTTTTAAAAAAATTCCCTTTCAAAATGCCAGTGCAGTGGAACTTCATGACCTCTTCCACCACTAGATCCATCCTTCTTTGTGCCATGCATTGTGTTCAGATAAAAGGAAATATTGTGAGTTTTAAGGCACAGTCTGTGTTATGGGGAGGAGAGTGCAGAAGGGGCAGATTGCACAGTCCACACTCTCCACGCAACCGAGCTGGACTTTCCAGGGGCAGAAAAGATCAAAAATTCTAACTGGCTTTCATAGGAAATCTCAGTAAAAATCCTTCTGATTAAAAATGTACACTCGGTTATGGAGGCTCATGGCTGGAACTCCCCTATTCATGGAAATATAAGATTATTTGGATCACAGCTACAGGCAAACATGGATTCTTGTGCTTCAGCCCCAGTTCCTCCATGAACCATAGGGATCATGAAGAGAGACAAAGGTTTTGCTCTGGCCCAGGTTATGAACAGGTGAACTTATACTCACTTCAAACAACTTCTCTGAGCACATCCATCAGTTAGTGGAGATGAGTCAAGGTGTAGGTGTTGCCTCAATGGCACTCCCCCACCACCCACTTCGTGCCCCATGGGTGTTTTCCAGCAAAGCCTGTTGGCTGTCAGGATTACCGCCATAGCTGAGAGCTCTCAGACCCAGGTTGGATTCATTCTTCACCCCAAAGAGCTTTATCTCCTAACTATTACAGAATCATCTTCTCTCTTCTATAAGTTCTTCAACGTAATCTTACTTTCAGCTCTTAGATACAGCTTCAGTCAGAAAGCAGGGCAATGCCTTCCATGTACTGGTGACTGAGGCACTCCCTGAGAAAATGGGAAATAGCCTGTAAATCTCCCTGGGCTATGTATTCTGTTTCAGAGTGGAAAGAGCTAACAGCTGCATGCATAAGCAAAAGGGCTTTCTCAGTGTCTATCAGATCTGGACACCTTAAGAAACAGAGCCTGATACACCTTGGTATTGTTCAGCTGAAAAGCAGAAGCATCCATATGTAAGAATAGAGATTTTCTTGATAGCAGTTTTGTTCCAAGGCACAATTCCACTTAAGCCTACCCTTAGAGAAGTCCTCCCTGCACTGAGGCTGAAGTGCTCTCCTTAATGGTAGATGACCTTGACTGCCTTGACTGTAGCAGACAGAGGGGGAGTCGGAAAGCCCTCACCCGAGTCCGGTTGTGAACCTTGTTTCAAACCCGTTTGGTAGCCCTTCTATGAATGGGTCCTTTGTTAGGGGCTGATGAGTAGGATGTTCAGAGAACTTGGGAAAGTATGCTTGGCAAGTAAACTCACCTAACTAATAATAAAAATGGTCTTCAGATTTGCCAGGCTTCTTTGCCTGAGGCAAGCACAATTAAACTCAATGAATTGTTTAATGTGAGGAAATAAGAGAGGGAAGAAAAAAAGCATACTGTTCCCTGGTGCTGTTTTGGAATTTCTCTTTTGTAGATTCTCCTCTAGATTGATGTTAAAAAGCCCTTGGCATGCATCCTGCAGAGAAATCAAGAAGCATAACAGCAATATGTGTATCTACTGTGAGCTGTATCCTACCTTAGCAGGGGCATGGACTCTCTGATCTAAGGCATTTTTCATCTTCAGTGGAGCTGATCCCGTATCTGGCAGACACACGTGATTTTGAACGTTTTTAATAATCCAGAATGCTTTCATGGGAGCACTCCCAATGACATGGAGAGCTGTTTCAAATATGCTGGCAAACTGCAATCCTCCTCCACAGGAGGCCCAGAGCAGGCAGTAATTATGGGATGGGTGTAGCACATACCTGTCTCTGGTGGGAAAGAACCAAGCCTGAGAATTGTATCTCCATAGAGCCGACCAGCATGCTCTCCTCCACGTAAACCAGGAGGCAGAAAATATTCTTAATGCTCAGAAAGATGCATAATCCCCTGTGATAAGACAAGAACATGATTTAGAAACTGTCCTTCTTCTGACCTGGAAGTTTGTATCTATTTTCCATCTCTTTTCACTTCCAGCTTTCATTTTAAAGCTTAATGGCCTTGAATGTTTTTAAGAGGAAGATATCCCTCAGAATCTTGCACTAAAATTGTCAAAAAATAAGGTACTAATCCTGTGATTTGAGGAGGCCTTTAATTCCTTGAGTTCTGGGTCTTAAGTTAGTCTTTACATACCCTACTGTGGATTTTGTGTCTTTTCTTAGATAATGTGGAAGAAAACTTGGCTTGAATGAGAAGAACATGCTTATTCTGGTAGCTTCTATTATTCTGTAATTCCAGTTAGCTTCTAATGGATATTTCATTTTTTTAGCAGCCAAGAGACGGGGCAAGGAGTTTGATAGCTATGCTCCACCTGAACTTTTCTGCTCCGGTAAAAAATAAAGAATTAATGTCATCACTCATTGAGGATCAGGAAGAACTGCCTTTTCTCCAAGGCATAAGAGTGCACTATAATGCCAGACCGTTATAATATGGAAATAAGGACAGACTGCTTTGCACTAGAACAAGACAGTGGCTGAGTAAATGTCCCGGTGGTTCCTGTTCTGCTGCTTATTTCTGGAACCAAAGATCTCAGTAATACTTTAGTCTGACCAGTTCTCAGGTTAAAGAGAGTAAGATGTGATGCATTGCTCTGTATTGGCTGGAGCCCCCAGATACAGCTGTCACTCTGTTGAGCCTGTCAGAAGCTTCCACAGGCTTACAGCTTCTTGGGTTAGCATTATCAGAACATTGAATACTATACCAGAAGGAGATGGTCTTCCAGTGGGAAAATTCAGACCAACCGTGTGACAAGACTAAAGCACATCTTTGTGGAGATCCCCACCCTGGTTCTGGGGCAGCAGTTTTCAGTGGCTTCCTGGCCACCATCATCTCTGTGTCCCTAAAAAAGCCAAGTTTCCTCCCATATCTTGAAGACTTAAGTGTGGGTTCACTGAGGCAAGGCTGCTGCTCTCCCTATGATTCTTTCCAGACAGCCTATCCACCACATCCTACCAGGTGCACCTTCCCACCACTGCTCACAGTTCCAGTGCCCATTTGTGCCTTTAAGGAATATCCAAGATCTGTGCAGGACAGCAAAACACCGTGTGAAGCTCACCACGACCCCCCTCCTTCCTCTCAGACTATGCAAACAAAATAGTCACCACAATCTGCCAAGTGAGACTGTTATTTCCTACTGAAGGAGGCAGATCTGCCTACTCCAGCCAAGAAATCTGGATGCTGAAGACCATGTAAACTTCAGGTTGTGGTTCACAATCCCAAGAGAAAATTCAGCTGTAATGGCAATGCAGCGGCAGTTCTGATCCTAAAGCACCCACACTCTCCAAGAATAGCCGGTGCAAGCAGGAATGGCCCATGTAAGTCACAGCTGTTGCCTTTATCCCTGAGAAGGGCGGTAAGTTCCTTGTCTCCTTTATCCTTCTCCATAATTAATTCAGAGGGGAGGATGGAAAAGCTAGGCAGCCAGCACTCTGCTCATGGGCTGCTTGATAGACCCATGTCTCTCCATTCATTGACAATGGCCACATATATGCAGAGGGGAACATGCTCCTTGTGAAGGTATGTGTGTGCAGCAGCTTGTGTTCTTTACTTCACACAGCCTCATCTCAGAGACAGGTTTGTTTCAGTTAAGAAAATTATATTGCTTCCTACCCTTCCACCCTATTCCCTTACTTAAGTAGCATCCTGCATGGCTAAAGAAAGATGCCCAGGTAGAAAGCAGTTCTGAGAGGTGCTTCTCAGGGATCAGATGAACAATCAGGGAACAATGAGTCTCTCCTGGCCAGAACACCTCAGAGACCTGTCAGAGCTTGCTGGGAGCAGAACTTCTAACCCTTTCTCAAGATACACTATGAACTTTCCTCTGGTTTCACTAGTTTTGACCCTATTTTCCTCCTTAAGTCAAGGTTTCCCATTCCCATGCTCAGGGACACTGCACGCAGGAGGGCACATTTTTCCTTTTCTATCATGTCGCCGGACACTTTCTAGATCACATATTACCTGGCCACTGATACGAATCTAAATACTTAGCCCTTAAAACTTTCTAAAGCTCCATTTTATGTGAATATGCCTAAAGCCAGATATCAGTTTTATCCAGAAGATAATATTTAACACATAGACTATAGTTCCTTTTTCTTTTCAATGTAATCAGTTTTCCAAAAGTTGTTTTCATTGGGTGTTGGGTCTTTTTTTTTTTTTTTTTTTTTTTTTTTTTTTTTTTTTTTTTTTTTCTTATTTATTTATTTGTTTTTAAAACAGAGCACTTGAAAGTAATGCTTTCAAGCTTGAGATGCCTGTAGTCTAGTAATTCACATACATGCTGTGTATGGACACAGAGATACCAGAGTTAGCTCTCCAAGTGGACCATAGGAAAAAGGGCTTACAGGCTTAAGCACTGCCAGTGTGTTACGTATGCCTTGAGCAGTAGCTGTATCTGGGCATAGTATCTGGGCAGATCTGAGCAAAGTTAACATGTCATTTCCCTGGCTCCCACCATGTGTTGATCAAAGGGAAAAGAGTAAAGTATAACAACATCATTTCACCACTTAGCACTGTACAGATGTCTCCTTGCCATAAGTCTCATTCACAAGGTGAGATATGAGAGAAACCTGTGTAGGACCTTGTACAGACTTCATTTCATAAGGAGGTGAGTTATAATGTACACGAGGTATGATGCTGTTTCAGGGAAGCTAGTTCAGTGCTTGAGAACAAAACAGGTGTGGGTATTTCCCACTGAGGTACAGCTTTCCTAAATACTAAATTTGCCTTTCTTGGTCATGGCCCAAGGAGCTTGGTGATGCTCAAAGAGAGATGTGTACAATGGGCAAGCTGGGGCATTGCTCAAAGGGGACAGAATGAAGACACTTAGAATATGTCCTCATTTTCAGAAGTTTAAGTTTTGCTGAGCTCAGTATTCTGGAGTGCACAATCTTGGCACTGCATTAATACATATCTTCGCCAGTAAGTTTCAAAGTGATTAAAAACAGAAGCAATTTTCCCCTTGCTGTGCATTAAGGCAGTTGTGATTATTCTCAGGCTGTGCAGGTGGCACATTACTGTGCATAGCTGTAGCTAAAGGACATGCTGAATTCCTATGGAGATCTTCCAGTTCTGCTTTCTTCTTCAGAAGAGCGTGACATAAAACATATTTACAGGGTAAAGCTGTTGGCAGAACAGAAGATATAGGTAGAGCTTTTAAATAATAAACCTTGACATTTCCATTCTTGTTGGTTTCAGTAAGCCTCATACTACAGAAACACTTAGATCTCCCACTTTAATCAGTCCACATATTGAAACCTGAGGTATCTAGAGTGCCATAATTTTCATCTTAATTTCTCCATAAACAGTTAACCCTCTACAAGCTACAGTGCATTCTGCATACTTTCTATTATTTTTTATGAATGTATCTGGTGGTTAGATGGAAACTCTCCTTTGCTTACCTTGTATGAGCTGCACACTGAGACATATAGCCACTTCCTGCATCTCCAACCATTTCCATGCTCCATCTACTCTTCTCAATCACAGGCCAGCATACGTTCCTCCCCACCCAACTGTGGCCATCCCCTGGCTCCCCACCACTTGGAGGTGCTGCACATCCTAACTTCATCTTTCTTGCACACCCAGAATACAAATTTGTGTTACCTTAATTAATTGTTCCCAGATTTGGGGAGATCTGGATTATCATCATCCCTCCCCCACGATTCCAGCTCGTGCAAGGAAGCCACGAAGAGGGTCTTCAGTCCTGAACACAATCACACATTTCTGCTCCCAGCTTCAGCACAAGCACACCAGCATGAATGAGCCTCGGAAGGGTGGCATGTATTCATATGGGGCTCTGCCTCCTTGCTGTGACAAAGTTCCCACCAGTGTTCTACCAGGGTTGGCAGCTTGGTGACCCTGCAAGATGCAAACCCAGCCAGTTCTGTTCAGCCTCAATCTTTGATTAAGAAATTCCTCTTGGAGCCTATCAAAACATAATGAGCTCTGCATTTAAATGGGATCATGGCAGCCAAAAATACTGATAGGCCAAGAATCATCAAATTAACAAATGCAATGACGCAACTCTGTTTTGTAAACATGCTGTATGCAGCTAAGCTCCCATGAAAAACCACAAGGCTGTAAAAATGGAATTGTTTATTCTTCCATTACATTCAAAGACACTCATAAAAATAAAGTAAATAGACTGAGACTAAAGGATTCCCAAATAGCAAGAGAAGGAGCAAACCTGCAAATGGAAAACATAAAGAAATACGTGACTGTTTTCATTTTTGATATCTGTTTCTCCTTCTTCTGCTTCTCAATACATCAAAATATTTCAGTGATAATTTTCATGCTGAAAAATCTCAGATGGCATTTCTAAAGAGAAGAACTGTTGCCCACGGCAGCATGTATTTTCCTTAGTCATGCTGGCTGGGGGAGAGGAGCAGTGTGTTCTGAGGAAGGATTTTCCCCCCTGCAGGCTGCCCTGGTGACTCCTCACAATCTGTGTGCAAGATGAATCATGCACAGAAGCACTAAGAGAACAGAGAATCTTCCCTTACATATGAGCAGCCACCTTCATATGCCATCCTTAGTTTACAAAGCTCACAGGTAAACAGGCTGTACACACATACAGACCTGTGCATTTCCCATCTTGAGTATGAAGAGGATGGAGTAGTGAAGATACAAGGTTATAAGCATCATGAGCAGGGGCTCTGACTTTAACAGTTTGCCTTGCTTTTCAGCTCCTTTCATATGCTCCTAAATTTTAAAGCATTTTCCAGTTCTTTTGCAAAATTTCTCCCAGCAAATCTTTCAGTTTTTTCCTACTATTTTTTTTTTTGTTTTCCCAGAAGCTTTCTACCTCTTTTCTCAATCCTCTTTGTGCCTTTGTTGTTGAAGGCTGACCACGTTCACAGTCCAGACCCTGAGGCTCTGGGAAAGCTCCCTCCTGGCTAACTTACTTGCTCTCTCATTCTCTATAATCCTTGCTTTTCACATGACTTGAGTTTTTATCCCTATAATTTGTCTTGCCTTTGTTTGACTCATCTACCTTTCCTTACAAGCAGTTTAGGGCTGGGAATGAGGCTTGCTCGATCCATAAAAGTCTGCTACTATCTACGTTCTTTTAACCAGCATTAACTCTTGCCTCTACCTTGCTCTGCCTCCAAGACTGCTTCAAACTTTTCTCAGTCTAGGCCAGATGGAAAATTCCTTTGACACATTCAGATTGCAGAAAGGATCTCCCAGAAGTCCTCAATAACCTTTGTCCTGGTGCGCATCTCATCCAGCCTACACTGCAGCCCAGGGCATTGGAGGATGCTTTGTGTACAGGGTCATTTTCCCTTCTAAACTTGGAACGAATAAAGGGACAAAAATTGGGTAAAATATTACTATATACTTAGAGAATCCCATTCCCTGCTGACAGGAGTATTTTGTGAGTCATGGTTATTTTCTTTTGAATACTGAGCTTCTCTGAGCTGATTAAGTGGAATTAACAACATCATCAGGAAGACTCACAGCTCCCCATTGCCCTGATCCCCATGGTTCTTGTTTTACCTCTCTTGCCTTTTGGAACACTTGAAGAATTTATTAATGAGGCCCAATTACAGAAAATTGGGGCTTTATAATCAGCTTCCTGGCTGATGCTGGAATGGCTCTTTAACTCTTTGGGAAGTTAAGACAAACATCAAAATGCACCTTCCCAGGTATGCTTTCTCTCCAAAACGTGCAGAGCAAGAGATGTCCTCAGAGATGGCCTGTTCTCCCAGTGGGGCACCACAGCTGAGTGGTCAGTTTGGTGCTGGTTTTGTGAAAAAACTATTACAGACTCCTGATGCTTCTCAACAAGCTCTGGGTGGGAAGGAAAGCGTTTCAATCAACTGTCCGATTACTGCCCAGCACTGTGTTTATTTGATCGAATAAGTGTAATGATGTGAGAAGCAGGGATGCCCAGGAAGATTTTGTGCTGACTCTTGACTGCAGGATTTTGCTGAAAGGCATCGAGTCCTGCCACAGACTTTGTGGATTCAGGGGAGCTTCTTCAGTATTGATTTTAGCATTCTGAAAGAAGCTTTGAGCTCTTTTCACAGAAAATAAAACAAAACAAAACTAAACTAAACTTGAAAGTGGCCAGCTGCTGCTGCAGTGCTGAGGGCCAAGAGGTGCCAAGGGGTTCCTGCACCAGTAAAGCAACTTTCTTGGGGTAATAGGAAGTTCCTCTGAAAAATCAAAACAAACCGGTGACTTCCATAAGCAACTGAGCTATTATCGGCTGAGTTTTGGTGTATGTATAGCTATACAGCTGAATGAGGGGAGGAACTGGTTGATCCCTGGTCCCGAGGACTCGTAAAGCATACTCACTGTATACCACCAGATGCATCTGAAACAGAAAAGTCATGCCAGCATAATGCTTGTCAAGGAATCTATATGATACAATTATTAGTAGTAGTGTTTTGAGGGTTTTTTTTTCTCAAGTAATTTTCAAGTGGTTGAAAATAATGGTCAGATTTGCATGCTCTTTTCTTTTCTTTTCTTTTCTTTTCTTTTCTTTTCTTTTCTTTTCTTTTCTTTTCTTTTCTTTTCTTTTCTTTTCTTTTCTTTTCTTTTCTTTTCTTTTCTTTTCTTTTCTTTTCTTTTCCTTTCCTTTCCTTTCTTTTCTTTTCTTTTCTTTCTTTTCTTTTCTTTTCTTTTCTTTTCTTTTCTTTTCTTTTCTTTTCTTTTCTTTTCTTTTCTTTTCTTTTCTTTTCTTTTCTTTTCTTTTCTTTTCTTTTCTTTTCTTTTCTTTTCTTTTCTTTTCTTTTCTTTTCTTTTCTTTTCTTTTCTTTTCTTTTCTTTTCTTTTCTTTTCCTTTTTCTTTTTTCTTTCTTTCTTTTTTTTTTTTGGTGTTAGCATAAAATTGAGTATAACATATACTGTTTTACATGTCTTGGAGTAAAGAATGTAGACACTGATGGTGCAACACCTTTGGGATAGTGTTGAAGGACTCATAGGCAGGGAGGAGCCAAGTATAGTGAGAACAGCACATTCATCCTGAGAACTGCCACTGGACAGTTTCCTGAGTCAAGGCTGGCTGTTTTCTTGGGGAGAACTGGCTTGGGTCATAAGAGGCAAAGCTAAGGGGTGACCAAAGACATAAGCCATATGGATGAGCAGAGGTGCCCACCATCTAAGTTCTCTTTTGTCTCATAGTATCTAATAGTATCTTATTGCATGAATGCACTTAGCATTTGGATGAATTTTATACTTCAAAACTGATAACCTTATTGTTTTCTGAGACTTTACTTGCCTTCTGAAATGTTTCACAAATTGTTCTCCCATTCAACCAGCTACCTGTTCCAAGTAGGTCCATTTTTAACTTGCTGAAGTTTGGTGCTCCGTAGTACATGAACATAATTCTGCTTTCATCTGAGATAAGCTTTTGTCAAAGAGACAGGTGTAGTGAAATCTGAAGAGCCTGGTATTGTCCTGGCATATAATTCCTTGTATATGGCAGCATAATTTGCAATGATAACAAGAAACATCTATTTTCCCTCCTTCCTCCTCAAATATGGCAAAGAACTGGAAGAACTCCACATTAAGTGGATTTCTTAAGCACAGAAATCATCTTTGAACTGGGCTGTCAGTCATTGTACTAGGTGTCATCACAACCTCACAGAAAACTATGGGGTCAGAGTACAAGACCTATCAAAGTGAAGGCTCCTGTACATTCAGATGAGGAATTGGCTCTGCTCTTTAGCAACTCAGCAACCCCATGCCAGTGAACTACTGCAACTACAGCAAGCCAGAGCTGGGAGGGCTGGACTTGGATGGTTATGAGAAGCTGATATCTGTAGTGTTGCACAAACTGCACAACTCATGAGCCTGCAGATCCTTTCAGCTTGATAAGGCCCTTTGGGATTTACAGAGTGATTAGAATTACTGAGAGTTATGTCTGTTCGCAGGGGAGAATATACTGTTCAGACTACATTACTCATCGTGTTAGTCAACATATTGAATAACATATGTTTCCTATATTTGGTGAATGATCCAATACTTTGCACTCCCATCCAGAACAATATGTAAACACCATCAGCTTTACTTTTTCTATTATAAAAGCCCCCAAATAAAAGCCTCGGTGCACCGCAAATTGATTGAGTAAATTTGCATTTATATTTTAAGCATAATCTGTTACAAGACATGCAGTGGGAAGCCAGATTAGCAGTATGCTAGCTGATAACATCTAGATCTATCAAGTTTGTGTATTCTAATAGTAGGTATATTTATTTGACAGAGGTGGATTCCAGAGGATGAATAGGTTAAAACAAATGATTGTGTTTAACTTCAAGAACTTACGTAATTCCATTGGAACCAATAGGACTATTCAGGTATTTAAAGTAAGCATATACATATTTGTTGGCATGGTTGCTGAACTACTGTTGTTGTAAAGAAGGAGTAACAATCCATCATCGTCAAATGTAATATAATGCTGGGGGCTACTTACATTGGAGAGAATGGCAGAACTCTCATTGTTTTGGAAGGAAGAAGGAACAGGCTCTGAAACTGAAACACTAAGCTTGAGTAAACAAAACATATAGCAAAAGCTCCTCATTAGAAGTATTTATGATGACTGTGGAGCCTGGGAGTCTTTGGGGCGTGGAACATCCAAGGTGAAGTGGTGCAGAGTGCAGGGTTTTCTGAAATTAACCAGTTCAGTGCACAGCTGTGGAGGGCAGCTGGGGAGTTTCTCCAGGGAGCCCTAAGGCATAGAAATCATGCAGAACTTCACTCATAGTTTGAACCATTACACTGGCTGCTGATGGTGAGCTTTGTGCAATCTTGTGGATCTCGGCTAATGATGAAAAATTACTATCTTATCTTTGAAGTTTGGTGCAGTCCAGATACTCAGGCATTTAGATCCATCTTTTTCGACATGTTAAATTCCACTGTTGTGATGGTGGTTTGGAGCACATCCAAGTTAAGGACAGCAGGGCAACGATGGCTTGGTTTGGCAGAAAACTGACTTTCTGGCCTTAGGTCAGGCCAAGGCTCATCAGTGTTCTTGGTGAGATGCAAGTGAGTGGACATTCTCATTTTAAGCCTCGCCTCTCTATTTCTTTTCTCACTAGCATAAAGAGGGGGTGAGAATAGATCTACACTAATTTATGAAAGACCAGCCTTCTACATTCATCTTTGCACTAGTAAAACAACTGAGGTTTAACTGTTTTTAGTGCACTTTTCTTCAGTGTGATTAAGACCATCAGAATCACAGGCCAAGTAAGGCCATTAGCATCAAAATGCTGACTCTGAGTATGTGGATATTGCTGCTTTCTTCTGGGAAGGCATAAACAGCATTAAAATAGTTCTCTCACCTTCCACATGTCTACTGCTGGAACTTACTGACTTTCCACAACAGTAAAATTAGTTATATTTCGTTTCAGTGTTACTGCCCTGGTGTTTCTAGAGCAGTGGTTCTTGCCCTTTTCAGAGTGGGGAACCTCTCATCTTTCCTGACACAGGCTGAACCCCATTACATATGTCGCACAGGTAATTATCATCAAACTATTGGGTGAATTTGCATTTACCATCTTCTTTCTTACCTACCTTCAAGCAGGCATATCCCTTACTACACAAAGGCTTCTAGTTGAAAATGGTAGTTATGGTAAATTCTGAGATTTGTGTCATGAAGAAACACAAGTTTGCAAAGGAATGTTCAAACATAAACATAAAACCCCACTTTCACTGAAAATCAAATGACTGATTGTTCTGTTACTCTGTATCAATAAGAAAAAGTGGAATGACCAAATAAGGGATAAATAAACTGAGAGTCATTTGAGAATATATGAATTTCACAGATGTTTCAGCTCAGAACCCAAAGAGTATCATTTTTGTCTCATGACTGCAAAGGTTAAATTAGCAAAGTTATTTATATGCAACACAAATATTTTGTACCATAAGTATTTTGCCCATCTTCTTTCAACACTAGATCCTCAAATTTGCAATTGGTGTAAGACTTATTTCTCAATTAAAACATAGCAACTATTGTCTAAGACTTTGATCTATACCTGCTTGAGATCAGTAAACAGAGCACTTAGGATAAGGTACAAGAAGCCAAGTAGAAGAAAATAATCTAACAATCTGCTATGGGTATATTTCCATTCCAAGGGTTTCCTCATTCCTTTTCAACTCAAAGCATAAATGCTTGCACTGCTAATGTATTTACTTAGTAAGTTTTGTGGTCTATAATGGTCTACCCAGAGGAGTGCCTTTAATGCTTTTGAATTCATTCAGCTTTTGACTTCAGGGATATCGTATGGAGGCAAATTCAATTATGTAAACAAATAACTTGTTTTGAATTTATATCCCTTCACTTGAACTGCACAGCATGACATTTCTTTATCACAATGTTTTGAATGCTTTTCCTTTTTTTTTTTTTTTTTTTTTCTTTTCTTTTCTTTTTGTGGCAGAAAGACCAGAATAGCCACAAATTCTCTAGTGAATTTCTCAGATTTTTTAAGACTAATTAAGAATCCATTACATACAACGTATCTTATTGCTGCCTACTGCATCCTGAATAGATACAGTGTGGCTCACTCAAATGTTAAAAACATGATACAGAAAACATTTCACCAAAGTCTAGCAAGCATTTCACAATTATCAGTCTGGCTCATGATAGAAGTCTCTGGTTTTTAAAACTTGACATCTCTGAACTGTAAAAAGAAACTTTTAATAACATATATATATATATTTCCAGATAAGTCCTAAATACTCTTCCAGAATACTTGGATGAATATTAACTGGTCTTGATAACCTGTTTTTGACAAAATTGTTGATTTATTGCATCTGCTGTTACTGTAGTGATTGCCTTATAAAGCAGTTCTCAATCTTTAACACTCAAAAAGAGAAGATGTGGGAGAAATACGATTTTTGTCAGCTGCATTTTAAATATTTTTATTTCCTACATCTTAACATGAGGACTTTTGGACTTGTTTTCTTCTTTTTCTGTAGTGCGGTTTTTCAATGCTCATTTCAGTTTGATCCCTAAAAGGTATTTTTGGTCAATTTTATCTCAGTAAGAGACACAACCACCAGGTGAAAAAAAAAAAATAAAGATGTATATGTTGCTTACGTTTACAAATCTGGTCACATTATAAAAGAATAACATGCACTCATAGCACGATGGAAAACTGTCATACCTTTCATAATAGCTTAAATATTCTTTAAACTAGCAATTGACTGTTTAATAACTGCATGTGCATAGTAAATAAATTTTGTTTATCATTTTAATGATTTTTTGTGAGAGAACCATCAACTCTCATCTGTCCAGCAGCTTTTCTCTTTTCCTACTTCAGAACAATTCTTTCCCTGAATATCAGATTTAGGTTGAATTGGCTTATGTAATTTCTTAACTACTACCACAGATTTGGTCATGTAGATAGCAGGTCCATTATCCTGAAAATAAAGGATTTCTTCCTGGTGGGAAAGTGAAAAGAAGAAGTGAAGTGAAGAATATAACCAAGCATTTATGAGTTTTCTTGGCCTCGCATCCCCCCAAGAACAGAAAGGTGAAGGTACATTGTCTGCATGTGTCTGATGTTGTACTGCAATGTATGTTCTTGAAAGACATGATCAGACATGATGAGAGTAGAAGCTGTTTAATCCAAAAAAACTTTTGTGTGGATCCCGCCTAAAACATCGCAATCTGTTTGTTCATCTGCTAATGGGAGAGGCTACACCATTAAGAGAAAAGAGGCTTTTTGCATACATGCCATAACTTGAATCCTGACAGCTTTTCACAAACAGTGCAATACGAAAATTGCTCCTAGCTTTCACGAGCATGAAATGTTCTGGAGTTTGCCAAAGACGTAGCGTGTCGAGTCTGTCTTTCTCCTCCTTTCCTTGCAATCTCTTTTCTCTGTGGTGAAGACAGACTTCTGATTAATGCTGTGAAAAGTTCCTTGGAAGACCTTCAGCGAATCACTGGGACAGGCTGTCACTGAATCAATGAGCTCTGGATTAGGAGCCAAATCTCCCAATCCCCACTTGCAAAATGTGAGATAAAATACTCCTTTCCCATTCCCATTTTATTTTTTTTCCAGAGCAGGGACTGATTCCAGGGCAATCATGTTGACAGTGAAGTTGCAATGTCTTTTTATATTTTTGGTAGAATATGGTAGCCTGAGAGCCATGTTACGCAGTACTTGAACTTCTAGGATCCTAAGCATGGCTGTAGCATTATAGATGTTAATACACTGTATGTTTTTGCACAGTGTCACACACTTTATTTTAAAGCAAGCTAATTCTACTGTAACGTAATTATAACAGTGTTTTGTTTTGTTTTTTCTTTTTTTTTTCAGGGAGAGAGATAGAAGTAGCAGAATGCCAAGGCTGAAAATGTTTTATTTTTTACAACACTGAGAAACAAATGAAAAAATACACACAATACATCTATTTTACTTCTTTGTGTGCCTTGCTTTGAGTCACTCTTGTGGAATTTGTACCTGGCTATGCAGGTTTATTATGAATACCTTTTTTGGTGACAGCAAACCTGTCTTGAGTAAAAGTACACACAAACAGGAGAATCTTTGCATCAGGTAAAAAAACTGAAACAATTAAGTACATAAATACAGCATGTTTAAGAAAGTTTGTTTCTGTGACTGCTTTTCATTATGTGAAGCCCATATGTCACCTTGTGTTTACATTCAAATTGAAACGTCCCTTTCTGGGGTGTTTGATTAGCCAGTCTAATGTCCAGTGTCCATCAGCATCAGCACCATGATACGTGTTTTAAGTGAGTGGTTTGAGAAACATTTTGTTTCCAGTTGATTGTTGCCTGTTGACAACATATGGATCCCATGTTTGATGCTGGACTTGGAATTCAGAATCATTTCAAAGATTAGATTCAGGTTCAAAGGCACCAAAGTCTCAGAAAAAACCTTCTGGGAGTTCAGCTCCAAAAAGGGAGAAGACAGGAGCTTTTCCAGCTCTACTGAGAGTGCTTCTGACTTGGGTCAATGGAAACCCAGTTCAGGAAGGATAAACTGCTCCATGCTTGACCCAAGTTCAGACGTGGGAAGGAAGGGGATCTGTCAAGTCAGTCAAGTGGAATAAGGAAGGGTGGGGGGACTGTGAGCAACTCGACTCAATAATCACTGTATTCTTTTTTTGCCTACCATTAGATGTCTGCATTTGTACTCTGAAATCTTTGGGTGGACTTACCTTTAGCCAAACCTAGAATTTCAAATGCACTGAAAGCTAGAAATGTGGCTGCCTTTTTAAAACTTTAGATGCACCTTTTCATTGCTTTGAACAACCTGCAGCTTTTTCATTTGCTTTTATTTATTTGTTTGTTTAAAATAAATTCCTCTCTTAAACACAACAGCTTTTAAATAAATTGGCCTCAAAGACTGTTTCATCATAATGCAAACATTCACATCTCTGCAGAGGATTATTTCCTTGCTTCTGCAGTGCTATCCACGTGTGTTGGCCTTCATACGTTATTTTAATTTATGATCCTCAGTGTAGCCACAGGCACTGTGCTGCTGGAACAGAGAGTGGTTTTACAGAACAAACATCTGTGGGGGTTTCCAGATGTGGGAAGAATATGGAAGTGGGTGTTATCTCTCAATGGGAAGGGAGGAATGTGGCTAACAGCAGCAAGTATTTGGATATAACAAAGCATGTGAGTAAAATGTATCTATATTGTTCCCTTTAGAACAAAATAAAAAGAGGAAGAAAAGGTAAAGAATATCTAGCAGTGAAGATCTATTTCAGTAAAAGATTGTAGGACTGGACATAGCATTTTGTCCCTACAATCTACCTACTTCTCTGTTCTTCCTTTGGTGTTTGTCTGCACTAGACATGTTCCTATGTGTGTGTCTATGTTCTACAAAAGCCAATGAAACCCAAATGTGCTTGAAATTAAATAAATATTGATATGTTGAAAGTTTTTCTTCATTAAATCCCACACGAGGGTTGATTTTAAGTGAGACAGAGTAAAAAAAGAAAATGTACATGACAGGGAAAATTGGCCATGTTTTTATTTTTGCACACATATTGTCCACAACCTGAAAGAGTTCAAAGCACAAGGAGGGACTTTCCCCTGGAACTTCCCATGTTGACACAGCTGTGTATGTCAGAAGCAGATAAGTACTCATATAAGCCACAGAAACATTGTAGGAATTGGTCCTTAATAACAAAGGGAATTAAAAATTCGTTCATTTAGGATTAAGTAAAAGGAATTCTACCTCTCTTTTAGCTTCCCTTGACTAACGCAGGTCACACTTCTGCTGCTGCATCTTAGGCCATGCAGAGTATCAGCTGCCAACTGCAGCTACAGAAAGTGCCTCCCTCCTACTTAATGTGTAGTGGGTGCCAAAGGGAGTCTGGCTAAAAGCCTTTTAACAAATAATTAAATGCAATATCTGTTTTCTATCAGGTTTCACTTGATGTGAAACTGCCCGAGAGATGTGTTTACATATTCACAGCACACATGAAAAGAAAATCAAAACAAGGCAGAAACAGATAGCTGGGAGAAGACATGTATGAGGAACGTACTGAGGTGGGCTGAAGATTAGACAAGCTTGTGAAAGTGTGGAGAGTGCCTGTTATGCACTGAAGCAACCCAGCAGATGCAAGGCCTCTCCCTTCCCACTTTTTTTTTTTTTTTTTTTTTTTTTTTTAAGTTATTTTATCCTTGTTTTGAGCTGCTGCGAGGACCTTTGGAGAATTTCTCTTGGCCCTGTACATATCTCTGCTGAGTGCAGTCAAGCCTTGGAGCTTCTGCTCATGATGAGTTGCAGAGTGACAGAATCCAGAGTGAAGCCACTAGTGTTGTGCAGACTTGGCCTGCAAGCTTCAGATGCTTAGATTAGATCTTTTTCCCTGTCGCAGGTGTAGGATCCGGAGCTGAGCTAAGACCAGTTTGGACTGGTGTGCTTTTCAAAAATATCTGAAGTGGTGCTTCAGGTCCACTTAGGGCTGGGCATTTGTCATTAGCCTTGCTGCACTCTCAATTGCTGAAGACATGAATATATTTCAACCAGAATGAAATCTGCTCATTTTGAATCACACACTTCCTCACTTCAGTTCTCTAAAATGTCATTTTGATGAAGCAAAGACCTGAAACAGGAAAAAGGCAATAGCTGTTGTTTATTTCTCTTTTCTTTCTCAGCATGAGGAGATTTTTTGGTCTCTACATATCATTGTGTCTCAGCCTCCCAGCACAGCCCTGGTCTGTTTATCTCTGCACGTCCTGGTCTGAAACAATTAACAGTTTATCTGAGCCAAAAACAAACAATCCAGCAAACAAACAAACAAACAAAAAAACACCCAAGCAACCCCAAAACCAAAAAACCTGAATGAAAGAGAAAAAAAAAAAAAAAAAAGGAAATTCTATACATGAAAAAGCTTTGAAACCTGAAAGATGATCAAAGAATAGTTCTCTGATCTTTCCTTATTGCTGTGAAAGAAACTGAACTTAGAATGAAAGGGATGCATGTGGTTCCCCTGTCCTGTATTAGTAAACGCATCCTTTCTAAGTCGACCACGAGGATGCAACCTCAGATAGGCTACAGGCTTTGAGTCTGAAAACCCAAGTCTTGGGTGGATACATTCGTTTTCTACTAACCTGTTAAAGCATATTTTGTGGTCAGTGATGGTATTTTCCATGCAAAGAGCTCACTTCTTATGGTGCTGTTTGTTTATCCCCAGAAGTGCTTTCCCTTCTGCTGCACCATCTGTCTGTTTGTAAAGCACAGAGATGCTCCTCCACTATTTTATTTACTACCTGCTTTGGAAAAGATTAGGTTTCATTTTCACAGCATTTCTGTGACTTTTTGATGAAGTCCTCCCAAGGTGCTGGAAGGTGAGCACCTCATGTTACAAGAAGATAAATGAAGTTATGGAGTACTAAAATTCTTGCTCCAAGAAGCAGGAGAAGGACATCTGATGCTGGGGTGCATCTTAGAAATAAACATTGTGGCATTGGTCTCAGAAACCCCAAATTCCTGTCTCTCCCCAGGTGTCTGTTAGGGTCATTGGGTAGCTGAGTGATGCAACTCCATCTCATGCTTCAGTGCCTTGCTTCGTGTCCTATTTATATGTAAACAAAATAGTAGAAAAAGAGTATTAACAAAGCACTTTGAGGTTGCATTTGACTCCTCCTTTCTGAGCTGAAATGTGTTGCAGTAAGTCGCCGTGTGTCTGAGATTGTTCCTGAGGGTTAGGCACCACTGCTCATGTTATGCAGACTATTTCTGCTGAAGGATGCAAGCACTGCCTAATTATACAGCAGAAAAGTAGCAAGTGTGCTAGCAGTAATCTACTGCAGTTCCTTCAAAAAACAACTACACCCATGGTACAGTACAACTGAATTTTCAGCCAGGCAGGAGAAACAGGAAACATCAGGCAACAGCTAGAAAAACCCACCAAAAGGCATGTTCAGGGGTGATTTACAGCAGCAGTAAAAAATTCAAAATCTGAAAGACAACATTAGAGTTACTTATACCGGAGAACCCAGACTCTGCAATTTTGGATGGCTGTCTTGTGTTACTGTATGTAAACCTGTATGTGTACTGCAATGGTACAGTCCTAGGAAAGCCTTGGTTCACCTTTCCAATCAGCCCAGAGAACACAATAGCACCATTTTAATCTGCACCAAGATTAAATCTGAGCACTCCAGATCAGACTTTTCCTTTCATTGAATGTAAACAATCAAATCTCACTCTGAAGCCCTTTCCTGCTTTACTTAGCTACAAGCACTTACATTTGCTTTTCTTTAACGAACACACTCTCACTTAAAAGATGCTTTAAATGGAAGTAGATTTCATGTTCAACAGGATGTATCTGAAAACCTATTTTATCCTAGCAGCATAGAGCTGGAGGAAATCTGACTTGAGAAACTCCAAGAAAAACCATTTTAAGCACTGAGGTCCGATTGTTATCTCCTTTACTCCTGTCTGAATTCAGAATACACCTACTGCTTTCTGCAGAGCTGGTTCAGGCTTTCATCACTGCAAAGAACATAAAAAGAGGTGTTTTGCTTTTGCAGTTATTTCTCATTGCAGATTCCATTCTTGCAGTTCTCTAGCTATTCTGCTCTTGCTCTACCTCCCAGTGCCCTTCCTCAAAAATCCCCTTTGCCAGCCGAGAAAATATGGGTGCTTGGAGGAGACCCAGAAGCCTTCCTGGTGCCAGGCTCCTGGCCTCACTACCTGGGCAAGCTTCCCACTGCTACAGGAAGCCACTTGTGCTCAGGGTGGGTCCTCCTTGCCCTTCCCTGCACAGTCAGGGGAGATGAAGGACTACGCCAATAATAGCAAAAAAGCAGCTTTAACCCTCTGCAGCTTAAACAGGGGGTCAGTGAGAGGCCACTTGTAATGTGACATCCCATGCGTGTTGCCTGACCTCCTTGTTTGGCAAACATCTTCCTTTGGGTGAGTAACTTCAGATAGGGCCTGTCAGCAAAAAAGAAATTAAAAAAAGCAGTTCACTTTCTAACTGTACCGCAGTGAGGGATGGGAGGCAAAACAAATAGAGGAGAAACTTACAAGGGAGACAGCCCCTCTAGTCTGTAAATAATTAAATGCAGAGTAATCCTAAAATGTATATGTTAAGAAAGCTTCGTTTGCCCCCCTCTCCTGCTTGGAGGCTAATTTAATCCATATCACAGTTTTTGCAAAGACATTCCTAATGCTATTGTGCTGCAAATCCTGTCTGATCCAACATTCAAATATTTATGTAAAGTGAAATATGTCTGGAAAGAAGTCAAAACAAAACAAATATGCCACACAATCTCATTCCCATATGTCCCTCCCTCCTCGTTTACATTCATATTAAACCCTCTACAACCAGATTTTGACTGCTAGTGGTGGTTAATGGCTGATAATTGCAGAGCCTGTTTCTTTGAGCACATGGATGGCCTTACAACTTGCCAAATAATTCAGTCCAGAGCTTTCAGGAGCTGCAAAATGCTTTTGCAACAAATTTTTCTCCCCTGTGCAAATGCATGCAGTAGTTTGGGGGGTCTTTATTATTTGTTACTACTGACAGCGTTATAAAGAGTTGGATTCTTTTGAAAAATGAAGTGGACATCCTTTTACTCTAGGGCCCACATACCGTATCCGTCTTAGCTGACAGATGCCAGTAAACTCAGGCTAGATATGTGTAAAATGCAGCTCTATGTAAAACTTTCGCACCGTTTGGAGACTTGCAGCTGTCCCTGTCCTCACAGAGGTATGGCTGACACACACCGCAGCTTGCTCCAGCGGATCCGCGACGCCAAGCGGTGCAAAGGATGCGTGTGAAATGTGCCACATTCACAACTGACTCCTGCGTACAACCAGAGGTGATGAAAGCCTGCAATTTCATTGACTTCAGTGGTGGAGAATGCTGCCAGGGCCAGTGCTTGGGGTGTGACAGGCTGTGGCTGCGGCCTGCAGTGTCAAGGGAGATGGGAAGCCTTGCACAGGAAAGAACCTGAGATCTGAAAATAGCTATCCTTGATGCTTTCCCTTCTTATATGGGGCCCTCAGCATTCAGTAATCTTTTGGGACAGGTCTCAGTGGGGAAGACAGTGCTATTCCCTTCACAAGGCCTTCCATCCAGCACTTATGCCTTATATGGGGCCATTTAAAGGATACTTTGCCCTTACACAGCTATTTCAAGCCCTTCAGCTGGAAAAGAGAGATTGCATCTGCCACTGCTGTGGAAGGTCTGGATGACCCTGCCTTGCAGAGCAGCCCCGGGGCAGCCATAAATCAAGGAAATGCAACATCCTGAAGTCAGAGAGGTGGCCACATCCTCCCACTCAGCAGTAGCAGAAGGAAAGCAGAGCAGAAACCAGAGCTGCCCCTGTGATGCTGTAATTATGATGAAGTGCTGGGGGTGACCTCAGAAGCATGAGGGAAGGGTACCTTTACAAGTGGACTCTTTATCAGAGTCAGATGTACTGATCTGCTCCTCTGGGACTATTTACAAGCAAGGGTGAGAGTAACTAAACTTGGGATCTATATAGCTTTAGGCATATTTGGGAGTAAGAAACCAGTGTCTTACTGAACATAAAAAAAAAAAAAAAAGAAAGAAAAAAAAAAGGTTTGAATCTGTGACACAGATCATGGTGAGACTGAAAGTGGTCACGCCTCATGCCTGACACAGATCAACTCTTTTTCTTCCTTCTTTCTCTCATTAAAAGCACATACAGTCATAGAATTACAAGGTTGGAAAGGACCTACAAGATCATCCAATCCAACCGTCCTCCCATTACTGTAGCTACAACAAGACACTAAACCACATCTTGTAGCTCCTCATCCAGACACCTCTTGAACACTGCCAGGGATGGCAACTCCACCACCTCCCTGGACAGGCAATTTTACAGTTTTGGCTATATTCAGTTTTCCTGAGTTCTCCCTTCTTTTAATTTGAATCAGGAACATGACACTCATGTATTTGTGAGTTTCTAAGGAACCACGAACACATGTCTCCCACCAGTCCTTTAATGATGCCTGATGGCCTCATGAGTGAGGACTTCATCTGGGAGAACACCTCAACTCCCATGAACAGGGAAAGGTGCCTTGTCCAAGCTGATTCTGTATTGGCAAGTCAGTCACGCCAAACCAGAGAGAGTTTGGTTTCAGATTTAATTTTATTCTTACCTGCGTACATCTCCTAATGGTGGATTTACCATAAACCAGTGACTGTGTGCATAGTTCAAAACTGGCTTTCAGAAGTCATAATTATTTTTTCTTTTCTGACTAAAATTAATACATACATTTTTACCACTAAGAAGCATCTAACTTTGTAATGGCTTTTAATAGGCTGGTGGCTGTAGAAATAGCTACTCACAAGACAGGTCTGAAACAAGATGTTAAGGATACACTTCGCTCCTTTCTCTGCTTATTGTGTGCAATTGTCTACAGTGTTTGGGCATAATCTGAAGCAGAATTTGGCCAAAGAAATCAGCATCCTTTTCAACCTGCTATTTTTTCATACATGCAAATGAATCCATTACCTAGTTTGTGGTGATATTCATAGATATTACTAGTTCTTGACAGTAAACACTGCTGTTTTCTGGGCTTCATGACCAGTCCAATTTTTCTGTTATATCTATGCCATTTAAAGTTGCTTTCTGTATCTGTTAATCTCTAAAGTGTTTTGTTTTGTTTTGCTTTTTTCTGTTTTCCTGGAAGCAGAACAGCAGCTCTGAGGAGCTCTGCTGCTCTTGGGAAGAGAGCTACCTACATAGCTGTGGAAATAAATGGGCTTGGGAAGGAGGGGAAGATGCTACCAGGGAAAAATTCCCAGTAGGGGAAGATTCCTAGGTGTAATCAGTTTGCTGATGGTTTTTGTGGGCAGTGCTCAATACTGCAAGCATGATCATAAATGCTAAATTCTGCAACTGCTTGACTTCTGTCAGTTCTGCTGTAGTTGTTGCACTTGTCCATATTGGGACACAACAGATAGTCCCAGATTGATACAGTGCAGCAGTTATAGACTGCTTATTCTGGAATGGGGATTGAACTGTCCCAACCTCCCAATAAATGATGCTTTATGCTGATCTCTTCTAGTGCTGCAATAATGCAGCACAGGCAGCAGGAAAGAAACACTAGAAGAAATAATGCATATAAAAACCAGGTAGGTCTCTTTTCTGAGGAAGATTTTCCAAGTCATTCCCAGATATTCCCGGATAGTTTGAGAGCCCTGCACAGCTGCTGACATTTCAGTATGGACAGAACATTTCCACCTAATTTCTTTTCCTGCATTTAACAGAACATTTCACAGATATTTTCATCTCTGAAACCTCTCTCTAGTCCTCTCGTAGTGAGGAATTTTAGTTCATTTTCTCCACAGAATGCATTATGGGGGAACACTTTTAATGTCCCATGAAAAAAAGCCAAGGTTTTCATAAAAGTACAGAACCCCAGTCTGGTTCAGGTTGGCAGAGGCCTCTGGAAGTTATCTGGTCCAACCCTCTTTCTCAAGCATGGACACCCAGGGCAGGTTGTCCACGATCATGTCCAGGGAAGAATGTATTTTTATGTAAGGATGTGTTTCTGTTAATTACTAGATCATCTTGAAAACAGACTCAACCACATATGAAATTTCACTACTTGGTAGATGAACAGTATCAAGACTAAAAATCTTTCATGTCGCGTCATTAGTTCTTTTTCAGCTGAACTTAACATATAATAATATAGTATTAGAAAACTACAGCTAACTTCAGTGGAAAAGCCAATCTGATGAAGTATTGGAAATGGATTTGTCTATGGAAAAGCTTATGCATTCTGAATGTAATTAGGTAGAAATAATTAGGAAAAAGAGGGAGAAATAAATTTCTATGCTAAGAATGTGTCAGTTATTTGCCTAAGCAGAATTCTAACTGGAAATCTGGGTGAGGTAAAGGAATATGTCTTCATTATTCCTTCTATATGCAATTATTAAATGGTTTCTTTTCTACACATTTAACTTATTAATCCCTCTCCTTTGGCACTCAATCTGCATTACTCAAATGGGAGTAGGCAGATTTTGAAATAGCAGCTCATAATTTTAACCCTCTTTTAGATTTTGAGAGTTTTGTTGCCAGGTGTGTCTTCTCGTTTTTTTAAAGCTCTGAAATTATTCTGATATTTATCAAGTGACTTAATCAGGATGCTTTAGAGGACAATACACAGCTGGCAAAATAGTTAGTGAAATGAAAAATCGTTATTTCTTCTATCAGGATTGCCCTGGTATAACTTCATCAACTACAGCAAGACTTCTTTTTCCAAAAGAAATAAAGAATATTCTGAAACTGCAGAGTTCAGAGTCAATGTGGCAAGACCAAAGAAGGATTAAGTAGACAAAACTTGCTCTCAGAAGCTGATACTGAATAACTCCTGATGAACCCCACACACACCTTTCAGGAATGAGATGATCAGCACCCATTCCAAGTAAGCTTTTTCTTTCTTTTTTAGCAGTGGAGGTACTAAGGAATTTTAGTGGGAAGCAAAATCCAGCAACAATCAAGGGACATTTGTTCAGTTTTTTTCAGCTCATTTATGGAGTCTCAAATTGTTGAAGCTGGAAAACATCTCTGGAGATTGTCTAGTCCACCACCCTTTCTCAAAGAGGAATTAACACACTACTGCATCCAGTCAGGCTTGAATATTTCTGAGAATAAAGACTTCACAACCTCTTCACAACCTCAGAGATATGATTTAGCAGAGAGCTGTTAGAGTCAGGGTACTATGGCTAGGCTGCGTTTCAACTTGATCTTTGAGATCTTTTCCAACCTGAGTAATTCTATGATTCTTTGGGAATCTCTTTCAGTGTATTATCACAGCAGCACATCCGTGTAATGTATTAGCCACTCTTCCCAACTTCATATCATCTGCAGACTTGCTGGCTGGCTTGATCAGGCCAATCGCTGAAGTAGGTTATCAGGTTTGTGAAGAAAGATTTCCTCTCCATAAAATCATGATGACTGCTCCCGTTTGACTTGTTGTTCTTCATATGTCTGGAAACAGTTTCAGGATCATTTGCTTTATCACTTTCCCAGTGATCAAAGTAAGACAGACAGACTGTCTTGTTTTTTCTCAGATCTTCCTTCTTGCTGTTCTTGAAGAAGACAGGAATGATGTTTTCTTTCTTCCAATCCATGGAAAACTCTCTCTATTGTCATTACCTTTCCAGGGGTGACTCTACAATGATGTCATTCAGCCTTCTAAGCAATGGTAGGTGTATCCCAACAGGCACCATATACCGTGCATGTTCAGTTTATGTAAGTGTTCCATAACCTGATACTTTTCCATCAAGGGTAAGTCTTCCTCACCCTGGACCTTCCTGTTAGTTTTGGAGGCCTGACCTTACCAATAAAGGTCAAGGTAGAAGGCCCTGACTGCCTTGTCTTTTTCTGTGTCCTTTGTCACCAGGTCAATCTTTCCACTCAGCAGCAAACCCATATTTTCGCTAGTCTTTCTTTTGCTGCTGAAGAATCTGCAGAATCATTTCATGTTGGTTTTCACCTCCCTCACCAATTTCAACTCCAGATGAGCTTTGGCTTTCCTAATTACATCCCTGCATGCTCAAACAGCGTCTTTGTATTTCTGCTGTGTTAATTCACAGAGTTTTCCCTGAACACCCATCCAACACAGTGCCCTTGAAGTATTTCTGTTGTCCAGATGCACCAGGATACATTTGTTATTATGTTTTTTTAGTATTAGAAAGAAACAGATGAAGTGGAGCCTAGACATATTCTGCTGAAGCCTGTGAAAAAGAGCCTGTCTTGGCCTGCACCTCTAGTATGGCAAACCATCATCCAAACATCAAAGGGAAGGAGAGAGGAACATATACAGGTAACTTTTCATTAAAATTCTCTCTTGTTCTTCACTTGACTCAAACAAGCTATTCATTATACTCTTCTGGCCTCCTGGTCACCTAAATGCAATCTGTTCTTGTGTTCATAGTGTTCTGCCTGTCCCTGGCACAGGGATTATGTGTAGCAAGGCAGCTAGAAAAGAATTCAGTTTCATCGTTTCAAAATTTCAAAGTTTCCTCAGTTAGATTTTCATTCTGCTTTTGGATAAAACAGAGGCTTTGTGTATTAAAGACTCAAACTAGCCGTAGAATAACATTTTCCACTTCCAATGTAATGCGTCATTTTTCTTTACCTTAGCTACTCAGGGAATCAAAACTAGAAACATAACACAACATTGGTGAGGTGATCTGTTTGCTCTATCACTGTGCCTGCATTTCCATGTGTTTTTACACTATTCTCTACTTGGAAATACTTCTAGATATTCCTATTTTTATAATTCCTACTCAACAGAAAGGTAATTTTCATGGAAATCCCCTGAACTGTTTGCATTCCTGTAGTTTCTGTGATGAACATTCAGAAGGTTCCCTCCAATTTATCAGTTTGATGAGGGGAAGGAGATCACATTCTCCAAAGCTCTGCTCATTCCAGACCCCCACATGAAATGTCAGTAACTGAGGAATGTGCAAATACTCACGATGAGATCACTTCCCATGTAAGTTTTAATCAAATTAGTAAATTGTACTGACATATGAATAATTCTTTAGAACTTTTTTAAAACTTTCTTTTGAGAAGAATAAAGGCAATCCACCTCTTTCTGTCCTGCTGATTTTGTTATCTGCAAGTTCATAAAGACAACTTTCTCAGTTTAACCTTAGCATTTGAAGACTTCCTTTGAATTCAATTTATTAGGGTTTAGTGGCTATTTCTCCTCTTACCTCGCCCTTCTGGAGAATCTTACAAGAACAAGACCTGGTCTTGCTTTAGAAACCAAGGAGATTATGGTCATTAAAGGCATTTTTTGGGTTTGACTCATTGAACTTATTTTAGATGTTCACTTCATGATGAAATTAATCACACCGTATTTGTGTTTTCTCCATTATCTATAATGTAAGCACGGTATAGACTAGATTTAAGGCATACTTCAACAGAGATGTCCAGCATTAGGTAACATTAATCCTTCTCCTATATAACCCAACTCAGTCTTTGCACTCCAGAAGACTTTATTCACTAATCAGTCTTACTAAATAATACTAACACTAGCAACAATACTGGATGCAGTGACAGTACAATGGCCAAATGCATACGTATTAAAATTCAGTAAAATAATTGATGAAAATCTATTGACATAGACAGCCGATCCTTTCCAGGTTCTTTCATCAGTCAATTATGTTTACTAGGAATGTTCACTTCAGGATCTCCAAAAGATCTCTCATCTAACTTTCAACGTGTAATTTACTCCATGGCAAACTTCACCTTAAGATCTGTAGGCATGTATATGAAGCCTATTTGAAGCTAAGATGACAATAAATCAGTTCTCTTTTGTAGCAGCAAAAATGTTAGTCTTCATTAGTCATTGACAAATTGTTCTCCATACTTCATGTTTCCACTTCTAATTTGGATGTGTGTAGATTCGTGAATGAATCATTATGGACTCAAGCACTAGTTTTGTATATTGAGCCTAATAATCTCTTAATTGATTTAAATTTAGTTGTAGGCACTAGGTTTTATCGCTTTTGTTAGAAAGTACTGTAAACTGCACTTTAACAAGAACAATTTTGCATGGAGTTGAAAGTGGATAAAAAGGGTGAAAAAAAAAGTCAAAAGACCGTGAAAGAGTAGAAACACCAACTTACCTTCTAGATATCATAAAAAGAAAATATTCTGTCTTCTGAGCAGCTGGGATATTTTTTAAGTGGACAGATTCTCTGCCATTAGAGGACACATCTTCATCAGCATAGGACGCACAGTAGCTCTTCAAATAAGAGGGGCAAAAGCACCAGACTTGGCGTGTCTGCATCAAAAATGCCAGATAAAACAACTGTTTTCCCCACATACCACCTCTTCCAAGCAGTTACCATCTCTGTATTTCATAACAACTTTCGCCAGTGCTCAGATGTCTGTCCTCCTCCAGAACAGGTGAAGAAAGTTAGGTTGGTAAGGGACTTCTTGTTGTCTCCTCCACTGGCCCTGTGCAAAGACATACCAGCACTTTATTCTTTCCCTTGAGAACTGTTCTCACCTGGTTTCAGTCTGATGGTTTGGAGTATGTTACACTGTACTAGCGTCAAATCTCAGGCAGAAGAGGCATCTACAATCTTCATTTCCATTTCTATTTCTCAGAGTCTGAGAACTCTCACTAGAATATAGGACTGCAGCAGACTCAGCCCTAAATAAATAACGGCCCTAGTCTTGGGACTTGGGAGTCAAAGAATTAGCAAGTTGGTAAACAAACATGGAAGTTGTGTTTGCATATTGCTTTCAGGCAGCACCATCTCACACCATGTATTTACACAAGAATACACCATGATTTAGAAGTTCTGTTTCTGTAAAAATTTCTATGGGTAGGCTAATTTATTAGGAAATGATGATCTAAGTCTTGGGATGTTTTAAAGATATTTTTATAGAAAGGTTGTGTCCAAAATATGTTGAGATGACCCCTTCTTTCATGAAAAGGGGAAATCAAAAGCAGATGAATTTTCTACTAATAATTTAACCTAGAAAAGGAGCTATCAATTATTCATTGTTAAGTCATGGTTACCAGAATGATACCAAAATACAGTTTTAATATAATAAGAGTAAAGCCATCTGCCTGGGCAATTAAGATGCATATCTGTGCTTTTTTTTCTTATGTAGTCAGTCTTTGCCTAACAGTAGGTCAAATAAATTCTGCATCTTATTTGTTATCAAGAAGGAAGCACTCAGAAGAATCATTGAATAAATTACAGAATAGCTTGGCTTCAAAGGGATCTTAAAGATCATCTAGTTTCAATCCTCCCATAAGCAAGGTTTCCACCCACTGGATCAGTGTCCCATCCAAACTGGCCTTGGACACCCCCAGGGAAGGGACACCCACAGCTTCTCTGGGAAGCCTGTACTTCACTGCTCATAAAATAAAGTTCTTCCAAATGTTTGATCTTGGTCTACACTGTTTTAGTTTTAAACCATTACTCCTTGTCCTATCACTGCACTCTCTGTTAAGGAGTGTCTCTCCAGCTTTCCTATAGGCCACTTTAGGTACTGAAAGACCAGAGTTCAGTCTCCCTGGAGCCTTCTCCAGGCTGAACAAGCCCAACACTCTCAGACAGTTTTCATAGGAGATGAGCTCCCATACTGGAGGATCTCTATTCACTAACATAACAGAGCCATGTACTGACCACAGTAACTTATATGGTCACAATAGAAACTGTCAGAAGTACAGATACTTTTTTGAAGAACGCCATCTAGGATGGGTGAAATTAATCAAAATATAGGTCCTTCTCTTCCTTGGATACACAGTGAGCAGTGCATATGACACATGAAATAAAAAACAATTCACATCATGCTTCTTTCGTATCAGTAAGTTCATTCTTGGTATAATGTTGATAGGTATTCTTGCCTAATCTTGACATGCTTCAAGTGGTGCTGTGAAACATGAACCCAAAAGCCAACTGCAAACATTGTCGTGGTCTTGCCTCTAGGACAATAATTCCCACAAAATGTAATGCCCATTGTGCAGCAATACTCAAGTAACAGAGTTTAGAAAGTGCATTAACTGGGATGCAGCAAGTGGGCTTCAGTGAAGACTTGTGCTCTGCAATTCTTTTATAGCTGGAAGCAGCATTACTGGAAATGTCTTCAGTTTATATCCCTGTAAACACATTTCTGTGTTAAGAATAAATGAACTGAGAGCCACACTCTCCCCCATGGCTGTTTGTCCAGTATGAGTCCATTTCATCTTGTGTGGGGCATTTGTGAAACAGAGCTGCCGAAGCATTTCCATGAAAGTCAGTGATTGCCTAATCCTTTGCAAGCATACTCGTCAGAAGTTAGACCAATTTCGGCTTCTCTTTTATTTGCGAACATTGCAGCAAATCTTTCCTTCTTGTTTTTGGTATCCAGCCCACTCTAATTCCAGTGACTCACACTGTGGTGAAAATAGGTTGTGTGACAGACAGAAATGTTGATTTTACTGTTTCAGAGATAAAAGAGTTACAGTTTGAGCCTTCTCAGTGTGATCCAAGATAGCAAGTGATTAGATATTTGCTGCATGGAGACTAAATACATACAGCTACAATGTGAGTAGTCATAGGAGAAGTGAGGATGCATTTTGCACTGACTTTTCTGATGAGGAGGGACAGAGAAACAAGGGAAAAGGGAGAAGGGGGTTGCATGTCTTTAGGTTTCCCTCAACTTCACTTTCCTTAATGTACAATACATCCTGAAATACATGCTGAAATGATTTGGAGAATGTACATCTGTTATGTATATGACATTTCAGGGCACTGATGATTTGATTCTGGAAGAGATTTTAGTTGGAAGGCCTCATTATTTGTCTTTCCCTTACTCGTGGAAGTGGAGTTGTGGTGAGGGAGAGTCTGTACAAGAAATGCCAGTTATAGTACAAGAGATCTCAATAAATTTATAAGAAAATGACATCAATCTCTCTCACTTCACTCTCTTAATCTTTAATTATTTTTAAACAATCTATAACAAAGGGATTAAAAACAATAAAGCTCAAAGGGAGAATAGATCTGTTCTGAAAAATGAAGCAACTAAATGAAACTCAAAAGAAAAAAATCTCTGCAAAATAAGGAAGACTGGGAGAGAGTTAAAATGTAAATAGAAAAGCTGATTTGGAATACTGAAAATATTTTGTCTAAATGATGTTCAGTTAAAAAAAAAATCAACTTTTGGACCTGTAAATTAGACTATTATTAGAGGCTACACATGAGCACAGAAGAAGTTTATGCAGCTAACACAACATCCTGCTTGCCAAGATCATCTTGCTCTAATTCTCTTGTCAGCAAAGCCACTTTATAGAAGAACAATTAACTCACAATTTGTTTACTTGATTTTATTTTCTTCCTAGCAATTTCATCATTTTAATATACTCTCAGCATTTTTCCAGCCTCAAAACACTAAGAAATTTGGTAGAGAACAAAATAAATGAAAACAAATCAATGCATGTGAATGGCCACTAATGTCAGTGTTGCTTATCTTGCTCTGTAAAACACTAAGCAGCTGCTGGCTTTTTGCAAAGAGGAAAAACAAAGCTCTGTTAGTATTCCTGTGCACACTTTGTTATTTCACTTAGCAGCTGATTTTGAAGGAAAAAAGAAACAGAACTGATCTGATGTCTTTCCTCTCAAGATTAACCCACATCCTTCCTAGGGCAGGAAGGGCAGGTGAATAGCACACAGGACATTTGCCACTTCTATGGCGTCAATTATCCTCTTTATTAGATGGCTTCACTGAGAACAACGGTAACAGTCTCAAGCAATGTAATTAGTTTGTTAGAGAGGATGCGAAAATCTGTTTAAATATTTTGGCATACGCATAGCAAGCATTGAAATACCCCTTCTGCAAAGGACTGTTTGCCCACTTGTGTGAGTAAAACTGCAGGAAGCAGTTGTCTCCTCCTCAGATGTGTGGTTTGCCCTCCCATGCAGAAGGGGAAGTTGCATCAGGTGGTAAAAGAACAGGAAAACAATGTAAAGAGGGGCTGGGCAGAGTACTGGCAGAGTGGGGGAAGCAGACTGAACAGGCAGACATGCAGCCTATGAATCCTGCACACCAAAAGAGCACAGCAGGGAAACATCTTTATGCCAGCCAGGCACTGGTGCCCTACCATCCTCTCCCAATTAGCAACTACCTCAGCAGTTGCATGATGACAAAGGGATAGTGTCCTTCAGCAAGTTTTCTGATGATACGAAGTTGGGAGGAATGGCTGACACACCTGAAGGCCGTGCTGCTATTTAGTGAGATCTGGACAGGCTGGAGAGCTGGGCAGTAAGAAACCTGATGAGGTTTAACAAAAGCAAGCGTAGAGCCTTGCACCTAGGTAGAAATAATTGCATACACCAGTACAGGTTGGGGGCAGACCTGCTGCAGAGGAGCTCTGCTGAGAGAGACCTGGGCGTCCTGGTGGACGACAGGTTGGCCATGAGCCAGCAGTGTGCCCTTGTAGCCAAAAAGGCCAATGGCATTCTGGGGTGTATTAAAAAGAGCGTGGCCAGCAGGTTGAGGGAGGTGATCCTCCCCCTCTTCTCTGCCCTGGTGAGGCCTCATCTGGAATACTGTGTCCAGTTCTGGGCTCCCCAGTACAAAAAAGACAGGGATCTCTTGGAAAAAGTCCAGCGGAGGGCCACAAAGATGGTGAAGGGCCTGGAGCATCTCCCCTATGGAGAAAGGCTAAGTGAATTGGATCTGTTCAGCCTTGAGAAAAGAAGACTGAGAGGGGACCTCATCCAGGTCTATAAATACACACCATCCAGGTGTGGGGGGCAAAGTGGTGAGGCCAGACTCTTTTCAGCAGTGTGTGAAGACAGGACAAGGGGAAATGGTCAGAAACTGGAGCACAGGAAGTTCCACACAAATGTGTGCAAGAACTTCTTTACGGTGAGGTGACGGAGCACTGGAACAGGCTGCCCAGGGATGTACTGGAGTCTCCTTCTCTGGAGATATTCAAGACCCGCCTGGACGCCTACCTGTGCAACATGGTGTAGGGAACCTGCTTTGGCAGGGGGGTTGGACTCGATGATCTCCAGAGGTCCCTTCCAACCCCTACGATTCTGTGATTCTGTGATGAGACCAGGGTGGTTTGGCCTTTTCTATCCTGACAGCTGATCCATCTGAGGTGTCCTGCCCCACCTGTATGGACCCACATCCCCTTTTTCAGCAGAGGAAAGGGAATGTGGTGAGAACCTGGGAATCTGCTCCTCACCCCTCACAATGAGAACATGGGTGCACATTATCTCAGGGACTTCGCTGTTTCGTCTTCAAGGTTCTCCTAGTTCTGAGTGGGAGAAAGCACTCAAGGTTTCCATGAAGTGTTGCTGTAAGCACCTTCCTAAATAAGCCAAGTTAGGAAACCATAAACCAAAGATAAGGCATTGTTAAGCCATGGGAAAACACTTTCAAGAAAAATTTTATCATCTGTCCATGGGCCATCATTTTTTGGAAGTTTCAATGAGCAAGGAAAGACACAGGTGATAACTCTAATTGTGATAAGATAACTCTAATTCTGCAGCCCTCTGCCACAAGTGGCTAACTCCCCGGTGATGGGTATGATGTGGCTGAGCAGCAAGTCAGGGTTGCATGAAACAGACTCTACTGACTCTACTCCTGACTCTGACAGTGTGGATCAGTGTCTTTAGTTCCTCAGGACTGGATATACGTAACACTATTTTGCTCTTGAGACCTATGAATGTCAGCCACCTCTGCCTTTGACTCATTAGCTGTGCCTGCAAACCCCAGACATGCAGTGGTAGGATGTCCCCCATGAAACCACCCCAAGCAAGCATTTGCATTTGAATGTTTCTGCCTCATTTGCATTAGGGAGACAACAGTGTTTGTTATCTCCTGGAATTTTTTTGCAGATATTCTTTCCTTAGATCTCTTTCATTCAGCAAGGGACAGCAGAACTGTGATAGCGCAATGTTAAGACACCAAGCATTCCTTTTGTTCAGTTTGCTCAGCTCCCACAGAAACTGCTTTCTGGAGGGGATCCCAGAGTCAGGAAGCTTTTGTTTACCTTCATATCAAGTACCGGTTATTAATATGGCACTATGGGTACACATATGTTTATAGTAGACCAGAAGTTTCTGTGGAATGGGCCTGTACACAGAAGTCAGTCAAGTCAGCTTTCACCACTTCAAAACCCTACCAAAGCAAGGGTGGAAGCGTTTATTTTGGGCATTTCCCAAAATACAAAAAAAAAGAGCAATAAAAATATAAAAGGCATATGGTGGTCTTGCGTCTGGGGATGCAGCTGAGGTTAAGCAATATGTATGTGCTTCACTTTTCTTTCGGAGGGAAATATGTTTATTCTTCGAGTATGTAAGAAAACTAGTGGTTTCCTGTTTTCAGACAGAGTTCAGATAATTATGTTGAAATGAAATATGCATTGCCTTATATCTGATAAAAGCAATATCCTAGGCAACATAAGGCAGTTAACTGTTAATTCCTCTACTTTAAAGTGCTTGTGGTTTGCAAACATAGAAGAAATAATGGCATGGCTTGCATTGGGAATCTTACCTGTCTCTGAAACCATTCGGATTAGGATGTTAGAAATAAGTCCTGGGGTACTAAAGAGATTTTAATAGCATGCAATTGAAATGGCCATGAAGGGAGAAAGGGGACACCAATTACACTATGGCACCAAAGTTTTAAAGGTTAATTGCTTTTCCCATCCCCCAGCAGACGGGTGTAGAACAAGATATTGTTCAGATACAATGAAAGAGGGAGGTAGCGGAGCTTGAACAAAAGCAGCACAGCATTTTCTCTCAGCTGGCCTCACGTTGTGTGCTTCTGCCATGGCTACATAAGATGAAGAAGGACAGTTGAGATGGTGTCAACTGAGAGATTTTTTGACTGAAACACTGGAAAATCTGTCTCTGTTTACTGATTCATCTTGGTAAATCTATTACTCTTTTAGTGCCAGAAAGGTCAGCTGGGGTTATCTGCTGCATAAGTACTATCTGCAGAGATTCCTGGGAGGGAGCTAAGCTTTTGCACTGTGTCTCCTGAAACAATGATTTTTCAGTCTTTGTTTATGAATCTGCCTATTATGACTCAGTTCTCTTTCTGCCCCTGTTCAGATGGCCCATAAACAACTTTCTAGATGGACTCACATTCCACTGCTCATAGAGAACCCTGGTTGAATATTCTTTTGTGTTATTTCAGTAGAAGAGGTGTATGTACAGCTTCTTTTCTTCCATAACCACAGATAGGACATTAAAGTTGTAAATGGATCAAGGTGGTAACACTAACTGGAATCCAAACAGAAGTCAGCATACTTGATTTCTTCTCTCTCTCTTGCTGTAATTGCATATTTCTGGGAGGATTTAGGTGAGAAAGATATACATAGTATATTAAATAATGTTTGAAAGAGCTCTAAATCAACTTAGATGCTTGCTATGTAAACAAGGCAACGTTTTCAGATGGCAGACCCTACAAATGACAATGTCTTCTGCCATGGATTGGTACAGATATTTATATCATGCCTAAGTTTTCTCACCAGAAACACATTTGGCATTTTATATAGTGGAGATTACCGTTTTAAATCTAAAAGTATCCAGTTCATGCTATTTTTTGTGATAAAATGTGCAATAGCACATCTGGCAGCTGTAGTCCTACTAGCGGTTTGGTATTGTGTTTTGACTATCCGACAAAATCCTGCTGGTCTGAACTTTTCACTGTTTGTCAGGTTTTGGAAACAAATAATTGCTAACTTCATCCTGGCTCACATGATAAAGTGACCATGTTCTGGTCCTCACTGCAATTGAAATGGTCATTGAAAACCGCAGCAGTGAATAGTAATACATATTGCTTCTTAGTGTGCAATAATTCATTTAGTTTGAACTCTTACAGGAGTGGCTTCAGCACACTGACATTTTTTGGGTATGTAAGCCAAGGAGACAGTACAGAACAACAAGAACAGTGTACTGCTGATTGCACCAGACTCATTAGAAATGGCATTTAAACTCTGCAAAATGAAGACTTAAGTCATTTATTCTGATCCTCAAAGGCTGTCAAATGTAGTTGAAAACCGAACTTTTCTTAGGGCTGTTGACTAACACGTCTACAATTACATGTTGTTGTTCTTCTTGTCTGAGAACTGAGCGACACTGGAGAAGAAATTAGTTGGAATGCAAATATATATGTTTATTTTTAATTAAAATCCAGTCTTCACAGCAACATTGTTTTTCTGGCCAAATAGTTACCTTTATGAGAGTTTCCAAGGAAGTGATATGATTTTGTATTTTTTTTCTAATTAACTTTACTCTGAGAAAATTTATTCTTATTTGTCAGGCCAAATACAAACTGTTTTTTAAATTGTTGTAACTGATTGGTAATTCTAGATAGCACTGATACTGGATTAATTATTTCATCTCATTTTTTTTTCCCATTGGGATAAAGGGAAATGCCTCTCCATGGGAGAGTTTCAGATCCAGGCAGTAATAAAACATCAGAAGTCTTTTATTTTTCTATCTTCTTACTACCAATGTCTTTGTAAAGTGTATAGAGCTATTCTGACAAGAGCAAGTCTCCATTTTCCTTCTACTATTTTAAAAATAGTTATTTTAAAAAACTAACATGATAGGACCAGGGGGAATAACTTTAAAAGAGGGAAAATTTAAATTAAACATCAGGATTAAATTCTTTACTCAGAGGGTGGTGAAGCAGCTGCACAGGCAGCCCGGAAAAGCTCTGGTGCTTAAAACCAGGTTGGATGGGACCCTGGGCTGCCAAAGCTGGTGAGGGGCAACCTGCCCATGAAGGAGGTTGGAATGGGTGAGCTTTGAGATCCTTTACAACCCAAACCATTCAATGATTCTGTGATTCTATGATTTGATCAATGAAATCAGTATGTGAGGTAATTATACTCTGTTATTTGTGATGTGTACTTCAGTATCTCAGCAGTCATTTTCTACTTATTGGATAAATTTTACTTTTCAGTAAGTATTCATAATTCTGCAGCTCTGGTCTTTGATTTGGTGCGCTTTTGAAGCACTGAAATAACAAGAATGAACAGAAAAGTTCTGAATTATGCTTTAAAGAGAGGTAAATATGGCTTAGACTTCTATTACTTGTCAGCAGAAATCAAAGCCACACTTCTCACCCAACTGTTGTGCCCTCAAAGGATTTCTGGATTTCCAAATCTAAAAGCGTAAGGAGCCTTGTGAGAAACTTTCTCAACTGGGTTTCATAGCACACAAAACCTTTAATACACTGACATATGCACAGCTCTTATTTCACTGCAATGAGAGCTCAGAATAGACCTTGTGGGAGAAACCCAGCTCACACCAGAAGTCTAGATGTGCCTGACTTGCATTAAGAAACAGCACAAAATTGTTTCACATTGCGGGCAGCACATTCTTCCACAATGCTGGTGGTGGCCTGCAAAATGCCATCATCTCCTGCAATCAGCTATCTGTGGCTGAGAGCAAAGCTGCTCTTGCTGGGATTGCTGTCAGCCATCTCTTCTACTGACTACAAGTGGCATAGTTTCATCCTAGCACAGCAGCTTTCCTTTGTATCTGCATAATACTAGCAGGTTGTGAGTTGAAAGTATAGTACATTTTGCATGTATTTTCATCACTCTTCAGTCTGAGATGCTGACTGGGTTTTCAAAGCTTTGCATGTAACAGTAGGTTTGATGGGATCCTCAGGCTAAAGATCCCTGCAACACTTTTCCTTTCAATCAAAAGCTGAAATTTGTTTCAGGTATCTTTTCCTCAGTTATTTTTGTCTAGACCAATTGAGGTTTTGAGGTTCTGAGGTTTTGTTTTGGATTTGCAACAGTTTAGTTATTGTCCAGTAAATGAAAAGCTGAATAAAGCATAATGCTTTCACTTTGCAGGGGGCTCAGTGTAGATACATTCTTTGTTCTGAAGGGCAGAACCTTCACTAGATGCCCCACTGTTTTAGACTATCTACTATTTGGTCTCCATAATTTTCTGACTTTCATGGAAATCTTGTACAGGAAACTTTCCTCCTCCAGAAATGCTCACAGATACAAACAGTGATAAAAGAAACAAATGATAGTCCTGAGCCAGAAGGATAGAGCAGTTTGGTGGTGCAAAATGCCTCTGAATGAATGATGGACTTAGTTGTATACATTCTTGAAAGCATACTAAAGTCTCAGAGCCAAAGAACCATGAATCATCATGAGATATCAGTCATGGCTCAAAATTTTGACTGACTATCCAGCTGTGAATGTTATCAAACCAACAGTGAATTGAGATGCTCCATAAGAATATAAGACTACCTGCAGTCACAGGGGACAACAGAAAAGCTTTGGTTTGAAGAAGCCCAGACATTTCATGCCAGCACAGAAAACTGTAATAAATGTTAGCAGTAAAGTCAGACGTAGGTATTTGAGCACCTCTTTTAGAAGCAAATATTTTTGTCTGTGGGGTGAGGATGAGAGAACAGCACTCCTGGTTAACTGGAGAGATCCTGGAGAATTGGAGGCTTGCCGATGTGACTTCCATCTCCAAGAAGGGCCATAAGGAGGATCCATGGAAATACAGGCCTCTGTACCTTGGAAAGTTATGGAACAAATCATCTTCAGTGAGATCACATGGCATGTATGTGGCATTCAGGGGATCAGGCCCAACCAGCATGGGCTCATGAAAGGCAGGTCATGCTTGACCAATGTTATTTCCTTCTACGACTGGGTCACCAGACTGGTAGATGAGGGAAAGGCTGTTGTTGTAGTCTACCTAGACTTCAGCAAAGCCTTTGACACTATCTCTCACAGTATTCTCCTGGGGAAACTGGCTGCCAGAGGCATGGACAGGTATATTCTTCTTAGGATAAGGAACTGGCTAGAGGGCCATGCCCAGTGGGTAGTGGTTAATGAAGTCTAGCTGGCAATCCATTGCAAGAAGTGTCCTCCAGGGGTGGTACTGGGGTTCATCTTGTTTAGTATCTTTATTGATGACCTGGATGAAGGAATTGAGTGTATCCTCAGTAAGTTTGCAGATGATACCAAGTTGGGAGGTGGTGTTGATCTGCTTGAGGGTAGGGAGGCCCTCCAGAGGGATCTGGATGGACTGAATCACTGGGCTGAGTTGAATGGGATGAGGTTCAACAAGGCCAAGTGCCAGGTCCTGCACTTTGGCCACAATAACCCCATGCAGCGCTGTAGGCTTGGGGCTGAGTGGCTGGATGACTGTGAAGAGGAAAGGGACCTGGGGGTGTTGGTTGATGCTTGGCTGAACATGAGCTGCCAATGTGCCCAGGTGGCCAAGAAGGCCAACAGCATCCTGGCCTGTATAAGAAATAGTGTGGCCAGCAGGAGCAGAGAGGTGATCATCCCACTGTACTCAGCTCTGGTGAGGCCGCATCTCGAGTATTGTGTTCAGTTTTGGACATCAAGGCCCTTGAATGTGTCTGGAGAAGGGCAATGAAACTGGTGAGGGGTCTGGAGCACAAGTGGCTCAGGGAGCTGGGATTGTTTAGTCTGGAGAAGAGGAGGCTCAGGGGAGACCTCATTGCACTCTACAACTTCCTGAAGGGAGGTTGTGATGAGGAGGGGTTTGGCCTCTTCTCCCAGGCAACAAACAGAACCTGAGGAAATGGCCACAAGTTGTGCCAAAGGAGATTTAGATTAGATGTAAGGAGAAATTTTTTCTCTCAGAGAGTAGCCAGGCACTGGAATGGCTGCCCAGGGAGGTGGTGGAGTCGCCGTCCCTGGCAGCATTCAAGAGGCGTCTGGATGAGGAGCTACAAGATATGGTTTAGCGGCTTGTGGTAGCTATGGGAGGATGGTTTGACTAGTTGATCTTGTAGGACCTTTCCATCCTTGATTCTATGATTCTATGATTCCTCTCAGGAAACCTACATCCTCCCATACACCATGCTGGAGCTACTTCTGATTAAAAAGTATATATGGCTTAAACTGCATAAACCACAGATTAAGTGCTGGAAGGAGTTGACAAGGAAGTTTTCTGTACAAATAGGGCTAAATTAGGCACTCTAAAACTCCAACAGCTGTGGTAAGACACATCTCTGTGGGACACTACTGCTAGGTGGCAGTCCGAGGTATAGTCCACAATTTCTCTGGGAAATCTGTGCTATTGTTTCACCCCCACACAGTACCAAAGTGTTTTGAGGTGTTTAGAGGGAACATTCTGTGTCCTGTTGTGTCCTGGTAGTAGGCAGCCCAGGAAAGAGCTTGGCTCCATTCTCTGTGCACCCTCCTTCCCTTCTAAGTGCAGAAGATATCAGTAAGATCAGATCTCATCCAAGCCCTCTCTTCTCCAGGTTGAACAGTCCTGGGTCTCTCAGCCCTCTCACAGGAGGGGTTCTCAAGACCTGTCCTAACTTTTGTGGTGCTATGTTGAACTCTTTCCCATAACTCCATGTTGTGTTTCCTCTGGTACGAAGCAAAGAAAGAACTATGTGTTTGACATGCAGGCTTACAAATTTGGAGGATAAAGCTTCTTTGATATTTTTGAAGATCACTGGTACCCCAGGTCTTCTGCCAGGTCCTTCAGGCTGGTAATTTCCAGCCACATGTTTTTGTGTGAATTTTTAACACAATAGCAGGGGTACATTTGCAGGGCAACAAGAACTGATATTTGTGAAGGTAACATTTCTTCTTTCCATCCCATGAGAACATCTGAAACAAAGGGGAAACTTGCTTGCTCACACAGTTCTAGCTGAAGAACTATGGGAAATAAGAATCTTTCTGCTTCAAGGGAAAGACCTTGTGGATATTTTGCCTTGGTTTCTCTACACCTGAAACTGGATGATCTCACTTCATATTTAACTAGCAGATGCCATCTTTAAGTAGATTATCTTCAGCCAGACCAATAGACACAAATTGATATCTCTGGGAGACAAGAAGTCTTCCTGTGTTCATTCTTCCTGTGGTCTGCATGCAAGGCTTTGCCCAGATTTGCCCTAGGACTGTTCACTTATCTAGTAATACGAGGGACCAGATTTATTTCTGATGTTTCCACAGTGATTTATTCTCTTATGCTGAAGTTCTTACTTATTTCATTTTCATGACTGTAGCTTACATATATATCTTCTGCTATTTTTTATATATCCAAATGATAAGAAGAATGCCTTTTATTTTTTCCCTGGACAAATTTAATAGCAGCAGCTGTTGTCAAACAGACAAACCAGTTAGTTACAGTGAAAAATATGGTATAAACTGAGCTCCTTAAGAATATTAATTAATTACATTTAAACTGCATTAATATAGATGGCTGGATTGACTCTCCTTGATTATAAGAATTACTGTATTTGCAAGTACCATTCCTAGAACCACTTTTTTGATGAAGTAAGACCAAGAGAGTAAAAATGTCAGTAGAGTAACGAATGCACAACAAATTTCATCTGAAGGAATGGGAATAGCAAGAAAGACAGATTTTTTTATTTTTTATTTTTAAATTTTGGGGTTTTTGTTTTGTTTTTGTTTTTATTGCCTGGGTAGTTTTGAGTTCCTGTAAGATTACTGCGAGACACAACAGATACTCTGCATCAAGCCTGGACATTTTCTGTTTTTTTGCCTTTTCATGCTTTTATTTCATACGTCAAATACAAATACTGTCATTTTGTCATTCTCCTGAGTCTGTTATTACCATTTTGAATAACTGTGGTGTCTTTCTTTTCCTTTACTTTCTTCTGTCTCTATTTCCTGTGGAAAATGAAAGCGATGTATATCTGCACTGTTGCAGGTGTAATGCAAAGGCAAATGTCTGCACTGAATTCTTCCACAAATGCTAAGCAGCAACATGAACTATCTGAAAAGCACAGTTAACTCCCAACACATTAATATCATCCCCAGAAAGTGCCAATAAAGTCCTATCTGAGGCAAAGGAAGGCGCTGTTTCCTGATAGTAAAACCTAACAGCATCCCGCCACAAAAACATACATATATGGTTGAGAAATGAATACAGAACAGTATGTCTGTACAGTTCTTGTGGTGTTTGTTTTTTTTTTACAGTGCTCAAATGTCCCTCATTTATATACTTCATCTTTCTCCTATAGTGGCTTGCCTAGATTTTTCCAGATCTGTTTATTGCAAAGACAGTTTTTAGAAATTATTGTAGAAGTTATTCTGGGGACAAGGACATCTGGAGCAATATTAATTGTCATCTCTTCAAATGACCAGAAACACTTGGGACTTCCCATCAAAACAGTGGAAAATGAAGCCAGCACAGATGTTCACACAAACAGCCCCGACACCTCGTGCCACACCCAGGGAAGGTGAGTGCACCTCTGGGCACAGTCATGTCTCTCCAAAATGTCTGCTGTCACTGATAAGACCAGAACTCACTCTTTTGCTGTTCTTTTTTCTGAAAGCACATAAAGACATCAGGTACTTTTGCAAGCTCTGTTGTTCTTCTTGCACATACATATATATATACACCCAACACCCCCACAAAAAAAAAGGAAATGACCAATTACATTTTGAGAGCTAAGTATATTTGTAAATCTATCATGTTAAGTATCAATCAAATGAACTTACTGAGACCAGGTGGTCGCCTGTGTTTATGGCAGCTTAAATATGATCAGTGTTATGTCAGTTTTTAGCATAAACACAGTCTGAAATGACTGCTGAATTTCTGGATCCATGTCCGAGAAATGTCCACGGACTCAGTTCTGTCTGGATGTCCTCCCTTGCAGTTACAACTCTTGTCCTGGGTATAGCATCTGCTTTAAAAATAGTAGAAGAGAAGTTGCCATATCTAATAGTGCATCTTATAGCTTGTTTTGTTTTCACAGAATCACAGAAACACAGAATTTTTCAGGTTGGAAAAGACCTAGAAGATCATCTAGTCCAACCATTACCAATACTTCCCAAACTTTGGTTTGCTTTTTCTGCTGTCAGAAAAACAAAAGTTCAGTTTGGAATCCTGTTCAAGTCTCTGAAATGCAAATAGCTAAGGTCTACAGCAAAGGCAGCAAAAGTCCCATGCAATTAATGGTTAGAGCAAAATCAGTCTGGCTGAATTATAATAAAAAGTCTTTACGTGCTATCAGAATCTAGCTGGCTTGAGTGGCCTGACACTACATATCTAAAATGTTTAGGGAAATCAAGGAAGCTAATTCTCTCTGTATCTCCACATGAAGATCTTTTTCTTAGACTTGCTAGTAAGAAAGACCAGACAGGCACTTATAAAATCAGATGAAAAATCACTTTGAAGACTAGATCCTTCATATCCTGTTTCCTGTCTGCAGCCCCTTCTCCTTCACCATGCTCTTTAACATTCACCCATGAGAGGAAAATGATGAGTCCTGGCGGTGGCAGAGATGCAGGAGGTGAGTTGCAGGGACATACGGTATAGTGATGATGTCCTACACACTGCATTAACAAAAGCATGTCTTCAAAGTAACCACTTCATAACCTCTGCATCTACTCCCATCAATTTTGGTACCTCTGGAAATTCTCAGCATTCTCTTCTTCCCAACAAGAAAGTGGCAGGTGTTTAACACTCACAGTGAGGCCTTTCCACACATTTGCATTGTTAAGAACTAACAAAGCAATGTGTTTAATTCTTAGAAATGAATCCAAGTTAATTTGAGATCTACATGAAATATGATACATGCAAAATTCAAATTACTTCAGAGCGCAACTCAGAAATGTGCTTGTCCTTACCAGCAAATTCAGGAGCCTTGTCTGAAAGCATCACTAAGGAATGTGTATGGAATGCACAAGGATGCATCAGTCATGATTTTGGGCACACAACAGGTACCGTCTGTGCTACAGTACTTGCCAAAACACAACATGCCATTATGGCAGTCACTGGATACTCTACACACAGGGCAATGTTTTGATATCTTTTATACCAAAGTTTTTGCAATGGAGTTTTTATTTTCAAGATTGTAAGTGTTAGACTAAGATGGCTAAGTAACAATTACTGAAACATATTGAATATATATATATGTACATAGATTCATTTACTCTTCAGTACATGAGAAGCCAACACATGGCACTTGAAGGTGGCATCAAGGACGCTGAAAATATTTTTGGTTCTTGTAACTTCACCTTAATTGTTGAATGAAGGAGAGACAATACCAGGTGGAAACAGTTGAGTAGCAGAAGGACAAGACAGCCAGACCCAAAGAAGCCCTTCTCCTCCCTTGGAAAGAGTAGGCAGGGAATTAGGAAACAAAACTCCTCTACAGTCCTTTCCCAGAATTCTCTTCTCCCTGCTTACTTTCTTCCCTACGTGCATCACCAGAGCTCTGGGATAGATAGCGTCTTCCATGTGCTTCCTCTGACTGTTCTTCAGCTGTCCTGCTTCACTAGTCACCCTGCAGCATGGACTATGACTTCTTGTGTACTACCAATAAATCTGGAGGAAAGGTCTGTAACTACTATTTTATCCATTATATATGGAGGGCTTGCTAAATAAGCACATTTGGGCTTAGTCATGATCTCTGTTTCAGAGACTGTGAAAGTTTTCTACCCTTGTGCAAGGGAATATGAGGGTCCTAGGAGGACGTTTGTCACTCTAGAGGGTCCTAGAGGGTCTAGAGGGTAAGCAGGAGATTCAAACTTCTCACTGAAGTTAAAGCTTTATATAGTATCAGTTCTGCTCTTTGCTTGTGTCTAAATGTGGAATGTAGCAGCAAGACACCATCTTTCCCACAGCCACCTGGCTTAATCAGGGAACAAGGCCAAGGGAAAGTCATCAGAGGAGAGGAGCAGTGGATTGCAAAAGGGGCTCCAGCAGTCTTTTCACACACTATTAAAAAAGTAAATTCCCAGAAGGTTGATTTTTCTACTCATGCCTCTCCTCACAAATTCAGGATGAAGTTTTCCATGTGACAGAGGAAACAGGCTGGACAGGAACCCGACTGCTCTCTGAATAGCAGCCATACCACGAATGATTACTTGCAATCTTCATCTGTTGACAGAATGATTTGAATTGATTTAAATAGCTCCCAGATGGCTGGCTTAACACTTAAATCTAATATGCACCCAAGATTCACTGTCATTACTGATTTCTCATTCAACCTATCATTTCTGAGTGGTGCCACATCTCAGGTCTGTTGTGCACAGTGGGTGAGTAGCTACAGTCCATTAATAATAAAGTAGTAAAATAATAAAATACTGTAGTAGCTGCAGTGAACAGAAATAGCACTTTATGCCTTTGTGTTCCTTTAATCCAGAGTTGAATGCCCTTGGAGACCTGCTGGCCAGTCACCCATGACCTGGCTTCTGAAATGAAACTTGATGTCTGCCCATGCCATTATTCTCCTGGCTACTGAGGAAAAGAAATAGAAGATAAACAAGCATGTGAGTTTTGACGTAGGTCTGACCCACTGACTCGGTCCACGTGCAAGAGGCAGGACTGTGCAGGGGAGCCTACAAGGTCAGGTTTTTCTGGTAACACAGTAGGAGAAATAACTTGAAAGTATGTGGTATTCAGCTTAAAGTACAATGCTAATGCAGAGTTTGGGAAGATGTTAAAAGAGATGGAATTTTGTACATCCTGTTTTTTCAGCTCCTGAGCTATTTTCCACAAGAACTGCAAGATCCAAAGTGCATCAATAGAATGGCATTGCTGGAACTCACAAGTCTGCTTGGAAACTACCCGTTAAAAGTTAACTTACTCTTGGACCATCTGAATCTCCAATACAGCTTTTGCACACATGATATGAAGATGCTACAGGAACGTAAGCTTTTAATGTATCATGTTATCCACAATGAGAACAAAAGCAGCTTCAGGAAGCATTAAAGCACTTTTATTAAGGGAAAAGCTTCTTCACAACTGAACGACTACTATCCATTTGACTATGCAGCATGGAATCCACAGTCCAAAACTATACTGAGTTCTGATACTCTTTAGATAAACTTTTGGAATTTAGCCTTACCTTATTGATTTCTAATGTATATCCAACTTAATTTCAGTATCTATCCACTTTACAGCTTGTAGCCAAGATATTCAATCTGCAGCACTCTGGAATAACCACGTCACATTTTTCAATAATAAAATTAGGGAAGTGCTAGAAATGCTTTCAAGTTAAGGGCATAAGAACAAGGTACTGGATGATAAGAAAAAGCTGATTTAGATTAAGCACCTTGCTTTATGTGTCATAAAAGCATGTAGTTAATGTGCAGTAGCTATTCGTGCTCTTACCGAGAAAGGAACAGAGTAACACACTCTGCACTCGTGCTTGTGCACCACACTCTTGCTTTCATCCTGCCTTACTTTGAAATTACTTGCTTGGGTTCAAGCAAGCAGTTTTCTCATTGAAATTATCCACTGGTAATGTTTTATTCAGTCATAGCCGGGGAATATCTATCAATACTTGTGAAGATCTCCTGCAGCACATTTAGTCTAGCTGCAATTGGTGTATCCAGGCCTCATTTAATTTTCTAAAGGAATAAAACATTTTGTAAAAGCTGCTAGCCAGAAAAAGCAATTTGCCAGTGCCCACGTTTTCCCTCTTGCTAAAGAAGCAAGGAATTAGAGATTTTATATTTTTTTAGTATGAAAATATATCTGGAAACCCGAATGTAGTAACATGCAAAGACAGTATGTGCTTTTGTCTTGTCAAATTTAAGCACTAAAAGTTTTGTTATGAGCTACACAAATGCAGTCGAAACCACTCATCTTAGGTTCTTACCATGGAAATGGTTCACTGATATCAGTAACATGCTCAGTATCTGCTGTTATCTCAGATACTTGGATTGATACTGGTTGATTTAATAATAAAATCAAATCCATAAGGAGAGAACCACTGAGAACTTATTTACTTCTCAATAAGCTCTCATAACTCTGCAGCATCAGTGGCATTTTAAATAGAATTGAATTAAAGTTAAAGAGAAACAAAGAACTAAGAAAATTCACACGAGGAAATGGTACCAAACTCTGTTCATACTGATTATTATGTCCGTCAAGGGTAATACACAGACTTAAAATTCCATTGCTATGGGATACAACCACATTTCAGCATGCCAGTCAGGCATAAGGGGTAATTCTCATTTCTGAAAAATAGACCCATGTTACAATCAGCTTTCTCAGTTATTTGGAAAATGCAGCCTCAGTACCTCTGACTGACTACAGGCAATTTAAAGAAGCTGGGCATGCTGCATATCTCTCTGCAGGGAATGCCAGTATCCACACTATATATGGGTCCTACGTCTCATCCCCTTATGCTAACAAAGTTCCACAGATTGGTGATGCTGACTGGAGAATCATCCTCACATGCACTAACATCAGCTTTAGGTATAGGATCCCATGCACTGGTTTAAAGTGAGTCACTGTACTTGGTGATGTATACTTAGAACTACAGCAACCTAGAAAAAGCTGATGAGTGGTACCGAAGTTCAAGGATGGGCTGATGGGGTTTCTGCTAATGTCAGGCGGAGGGGGTGAAGAATTTGAGTGAGAGAACAACTTGTTTTGTGTCTTTCCTTTATGTAAAGATTCTCCTGTAGTGGATAGATATGCAAAGTATTCAAGAAACATATGAATGAGCTCTGAGCAGGGAGGAAGGGAAGAATACCATTTGCAGTGATGAAGCATGAGGATAGTTGGAGAGTTTCAGCCCATGCAGATGCAAAGAGAAGAACAGTACATTTACTCCAGCATTTACTCTACATTTGTACTGAAATAGCTACAGTGAAATTCCTGTTGATTTACACCAGCCTTACAGAAATCAGCCCCCAGAGAGAGAATGTCACCTTGTGTCTGAGTGTCACAACAGTCAGGATTTGCTAACAAAATGTGGTGCATCCTGATTGGGAAAGTTGATGACAGTCTAAAAGAATATAACACGCTCTGCACAAACACATTAACTGAACCAGACATTAGCGGGGAGACTACTTCTCATGAAACAATTAGAACTCAGTGGAAAAAACACAGCGTGCTTCATATTTTCCGCCTGATTTCTATGCAACTGGGAGCGCCTTGCATCCAAAGAAAATTGTTCTGTAATCACCCAGCCTTGTGTGGATGTCATGCCCTCTAACACATGCAAACACCTTATCAAGTTATCCCAGCGTATCCTTTCAAGGACTCTGGAGGCAGCTGCCACCCACGATGGCCCTTGCTGCCTGTAGCATTCCAGGCACTCACACCTCCCTTAATACAGTAACAAAGACAGCTTGGCTGCCATGCAGCCTACAGCCTGCTATTACAGCTGCGAAACAGCTAACTTTGGCAGCCATATATCATTAAGGCTTTGTTTAAGGAACTCTCAGAATAGCTTATTGCCATAAAGCCACTAACGTTGTGCTTGTGATCAAGTACAAAGGAGTGGAGTACTGAGCATACTGCTGAAAGTGGTGGGCTGGGATTTGGAGGTGATCAAAGTAGAATGGAAACCAAACTACCGTCACTAGTAATCATTTAACTGCAGGTCCTCCTTGGATGCCCAAGTTTCAGAGGTAATGAATCAGTACATGTGTCTGGGCTCTTGTCATTTTAAGACACAAATAAGGGACTGGAGAAGCCCAAGTTAACGGCTGAAAGTCACTAGGCTGAAGGCAAACTGTTCTGAAATGGGACAGAAGTAATGCATGTTGAAACCTGGATCTTCTTTCACATAGCAGGGCTCCTCTGGTTATTGCCCTCAAGATATTACCCAAGTGTGTGTATATACATATACATACCATTTTGTGGAGGAGGCAGGTAGTCAGAAGGGTGAAAACAAGTCAGATACTATAATCCAGCTCCAACAAAAAAAAAAATCCACCTACATGAATACAGGGAGGATAACAAAATTTCAGAGAGCAGGCACATCCTTGTAGGCTAGGATTTTCTACCAGTGCTTGTTTTGTGAGAGATGACTGATCATAGCTAGCCTGGGCTAAATGCACATACACTTACCATCTCCTTGCTGGATCAGCTTCCTAGGCTACAGAGCGAGGTGATGGCTGGGACAGCGGTCCCATCCTTCCCACCCTTTCCATGCTTTGACCCTCTTCTCTGCAAACAGACGCTGAGCTTCACTTCTGTTTCTTCCTGTATATGTTGCATACATAGGTATATGCATATGTGAGGACGTGTAGCCTTTTGTAATCCAGTCCAGACATTTTTAGGAATAAAATCAACAGTGAGCAAAACCAAAATAACAATCTCTTACTGGAGTAACTTTCTAATTGCAGTTTTCCTGACTTGAAAGATCATCTTGCCTGTACAGGCTGAAGGAAGAGTGCTCTTTAAGAGAAACCTTTTGTTAAGGTTAGTACTCCTTTGCACTGAAATTTTTCATTCCCTTACACTGTGGATAAAAAGGACCGAAGCACTTTTCCTGATGGACTATTCTTAGCTTACCTTTTTCTCCTATTTTTAACAAACTGGTATGAAATACAGGTGACAGAAATGTCATTCAGGAAATGACAGAATCTGTGTTTCTTTATAACCTTAAACTGATCCTATTTACTTTAGCCTTTAGACAATGATGGCACTTCATTCACTTATCACAAGATTGCTTTCTTGCTGATTATTGTCAGTGAAACCTTTAGGTTGACACTACAGAATGACTTGGATGCACAGAGCGGATTAAGATCAAAAGAAAAAACTGAATTCAGATCCCAGCTCCTAATGTGTGTTCTATGGCTTTCTTATTTGAGCATTGATGAGTTTTCTGGTAACCAGTTGTTCCTTTGAAAAATCAAGAGATGAAGAAACATCCCTGGTGGGGAGCAATGAATCTGGGATATGAATCTGTTCACAGACTCGCAGAGGCATAAATGCCTGGTCAAGCTTTTTCGGGTACAAAGCAGAGGGCAGGAATGTCGAGGTGGCCCTGTCACTTCTGGCTTCAGCCTGTTATACAGCTGGCTTGAGGTAAGAACAGGAGTGTGTTCATGCACCAGAACAATTGCAGGAGGGGACATCTGGCAGCACTGTGTCCGGGCTCTGCCTCAAATCAGGCACCAGGACGGAGGGATGAACATCTCAAAACCACTTGTACAGAAGTTAGAATAAGCACCTTCCGAACTTGAATGTTGTGCACAAAACAAATTGAGTTGCTAAACACAACATTTGGCACATTGGCCTCAAGGCAACTCACTGCACCTCCATATGTAATTTATTTTTATTGTAATAAATGAAGCAGATTGGTTGATAGCAGGAGTCAAAGTCATTTGGTAAGCCTCATGCATCCTGTGATGCATGATGAGTCGGCAATACCTAATGGAGTTCATCAGTACCCCTGCTGCCTTCACAAATGTCACTACAAAAAATGCCAAGATCTCTTCCCAACAGAGAGAATTTTCAAACCCTGTGGTATAAAAATACAAGCATATTGAAATATAAGGAACAACTAGCAAATGTGTATTCTTTCTGTTAGCTTGCCAGTCCTTGCCTTGCCTTTCTTTTATTTCTTATAAAAAATAAAATATCATCAGAGTAACCTGCTGGAACCTTCATCTCACAGCTCTGAGTACCAGAGTGAAGAAAAGAAACACTGTTCAAGAGCAGATAAGTGCTCTGACTCTGCCTGTTCATCATTTTCTCCTGTGAGAGACAGTAACGTGGGGAAACTCTCTGCCAAACACCACTGGGACAGAATCGTGACAAATCAGAGTTTGGGACACTCAGTAAAATCTAGAAGACTCACAGTGTCAAGGATGTCACCCACTGGCAGCATTTCAGCTGCGTTAGATTAGTATGCTGGATAGCTGGGACTCATGAGCATTGCAAAGATGTCTCCAAAAGTATGCATACTTTCATGAGATTACTGATGATTTAGGACACCATCTGTGCATGTTCCCGTTGTGGGCAGAGCAAGTGCAAACCAGTGAAATCAATGAACAGTAAATTAACCTTTTGGAGGGAGGAGCTCTCTGGAGGACACGGTGGAGGTCAACAGCCTTCCTCTATGATGCTCGTCTCCTGAGTATTCTGCACGAACAGCTTGCTCCTGCAGTGAAGGCAGAAATAGGGCGGTTGCCAGGTAGTAATGGGCCAATACTCCAAGCCATTTGATGTCTGTCAAAGCCTTCAGCAGGAACTGAAAGCAGGACTGATCAGTAGAGGAGGAAACAGTGGCCTCATTGAGGGTGCCTCAGTATTAATCCACTGATCTCATTCCTTACACAATACACAGGTGGTCTGATATGTGCTGCTGGATTTAAATACAATTAACTGTGGATGGCAAGCATTCAGAAAGTGACATATTTATTATTAAAAAAAAACAGGTGATCAAAATTAAATTATCCAAGGCAATCTACATCTGAAATAGTCACAGTCAGAAAACAGATTTTGTTCCCAAACACATCCCACTCTTCTCTACTTCAACAAAATATTATCATTTGCTTCTGATGTTGTCTGTATATCCTGTGTCTTCTCCTATACAGGAAGCAACACCCTCTCCAGGCGCTTAATTTTGTTCCTTTCACTGGCAAAATATTTCAAAAATATTAATGGACTTTATAATGATGGTTTATTTCCCAGTTGTGTTATTGAAATCCGTGTGATTCTATCAGATTCTGCAGAATAAAATGTATTAGTCCTAAAGAAGATCTACAAAAGGATGCCATCTGTCTTTGTCTTCCTGTGTCTGATCAAACTACTAATATTTTACTTAATCTACTGGTTTAAGGATATGAATACAAATTGGATAGCCTTAAAGAAAGACCCAGTAAGGAGAAGAATATGGCTGTGAAGACAATAAAAGTAATTTTCTAGGTTTGAAAAGAACACAATAGAGTATCTTAGTTAAAGCCACCTTCTGAACTTCAAAGTAGCAGGGTAGCTACTGCAGAAGCAAAGGAGGAAGGTCTGCAAAATATTTGACCCCATATATTACAAGAAACTCAGCACCTGGCATTGCAAGTATTAAACTAGCTTAAGCAGGCAGGTAACATAAATTTATCTGCTTCATCAAAGAATGATCAAATATTCCTACTGTATTCACATTTAGTAAATGTTGGGTTTTATCAAATTTTAACTGACATCCAAACCTGACCTCAGACTCCATCTCCAAAGTGCTGCAGTTAATGACACGCTGCTTGGTAGCATCTCTTTTTCTGCAAACTGTGTCTATAGGAATGAAATCTCATGTTAAGGAGTGAGGCCTGCATTTCTGGAAATAGCAGTGCCATAAGGGGAACAGGATAGGCCGTACTACAAATCTCTCTGCCCTGTCAGAGGGTGGTTATTCTACCTCCTTGCTGTAAAATATTAAGGACTTGATCCTTTGACTTCAGGAAAGTAAAAGGGTGATGGGCATTGTTGTATTCATGGTTGTTATGGGAAATCTCTGCTTCTGATAGGTGTCCATAGGTGTCCATAGGTGTCCAGTTGTTGGATTACATCTAGGTTCAGAATTTTTCTTATAATATGTATCCCAGTGGTTCAAAGAAGTCCTATATATATATATGGTATATTTATGGTCTGGATCCTGACTGTCCCAAGAAGACAGATATCTGTAGAATATCACCAGGGTCCTGCAGGAGCACACACAGAAGTGAAGGCTGCTCTGTAAATTGGGAATACTGGAGAATAAAAGTGCTGTTCCCCTCCTGGCATTTGCAACGTAGACACTCTCAAGCATCCCAGTACAGTGGCAGCTCCCACTGCTTCTGTCCCTATAGGAGAGCTGTGTGCCTAAGGCCTGTACCCAGTGAAAATGCACTGGGGATCTTCTCACAGGGGAATAAGCCCAGGACATGTAGAAACTTCACCACCAAGCACCAACAGAAAGAGAAGTTAAAAAAGGGGCATTTTGTTGGGAAGTGTTGGGAACAAGCCAAGCCAAGCCCGTGTGAAAGTTTGCAGTGAGGTTTATGCCTTGTTCACTGTCAGTGTCTCAGTGCTACCCATAAACATGCTGCTCAGAGAGCACAGAAGCATCAGGGCTCTATGAGAAAAAATTTTTCATCTGCCTCTGCAAATCACAACCCCTTTTTCCTCTGCTCTTTTCTAGCCAAAGAGAAAGAGGAGGAGGCTGGACCATTCCAAGGATACTGTCTGTTATGGGTCTTTTATTACACTGTGTACACATTGAAGCACATCCTGACTCAAGTTTTCTTTTTTTTCTGTCTCCCAGTCTGTTTTCCTTCCCTGAACGTGAAAGCTATGAAATCAATAACATATGACAGGAGGGTTTAATTTGTGAAGTAGAAGGAATGTAAGCCTATCTAGGTAGTTAACAATTAACAGTTCCAGACTGAGAGCAGGATTTTGTTCATTTCAGAAAGCACCTGGGGCAATTTGCTTTACACTAATATATACAGAGATCTGGAATGTATCACCTTATTATCCTGGTACTTATCAGTACATGCACGAATGTTCACATTTAGAGAAAATCCAGTTATGTCTGCATGCTTTTCTCCTCTGCTTTATGCAATTAGGCTGTTTAGCCATGAATCACAGACCTTCCAATTAAGGCTCAAGGTCAGGAAGAGTGGGATGGAAGGTAAGCAGACTTTTAGCTAAAGGCCTTTAAAGCCATTGGTTGTTTACAGGAATCACAGTGTGCTTTCCCAGAGGAACAAGATTGACAGGTTTAGTATTAACAGAACAAAGTTAATTCCTCTGATTTCTCCTGCATTCTTGTAGGCAGTTTCCTCTAACTGTGGAATTAAAAGTCTTGCACTAGTTCTCTCCTGCACCATCTCAGCCATGCTTTACAGGTTTCGGCTGGGGGAAGCAACCACAGTCAGTTACTGTACAAGCCAGAAGCTCTTCTTCAACATTTTGATTTGTTGCTCAAAATTTGATTGTTTCCCATTTCATGTGTTACTAATGTAATCTTAAGAAAATGGAGATATTTTTTGGTAATGCTTTATTTCTTTACTCAGTCTCACATCTAGAACAGAATCACTTTCTCTGTGAAGTTCAAGGTTCTCCCATTGATCGTGCATTCTCTTTTAGCCAGTGCCTTTTGGAACTCCTGTGGCCTTTCAAAGCCTCCAGCATCTCAACCTTCTGAAGAACATTATTGCCTTTGGCCTCACCTCCCCATGCATTTTATCGAACACCAGGCACAGGGATCCTTTGCCTTGTTCTGCAGTCTCTGGGGAGCAAATCCCCTCTTAGATTCCTTGGTAAAACACCAGACAAAGAGCCTCCATTGCTTTGGCCATCACGATGACTGAAGACTTATCACCATGATAGACAACAGATCTAGTCCTCCCTCAGTTATGAAGGATCTTGGAAGAGCAAAATAAAGCCCTGATAAATGTTAACAGATGGCCTTCCACATCTGCATTGTTCTAGTCTTCTAGTCCTCAGTTTCTTCTTCCTAGGTTGTATACATCACAATTTCCTGGTGATTTCCTGATGATTTCATTTTACTTGTGCAAGATGATCTCAGTTACTCAATAAACAGCTTATGCAGAAGAGCACTCTGTTCCTACTCTGCTGTCTAACTCCAGGTCTCTATGGACTTCACAATAATAGCGAGGAAGGATGAAATGTGCTCCATCTTGGGGTTTGACCTGGAGCCATGTCTTGCTGGATGCAGAGATATCACCTCCTGAGGACGTTCCCTGCTTTGGCCTTCCAGCCAGCTGAGGCTATAAACATGAGTGAAGGAGCAGAGAAACTTGGACCCACCTGCACTCTGTGTTCGAGGGAGTACAAGAAGATTTTGCCACAGATGAATTTTAGGATGTAAAATAACCAAGGACCAGACAGACCTCTCCTCTGCTTCTCCTTCAGTCCTTTTGAATAACATTGGCACAGGATGGAAGGAACAGTAACCCTAATAAATTTAACCAGTTGCAAAATGAAGAGGAAAAGAGGATGTAGGTAAACCCCAGCTTTGGTTGTAAGTAGAAGAAACACTGGAAGGAAAATAGCAAAAAAAGATCAAGTCTAGAAATGCCAGACCTCCCCAGCTCTGTTTTTTGTTTGTTTGTTTTTCTTTTTTTTTCTTTTTTTTTTTTTTTTCTTTTTTTTCCCCCAGAAGACATTTATATAATAACAAGGAAAAGTAGAATTGGTCTCAGCTGTGTACCATGTCTAGTCATATGCCTTGTCATGTCTAAACAAACTGGCAGCTGACATTTTGGCTGTTCTTAGCCATGGGGTTTCCAGAAAGCAAAACATTTATTTTTTTCCACTTGGTGTGCATATGTATGCTAATGTTCTCTTCAGAGAAACTGCAAATGAACCACAGATACAGATAAAAAACTGTGCAAAACAAACTGAACATGGGAAAAGAAGGTTCACAGCTGAGGGCAACATTGCTGCAGGGAAGACATGAGGTGGGGTTCCACCATCTGTTTACTGAGAAAACAACTTTCTCAGTGTCACAGCTAGGACTGGATTTGGTGAGGGGCACAGTGCTTCTCATAATTATAGTCTTCCCTCTGTGGCTTTTTTTCCTGGTTTAGCTTAGCTGGATTATTCTCCAGCCAGAGGTGCTGTGTTTCTTCACTCAGGTAAATTTAGCATAAGGGCTACACTCAGATGCTTAAGCAAAAGGCTGACATTTGCTTTCACTGTTCCTTTCACATCCTTCCTCTCTCTGGGGCCTCTTTGATGAGAGCAGTGCCATCACCTGGCTTCACAGTCAGACCAGGAGAGAAGGAGACTTCAGTCAACACATTCATGCAAATGAATTTTCACACCCATAGCTGGAGGTTTGTCACCCTTGCGAAGGCCACAGAACAACTCATCACACCCAGAGCATCAGCTCCAGGAGCCTGTGCAGAACTCAGTTAAGGAACCAACTGCCCAGGACCACCTCCACAAGCCTTAACAAGACGTCACGGTCTTCCTCTTAATTGCAGTGTCTGTACCAGAGCTCCAGTATTTTTGTACCTTTGAGAGGTGCTAGCACTGCTGGTCATGCACACTGAACTCCAAAACAGGACATCTTCTTCTTTTCAAAGCTTGGATGATGCTTGAATGTAACATAATCCTTCCTTCCACAGGTTTTTTAGTCAGTCTGTGGGATTTTTTTCACTAAGTAATTTACATGTGGGACTTATAACTTTGTCACTGACAAAATATCTTGGGTCTTTTCCCTCGTTCATCAGAAAAGGAAAATATAAAAGCAAAAAACTATTCAAGATGTGATTAATGGTCTAGTCATTTGATGTAATGCCAAAATCCAAGCTGCTCAGAGCAAAATTTGTTCACAAGTATAAATCTTGAATTACACCCTCTGTCTTCTCTTTGCCTGTCACTACACTCTTTCAAAGCAAGTTGTAGCTAACTCCAGTCAGAATTTATCCGTCCTTTAGAACTGTCACACTTTTTCAGTGCTAATTTGCAGGGGTCTCAGAAAAAAAAACAAACAAAAAAAACAAAACAAAACAAAAAAAAACAACTTGGTCTTTTCCTGTTAGTAAAGAAAGAAATATTCATAAATTTGATTGTGATTGTTAGATTTATTTCTCACAGTTGATGTTTGAATTAACTTTGCTCTAAAGAATGATTTTTTTTCCCCCTCTTTTTCACAGATGAATTATAATAAGAGTGACCTGATGAAAAGCAGTAGAATGGAACGAGGGAAAAATGGTCTGGCAGACACAGCGTACGGAAAATAAACCTGACCTCTTGCTCAGTGGGGCCAAAGTTAATGGTTATAGACAGTCTTTGTTCACGGAACATGTTCTCCTGCTCTGAAGAAAGTGAGCAATTGTTCTGCTAAATTAAAACTTAATGTGAAATAAACAGCTTTTTTTTTTTTTTTTCTTCCTCTTTCTTTCTTTCTTTCTTTCTTTCTTTCTTTCTTTCTTTCTTTCTTTCTTTCTTTCTTTCTTTCTTTCTTTCTTTCTTTCTTTCTTTCTTTCTTTCTTTCTTTCTTTCTTTCTTTCTTTCTTTCTTTCTTTCTTTCTTTCTTTCTTTCTTTCTTTCTTTCTTTCTTTCTTTCTTTCTTTCTTTCTTTCTTTCTTTCTTTCTTTCTTTCTTTCTTTCTTTCTTTCTTTCTTTCTTTCTTTCTTTCTTTCTTTCTTTCTTTCTTTCTTTCTTTCTTTTTTAAGGGAGGAGTGTTGCAAGTTCTGGAGAGCCCCCTAGTCAGCAAGGAGTCACTTTTTTCTTAACTCCTATAGGAACAACATCTTTCTGCTGGACTGTAAAATAAAGTTGTTCGGGACATATGCTGTGTGCTAAGGTGTTCATGATACCTGATGCAAAGTGAGGATTGTTATTTTTTCCAAGAAGAAAGGAATGGGTGCCACAGAAAAGGGGTCAGAGCACACAGCACCCTCATTCCCTACTGTTTTGTTTGTTTTTTTATGTCAAAACTCTGGTCACAGAGTGAAAATTCCAGAGCACAATGACAGGACTTGTCATTCCATCCTTCATCTGTGTGTGGACAACATTGTAAAAAGCTAACACAAGCCATCAAGCACTCCAGCTGATAGCAAATACCTTTGATCTTTCTTTGGTGTTTTCTGGGAATGCTCACTTCTGAACTATGTTCCAAGTGGGGGCAGTGCTGGGACACCTCTCCTTGAAGCATATTAACACATTGACCTCAGCTTCTTTGTGCCAGAGTCAGTAGTATGATATGGCTAATGAGTGGGATCAGCAATAAAATACCAGCTGTGGTCTGGAATAAAGGGACAATGTCATATTGCCTGTTTGATATTCTGTAAGACCTATCCTGCCAGAGAGCTGGGGAGGACCAGCTGTCATTTCAAATGCAAAAGGAGAACTACCGAACTGTCTAGTTTTGATTTCTACTTTCTTTAGATTATTTTCTTAGGAATTTCTGCATGAAGATACAAAACTTTTTGAAGGGATAGAAGATGACATAGGATAGGGTGTTACCACACATCTTAGTGAATTAATCCAAGAGCACATTAGTCCCAACATTTAGAAAATGCTTTTTTAAACTTGTGTAAATCTGTCCAGCCTCAGCACCTAGACACTGAATCTTCTTAAAATCTGCTTGATTAAATATCTCCATAGTACCATTTCCATATGGTACCTTGCAAACTGAGATCAGGCACCTGCTAAAGTTCTCTTTGATAATATAAATCTTATGATTCCCCATCTGTAACACTTTCTGTTCAAACACAGTCATTCTTTCTGCTTGATTTATTACATTCCCCCTAAAGTGAATACAGGAACAGGATACAACCCTAGAACAGGGTTGCCCTGTTCCTGGGATCTTGCACAAGGTGAAGAACTTTGTTTAGACCTACAACATCCAGGTACTAGAATCCTGCATGAAAATACTGAGCTGCCTCTTGCTGGCAGGTGGATTGCATTAGCTCCAGCTAAAATGTGAGAAGAGTTTGTTTCTTTGAAAGAGAACAAAAAAGGGAACAGGACAGAGGTGAACTGTACAGAGGAATCCCAGCCAAGTTTAGAGAGAAAACTTTGGCTGAGGTTTATTTTATTTTTGTTGTTGTTTGAATTGCAAATAAAGGCCAGGAAGGAGGCAAGTTTGGATTCTGTAGAGCATGTGAGTACTCTTTTAGAGCTAGTGGCAACTTTGCCTGTTCACCCACACACATAAGTGCACACACTCAAATCCTCTGTCTCTACAATGGATGGTTTTGACGAAGCACTTTGCAAGGAAAAGGAGAAAGCTCCAGCTGCAGATGAAGAAATACCAGTGACTAAATTATAGTCTTCAAAAACAAAGGCACTCTCTGGGGATAAATATAGGTTGTACTTAATGCAGAACCACATGAGATGCCTGAAGTTGTCACAGCGGAATGTACAAATCACATATAATGAGTGCTCCTTTTGCAAAACTAGAGGGCAAACGTAATGCATACAACAAAAATGGCCAGGCAATGGAACTCTCATTTTGTAGGGAATGTCTTCTAAATATATAGGCACTAGTCATTTGTTGAGTTGTCATAATCTTAATGTCATAGAACAGGGCTCTACTGCTTCAGTATAGGCAGATGGTCATAAATATGCAACAAAAACATGGATTTAGGAAGAAAAAAAAATCACATGCATTACTTTAACACAGAATGATGGCTCCCTACACGTGTACACACATACAGCCTTCTGAGTTTGTCCTTTGGGATATTAACTGTTGAGAATCTGTACATTTCTGTTCCATTGCAACTCCTATAAAAAGTCCTACAGTGGGATATCCATCACAAAATATTCCAGCTTGCTTCAAAATACACAATGAGAAGTGAAACTTGTGAAGGAAAATCTAATCCAGTGTGAATAAGTCAGAAGAGTAGAGGGTGTTTAATTTCCCACTCACAGGTTTAGCTGAGTGAATTTTCCACTCACCATGGTGCAGATCAGGAACCTGTGTCCATTCCAAAGTGCATGCTATTGTTTTCTGATCTTTGAACCCTAACACCTGTCAGTGCCACATTCCCAGAGGACAGGACTGCGGCTGGTATTTCTGTTTAACAAAGAAAATATTTACAGACTGATCACTCCCTGAGCAACATCCATCCTGTTGAACTGCTAGAAAAGTAATGTAAATGTGACTGAAAGCTATTAGGGAAATGCTGTGTATCTGAATGTAATCAAGCACATCCTTTCCTGTTACACTAGAGATGGCTAACTCCACACAGAGTGGCTAGTTACAATGGATTTACAGGACACAACTGAGAGGCCCCCAGTAAGAAGGTCCAATTCTTATCCAAGTTTCTGGAATTCATCTTTCAAAAAGAAGTTTCCATGTTATTGTATATTTTCTATCATAATTCCTTGTTTGTATAGAAGAAGGCTGAAACAAGAGCCTTCTATAAACAAGGAAGTGGCCTAACTCTCTCCCTTGTGCAGGAAAAGCCAGAAAAGGACATCTCCAAAGGCAGTTGTTCCCTGAGTGTGCCAAATATCCACCCCTTTTGAAACGCAAGCAAAGACTTTGTCTCTCCTCTCCTGCAGATCTGCACGTAGAGCAAGACAGCAAGACGTCCCTCATGAGGCATCCTCCCCGGAGGAGGAGGGTGGGAGCCAATAGGGCTGCTCTGCCTCCGGTTCATCCCTGTGCCTCTTCAACATGGCTCTCCCGGACTCACCTCAGCCCTGGGCCCCCCACAGCTGTGTGCCCCATTGTGGGTGTGTGTCACAAGAGAGAGGCCCCTGAAGGTCTGAGGAGGATGGCGTCAAGTGAACTGGCAGGAAGTGTCGAGTAGAGCTTCCCCTCCCATCTGGGCTCTCACTCACATAGCCCACCCACATCCTTTGACTGCCTGCAGGAAGAGGTCTCTCATCCTCAGTATGATGAGGCCCTGGCACAGGCAGACCAGAGAAGCTGTGGATACCCCATCCCTGGAAACGTTCAAGGCCAGGTTGGATGGGGCCCTGGCAGCCTGATCTGGTGGGTGGTAACCCTGCCCATGGCAGGGAGTTTGGAACTGGGTGATCTTTAAGGTCCCTTCCAACCCAAGCCATTCATCAACCTGCATAGACACCGTCAGCCAAGGGTCTCTTGAGTAACTATTTCCTTCCCACAATAGCATCTTATGTCACTACATTCGTTTGTGGTCACAAATAATATAAACTAAGGCCTTCCCTAATAAGAGGTAGATAAAACTCTCTGGTCACATCTGAGTGAGATCCAGGTTTCTTGTCTCTAAGCTGCAGTAGAAGGCGCTATCAATTGTTACTTCGACAGAAATAAAGGTCACATCTCTGAAAAAAGGGCTCTAGAGCTGACATAACAAATTTGTCTAGGTGTCTGACCCAAGAAATTTGCATTGAACTTCCACCAGCAAATGAAAGATTACCATAGTCAGATAACTTCTAATGCTTTCTCAATCATGGCCAAAACAGAAACTTGATCAATAAACATCAGTATCCATTCTTCAGTAGCAGAGATGCCAGAGCTGACTTGTTAGGAGAGCGGAGAAGTGTGATAGTCAAGTCATAAGCACAGTTCTGTTGGCTTGTGCTACTCCACCCTGGGTGTCTGTGTTAGCATTAGCGTAGATGTTGCCATTAGTTTCTACACTTCAAGGTCAGTCTGCAATTAGAGAGCAACTAGCCTGAAGGGAAAAGACAACTGCAGTGGTTCAACTGCAGAGATTAGTTGTAGGTCAAATATTTTGTAGGAAATTATTAATCTCGCATCTGTTAACTTTCTGCACAGGTAATGATTTTCACTAATTCAATTGGTATTTAAATTACTGGCTAAGTAGTTAGTGGCAAATAGCTGTTAAGTCGTAGCTATTTATGTAACAGGCTCTTTGGGAGCACTGAAAAGCATGCCATTCAGACAGCACAGCCCTGTTACATTTCCTGACTGGATGAGCAGCAGTCTGATGATTAGGTTTCAGTAGCGCATTCTTGTGACACTAACCCTGAAAACTCATTTCTGCAAATATCTGCAAATATTTCTGAAGTATTCTCAGAAGGTGGGCTGTAGAGCAGAAAACTTATTCAGTGAGGTATTTAGAGGATGCACGTATACAAGTAACAGCCTCTTGCCTAGCAGAGGCAGACCTTTCATCCTTTGTTAACACAGAAAGTAAGCAGAAGCAGAGGCTTTGCTGCAGATGAACCCCCTGCCTTGCCCACTCTTGGGACCACCTTGATGAGAGAGCTCACTCTCCAGATTCGTTCTGCCTTTGGCTTCCTGACAAAGCTTGTCAGCAGCATGGCTAATTGATGCAAATTGTGCTGTGGATTTCATGCTATGGCTGCTCTTCATATGGACTGGTATGAGGTTAACAGTATACTCATCAGATACTGCAGTCATAGTGCAAGATTAACTGTGCTATTAATACTCAGGCGAGGCCTGCTGACTATGCTTTCTCATACGTCCAGATCATCTAATTCTGTATTCATTTTAACAAGCAACAACACAAACTGTAAGGCAAAGAAGAACTGGATGACACTTCTACAAGTTTAAGGCCCTCAAAATAATTAAACTGGATGCCTCATTATTCATACAATTGTAATGTGGTGGCTTTTCTTCCTGCTATGGGAACACAAGGACCACTGGGATGGACATCATGTTTTTGCCTTCTAATAATTATATTTCAAAATATATTCATATAGTTTTTCTGTTTGTTTGTTTGTTTTGCATTTTAGTAATGAAATAAAAATAAATAAATAAATAAAGATTAGAAAAATATTGAAAAACAGAAAATTAATTGAACTGTATTTTCAGGGGACTGGTAAATAATAAACTTAAATTGTATGGTATTTTTCACTGTGCTAAATTCCTGCTGAATTTCAGGTTTGACATGACAGTGCTTTTCTAGCCTTGCAACCAAATCCATGTATCCAGTAATTACCCTTCTCCTTTGCACTCATTAAGCAATATCTCTGACAGAGATATAAACCTCTTAGACTTTCTAAGTCTTCTGAATATAGAAGAGGTGCTTGCAAAAATAGTATAAATGGAAAAATCTGAAATACATGCAGTTTAAATTCCTCTTCTGCAGATTCACAATCTAGTGTCTTGCTCAGCAAATTTGTCAGCTCTTGACAAATAAACCAGTAGAAGACATAAATCTTATGAAGAGATTTTGATATGAAAATCTGATGGTCAAAGTTGATAAAACCTGATTTGGAGTGAGGAGGACAAGAGAAAACAGAGACAGGGGAGAGAGATTAAGAGTCTTGTTTTGTTTTCCAACATGCAGTCAAGAACAATCTAAACCACTGGAGTTTGATGCATATGTGCCTGATTTAAAGATAAAAATTCAACTATGTGAATTTGGAGACATAAGTGACTCTTTATAATGAGAAAATAAATGCTCCGAGTACTGTGTAGAAATGTGTAGATGTGTAAAGGGCGTGGTTTAGTGGGTAAAACATCGGTGGTAGCTGAACATTTGGACTAGATAATCTTGGAGGTGTTTTCCAACCTTGGTGATTCTGTGATTCTATGATTAGGTGAAGATTCGGAATGTATCCACAAGTTTGGTTTTACCTGAAGAGAATCTAGTTTGTGAGCTCTCAGTCTGCCCTCAGTATCAACCTAAACAAAGCAAGTGGGAGCAGCTGTGACTTTTTTTTTTTCTTTTCAAAAAAGTTGCCTTCTATTCAAAGTAAAATGTTGCCCTAAATGTACCTTTATTCCCTAATTATCCCAGTGTGGTTTCCAGAACTGGGTGTCCAGCAGCCCCTGTTCTCTTATGGAAAAGTGTTCAGCCATGGTGCCAGCAAAGAGGCTTCTTACTCTGGCTCTAGTACCCAATGCTCATATTCTGACATCTCCAAATGTAACCAAGAAGGATTTTCTATGACAAACTTCTTACCCAGAAGAGCTGTTCCAGAAACAAATTATGAGTTATTTATGCATTGTGCTTTGTGTCAAGTCCCATCTACCCCAACTAAAACATGTATTTAGCTCTTGATGGTAACGTTTACCTCCAACTCACATGTAACTTTGAAGATGCACCATGTTTCTTTGAAGGCTGTTTTCCAAACTAAGTGTTAAAATGTTTTTCCCAATGCATACTGGTGGCTGTTGCCATGTTCAGCAGGCATTCCAGAGCTGACATCTACTAGATTAGCATGGACAGGTTCTGGGACATTATCTTCTTGAAGTGTATATCCTATGCTGCATAAAGGCCATGAACAGAATGTCAGGACAACCATGTAGTTCTTGTTTGCTGGTTTGCTCCAAGAGAAGGGATTGGTGAGGTGCTGATGGTGACTTCAGTGCTGGCCATGCCCTCATCACTGGGTACAGAGATTTTCCAGCACACTCAGCTGTCAATAAGGGTCATGTGCTTGATCTAACAAAATGTGGTATGCTCATACAACCTTAGGGGTACAAGAAAGGCAAATCTGTAGTCCCTTCAACACTCAGCATACATTGAGCACAATGTTTGGTTTTCTATTTGGAATAATGGTTTGAAAGTTAAGGCTCTATAGATTTTATTTCTTGCAGTTCTGGCATTCATTGTGCTCAGATGCATTAAGTCCCTCAAACATCAGCCTAATTCTTTCTAAAGTGAAGTTAATGATTTTGCCACTGCACTCCTCAAAATTCTCTTAATTAATATTTCCTCAATGTTCTGAGAAACACTCTTAGGTAAAAAACATTATGCAACCACAAACCAATAACAATCCCAAGTAGAAAGGCAAAAAGTTAAGTAAGTCATTTTTGAGAAGCCGAAGATTTTGTTTTTGCAACTATTCCAAATAAGTCAGCTAATTTTCCTTTCCATCAAAACAATATAACATCAGAGGGATGGCATTTTTTAGCTGTTATAGACGTGCCAAGGTCACATTCCACTGCAAGGCAATTGTCTTCCAATGCATACCATTCCTTGGGACGGATAAATAATGAGTTAATATCTATAGGCAAAATTGTCAACAGAAAATGATCTAAAAATATCACAATTTTATATTGATTTCACTTCATTAAAAAAAAAAAAAAAAAAAAGACAAAGTAAACAATACATTTCATTAAGAGTTTTGTGTGCTGTAACACATAAATCAGGAAACACGATCTGTATAGTTATTTATTTCAACGGCAAGACAATTTTTCTGTAAATAAAATGCACTCACAAAGCTTTGTTTCACATTTAGAGAAGTAAGAAAAGATACTCTAAACCTTCAAAGTGCACTTTTTCCCCAAATCAGTGCAAGACTTCTTGCTTTGTTGTGACCAGTGTCACAATCAAAGGTTTCATGAGTTACTGCTGTTGATTTCATCTTTGAACCACGCAGCACCAGTACAAAACCAGGATTGGCAAAGGTTGAAGCTTGCCTGTAGGAAAAACCCATACACCTCACATTGCCTTTTCCTTATGTGTGACTCGTTAGCCTTCACTGGAGTGCTGATCCTATTTCCACGCTGAACCACTTGTGCCTGCAGGCTTGTCATCAGGGATGAATTTAGTAATAGACTAGTCCAAAGGTGGTCAGCTCCATACACAGCACTGTGGCTGTATTTTGCTGGACTTTGTCTTCCAAATAACCCAAGTAGTCTCTAGTTAACACTGCATTTAAAAAGGAAACCTTGTAGTTTACTCAGATATCTGTACCTTTTTACTTATCTTTTCAATAGCATATTAGTTGTTTTTCATATGTATCTGTGTATACATGTAAGTTATTTTAAATAAAGTTCCCTTCTTCTGTAGAAAATAGTATCACTTTTCAGGCTAGCTGGTCAGTTATTCAAACAGCATTCTCAGCATGACTCAGACCTTATCCAAAGACTACTTGCTGTTCGGGACTGCACTGAGAATGCATACTGCAACCCTTGCACTATCCGGTGCTCTTGGTATCCACTTGGCAGTTACTCTTTCCATGGAGTCACTCCAGGAGGAAATATTTTCTGTATCAGCCATGTTCCTTCTTCTGGGAGCAAATCAAGCCCAACAGCCCAAACTCTGAGACATTTACTGGTTTGGTTTGATCCAAGACTGATGCCTATGATTGTCAGTGGGCAAGACAGAGAATTTCATCTACATATTTTACCCTATATCTCCCAAGTCTGAGAGTTAATAGCAGCAGTCCCCTGTGCTAAACTTCTCTGGAGGAGGTAACCTTGTATTATAAGTCAAGTTGAAGTAATGTGTTCTTCCCCCCCCAGTTTCTCAGTGACTCCTTTATTTATTTTATTTCTTTCCATTTATCCATTTTTAATTCAGGTATGGCCTCTTCATCCCTGCATTACCCTCATCCTTGCTAAATATTCTGTGTTAGTATGAATCCTGGTAAAACTGCTCTCTCTATGCTCCTAAGTGCTGGATTTCCACTGCCTTGTTCTTAAGAGCCATTCATGAACAACTTCTAAACCACTATTTTCACTTGCCTTCCAAGTACTTACTTTCTGCCCTGGGTTTAATTTTCTTGACAGTACACTGTCATTATTATTATTATTATTATTATTATTATTATTATTGTTATTATTATTATTATTATTATTATTATTTCATTCAATCAGTTATACAACTCCCTTTCTGCCATTTGGGAAGGCTCTTCAGTGATTTGTTTTCATTTTAAATCATTTCCACATCTGAAGCCATGCAGTCAGTGCTGCAACACAGTGAGCTGCACTAAAACTGATGCTGATGACTGCCAGTGGAAGGGAGGAAGAGGACAGAATGACTGCATGTTGAGGACATCCCCATCCTATCCGGGAAGGTGATGTAGAAATCACAGAGTAAAGAAAGACTGGAAACATCCAATACCTTTTCATCTTGGGCTGCCTCAGGCACAGGAGGGAAAATGGGTTAATGAGGGAAAGGCTTTTACACTAATCCAAGGCAAAAATGATCGTCCTTTCAAATGCGATTACTAGGAAAGTGATTTGGAAGCCAGTGGGACAGAGCGGTGTGGAGTCAGCTGTCTCTCTGATACACATCAGAGAAACCTTCACACTGACTGATTATAGTGAATACATAGTTGACATTAGCAGAGACAAAAAGCTACATGAGCGCCCTTCGTCCCTGAAAATTTTCACAGGGAACAAAAAGGAATTATTTTGTCTCATCCAGAGAGCAGCACAGGTAAAGACTCCTCTGGAAGTCAAAATATTTCACTCTCTAGAAAGAACGCAGAAAGATCTCTAAGTCATAAGCTACCTCTTTCACAGCTCTATAGAAACACAGAGGGGAGTTCACATATGATTTTCAGGGTGATGCTGGAACATCAGTGATGCCCATTCCAACCTCTGCACATCTGCTTGGTGCTAGGGAGAGCCCCTGGATGCTGGAAAGGAAGGCTCTGCACACACAGGGTCAGTGTGCAGACAGAAGCCAGACACAATCTTTAGATGCAGCACACGGTGCTAGAAAGTTAGAGCAATTTTCATAAAGCACTTTCAAAAACTTGTTCTTGCCATGTGATGTGGCAACACCAACAACAGAACCCAATCTTAACTGTGCACAGTTCTTCAGCTGCAAAAATAATTTATTAGCGAAATATAAAATGTTCTTTCTGAGTGCAACATATATATTTAGCCACTTGTAAATGACCATCTGTTTCTGGTTTTTAGCTTTGTACCAGCCAATGCCCACAGCCATTATTCAACATTAATTCGGCCTTTGTTCCTAGCACATGTGAAACAGAAGCCAATGGAAAATTTATTAGAATAAAAAGAAAGCTGTTTTAAAAAATCAAGTGACTTTGCTCACAGATGCCCTATGCATTTTGTTACAGTATGCTTTTGGAGCTGGGCAACAATACCCAAGCAGTTAAATACGGCTAAGCATGTTAGAAAGATTGATCAGATAAACATATGGTGTATATTACATTGATAAGGACTGAGACTTCATAAAAAAATAAATGATTCCAAGAAGTTTCCTTGATTTACAAGTATGGAAGCTGATGTGTGCTTTGGGAACACAAAGTGTTTGAGTGCTTGTTTGGCTTATTGTGCATGTCCCTGGGTATGTCGATCTCCTCTGATTCCCTGATAAATAAGCCTGTTCAAAATACAAGAGAGCTTGCAAAGATTTTTCTTATCAGTACACAAACATTCTCAAGGCAATTAGTTTCCAGGTGAGCATGCAACATTATTTTCAAGTTTGCATCCCTCTTTCTCCCATGAGAAAGAAAACAAAGAAAAACAGAAAGTAAACATTAACACGGTATCTCAGAAATACTATAAAAAACTCCCAGCAGCACTCACTAGGAAGCAAAGCACAGCAATACCGCACAAATTTGCCATTATGTTTTTAAATACATAATTCCTCCCCTATCTGTAACTTAAAACAACAATATTCAACCTTTAGCCTCAAGGCACAAATTCTTAAAACCCCTGTGCAAAAGTACGTGATGACACACATGAGTGGAAGTTCCCTTAGAAACAAAAGCAAACAGGTTGTTTTTTTTTCCCCCATATGCTGGACCAATCTCACACTCTACATGCCCGTGAAAAGAGCTAGCAGTGGATACTCTGATTATGAGGTCTGTATTTTTGCTCTGGTTGATCCACCCAGCACTGGCTATTAACTTTGTATGTGTTACTAAATGGTGTTTTCAGAGTAAGGGAAAATAATTTGGAAATATTCTCATTTTAATTGAAGAATTTGTAGTAGTTTTTTTATTAGTTCAAGCAAATTTCAATTACATATAGAAGAGAAACCATGAACCATGATTTGTCTTCCATGACTTTTCTTCCTAAGTCATCCCTTAATAGATGTCAGGTTATGTGAGCCTAAGAGCTTTCACCTTTTAGCTTAAGTTTCGGTGATTTACTTTAAAGCTTCATCAGGTGCAGAAAGCCATATGATGCAGAGCAGAAACTAGAAATATTAGAAACATTTGAGAAATATGAAGACTGTGGTTTCCAGCAGGGGATGAAATAACTGGCTCAGATAGAATAACATCCTGCATCAACCTTCCACTACTGGTAATGTGAAACAGAAGAGTAAAATTTAAAATAAACTTGCTGAGAGGATAGATACCTATCTTGTAGTTGAGATATCCATGTCATTACCAGCCATTTCAGTTCTGTATTTTTTAATTCCTTTAACAACTTATATTCCCTGCCCACTGTCTCCTATGGTAAGCCTCTCTTCTCTATGTTCTCTGAAGTTTCCTGTGGAGGTCCTGGCCTGGATATGATGTCAGCCTTACTACTTGGAAAAGCAAAGGTATATTTCAATGGGGAAGATAATAAAAAAAAACAAACAAAACAAAACAAAACAAAAGAGGAGGAGAGGAGACTTAACAGTTGAGAGAACACTGTCTTCTATGAAGCACCATCTCTGCCTATCTTATCCTACACGCCTGAGTGTTCACTTCTGTTTCTAAAGGTTTTTTTGCCTATTAAACATTCCTCAAAAAGTGGATAAGAAATGGATGCTCTGCAAGTCCTTTGGAGTTAGTAATAATCTTGTGAACTTAGGAGTGCTCATCTTGAAGGAAGAGATTGCTAGATATACTACAGCTTGAAGTTCCTTGGCGTACTTCTTTAAGGTAGAAGCAATGTACAGAGTACAAAGGCACAATCATCACCCGACATGGCACACTGCGTCCTTTGGACCGAATTCCATTGATTCCAGAATCATTCAAATGAGACTAAATGGAGAAAAGGCTTCAGGCTCAATTTTTCTTCATACCGCCTCTATCCTTTTATAGTAATTTCTAAGAACATACTGTAACTTATTACTGGTCTTTCCACTTTGTGACTCATACTTGACTAGCCTTAGATAAAAGTGTTTGCTTTTTCTGCCAATGATACGTACTGCAAGTGGATCACGCAGACCCTAATGTGCTATTGATATCACCTAAAAATCCTTGGGTTTGGGACATGGTAGTTGCAATCAATATAATGAAGCAAATGAGAAATGAAGCAAATCTTAGCCTCTGGTTTCAAGCAATATAACTTCAGAGAAATGTAGATCTCAGACAGGTATAATTCTGTTAGCACTGTTAAATAAGTTTGTAACTTTTTGTTTAAATACTCTCATTTAACTTTTACACTCATTTAATCTTACTATCAAATTAAAAAAGAAAAAAAAAGAAAAAGAAAAAGGAAAAAAAAAAAAGTCATCTATACCAGCCTGAAACAAGTTTATGTCATGAAAGCCCTCATCAAACAGTTTGAAGTTGAAGGTCTGGTACTTGTCCTGTCTCGCCTTGACAGTTACTGCACAGCATAATCCAGCGGTGCCAATCAGATCTGAACAAAGGAAACAGCAGTTGTCTGACTGTGATTCACTTCTCGCCTCAATTAATATAAATATGGAGGTTGCACAAGCAGACTTGACAATCTGAGACATGCCCCAATTTTCTGTGTAACTAGCATATGATGACTGATACCCAATACTTGGACCTTGCGCTGAGGGTGAAGTCAACAGTTGAGCACTTTGTTTCAGGAAGGTGATTGAAGGCTCAGCAGAAGGATTCTGTGTTTTCTGTAGCAGTTTTGGAAATGGCTCCTACCTGTAAACAGAAAGGCTCCCATTGGTTTTAATAGCTCTCAGACACATTCTAAAATGTTTCTGAAGTGAATTCTCATTCCTTCAACTCCATTTCATTCACAGTTACTTCCTGTAAATATTCAAATGAATTTTTCTCCATCTTTTTGGCATCCCTAGCCACATTCAGTTCAAGCTGTGCTGTATTGGAATTGCTTTAGAAATACGGAAATGAAGTACTCACAGAAATCAAGTGACTGCAAAAATAGCAGGTATTAAATAAAATATTCATTTAAATGGATTTTTATATGTTTTGATTGATAGATAACTGCTTAGCTAAGTTAATTATAGATCAACTATTACTAATTAGGTTTTCTCAGGCTGTGCAGCATGGTGTTACTATTTTTAGTCCAACAAGTTTAATAAAGAATCATTCTGGGCTTCATCAGCTGTATCAGTTAATTCCCTTATGACTGCTTATTGGTAGGGAATATTAAAGAATTAGATACATTGCTTAATTTGTTTTTGCACTCAGTTTTATGGCTATGGTACATACGGAAGAGAGTGCACCCTTGACATGATAGTATGTCGCACATTGGCTTATTTTACCTGTTACGTATTTGTGGCCATGGCTTTATGTGTGTATGTAATATCATATGCTGTCAGTCAGATATTAACTCTAAGAATCTTTGTAGAAATTGAAGATGTCTTACCTTTGAATCATAGAATCATTTTATGGGAAGAGACCCTTAAAGGTCACCTTGCCCAACTTCCCTGTGATGAACAGGGACATTTACAGCTACATCAGGTTGCTTGTCCAGCCTGACCTTGAATGTCCCCAGGGACGAGGTGTCACCACCTCTTTGGACAACCTGTTCTAGTACCTTTCAACTCTTATTGTAACAGACCTTTCTTTTATTCAATCTAGATCTCTACTGTTCTAGTTTGAAACCATTAACCCTTGTCTTATTGTGGCAGACCCTACTAAAGAGTCTGTCCCCTTCTTTCTTACAGTTCCTTTCAGATACTGAAAGGCAATTATCAGGCCTCCTCGGAGCCTTCTCCTCTCCAGGCTGAATGAGACCTGAATGAGCCTGTCCTCTCACAGAGAATTTGTTCCATCTCTTGAAGCATTTGCGCAGCCCTCTTCTGGATGCATTCTGAGTCTTGTACTGAGAACTCTACATCCAGATGCAATGCTCCAGGTGAGGCCTCATCATTGCAGAGAAGAGGGGCAGGATCACCTCCCTCCTCCTGCTGGTCACAGTTCTTTTGATGCAGTCCAGGATATGGTAGGTTGACATCAGGAGGGAGGGACACCCAGGATTCAGTCCTGAAGATTAGAGTGGCCCGGGATAGTTGGATACTCCCTAAGAAGGAAGTCTTGAAGGCACAGGAGTAAGCTGCTTCACTGTGCTGTAAGATGACCTGGAGGGAAAGACGATCAGCATGGGTGAACAGGGAACTTTTTCTGAGACTCTCTGGGATCTCAAAAAAGACAGTGAAAAAAGAAGGTGGGGATCAGCCTCTATTCCCATGTAACTAGTGATAGCATTTGAGGGAATGGCCTCAAGTTGTGCCATGGGAGATTAGGAAAAATATTAGGAAAAATTTATTCTCCAAAAGAGCAGCCAGGTGCTGTAATGGTCTGCCCAGGGAGGTAGTTGAGTCACTGTCCCTGGAGGTGTTCAAGGAATGTGTAGATGTTGTACTAAGTGATATGGTTAAAGGGGAAGTATTGGTGGCAGGTGGATGTTTGGACTAGATGTTTTCCAACCTCAGTGAATCTGTGATTCTACAATTCTACAGCTGACTTTCTGGGCTCTGAAGGGACAGTGTTGGCTCATGCCCAGTTTGCCATCCACCAGTATAACCAGGACCTGAAAAGAAGGGCTGTGCTTTTTACTCTATCCCAGCTGGTAGCGATAGTGGGGATTGCCACAACCCAGATGCACTTGGTTTCATTGAACATCATGAAGTTCTCCTTGGACCCACTTCTAAACCTATCTAGGTCTCTCTGGATGGCATCCAATCCATCAGGTTTGTCATTTAAAAATCAAAAGTTTTGCTCAGCTTGTTGATCAGAAAGCCATATAGCAACCCAATTTTCTCTAGGTTTATAAATACAAATAGCATCTGCTGGCAGAAGCAAGTTTATGAGATTGAATAGGGGTAAGATAAAGCTGAATGTATATGAATAAATTGTAGATTCCTGGATGATCAGCCTTTAGAGTAACACAGAAAGAAAACTGTGGAATCTTTTTTGCTAGAGAAAGGAACAAAGACTCTTTAGAGCTAGATTGGATATCTGTGTAATAAACATGCTTAGATCAGTTTGAAATGATGATTTTCAGTGAGATACCCATGCAGGGTCATTTTGTATCTGATGGCACCCTCTGCCAAAGCAGGCTCCATAAGCCACATTGCACGGGTAGGCATCCAGGCAGACCTTGAACATCTCCAGAGAAGGAGATTCCACAGTTCCCCTGCACAGCTGGTTCCAGTGCTCTGTCACCTTTACCACAAAGAATTTCTTATGCACAAGAACTTCTTATGCTTCTGTTCATGGCCACTTCCCCTGGTCCTATGTCTGCGCACTGCAGATAAGAGCCTGGTCTCATCCATATACCTCCCACACTTTAGATATTTATAGACATTGTTCTGGTTACCTCTCAGTCTTCTCAAGGGTGAACAGACCCAGGTCACTCAGCCTTTTCTTAAAAAGAGAGATGCCCTAGGACCTTTATCATCTTTGTGTCCCTCTGCTGGACTCTCCCCAGGAGATCCCTGTCTTTTTTGTACTAGAGAGCCCAGAACCAGACACAGTGCTCCAGGTAAGGCCTGACCAGGGTAGAGTAGAGGGGGAGGATCACGTCCCTTGACCTTCCAGCCACACTATTTTTTAATGCACCCAGAACTCTGGCTGCATGATGAATGTAAATTGTTTGCTTCGACTGTGTTTAAGAACATCCAGTAATGCAGATCTCCTTCTTTCTGAAAAGCCTTTTTCAGTATTACACTGTATTTGTAATCAGACTTTTTCCTAAATCTTCATCTAAACCTAAGTGATGAATTAGCCAGTTACCTCTCATCCTGCCATTTGTGGAGAAGGGAAAATTGGTTTCTGCTTTCTTTAGAATATCTTTTAATGCATTTGCAAAGTATTATCATCTTCCTTCTGTCTTTACTTCCCAGACTAAACAGTTCCAGCCCTCTTAACCTTTCTCAGAGGTTCATGTTTTCTAAATCTCTTACCATCTTGCAGCAGCTCTTGAACTCTCTTACCAGTTTGTCCACGGTTATCTTAAAATGCAGCACCCAAAACTGGACGCACTGCACCAGATGAGGCTGCACCAGTGCCAAGTAGAGCAGAATAATTACCTCTCTTGTCTTATACCCAGCATTCCTTCTAATACATCTTGGAGTGACATTTGTCTTTTTTCGCAAAAGCGTCACATTGTTGTGAAGAAAGGCATGAAAATGTGATCCAAGTTCTGGATGAAGTTTCCAAATCCAAAGGCACATAAAAAAAGAAGAGGGAGGGAGAAGGTAATTTTTCAGTCACTCGCACAAAATGGGGGTCAGGCTCAACATATTTAAATGTCTTGTGTTGGCAGTTCTGACTTAAAATCAATGAATCTCTATAGCCAAGCTTCATTTAATTTGCACCAGAGAGTGAGAAAACCCTGGCAAACTGCATATTTTTGCAAAGTGAGACATAAATGAGCAAACACAGGAAAATGTAATGAATCAGAGAATAGATTTTAATCATTTGATTGAAAAATGATATTAATTCCATAAAGTACTTGAAGTAAATGAAGACTTACCATGGAAATCCTGCTGCAGTGCTGAGCAACTTAGTGAATCTGTCAGGACTGGAGGTAGCATGATGTGTAATTTTTCCAGCACACCACTTAATGCTCTGTAAGTTAGAGAGGCTTTAGTGTAACAGTCTTTATTAACTGCTTTTTAATCTGCAGCTGTGTTAGCCATGTTTTTCAGCAAACTGTGTAGTTTTTAGTTAATTTCGCAGGCCAAAACATCATGCTAAATTACATCAGTTACCTCACATGTTCCTGTAACTGATTTTAACTCATTCTTGCAATGACCTAAATAAAATCAGAAAGGCCTGATTTAGAAAATATAGCATACTCAATACAGCCAGGAGGGTAAAGAGTCTGTTTACAGGCTATTTAAAAATATTTACTTATTTGATGATTTATCACAGGGTTTCATGTAACTCACTTTCTTTCAGCAGTAAATGACAAGCAGAAAGATCTTCCTCAGCTCCCCTTCCCAGGACCCTGATAGTCTGGGAAAATCACTCCTTTCGCCCACTTGCCTATTTAAATTGTAAGTCTGATTGATTTTACAAGGGGCAGAGAAAGAGCGAGGGTGTCTTTGTGTTTCAGAATCCTTATCAGGAGTTTGGCAAGGACTGTCATGGACAATTTGCTTGTGTAGCTTGATGAGAGACCTCACAATTCAGGGACTACACAGAATCTCTGGAGTGTCTAATGATTCAGAGTCAAGAAAGCATATGTGTTAGGCAGGGAAGCATGGTCACAAACATGCAACACGATATAAATGCTCAAGCGGAAATCCATTCCCTTCAGGGGAGGTAAAAAGGACAAATGAGGTTTACATCCAGACTTCTTTTCTGAGATGGGAGAGCTGCTATTCACACCAAAGTGCTACCTCAAGACTGCAGACCCTTAAAGCTGGGTCCTGGGTCACATCAAAAGACAGTCCCTCTCACAGAACAAAAGCATCCTGATTACAGATTCAGGAAAAATTGGTGTATAATTTTCTGCTGAAGATTTCAGGTATGCTGAAATGACACGCAGTATTCAGAACTCAGTTAATGCATTTCAGCAGAGCTCCTGGTTAGTCCACATTGTACTATCACATAGCACCAAATAAAATTAGGTCCCATTCTAAAAGTCATTCTTGTCCATCGATGGATCTATTTACTGTGAAGAAACACTCCTTTTCACACTATTTCATATAATATTTCCAATTGACTTTCCCATGGACCTGATCAGGGCAAATAAGTGGGACCCATCAAGTAAAGCCAGAGCTTCTTTTCACTATGTATATACAGGATGCCTCAAGAAATGACAGTTATTACAGACCTTGTCAACAGACATACTTATGCTTTTCCCTGAACACATGTGCACGAGAATTCCTCTGTCGTCAGAGCATAGGAACAGGAATTAAAATGGGAGCACCAACAACTGACTGATATAAATGTACTGTCTTGTTCTCTTTTGGCTGAGAAGTACAAAACAGCTAATCTGGAGGAACCAAAGGTGGAACACTGGGACATGTGAGTAATATCATTATAGCTGAGGAAACACACAGGAACATGGAGTTATCTTTAATGAATTGATTTTTTTCACATGGAAATTTTATGAAGGTTAAACATTTGGGCTTTAGCCTTCTGAAGTATGCAACAATAAGAGGGCAGGACAAGTACTTCCTGCCTTCTCTCTCTCCTTTATTTTATCTTTTTTTTCTTTAATGGTAGTAAAACAACCTTGTTCTTCTTCTTAGGCATCTTCACCTTTTGTGTAATAATACTGTTTCAAACTAGACGAGTATTCAACATAAACTTAATGAGTCATCACTTGCCAACCCTCCACCTCACTTTGTAAAGAAACACAGAAAAAAAATCACTATATATTCAAAGATAAAAAATGTGAGTGATTTCTGAGCCAAGATAAATTTTCATGAAGTCAATTTTATCTTAAAGCAAAGTCTGAGTGACTTTCTGCAGCATGTTATTCTGTAGCAATGATGCATTCATCTAGGTTAGGAGAAGCCGAGACAACAGAATTAGGCACTACTCTGCAGTCTGCTGTGCTATAGCCATTAGCACATTCCCTGCCATGCATCTGACCCACAGCAAAAGAACTGGGTGATTTTCAGAATCCATGTAACTGATTCACATTGAGTTTTGCCAAAATAAGCCTTGAGCTCAGCAGAGATTGCTGGGGCCAGACATGCTAGTGTTTGCATTAGTTAAGCTACATCACAGGGAAAGATGGCTTCCTTCTCCTGAGAAATGCCCTGGAGAGACCACATGGGAATCTTTCACCCTTCCAGATGGATAAGAAGAAACAGAAGAAAGTCGCAAAAGTTCCTTAATGGAAAAAATATCTATTTGTATGTTGTTGTTGCTTTTTTGTCTTGTTGTTGTTTTTGTTGTTGTTGTTTTTGTTTTTTTACTTTTAACTGTGCCTATTTTAGGAGACAGAATTTTGAACGTGAATTTCCATTACTGCAATAAATGCTGCCCAATAGCCAAAAGTTGAATTTGTAATGTCTCTTTCTCTACTTGATCTTATATCCTAGATCTAGGATCATTTCCAAGTTTCCTAACTATAAACAGCACATGCAGACCGCTGGCCACTGGCTGGGTCGAAAATGTAAACTACAGATAGTACTTCAGGTGAAAACGCAGAAGTAATTGCAAATTATTCTTTAAATGTTGCCCATTGGTGGCAATGTGCCAAGGACATATCATGCCAGTGAGAGGCATCATGACTCAGCCCACCATGACTTTTCCATAGATGGGAGATGGATTCTGTTTGCTAGCAATCATATTGTCTACATACCTTCCTCACAGTGAGGTCACTGCAAAGCCTCAGAATCACAGAACTGTAGGAGTTAGAAGGGACCTCTGGAGATCATCTAGTCCAATTCCCCTGCTAAAGCAGTTTGACTACAGTAAGTTGCACTAGAAAGTGTTCAGTCAAGTTCTGAATAAAAGCCCTTTTCCAGGTCAGCCCCTAACCTGTACTGATGCATGCGTTTTTTCCTCCACAGCTGTAGGTCTCTGCCTATTATGCCATGTTAAAGCCTACAAAGTTCCTTTCTACCTAACTCTCCATCCTGTCCATGTCTCATTGAATAGCAGCGCAGCCTTCTGTTATGATAGACATTCCTCCCAGCTTTGTATCATCAGCAGATTGCTGAGGGTGCATCCTATTCCTTCATCTAGGTCACTGATGTAGATGTTTAAAAAGAGGTCCTGTTTAACTAACTTAAATTCCTTTTCTGTCAAAGTCACCTATCTAGTTGACCGAAGAAAGCCAGTTAATGTTATCTTTTTTATTTCAGTAAAGCTTTCAATACTGCCTCTCACATAATCCTTCTGGACAAAAGGACAAAAGCTAGACAGAATCATAATGCAATCAGTGAGCAATTGGCTGAGGGATCAGGCCCAAGGTTATATAGTAAATGGGGTTACATCAGACTGGTGGCCAGTCACTAGTGGGATTCCCCAGGGCTCCATTTTTGGGCCAATTTTTTTTAATGTTTTCATAAATGACTTGGATGTAAGACTAGAGGTGTTTTGAGTAAATTTTCTGACGATATTAAATTGGCATGAGTTGTTGACTCAGTCAAGGACAGAGAGGCCTTTTAGAGAGATCTAGACAAATTAGAAAGCTGGGCAATCACTAACTGCATGAAGCTTAAGAACAGCAGCTAGTGCTGGATTCTACACCTGAAAAGGGGCAACCCTGGCATTACATACAGATCAGGAATGACACACTGGAGAACTGAAAGAGATTTGGGTGTCTTGGATGACTGCAAGTTGAACATGAGTCTACAGTGAGACTAGGAAGCCAGGAAGGCCAACAGTATCCTCAGGAACATCAAGCACGACATTGCCAGCCATCAAGAAAAGTGACTGTCCTACTCTATACTACACTGTTACAGCCTCACCTTGAGTCCTGCATGCAGTTTTGAGTGCCACAGGACTAAAAGGACTACACCTGATAACTTCCTTCTCTTCTGCTTGCTTGGAAATGACATCGAGAATAAGTTGTTTCAACACTTCTCACGGGCAGAGGTGAGGCTGACAGGACTGTAGCTGCCCGACTCCTCCTTCTTGTCCTTCCTTCAGTCTCCAGGCACCTGTCTCATTCTCCCATATCCTTAATAGATGATTAATGTTGCTCTTCTGCCAGCTCTCTTAGTACTCATAGATGCATTCCATTGTGATCCCATGGATTTGTGTGAGTTGAATTTGCCTAGGTGATCTCTCACCAGTGATGCCTAAAAGGACATCGGAGGAGGAAGTGTCCTTTGTTGGTTCTGATCAGAAATCCTGGCCTTCCTGTTTAACGCAAGTGTATTCAAAGGTGACACAAATACACAAACAGTCTACAAACCTTTAGTGCAAAATGCTGACAGGATGAGGGAGAAGCTCCCTCAAATCTACTAGAGGAAGATATGTGGTTGGTTTTTTTTTGTTTGTTTGTTTTTTGTTGTTGTTGTTGTTTGTTTGTTTGTTTTGTTTGTTTTTTGGAAGTAACAGATTTTAAAATATCAATAAATCTGAGATACTGTGATGCTTTACACTCACGGTGCATTTATGACGGGCTTTCTGATATGCAAGAGAAGAGAAAGCCTGTCCTGATCTCTGCTGACTGTCACCAGCCTGTGCAGCAAGGGCGAACCTTCTCACCGTGGGTACTAGAAAGCAAAGTTAATTCACAGAGAGGATAAGTGTGGTGGACACTGCAATGGAAAGCAGGCAAGCAAGCTGAGGTGTTAACTCTTTCAGCCAGAGTTTCCTATGGGACTGCAGAGCACTCCTATCAAACACAAGGCCTGACGTTTCACCGGCTTTATTTGAGGAGGAAGAAGGGCGGGAGGAATGTTTTCTCCAGGGGAAAAAAAAAAACAACCTCACCCTGCTAACGCTTTCCGTTGCCGAGGAACTTCAGGGAAAACTCAGGAAAACTCCTTTTTATGTTCTTTATGATGTTTACTCTGCCACACTCTGCCAAGACAGGGAGGAGAGCAGCTGGGACTAAAGCTGCACACGCAGCAGGCTGGCACAAATGGAGTGTTGCTTGGCACTGTGGGGAAAGCCCAGCCCAAGCAAGGACAAGAAAGGCCCTGCCAGTGGCCGCTGGCTCTCGGCCGCTCGTCCCCTGGGCCCAGTCGGCGGCTGCGACGGGAAGCCCACAGCGGATGTGTGATGAAAGGGCTGCTGCAGCTTATCTCCCCGAGCAGGGCCTGCTCAGAGGGCGGCGCGGCCCGCTGTGCCGGCTCCGCTGGCTGGCGCTGGCGGCGTGGCCTCATGATTCATGCAGAGCCAGCAATGCTTGCCAAGGAAAGCTTCCCCCTTTCCCTCCCCAGTCAGGCATCAACACAGCAGAGGGCCGCGGAGGTCACAAGATCTCCCTGTTATTGCATTTTACAGGAAGGAAGATACACTGCCTTCAGATCAGTTTATCAGCTGACTTCCCTGTGAAGAAGACAGAGGCTGTTTTCCTGTGTATTGCCACCCCCGTAATTCCCAAACGATTGCTCTCTGTTCGCATCTCCTGCCGGTTCAGCTGCACACACTTCTGAAACAGCCCAGTATTAAGTAAACAAATAAAAAAGCCATTGTGTGGCTGCGCAGAGACGATGCCTCTTATCAAACTGCCCTGCACGAGGGGATAAATCTCTTCCTCAGGGCTGCCTGTCATCTCGCTGCCTGCCAGCGTCAATGCACAATCAGACCCGTTGTGACAAGGTAGACGTGGCTGGAGTGCACAGGGTGAGCTGCTCTTAGGGGTGCTGGCAGCAGCTGAGCTGAGCTGCACCCACAGCTCCCAAGGTGCTCTCTTTGTGCTTTGAAAGTCTGTAAGCACTGTGGTTTATTGAGTTCAGGTTTTTTTAGAACGCTGTCTTTTAAAACCCATCAACTCTGTAGGTTATTTTAAACCAACGTGCAGTCCTGGCTCCCTCCCCACAGTCTTTTCCCCAGTGTTCCTATGTTCATAAAGTTTTCAACTGGGGACAGGTTGTCTGTTTCCTCTCTTTGCTCCCTGTGACAAATGCATTTCTGTGATTAGGAAACTGCAGATGTTAAAGGTCCACGTAGGCATAGTCTATTAGCTAATGATTGTTAATCTGGGAAGAATTATATATATTGAATAATACCATTCATTGATAAACAGTGGAAGGGAATCATCCTGGCTTCAAGAGTATTTACAGTGGCAGCTATAAGTGATTATGTTCTCTTTTCATACGGCTGTAAAGCTAAAACAGTCCTCCAATGCACTTTGCATCTTAACAAACTTTTTTTGTTTGTTTTGTTTTGTTTTTGTTGTTATGCTTTTTTTAACCCAGCAAGAAAAAGCATTTGCTAGAAAACAATTATTGGTTTGTAAAATAAACCTCTTTTCTGGTTTGAAAACTGACATTGCACAGGAAAAGTGTCACTGATCATTGGTGTCTTCATTATACGTTAACTTTTGTGATATTCATCTGGCTAGATTTTTCACCCACACATTGCCTTGTGTTTGAGAAATTTATACGGAATACCCTGTGCTCAGTGTCTGCAGAATCTTGCAGTAATCCAAAGGGTAGAAGGGGATGAAAACTGGGTCAGTACAGACCCCATCCCTTTCATAAGCCAATAAGATTCATAGTTTTGTGGTAGGATCATGCCTAATATAGCTAATCAATGCATTTTCTTGTTTTACAGAGTCTTTGTCTGTCCAGAGATGTTTCCTGTCCAGATCTTAATGCCTACATATGTCCAACCTTGCAGCTTACAGTTATGCAAGCTGTAAGCTCCAGCGTGTTGTTATGCAGTATTTTATGTCTTTGATTTGCCCTTCACCTAAAATAGAAAACATATGTATTTGGAAGGACTGCAGATATCTACCATGTTTATTGTCAGACAGCATTGTCCTTTTTATTGAATTCTGGCAGCAGATTCTGTACTAGACTTTGATATATGTCACACAACACAAGAAGATAAACTCATAATTTTTGCGAGAGGTTTATAAATACTCTTGTTGAATATCAGAGCATAAATCTACAGCATGAAGATGGTATATTTTTAATAGAAAGAGTAAACAAATGTTATGCCAGTACAAAAAAAAATGAAAACAAAAAAACAAAAATACCAAAAAGGAACTTGTAGTGTTCTGTTTATTCTGAATGATTTAGAAAAGCCCTAGTCATATTGAATTTAAATTGAAGTATCTAAGCAAGAGTTATAACAAAGATGAAATGAGAGGAAAAGAATCCTGAGCGTTGTTGATACACAAATGGGTTTTGGTTTGAACTCTTCAATTTGCCATTTGCCAGCCTACGTCTAAGAAGCAATCTTGTTTGGTTTTCCACAAAGAATCTCATTCTTTTTTCAATAAAAAGACCTGGCAATAGTTCTATTGGCACTAGATGAAGAGCTTGTTTATTCCACTGGTGATGGTTTCTTTTGTTATCTATTTTAATGAAAACTTTATTTAAATTAAAAAAAAAAAAAAAAAAAAAAAAAAAACCTTAAAGTTTATGGATTAAGCTTAGGTGCATTTGTCCCAGTCATATGCCAAAGGTTTATTTGCTGTTGTAAAAAGCTTTGCAACAGGGAGAAATAGGGTTAATAATAATACATTTTGCAAGCAGTAGTCTTTATTCATCAGCATGAACAAGTGAAGCAAACTACAGGGCCTGAGGCAGGCATGTGGGCAATTCAACAGTTTTGACTTCACTGTAATTCACTGCAACTATGTTGTTTGCAACCTTTCAGGAAAGTCCTGTGAAACCCAACTCTTTGTTCTTTAAAATTAAGAAAGACTGGAAAAGCTGTGTCTCCTTTGTAAAGGGATTTTCTGATTCACTCCAAGTAAAGTAGGGACCCGTTTCTGTAATTAACTCTATATAAGTGTCTTCAAAATCATGCTTGGATTACAGATTTTTTTCTATCAAGAATTCTGATCAAAATATTTTACGTCTTGCATCTTTTTTATAACACAAGATACCAGCTTCTTCCACCATATCTGCCGTTTGTCAAGCTCTGTGATGTCTACCTGCTTCCAACAGCACAACCCACAGCATGATGACAAACTAAATATCTATTCATGGCAAAGGTTACCAGTTGAATCCATTTTTCACAGTCAATGATCTTCACACCTGGTAGTCTTTGATGGATGGAGTCTCCTTGCTGGGATCTAGTGTGACCTATCAGCAAGTGAGCTAGGAAGGGAGGTCATGCTAACAAGACTTAGGGATGAAGTTGCTGCCAGCATCCACAGGAGGAGTAGGTCCATGGGAAGCACCAGCTCCATCCTGCTGACCACAGCTCCAACACATGCTGCCCATATTTTGCTGGCCCAGGAGATGCATGCAAAGGACAGGATTCATTCAGTGGCATCTATGGCTGTACACACCCATGCTGTGCAGGACATTTACATAGTAGTCTTTTTCTTTTAAAGCATTATAAAAAATAGATTGTATTTCTCAAGTAATAAGGCTTAATGGTGAAATGTTAGGACGTTTTCACATTTTTCTCTGTGGAAAAATAAGCTCCCTATTTTCCTGGTAATATTACACAGATGCTCTTTCTGATGAGACTCCATAGAAGGTGGTAGAACAGCACCAGAAAATAATTTGGCATCACATTTGAAATTTTCACAGCTTTCCTTTTAGGGCAGTTCTGTAAGTCCCACAAATCAGATCTACTTCCTCTCCACAGCATTTTTCTCCCTTCTATCCTTCTGCTTCTTCTCCCTTCTCTCTTGGCCACTGCTGAACAACTAGGAAAATATCTCAGTAGTAGAGCTGTTTATTGTTATTACTATTGCCTCCATTACATGCACTTCATGCTTCTGGCACATGCAAATATCAGTAATGTTAGACAGTAAACAATAAAATACTTTCTGATTTAGTGCTGAAATGTTCCCTCTGAGCAATCTCACTGTTTCCAGTTCACCAAAAACAGATCTAGATGTGACATTAGATGTGACATCTTTGTATGCTGTTCATCAGGTGAGTGTGTTGTTTCATTACATGTTATTTATATTTGTCCATACATGTTACTGAATGCTGTTTGTGGGACAGTTTTTAATGGGTGAATACTTTTTTCCTAAACACAACAGAATTTGTCACAACACAACACTATTACAAGAATAGTTTTAGAGCATTAATACTGGCACAGTGTTCATGCATGGAAATTTGCAGAGCCATCAGCAGAAAAGTCTGAAAAAACAATATTGAATTAGCAGTTTGTTGTAAGATATTTATCACTGTGGTCTGCTGATACTCCTCTAAATGCTCAGACAGAAAAAATAAAGAAAGGCAGAAAGGAAGGAAGAAAGGAAGAACGATAGAAAAAAGCAAACTTTTAGGATGTTGCCACAAATGCAGAGGTTTGAATGCTGCACGTGCTTCTGAAAAGCTGGTCTTCATCTTGGATAAATGATAGGGCTCAGAGGAAAATGTTTTGAATGCTTGTCTTAAGTAGAGGGAGTTTTTTAATACGAATGTTTTGAATTTAGCAAAGTCCAAACTTGCAAATACATGAAACACTTCAAGAAATAATTCTTTTCAAAGGGTTGTAGTAGTTCACATCTAAGACCTGACCAGACTCTGATAGAATCAGAAGACTTACAGAAGATATATTTTTCTCCATCTGCCCTTTGTAGAGTTTCTGTACCATGCCCAGATGACTTCAGATAGAACAGAATGTGACCCTTTGTAACTTTGGTGGTGCTAGGCATGGGTCAGCTCTCAACATCCAGTCATTTGCTCTGCCATGTGAAGGTGCTCATATTCCTTATTCAGGAAAATGCTCTCAAATCTGCTGGGTGTCTGAAATGTGCAGATGATGTCAGATGTGTGCCTCCGGTGGCGCAGCGGTAGAATTCCCGTTTGCAACACCAGGGGGCCCGGGTTCGAATCCCCCCCTGTGGAGCAGGGGGTAGAAGTGCCGCTCTGCTACCCACAGAGGGCTCGAATCCCGGGAGTTGGACTCGATGATCTCTAAGGTCCCTTCCAACTCGCACAATACTATGATACTATGATACTATGATACTATGATCCTCTGAGTCTTAAAGGAAGGCAAGATGTTCTGAAATGTTCTCTCAGCTGAAATAAAACATGTCACTCAGACTTGGGCAGATGGTGCAATGTCCTCACATGCTGAAAAGCTGTACGTGCACCCACAGCGGGTGGACAGCTTCTACAAACAGCATTTACTGAATGGTGGAAGAGGCTCTGAAACTATGTAATGTGAGAGATGGTGCTCTAGGGTTGTATTTGTCACTCACTGAGAAAGCAAGCCAAGCAGGAAGACTGGTAGTCTTTGGTCTTTTCTGTCTTTGTTTCCAGGAACCCTCTTCCGCCCATTACGCATGTATAAGCTGTGTGAGTCATGGTAGGAATACAAGGCATCTCAGGGATGGGTAAGTAGAGAACCCAGGAGAGGTTTGGGGAATTAGTGTATTGTGCATGGGAGGTTTGGGAAGCTGAAAGGGATGGATGAAAAATGAGGAACTGCAGACCGCAATGCCATCATAGCTGGGCTATTGACTTACGAGAAGCAGATAAGGTAGACAGGGTTGTTGGTTCTCTTACTCAATTTAGACCTCAGTCGCTAAATTGAATTTTGCTATGGGATCAGTCTTGTAGATCAGAACATGAACAGAACTGTGATTACATAACATCATTACCTATTTTGGAGATTATTTTCATGCTTTGCGAAATACTCAGGAAATTTGCTGCGCTAAAACTTCCATACCAAAAAAGAAAAGCAGTCTGATGAAAGTAAAAATGCTACTTCTAAAACTGTATGTGTATGTCTATCAATTATCAACATCACTGTATGAATAAACCTTTTCTGATATTTTTCTTCTTCAAACTATGCTTTCATTTTCCCTTAAATTCAGTTCACTGTTGTCTATAAATAAACACACAGCAGAGTCTCTAGTACATTTGGCAACTAATAACCCCTTGGCATTAATAATCTCATACAAAAGAGATGGTGCTTGAGGCAAAGATACTATTTTCATTTCACCATCTGACTCACCCCTGACTTATTACAGAACTCCTTACTGGTTTTGGGTCTGGAGGAAACAGAGCTGTGAAAGATATAAAAGACAGTCTTGTGCAGGGTGGACCCTCCTTTTGATCCTACAACGCATGCGCCAAGACCTTTAAGTAGATCCCAGTACCTCAAAGACACTCTTTCCAAAAATATGTCCTAAGAGATCATGCTGATTTCATCCTAAATTACTTAAACAAAGAGAGTTTGCAGCATTGATTTCTAGAGATATGAGAAATTCATCTGTGTTTGGGTTAAACTCTAGTTTAGATGTTTTATTTTTTTGACCCTGATGATAGAGCAAATTATGCAGACTGCTCCTTTGCCATATTGCATTTTCCCTTTCACTTCTTGACAGAAACATCCTCCTAACACACTATTCATGCTTGCTTTCATTAAGCCCACCAAATTTAAGTGTTTGAGCATTGATTATCCAAAAAATGGATGTGTCCACTGGCTTCTCTGGCCCTCTGAGTCTCTAGTGTTCCTGTCAGCTTTCTAACCAAAGGAGCAAGTTCTGTGGAACAAACACTTGCCATATTACAGTTGTCTCAAATCAGACAATTTTACACTCACATCTTGCCACTTTCCTTCCAGAAATGATTTTGTTCTGTCTGTGCCTGATCCAGGTACAGATTCACATGGATGGGAAAGATGGGATAGAAGACAGGGTTTGCGTTCCCACAGCATTCAAGCTTCTGTGATGTGTGTGACACAGCAACTACCCAATCCACAGTGGTTTCTTAGCCTATGTTCTGTCACAATTACAACTTTCTCAGTTCCTTTGTCTTTCTTCTAGGTAGTCCAGAAGGAAAACAAGGAGAAACAAATGCACTAACGCTTCTGTTTCATTTTCTTTCTAGTCTAAGATGTTTTTGCAACTCTCCCAACATGCCCCTTGGTGGGTGTCACATTTCCTACTGCCGAAGTATTCCTTCCCTTTCCAAAGCTGTATCTGTAGGACATCTTTTTTATTTATTTATTTATTGTGTGTATGCTCAAAAATAAACACTTGAATGCAAAATTTTCAACCCATCCTTTTTTAAAGTTTAAATCAAATCAAATGTGTAAACAGGGTAAATTTGCAGAGTCAGGGAGTTTTGCCTGGGATAATGAGGGCAACAGAAGGGAGGACTCTCCAGTATAATAACATACAGATGTTTTAACACGGCCTGTCGAGGGCATAACCCTACATGTGAGAATTTGCCCTTCCACACAGTCATTCACTGCTAGCATCTCATTGCAGAGAGTGAGTAGAAAAGCCTCTGTGCTTCATTGCAAGGGGAATGATTGCGAACAGACTGAGTGGAAAGGCGGGAATGGAAATCAAGTCTTGCATACTGAAATAGCAATAACACACTGGAGTACATCCTGTTGTGATGTATATACTTTCCTCTTTAATTCCTCCCCTGGGCAGAATGAGGATGGAAATGTTTTTCTCAGAGGAAGAATTCTCACTACTGATTTTACGGAGAAGCAGCAATTTCCGTAAATGGGATAATACTGGAGAGTAGTTAAAGATCTCTTTGTCAGATATGGAGTTCTGCTATTTTTGTATATTCTAGGGAATCACCCATTTACGAATTACACTGCACTGTAAATTACACTATTATGTGGAACTCTGTATCACTCTAGATACTGCTGTGCAATGTAGTGGGTGCTGTGCAGAGGTGTTAAGCCAGTCCTGAGAACCCTGGCTGGGAGACTAAAAGCAGCAGTGCTACCAGGAGCCTGCAGATCAGTTAAAAAAGAGCAGAGGGAAAGGGAGGGGAGGGGAGGGGAGGGGAGGGGAGGGGAGGGGAGGGGAGGGGAGGGGAGGGGAGGGGAGGGGAGGGGAGGGGAGGGGAGGGGAGGGGAGGGGAGGGGAGGGGAGGGGAGGGGAGGGGAGGGGAGGGGAGGGGAGGGGAGGGGAGGGGAGGGGAGGGGAGGGGAGGGGAGGGGAGGGGAGGGGAGGGGAGGGGAGGGGAGGGGAGGGGAGGGGAAGGGAAGGGAAGGGAAGGGAAGGGAAGGGAAGGGAAGGGAAGGGAAGGGAAGGGAAGGGAAGGGAAGGGAAGGGAAGGGAAGGGAAGGGAAGGGAAGGGAAGGGAAGGGAAGGGAAGGGAAGGGAAGGGAAGGGAAGGGAAGGGAAGGGAAGGGAAGGGAAGGGAAGGGAAGGGAAGGGAAGGAAAAAGTTATTTTAAGATCTTATCAAACCCTTACTAACAAGGGTTATGCCATCAAGTTAGTGTAGAAGATCCCAAAGTAGTTGAGGTATGACTCTGGTCTGGAATACATTTTCGTTATTTAATTGAAACTGAAAGTCGTTGGCAAATAATTGTACATACACATGGAGTTTTCAGAAGCACAAAAGTCAGATAAACCCTTTTACTTTTACCTACCATGGATGTGAATTAGGTGGAGGGGAGAGTTCAAACCTGTTCTGTTTGGAACAGAACTATATTCTCCCCCAGAAACAGAGATCAGAGAGTATAATGTTAAAACCACAAATTTGCACAGTCCTCCAAGCAGTATGACGGACTGTCTTATCTAAGGAGGCAAATGAGAAGCAGCTTCACAAGCTCCAATATTCATCCAGTCTCATTTATGCCCTACATGTATCCCAGCCAATATTTTGGAAAGAGTGTCTTGTTTTTGTTTTTAAGAAAAAAAGGAAAAAAAAAAAAAAGAGTTTTTTTAAAACATCAGCACACAACTGCCAAACCTTCTTCATAAGTTAAATTTTCTTGAAATTTTCCTTACCAAGGCCGTTCATCCAATAAAAAAGCTGTACGTTGAATCGTTGAATATAATATCTTTCTCTTCATAGGAAAAAAAAGTCTTGGCATCCTGTAAGTTAAGAATGCCTCCAGATTCTGGGTGTTTATGGAGCATTTCCATCAGGGTGCTTGTTTATTCTGGATTCATTCCAGGACACAAATTTGGTCCTAGATGGCTGCCGTTGACAAGAGAACAATGTATGACTGATCATGTGAGATTATTCTGATCACAAAGTACCTACACAGTTTATTTGTGCACTGGGGCTACTCGGGAGCACATATAAAATGTCCTCAAGTTTCAAACATTTTGCTTTTTCCACGGAGAAGAATATAAACAGCTACCAAGAGGACAAACAGAAACATTAGGCTGTGAGACAATACTTGATTTTCTCTGAAAGTTCAAAAGGTTACAAGTGAGCTGTTCCCTTTCTCAACCTGTGTGCAAGGGATTTCATTTGCAGTCCTTAGTCCACGCACAGACTTTGATAAACCTTTCTGAATTTTCCCTTTGATAAACCTTTCTGAATTCTTTTCCCAAAAAGCTGAAGAGGAGAAATGTAGCATCAGGCCTGAATAGAACGTATTCACAGCTTTATGTTGGTCTTTGTAGGAGCACTGCAAGATCTTTGCTATATCTCGGGGGAGATTGCTGAAATATATGGGATTCTGAGAATGAAATTGCTGGTGGCAGAAGTCAAGGCTGTGCTTTTCCCATGTTTGCAAATCAGCTTTGAATTGAACTCATAACCTTGTGCACATTTCAGTATCAGTTTCTCAAAAACACTTGAAGGATTTACATGTCTTTGTACTAAGGTCATTGGGACTCATGCAAAGAACCCCTCTAAGCAGCCATGAAAATTTCACTTTTAGTATCCAATTTTTGCAGCACTTTGTGGGATTATCCTTTATACAGAAACCTGAGACAGAGCAGATACCAGATGCATGGATTTTCCCTGCATTCTCCACCCTCCCCTTACCATGTTCCTTTCTCTCTGTTGTCCAGCATTACCCCTGCAAGCCCATGTATTTTCCTTGCAAAAATAAGCTTGGTGATGAAATGTAGCCCCAAGTTTATCTAAAATCAATGAAATCAAATTTTAAATTAAATGAGCAATGTAGAAATTAAACAAAAATCCCAATTTTTTTGTGTTCCTCTTGCCCAAAATTGGATTTTATTTTATTTTTTTTTTAATTCTATTTAATGTAGTCTGAAATATCTGATCATGATCAAAAATAGAAATCTCTGGAACTATTTGCATTTAAAATGTGCTTATTCTTCTGAAGCACCTGTTTCCTCTTAGATTGCAGTATATTCATTCCTTTCAGAAGGATACAGATCACAAGGGATCTTTTTTATAGCGTTTAACTCAAAATATAACAAATAAATGGAAGGACACCAAAGTGGAAAGCTTTTCTACAACATGGATTTAACTGCAAGCCGTCACAGGACGACTTCTGAGAGTAATCTATTTTTTAAGGTTAGATCCGTGAATGAAATATTGTAAAAACTTTTCCCAGTGTTACTCAGATGACAGAGAAGGTTATTTTAAATAGTTGTCTAAATGCTTTTAGAGAAGTTCATCACAGCTCAAGCACTAATGGGTTACATAGAGCAAATAAAGTATTAGAGATTTTTAAAAAATTGCGTAATCCATTGGCTGCCAACATCAGAATTTGGTCACGACTGCTAAGCTAACACATCCATTTCTCGAAGCTTGACTATCTGTAGTGGACCCAAAGACAAAGTTTTGATATGAAAGTAAAGAAAATGATAGATAATGTGAATGAAAAATGTATTGAATCAGTCTGGATCATATGTGGTAAAGTTTATACTTTGGAGTGTAATATCAACTGTTAAATATTTAGCAGTCAGATATGCAGGAATGTGATGGTAGAAGTGGTCACTGGAACAGGCTGCCCAGGGAGGTGGTGGAGTCTCCTTCTCTGGAGATATTCAAGACCCACCTGGACGCCTACCTGTGCAACGTGGTGTAGGGAGCCTGCTTTGGCAGGGGGGTTGGACTCGATGATCTCTAGAGATCCCTTCCAACCCCTACAATTCTGTGATTCTGTGATTCTGTTTCAGAGAGATTTCACAGTATTCACTAGGATGTCAGTGCATCTCCCAGTCGTGCCAATAACCAGCAGCCCATCATATCCTCTAGACATCCACCACCTCCATGAATTTCTAATTTACGTAACATGCTGGGCACTGAACATATTTTTTGCCTCATATAAGATTAATTATAACAGCTCACTGTGTTTCATCCTCACCAGGAATCCTGACTGGCATAGAGTTGTCTTCCCAGAACTGGACCTTTCTTTTGTGTGTGTGTGGGCAGACGAAGAACAAGGTGGTCTCATATCAGTGCCTGTGTCTTGGCTGTTCCCATTCCCTTTCCAATAGCTGGTGACCAGAGCACGGGGGATACACCATACTTGCCATAGGATAATTTGCCCAGATCACTCAGAATGCATAAATATGTGTGCAGTTCTCCAAGATAATAGATAGAAGTGAAAGCACATTTTTGCCAGTGGAAAAATTGCATTGCAAAGCAATACACTAAAGTTTTTTTGAAACTGGATGTTTCCTTTGCCTACAAAGTGATAACGTTATGTGTGTGATTCAGTTTCTCCTGCCCATAAACTACGATTTGTTCAGTGACTTTAATATAAAGGGCAAAGCGCAGCCCTGATGCTAAAGAGAGATCTGAGTTCTAGATTGCTCCTCTTAGGTCAGCTAGATGATGAAATTGTCATGCTGTTGTAAACACAAGATCCCTGAAATTTTGGGTTCTGTGTTTTTTGTTTGTTTGTTTGTTTTGTTTTGTTTTTGAAGCATTTGATGTCTTGCCTTAGGCTAAATAGTTGCAATGTACAGGACAGAGCAGACAGAGATAGGTCACTGACCTGCACCTTAGCATACAGACTCCTAGTGCCATCAAAGATAAATGATAACAGAGATTATCTGTTAGATTACTACCTTTGTCTGATAGGTAAATTCATTTTTAATCTTACATCTTCCACAAGAGGCAGTTGAAGAGGTATCTTGGTTGTAACATTCAGTCTGGCATTAATATGACACACAAGGTCTGGCAAAGCAATGTAAAATTATCTTGCTTTGATTCAGAAATCTCACTTCCCCTATTTAATTTTAAGATAATGCTGGTTATTTCCTTTCTCTAAATAGCATTGAGCAACACCCATGCTTGCTAGTCCAGCAAATGTATGCTACCAGATTTGAGAGACCCAGAAAACATCCACTCTGTGCCATAAAGTGCACTGCAGATGTTCCTGAGAGCCTGCAGGATCAGGAGATGAACTGGGGCAAAGCTCTGCATGAACATGTCAAGTCAAGCCTGGAAGGGCCATAACTACATCCCTGTGGATCTGTGCTGCTCTGTGGGACTTGATTCAATAGTGAGTTGACCTGGCTCAGCCAGAGGCTAGTGATCTGCTGCTTCAGTTTGAGCTCCTGAGGCAAAGCAGAGAGATACATCACTTTATAGAATATCACCTCAGTATCAAGATGTCCTCACCCAACCTGCCTTGTCCTTTAGCTGTTGTTCACTCCATAAATATTACCTCTTACATCACTAATGGTGATATTACCATTTGTGATTTAAGCAAAAAATACCAATGCCACTGAGAGCTGTTATACCCTTATTCCAGATGAAATCATATTTATATGGAGAAGGAAAGTGCTGCAAAGTCCATATGAATTTTTACACCAAAATCACCACATAGGAAAGTGAAAAAGCACTTAATCAGGTCATTATTTTTACTGTCCTCAATCACAGAGAAAACATGGCATCCACACCATTGTGTCTGAATCTTCTTTGTGCTGCTCTTAAGAATGGTGCCAGAGAAGCAAAATGCCTGCTAGAAGCAGCAGCTGCAGCTAAAACAGTACAATGCAGCCCAGAAACTGAGACCCAAAATGCAACAAAAGACCCAGTTATATCAGTTGCATAACCAAAGCCAAGCAGTTGTGCATGACAGTCTCTCTAGCTGGCAGAAGTCATGTCATACCAGTTGCACCCCAATATTGCACAAGTGAAACTGGTCATGAAACCCGATTACCAAAACTCTATTGTCATTCCTCAATTAAAAAGTTCCCAGTTCCCTTACCCTAGTAATAAAACATATCTGAAAACTGAACTTGCAGTGTATGTAAGCTGCTTTGCTCAGCACAGACCATTCTATAGCATTTTCCACCAGCCTATATGCAGTGGTGGTAGCTTCACTCCATTAGCAAGTCTTATCTCCTGATCCTAAAAGCAGATACCCAAGACTAATTGTCTAAGAAACCTCCTTGCACCATCAGAGACTTCCATGTAACATCAACAAAACTCTTTTCCTGGATATGAAGATGAATTTGGACCCAAATCCACTTGATATCGGCAATAACGGACATGATCTAATAGTGGTAGGATGAGGGGAAATGGCTTATGCTCAAATAAGTGAGAAAAATAAGGTTAGATGTTAGGAAGAAATTCTTTACTCAGAGGGCAGTGAGGTACTGGCACAGGCTGCCCAGAAAAGCAGAGGATGCCCCATTCTTGGAGTCATTCAAGGCCAGGTTGGATGGGGCCCAGGTCAGCCTGGTGTGGTTTGGGGTAGCATGCCCACAACAGTGGGGATGGAACTAAGTGCTTTTAAAGTTCATTCCAACCTAAGCTGCTTTATGATTCTATGATGCATACTACTTCTGTGCAAGGTCCAATTCCACAATCATCTGCAGTGTGAATGGGCTGGGGTGCACTTCCTCTGCTCCTGGGATACTAGCATGAGGCTGCAAGGATTTGTGAGCATTATGAACATGACTTTTCATTATTTTATTCTTCTATAATATTCAAGATTTCAGTTAACACAGAGAAAACATAATGGGTGCTGATGGATCTGTGCATGTCCAGATTTACTCCCTAATTTGGCACACAAAGGTCAGTTTAAAAAGAGATTTTATTGGGGGGAAGAGGAGGGAGGGGGAGGACAAATAAGCAGCAACAAAAAGAGTATGAATTGCTCAAGCGTTTCCCTCTTTTTTCTTTCCTTTCTCTTCTGGTTAAACTGTAAATTCCTGAAGGTTACTTGTCTCATTCTGTGTTTCTACAGTGCCTACCAGAATAGAGCTGAGGCTCTCATATACTAAGAGTAACACAAAACCACATCTTCTGTCTGGTGTCTGAGGTTCTCCTCCAGCATACTTTATTTATTTGGTTGTTTGCTTCTTTATTTATTTGTAGCATAGAAATAGAAAAAAAAAAATCCTGCCTGCACCCAGGCTATGGAGGGTGGAAGTTCTGCACTCTCATTTAAAGTAATGCAAAAGTGGAAGGATTTGTGCCTTTTGTGTTCAAGAGGCCTCTAGAGCAATAGAACCTAGATAAAATGCTTTGTTTTTCTTATTGCAAAACTTCCTCTGGTTCCAGATGGCTATCTGGCCTTGTCAGCAGAAGGATAGGTGTACCTGTGGTCTGTTGGTTCTTTGAGAAAATGATCTCTCTAATGAAATCAAAAAAGACTCATTCAAAATGACAGAAAAAAAGGAAAAGGTGAAAAATGCTAAATAACCTTTTGTAAGATATTCACAGAATTTGTCTTCTTGTCATTAGAATGGAAGATTACATCTGATTATTATCAGACCTGATGGAGCCAGAAAGGTAAAATATCCTGAATTCATCCAAGCAGGCAAATCTGATCTTTACCCCAAAGTGCATCCAACACGTCATGGGAGCACTGCCCCCATTTAATCAGATGATGAAAGCCAAATCCAGCTTAAAAGATTCCCTACCACTTCATTAAATTTGGCAGATGTCTCAACAAAGCATACTGCACCAAACTCTGAGTTACATCTTTGCCCCTGCAATGAAAAATGTAATAGAATGACACTGAAATGACTGAGGGAAGAATTTGTCATCTTATTTGCAAGAAGGAAATAGTTCTGCATTGCTCCCAAAGAGGGTGAAAAACTAATCTATTACCACACTTCTACACACAACTTCTTACCGTCTCAGTTTCAGCTGGGACAGAGTTGATTTTCTTCGTAGTGTCTGGCATGATGCTACGTTCTGGCTTACTTATTAGTATCCTTTCTATTACTTCTGTCTTCCTTCTCTGTCTTACCGTATAGTCTCTGTCTCAATCTATGAGTCAGGTTTTTTTTCCATATTCCCTCCCCCAAACTACAGGGAAGGAAGGAGCGTGTGAAAAGCTGTGTGATGTTTATCTGCTTGCCAATTCAAACCACAGCACTTACCTGCACACATCTTTCACATTATTTCTGTGACTGTAGAAGGGTGGACTCATATCTCAGTAACGTGATCATCACAGTCAATGAAACTTAATTCAAAAGTTTCCATTTAAAACTAGTAGATCAAGGTGTGGGCTGCACTATAGGCCTTCTGTACTCATAAGAAGTGCATCAAAAAGGCCTGTCACAGTAACCGGTCTTGAAAATAGAGAATCATAGAATAGTTGAATCATCAAGGTTGGAAAAGACCTCCATTATTACCCAGTCCAACCAATCACCGATCACCAATATTTCCTACTAAACCATGTCCCTCAGTACAACATCTGAACACTTACAGGGTCCACCACCTCCATGGACAAATGAGGTGCACAATGCAGCTGAATAATTAATGCAGGCACAAGAAGAATGTCAAGCCACATATTTAACTCCATCAGCAAAATAACTAATTAGACAATGTTCTTATTCCTCAGAAAACATAGCTAAAGAATAATGGCCAGTGATTAAAACTGTCTTGTGCATGTGGCACAGACCTCTGTCAAAATGTTGCAGCATATCAACATTTCAAGAGGGATCTTCAAAAGAAAGGAGACTGTTGTTTACAGTGGAGTTCAAATCAGAGCTAGAAGACTGTCTTTTACACAGCAATTTTTATATAAATGACCGTTAGCTCTTTACAGAGCTATCTTAGCTCTTTCAGCTTCTACATTCTTCCTAACTTCAGGCTTTTAGTGGGAAAGGCACCATAAGCTTAAATGAAAACAACTGTGAATTCTTTATGGTATCTAAACATATTTTGCTCAGATAAAGTGTTCTCTCTTCTCTCAAAAGGCCATCACACTATGCTCATAAAAACATAATAAAACGTTGTTATACAGTGCACATAACCATGACATGCTGAAGATAATTCGACATGTTTCATTAAAATAACAGGACCAAATTCACAGGGTTCATATCTAGATCTGACTGTTAAAGCATGAATTTGTAGGGCTGTCCATCATCAACAAGATCCTACATTTACCTTCCAGAACCACAGTTGAGGTCTCCAGGTCTTGAAATTATGTTTTATTAGATGTGAAATCACAAAGAGATTTTTATTCTGTGTGTGTTTTTAGTTACCTGAGTATGCACAGTGATGCTTTCTGTCACATCTTTTCACTGCCCAAACATGATTTTCCCCTGGAAAGGAGGGGATGTATGAAATGTAAGAATGTAAGAAGCATTTTCTGAATTGTTGCTCAATATGTTCAGTGATGTGGCCTGAAATACATTATGACTTGAAGGAAGGAGAAGTTAGAGTATGTCAGAATGATTCTGATTTGAAGTGTCTAGATTTATGACTGTGGCATGGCTGAATGTGTCAGAGGTCCATGAAGGCTGTGATGAATTTAAGGCACTGAAAGAGAGATCAGATTTTGGTTGAGTTCTTGGTGATTCTGTCAAACACTTTACTGGATGGAAGGAGGTAGGATAAAATTTAGTATCTACTTCAACATGGATCTTATAAAGTATTTCTTTCAGATCTAGTATTTAATAACTTAGCACTATTGCTATATTAAAAACAAACAAACGAACAACAACAACAACAAAACACAAATGTAGTTACACATTCCTCCAAAATTCAAGCTAACAGGCTTGCAAGTAACCATACAGACACTAATATGACTATAACTCATTTGCAGAAAATGAGGAAAATATCCACAACATCGTCTGTGCTACCAAAATTCCAGTTCACAGCAGCTACTTACTGGAGTTAGCAGGGCAAGGAAAAAGTACCCCAAAGTTAGCAAAAATATTTCAGCTCCCAGTGGACAAAAAAAAATTAGGCCTCATTTGCTCTCACAGCAACAAGCAGTGACCTGTGTTTCCTGTCTCACCCCTATTTGGACTGTTCACAGATGAGGTGACTTTGCTGTGACTTTTCATATACCAGCCTTTGAACAGTCATCAGCTAGAGAAATTTGTGTTACAACATCTAATTCCATGGGAGATGGCTGGCTCAAGGATGTGTGCAGCTAAATGCTGGGTGCAGGGAAGTACAACTAGGTATGGTCACTACAAACTGAGAATGCGTTTATCACACCATATGCAGTGCCCAGGTGCTTAAAGAAAATAAATGAGAGACTCTGGAAATCTTGCATTAGGCATAGAATTGCCAACCCTGATCATTTGATCAAGTAAAAGAAGCACGCATTTCATCACAATCACACCTTCATGCAGACCTTGAATTGCAGATATGTAATCACATATTATCTCTGTGTTAGTAACTTAGGGACTTGTAAAACAGGAAATAATTAATCCAGTGGTAGATTATGAGAAATTATTTTTGCAGTGCAGCTCAGAATGGCTGTTACAGAACACAGTTCAGTGGGATAGGGAAGCTAAAAATGATGTCTGCGACATAATCCTGCATCTTTTTTTTTATTGAAAGATGTGATTAAACCAGAGACCTTTCATTTTTATATTATATGAACTGAAGCAAATAGGCAGATGGGAGGAAAATATAATAGACTCAGATAGTGCAGCATCCTACAACTATAGGAGTGTTCTCTGTGACAAAAATAATGAGCTCCAGCTTGATTCTGCTAATGAGCACAGTAATGGGGAAAAATGCCGTGGAATAATGTCTTTATGATGTAAAATCGACATATGGATTGAATGTACACTATGGTATAAATGCAGAAAGACAGATTTTATTCCAGATTTGCATAAACATTCCCTGGGAGACTGAATATGACAGTGCCAAATCCATTTTCCATGACAGGGTTATGAGAATGGGGGAGTAAAGCACAGACTTTGCCCCGGAAGCCCATCACAGCCTCAAATGGAAAGAGAGCTGGAGTGTATTGAAAGGGAACAATGCATTCCTTCTAAAAGGAAGGTGGGGCAGGCTTCTCCCATTTTAAAGAGCTGCACGTTTTCACACCCATGGATGATGTTTATGCTGGGCTTCAATGGCAGATTTTCACTTTGCTTTTTGGGGAATGTCTCAGGAGCTGGAGAGGGCCCTAGTGGTGGTAACCTCCAAAAGGATCTGCATACATGAAAAGCCAGAAATCTGGCAAGGGTTACGGGGCAGAGTAACTGCAGCACTGAGAAAGGTGATAGTTTAAAAGGAAATAGCAATCTGATGTGTAATCAGGATGGGATCCTTTATTTTTACCCACAAAAGAGCCAATCACTTTTATCATAACTGACCACAGAATGCTTTTTCAGCAGAAGCAGCAGCATTAATAAATAAAATAGACTGCCACCTTCCTGTTTTTAAGCTGGATTCCCCTAAATGTATCCTTTCACCAACATCTTGCCCTCTTTCTACAGATTTTAATACAATCCCCTCACAGTACTTACTCTTTCACAATTTTCATACAAAACTTATCATTGAAAGAGAAATGAAAAGCAGGGGAAAATAAGTGAAAAGAGCATGGCCTGATTCTGGTACAAGAGAAGAGCTGTGTTAATTTGCCGGAAATTCCATTTTCTCCTCTCTCTCTCAAAACCGTGTACAAATTAGACATTTACATGATAGATGAGTATGTTCCTTTCTTAGGGAAAGTATTCTGCTGGAACTCAGGGCTTGGGTAAGTTCCATGTAATGTGACCGTTGCCAAGGAAACTACTTGTTCTTAATTGAATAGTAGAGAAAATATTTGTGTAACTTATTGGCACATAAATTAAGGTTGCCCTTGAGCAGCCTTAAACTCACACAACCGTCTTTTTTAACCAAATTGTCCTAGTTTCTTCAATTTTCTTTTAATGTACAAACATCCCTGTAGAGTTACAGGATGCCAGTGGCCTCTTCTCCAGCCCAAACCACAGTTAAAGTGGCACGGTGCTTAACTTCAGCATCTTAAAGAGGAAAAGCTTGATTATTACACAGAAAATGTTGATGTAATGTCAAGAAAGTACAGACTAAGCGGGGAAAAGGTAATAAAATAAATTGCCACAGATAAAATTCCTCCCAAAGAGAATGTCGCATCACCAGCTATAGTGGAGTCGATAGCCTCACTTCACTTACGCTAGTGTAGTTCCTCTGAAGTCAGGAGAATCACGCTGATTTGCATCTGCTGAGCCTTTTATTTGTGGTGGCTGGTTGTTGTTTTTTTTTGTCTTCCCGTGTCACCAGTTCTTACTATTTATTCAAATTAGTATTGGTTTCCGAAGGACAAAAGGAGTGGTTTTCTAAAACAAGGATTGTCTTTCATGCAGAGCCCAAAAGAAGAGAAAATCCCACAACAGGCTTGTTGAGTTAAACAGTCCTCTGTTGCTACTGATGAACTGGAGCCAGAGACTTTGCACAGATTCTGAGCAGGGGGAAGAAATGTGATCTGTGTGGACCAGATCACCTTAACTTTCCTTTTCCCATGTGCTTCCTTCCCTGGATGCTATTGGAAAATGGAAAGGCATCACAAATTCATCCTGACAGATGTGGAAGGTGCATGTTCAACTGAGTCATTATTCTTCAGGTATTCTTTCTTAAGAATCAGCTTACCATCCTGCTCCTTAACAAGAACAGTCTGCAGGTAGATCTCTGACAAATCAATTCTACTGTTCCAAAAAGGACATGTTTGGTTTTTTTTTCTTCATTTATTTTTCTTTCCCATACATAGGATGCTGATCAACTTTCATCTATAAAATTTCAAAATTTTTATGCTCATTTATTTCAAGTTTATCTGAAGTGAACTCATTAAAGTGCTCGGCAATAAGGAGGCAATAAAATGAGTGATTAAACTGTGAATTTTTAAGGAACCAATCAATACTAGAAGCATTATACTAAACTATTTCTCTCTCTTTATAAATAATGTTCTCTTCAGTCATGGTCCTACTGTTTTGGAGTATAGGAATGGCTCTTCCATTTGTCAGGTCCTGTGTGACAAACATGTTCTATCATCATCCTGGGCTGCAGGATCCCTAGGACACAACTGTTATATTAGATAAATTCCTGAAAAAATCCCTCTAAGTAATAGGCCACCGTAATACTTCCCACGTGGACCCTTGCCACTAACTGATTTCATTTTCCTAATGAAATACGGCTTTTGACATTCAAATAAAAAGCAGATTCATTTCAAGTGATTTCTCTTTCCTCTAACTATGTGGGAGGATGATGAGTAGCATGGTGTCCTTTCAGTCAGTGATGAGTGAGTACAGAATCTACATATTCAGATAGCTAAGGGTAAATGTTGGTTAATTCAAGGTTACGTGCTTGACAGATAAACCCCCTGAATAAAGATGTGGCAAGATGCTGTGAGACCAAGGCAGGGAGCCCAAACTGCATCATATAGGTGACCCTGTCATTTAAGCTGAACTTGTACTAATAATGGTCCTTAACAAGCTGTCAGTCTTAAAGGAGAGCCTTTTGTGCCTTTTCCTTGATGCTTTTGTATTCGCTTACTCGATGGCCACAAATCAGCTCTAGCTGAGCTGCGGTCAGTCCTAGGGCAGCTTGGGAAACATGACGCTTCTTTCTCCTTGTATTCCTTGTGCTCTTGCTTTTTTCCCCTTTCTTTGCCTTTCACTGCCACACAAATCATAAAAATTGCAGGCTGGGGGTCAAGCTGCGTAAAACAAGCAGACATTGGTTTCCTCTTTGTTTCAATGCAAAGCATGGATGGGAGGAGGGAAACTGCTGTTTCAGTGAGATAATTGCCATTAGAGTAGAAAATCCAGAAGCATCCCAAGACAATGGGAAACACATTGGCAGAAAGTGTTTTTCAGTCACTAGGAAATCCAGATGGGTTTCTTAATACCTGCTGAAGGACTGTAGCAAACAATTTACTGAGTAATTAAGCTCTCCTCCACTTTTCCCACCTTTCATGTTTAATGAAAAAATAAATACCATGCTGAGGACCAGAAAGGAATCTGCAGTTTTGGAAAGGCTGCTGCAAAGCCTGGTACTCCCAAAACCCCAGGGCCAGCTGGTAAAGGAAGGGGGGATATCTTGGCCTTCCTCCATCATTCATTCATATCTGCTGGTGAAGCTGCTCCTGGACTCCAAACAACAAATGTGCAGAGTGGGAAGTGTAAAGTCTTCCTGGAATCAGGTACCAGCTGTGCTTTCAGAGCTATGTTCTCATTTTATTCAAGACACAGTGACACAGAGTGTGTTTCTCTGCTCTGCACATGAAGCTCATCTCAAGACTGGACTGGTTCATTGCTTATGATCCATCCCTTCAGACATCATGTATAAAAGGACATCATGCTGTAAACCCCAGCAGGCTGTGAAGAAAGCTCGTCTCATAGGCTCAAAACTGCCTGTTAATACAGTGGGGGGGCAGGGGGGAGGGGTCAAGCACAGAGCAACACAGTCTTCTTTGATTCCTGTCTGTAGTCAGGCTGTAGGTAGCACTGTGGGTAGATGGCATGGAAATTACAGACTGCAGGACCATTAGCATGGTGAACTCTTCCCAGACCAGCTCACGGCATATACAAGTTGTGTGCCACCCAGTTCGGCCATCAGAGTACAGCTACAACTGTGTGGCATCACCAGCATGGTGGTATACAACAGCAAGGGTCTGACTCAGCCTACATAGCCTCGCTTGTTGAAAAGCTATTGGATACCTTCAGACTGCTTTGAGTGTAACTGAGTCACAGTTTACAGGTGACTGCAGTACTGGTTTGCTTAGTTACACCTCTCTTGACATTTCACTAGTCTAAAATCCCAGCTGTAGGAAGCTTGAAGACTTCAGCAGCTGGTAGTTATCATGAGAGGAGAAGGAGAAGGAGAGAAAACAATCCTTTTCTTGAGGAGTTCTTACCCAACTTTTTTGCAGTCACCTCATGTCTGTCCCCTTAATGACTCAGTAGAGAGACATGGAGGGCTATAAGTTGTAGCTGAGTCTTGAGGTGGAATTCAAATGTGTTTTTTTTTATAGTCAGCAGCATTGTTGTATTCTTCCTCATGCTGATTTATGTGTGCACCTGCTTTTTTTGAATCTTTGATTTTTATTTTTTTTTTCCTTGAAAACTCAACATTACAAAAATAACTCAAAAAACACCTCCAGGGTAATGGTGAAGGTAGAAAAAAACTAAATATCACCTCAACACCAGAAAAGAGGAAAGTGGACTTGCGGGTTAAATGTATTTGGCTTTCTCTGCACTGCCTATACAAGCAGCTTCTGCCCTAGATTATTTCAATTTTTTTGCCAGCTTTGGCAAAACAGTTTCAGTCTCTCCTAATATGTCTTAATTACTACTACCATGGAGATAATAATCCATACCTACGTGTCAGCATTGTGAGGAATGTTTAGCTTGCACAAAGAGCTTTGACGTGTTAGATGAACAGTTAGAAATGAAAAGTGTTTTATTACCATTGTTATTAGTTTATTTGAAAAGCAAATCTGATAAAGCTCTGCAAAACACCACCCCATGCTTGAGGGGCAGAAAGGCTCAAATCAGGCCATCCACCTCTATACATTTTGGGAACTGAATATACCACAAAGATCCAAATTCCATCTTTGGTTACTCATAAGACTGGTAAAGTAATGAAGATGTGGCTTTTTTCAAGGTAAGGATTTTTCTCTTTTCAGAATAATTTTTCTGTTTTATATCCTATGATTCCTGAAAAGAATGAAGCTGTGATCTATTTGTGTAACAGCATACCCAAAATAAAGAGCAGCCTTCTTTTTGACTTTGGTATGTCCTGTAATGTCTGCTCTCATTTCAGTTTCTTGAGCCACACCTTACATTCTCTTTAAAGATGTGTGGGGAAGAGTTGTTTCACTTAATTCTAGATCTAATTCCTCTGTTGTTTTTTTATAAGAATCTGGTTTCTTTTTTTTATTTTTTTTTTTATTTTTTATTTTTATTTTGAGATAATATCTAACAGGTCGAGGAAAACTTGTGACTATGTACTGATTTTGGCTTGGGTCATAACTTGGATTAGTCCATGGTCATCCATCCAGTCATGCCTTTTAGCAGCTCCTGCAGAGTGGGACAGTGAGGTTGACTCTGCAGTCAGCCTGCCCAGGCTCAAAGACAATAAGGCAATGCTCTGTCTAGGGAAGGAAACAAGACATGGAAGGACGCACAAAAAAAACCTCTGAGAACTACTAGTCTGAAATTAAAAGAAGTGCCCATCTGTTTCCATTCACACACACTGCTATCTAATGAAATCAGAGCAATAGTTCTACTGATTTGTTTTATCTGTCATTAAGGCATTGGAGATCTATTACAGCCAAGGAATAAAGAGGCAAACAAGTTCATCCTTCTAACACGGTGAACTGGATACTTCAGTCTGTTATTTGTCTTTTGTATCTTCATACATGTGATCTATTTACTAATGGAGTTAAACAGAAGCTGAATCAGGTCTCTTAAATCAGGTTGGCTACTGTGGCTTTTTATATCCCATTACCATATTAGTATTCACAGTCTCTATACTTCAGTTTCCAAATTCAGTCTGAAAATATTTTGAATGAAAAGAGGAAAGTGCATCATGGACAGAACACTTATACACAGAAAGTATGTGTCATGAGCAATCCAGATTAATTTTCTTTTCACAGCAGAGATTGTGCTCAGGAATAAATGCAGGAATTGTGCCTTAGCAGTGAGTTAACCTGATGTCTCTCAAAACAGACATTAGGTCTTATTTTGATGATAATAATGTGCAAAATGGCCTATAGATTGATCACAGCAGAATGCAAAGATTTTACTGCTGAGATGCTGGCCTTTAACTTAGGTTGCGAATCAAAAACTGGTTTTGGTTTGCTTTGGCTTTTGATTTATTCATTATTCTTGGGTATGCCCAGATTACAAAAAAGTATTCTTTCAATAGCAGGTCTTGGCAGGGATTTAAAGACTAACTGACAAGAGGTTGAAAGTGGGACCTTTATCAGCACTGCAGGTAATACCACTCTGAGCAAATTACATCAGGAAATTTGCCAAGGCTGCAGAGTATGGCAGGTCATCTGGAGGAGCTGTTTGAAGCTCTATCTATTTAATAAAAAAGTTCAGACTGCCCTCTTCATGTATTAAAGCCTAATGAAAAGACTAGCAAAAACAGATTTTCTGATAATAGACAGCCACAGGTGGTTTCCAGTAGCAGAAAGCATCTTGGAAAAATGACGGGCTTACAGTTTTTGCTTTTCAGAGTATTTTAGAGTAATGTTGCCTGTTTGTGCATTCATCATGTAATGACATAAAACTAATCACAGGGCAGTGGAACAAGCACTCTTTAACACCTTCCTGTATCAAACCCTGTTCAAGTTTGACTTGTCAAATCTGTTTTATTGCGCATGATGATTTTGAGTTTGCTACTTTCAGATTCAGCAGCTAATGCCTACACCGATCAAATGAACTTCATACAGGGTTTTAAAAGCCAGGCTTGGAATAGGGACTGGGATAAATAAGCAGGTCTACTGATTTCCATCAGACAAGAGAAATGGTACGGGATTTAATCAACAGAAATAGTTTTTAGCTAATAAACTCTGGAAGCAATTAATGACTGTTACCAAATTAATCTCTGACCCAAAAGCTATCATAAATAGGATTTGCCACATCATCTGGATGAGGGGATTGAGTGCACCCTCAGTAAGTTCGCAGACGACACTAAGCTGAGAGGGAGTGATGATCTGCCAGAGGGAAGAAGGGCACTACAAAGGGACCTGGATAGAGTGGGTCGATGGGCCAAGGTTAACGGCATGAGTTTCAGTAGGGCCAACTATCGGGTCCTGCATTTTGGTCACAACAACCCCAGGCAACCCTATGGGCTTGGGGAGGTGTGGCTGGAAAGCTGCCTAATGGAAAAGGACCTTGGTGTGCTGATTGACAGTTGGCTGAATATGAGTCAGCAGTGTGCACAGGCGGCGAAGAAGGCCAGTGGTATCCTGGCTTGTATCAGGAATGGCGTGGTGAGCAGGACTAGGGAAGTCATCCTGCCCCTGTACTCGGCATTGGTGAGGCCTCACCTCGAGTACTGTGTCCAGTTTTGGGAACCTCAGCACAGGAAAGACATGGAGGTACTGGAGCAGGTCCAGAGAAGGGCAACGAGGCTCATGAAGGGCTTGGAAAATCAACCCTGTGAGGAGATGCTGAGAGAGCTGGGGCTGCTTATTCTGGGGAAAAGGAGGCTGAGGGGAGACCTTATCGCCCTCTTCAAGTACCTGAAAGGTTCTTACAGTGAGAGTGGGGCAAGTCTTTTCTCACTGATGACAAGTGACAGGACGAGGGGAAATAGCCTCAAGTTGCGCAAGGGCAAGTTTAGGTTGGATATTAGGAAACACTTTTTTACAGAAAGGATATTCAAGTACTGGAATAGGCTCCCCAGGGAGGTGGCTCGGCAGAGAAGGACCTGGGGGTCCTGATGGACGAGAGACTCAACATGAGCCAGCAGTGCGCTCTGGCGTCTCGGAAGGCAAATGGGACCCTGGGCTCCATCAGGAGAGGGGTAGTAAGCAGGGATAGGGAGGTGATTGTCCCTCTCTACTCGGCTCTTGTGAGGCCCCATCTGGAGTACTGTGCCCAGGTGTGGAGCCCTCAGTACAAGAAGGATATAGAGATGATATAACTTTTCTTAAGGTCTGCCTGAAAAACACATGCTGTAGCTTTTTGTCATAGTGCTTTGTCATATCATAGAATCATAGAATCATAGAATTACCCAGGTTGGAAAAGACCTTGAAGATCATCAAGTCCAACTGCAGCCTAACTACCAGAACTAAGAAGAACTTGGATCCACAGTACTAATAACTACCTTTCAGCAACATGTAGGCTTTCTTGTAGATCACCCCTTAAACTTCGCCACACTAAAATAAAGAAGCCCAGCTCTCTTTGATCCTTCTTAACTGCTGTGCAGTAACTTGCTGCCCCCCACAGCTTAGAGCCCCCCACTGGGCCTTCTCCTTTTTTTCTACATTCCCCAAAACCAAACTGTCATCCACTTATGACCTCACCGGCATTGGGTAAAGGAGGAAAGATGCTCTTCTGCCTGCTGGCCAGTTTAATTCTTATGTAGCCCAGCATGTGGTTTGCCTTATTCATAACAGAAGCAGAGCTGACTCTTATTCATCCCGGCATCCATTGCAACTTCTGGGTCTGCTGCACCCTGGTGTTGTTCAGCCTGTCACTGCCCAGTTTGTGCTGATGCAACAGGTTACTCTAACAGAAGCACGACCAATGGTGTATTAAAGAAAGATTTAATGAGGCAAGTTCCAAGGTCCTTCCATCTACCAGCTCTTGCACAGTATTATTTGTAACAGCGTTATTACTAATCAAGTACAGCACTGAACAATTTCTTTTATCATTCCTTAGAAGGAAGTATAAAGTCATAAAGAGGCACAGTTCAACTAGATAGAGCAGTTCTGTTAACATACAAGGAGGAAAAAGAAAAGACAAAGCAAACCTACAGTAATTGTAAGTCTTCAGACATTGATAATTTTCATATGAGTTTCATCAGCTCAGTAAATAAAGGCATTTTTTCCAGAAAAGAGTAGTTAGGAGAACTGTGGGCAGATGGTTTGCAGGCTCTTTAGATAATTTTTCACAGATCAGAGACATGAAATTGCATTGTATGAATGGTAGAAATGTGATAGCTTCAAGATCCGTGGCTACTTTCCATCAGTACTGACCCATGCATGCTGCTTTTACTTTTGGAGGAAGGTAGGGAAGAGCACACACACAAAAAAAAGAACAAACAAAAAAGCATCCAAGGAAACAAATCAAAACATGAACTATTTACAAACTGCTGACTAAGGAGTTCACAGCACTGTGACTGAGAAAGCTCTTAGATGCAGTGGCAGGATGGATTTGAGCATGGGTTACAGCTGCAGGCACAATTAGATATTGCAGCCCATTCCTGGAAGCAAGATACCATAAGGGAGGGACTGAACATTTGTTGAACAATCTGTGTGCTGCATGTGGGGTTGGAAAGTCAGTGTGCTGTGTACTCATCCATTCAGCCTCTCTCTCTCTCTGAAAGCAGGGAAACAACAAGGACAGTGGCAAAGTGTGTTCTATCTTGTCCTGAGCCTTTCTTGATGTACCATGCAAAGCTGAATTTGTTAGTCACAAGTTGTTTCTGATGTAGTTCAATCAGTGGATGAGTCCATCCTGTGCTTCAGGACAACAAATGCCAAGTGGCTACTTGAGCTGTCTCTGGGTATGGCACCAAGCTCCCTTGCTGCTTCAGTTACCTAACATGGTCCTTGCCTCCTGTTCCTGTGCTATACCCCACTGCAATAAAGCAGTGGGGTATAGCACAGCCCAGCGGCTCTCTGATGCTCTTAAGAAGTGTTGCATTTTTCATGGCACGCAGTTGTCCCCATTAGGAAGAAGGGTTTATAATCTGATTGTAAAGAATGTGAAGCACTTTTGGATTCTTCTGGATGAATGACAAATAAATGACAACAGGAAAGTTATTAACTGGTTGACATAACTGGCTCATCCAGGCTCCCAGATTTGCTCGGTTATCTGTATGACCTCACCTCTGCTTGGGAGACAAAGTTTTTACTTATTGGTTGGACAAATCTGAAAGAAAAAAAAAAAAAAAGAAGAAGAAAAAAAAAAGAAAGAAAAAAAAAAGAGAGAGAAAGAGGGCGAGCATTTTTTTTTCTGGCCAGAGGAATGAGCAATGACAGCAGTCTGGGCAGGGCAGTCCACTGGGCAGCTTTGTCAGCTGGGGAGGTGACTTCAGTTGGACTCAGCAGCGGGAATATCACCCTGGGACACAGCCTAGCAAACAGGACCTGCATCCGTGTGTTTAACTCAGCCTTGCTTAGGAAAGGGGAGATGGGCAGGGCTGTGGGAGATCTGGGGAGATGGGAAAAGCTGGCTAAATGAAACACAAGTCTTACCTTCCACCAAGGGCAGGAGCAACTGCACACAGGATGCCAAGCAAGGGCTTGCTCAACACCGGGTGAATTGCAAGTGAAGCAGGGAGTAAGGGAGAATGGATATCCTGTTGATTTCCCTAATTTATCGTTACAGCTGCACTATTGTGCTTTCATTTCTTTTGACAGGGTGTTATGTCATGAGGCCTAGGAGATCACCAAAACAAACCATACACAAAGAGAAAACAACTGGCTGGACTTTCTGCTAATAATCACCATCACGAAGATAACTCATTACACATGAAGACAGGATGTTTTTTTTCAGCCTCACACCACAAGCACACAGAAGACAGTTTCACTGTTAACAAGCACTGAGCATTGCTGTGGATCCTTCCTCACACATAAGGGTTAGGAGAAGCCCATTGGCAATGCACATCCAAGAGAGACAAATGCCAGGTGTGACATATGTGTCCAAGGTACGGTTCTATCCAGGAAGAACTCTTCTGCTGTACTGCTGCCACAGAGCAGTGGAGGGGCACAATGGCAGAGGTGCTGCTGTGCCCGTCAAGTCAGCCCATCTCGTCTTCTTATCCAATATCCACTTTGGCGATACCCAAGATTGGTAAGGCTGATCCTTTCCCTTGGGAAAAGCTGAAGTATTTAATCCTTCAGGGTCTTTCTGGGGTTGCCAGAGGAGACTTAAGCCATGAAAACAACAAGATAAAAATTTGGACTCTGATAAAAGGCGCTTGGGCACCTCACTCTATTCACTTCAGAAGGAATTAGGTACCTAAGCAGCTTCAGAAAGCTTGCACATACCCAACGAATGAGAAATTTTGTCATTTCAGACTATTACTGCATTCCTCTGTAGTCAGCAACAAATGCCAGTTTAGAAATAGGAAGTGATTGCTGAGAGGCAAGAGGAACAGGATGAGATTTCTGTTTATTTTACACAGGGAATTGGCAGTGGCTGACTCTGCTGACTGCAGTGCTACTCACATTCCCACACTGTCAATCCCCCTCCAGCCTCAGGCATCCCCCTACCCCCTGCCACTGCTCAGGCCTTTCATGTCCACTAAGTTATTAGTTATCATTTAAATATGAGGATTATCTTTCTAATATGCCATTACATATTCATGAATCTGATTAGATTCCTAGCAGAAGAACAAGTTTTCACTTTCTGTGACATAATTTTGACAATACTGATGACTCTGTTGTTAGTATTGATTTGCTAGAACAGACAAAATATAAAAATGCCAAATTCCAATTAATTTCTCCCATGCTACAGAATCCATAGGTCAATAAATGACTGGGGAAAAAAAATATCATATCTTTTTTGAAAGAGGGAAGTTAGCCAAAGAATTACAGAATCACGGATCTCAGAATCACAGAATGGTTTGGGTTGGAAGGAGCCTTAATGACCATTTAGTCCCCCCTTCTTTACTTTTGAAGCCATTTTGCCATGTCCTAACACCACCTTCCCTTCTAATGGGCCGGTCGAATAATTTGTTCCCTAAAGCTAATGCCTGGCTACTAATATTGGATCAAATATAGTACTGGATCTTCTCCAAATGTAAAGATTTTTCCTTCCAGATCAATTTTTCTATTATTACAAAGCTTATGGTACACCGCTCGACTAGATATTTGCAATTCTTCAAGAGTGCATAATGTGAACAATATTTGCTGGTTGTTCCCTAAATGGCCTCCTGGATTTTTGCCTGGGATTAAGTGCATTGGCTGATGTTGGGTCATCCGAGCTGTTGCTATTATTTTGTTCTGAAAAGTAAATGACAGAAGAAGGCATAATGATATTTGCATACACCCATTAAAGTGAATGTGATTAGCTAAAAGCCAATACTATTTGACTATTAGCATAATTTTATGGGCATAACGTGCATTAACAGTTCATTATTTGTTTTGTGGTTTCTCAGCCTTGTTTAGTTTCGGGAGATTTATCATATATCTCTTTAAATAAAAATATGCTGACTCCACTCAGACTTGAGAGGTCAGTTATTGTTTGGCCATCCTCCATGTGATTAACCATCTCCAAATTCATACACGTCATACAGAAAATGACATTCCAGGTTATCCAAACAAATACTAACTGTGTGTGACCTTGCTTCAAAAAGGAAGATATTTTTAAAAATTCTAAGCATTATTTTCTTTACCACTGATAGCAAGCACCAAGTCTAAGCTGTTAAACAAAAAATGCAGTCGTCCTGGTAAAGTCCTCAAGCCCTATAAAGAGTTGGCACTGTGATCACCAACACCTGAAAACACTTTCACCTAAACAGAATGCTGTGATGTAAGACATAATACATACAGTGAATCAGGGCTGAACATAGCTGTGATGGAGTCTGTTGTCCCTCCCTCACCATGCTGAACAAGATTCACGCACTGAGGGACTGTAGCTGCAGGAAATGCTGCCTTCCTTTCTCCCCTTAATTGCAGCCACATCTCCAAAAATTTCCACCCAGCTGTTAAACTGGGGCATGGAACTGGACTTGGGTAACTTGCCATCATAAATACCTCCTGAAACTCCCACAGAGTTGTTCATTCTACCGTTCTGTGCTTTGCTGCTTTGCAGAGGACTGAATGCCACTTAAGAATAAATTTTGCCCATAATGTTCAGCACCTGTTTCTAATTCTGATCCTAACCTGTCCTCTTCTTATCTGCACTTTTTCTTAATGGCAGCAACTCCAAAGAAGATCATGTTCCATCCTAATGGTTTACCACACTTTGTGTCACAGATTAATAGAATCCCATAATGGCTGATGTGAAAAGGGACCTCTGGGACCACCTGATCCAAACCTTCCTCAAGCAGAGACACCCACAGCAGGGCACCCAGCACTACAACCAGGCATCTTTTGAAGACATCCAAGGAGGAGATTCCCAGGGAGGAAGTGTTCCTCCTTTTCAGAGTGGAAAAGCTCACAGAGGAACGCAAAGCTATTCAAGGGAGCAGGAAGAGGCTTACTTCATTTCTGTATATCAGCACACAGCCACCAGTGTGTCTGCACTGTGACTGGTGCTCCCTGTGACTTCTATTCATGCCTGAGAAACTGGCCAATCTCTGACACTACTGACTGCTGCATTTCTTTGGTTTTGTTTGATTTGGACCTCTAATTGTTGCTGTTTAATTTTAAGTTGCCAGCAGACTGTGCCTGGGATTAATCCTCATTATGAATGGAAATATCATAGGCTTTTTGCAAATATGATTTCTGTTTTTTTGGGAGCACTTCTTGTGACAAATGATTTCAAGTGACATCTTCCTGGCTGTGTACTTCACACTGCCAGATTCTCTCTTGTGTTTCAGACTCATGATATTCATACCTCCTGAATTGTCCTGCCATTGAGAAAGAGCAAGATGCCACAATACAGAGATATCACCTTATCTGCAGTGGTAGCTCTTTCCCACGTGCATCAAATCCGACCACATTTTTCATTCATACCAAATGTCAATGTCCATTCCCTCACCAAACATTCCTTTTCTCATTTGACTTCGCTCAACTTTCTGTGTTCATCCTTTTATATATATATATATTCTTGTCAGCAATGTTCATTGACTGTCAGCATCAGACTGGGCCCCTCAGAGAGGTTTTCATTGTTGCAAGGGGTCTGTTGTTTCTTGGGTCCCCAGGAGGTGCAAAGGCCAATCTTTCTACGTGTCAGTAGCTTTCATGAGTTTTACTTTCAATTCTCATAAGTAAGCCATTTTCTGAGAGACAACTGTTAATGGGTTTCTAACTTCCTGTACAAAAGACAGCACTTTACAGAGGCCAGTGTTAGTTACATACCAAAAGTTGCCAGTCTGATGAGGAATGATTTCAAGTTCTCAGGGCCCACAAAGCAGAACTATTTCACATGGAGGAGTCCAAGCAACCAGAGGAGCAGTTCTGAATTTCCACCTGAGTGCAATTCCCATCCCCTGAGATGAAATGAGCCATTTGGCAGTTACAAGTCTCGTCTGCAGTAACTGCTCAGGTCTCCTCTCTAGTAGAGAGAGACCTCCAAAAACAGGTCATTGATAATGGAACATGGCTAAAGTCTGGGGAGGTGAATCTTATGTCAAAATCTGCGCACATTTATTCAATCTCCCCTCGTGTGACAGCTGTGAGTTTCCCACTTTTCTCTGACTCCGTCTCTGTAAGTCTCCTTCCATTTTCCTTTTTCTCATGTTTGTTCTGACACTTTCTGTTCCTCTTTCTTCACACAGTTGTCTTGTGTCCCCTCTCTCCAAAAATATCACTTTGGCTATCTATGCTCTTTGCCACCAGACAATATATAATAGATAACTGCTCTTGGCTGGCACTACTGACGGTCCTCTGCAGCTCATCTTCTCTGTATATAGCTGTACAGTTTTCTCACTATCAAAGTACCCATGGGCTCTTCAAAGCCCACACTTGAAATACGACCTAGGTACAATAGGAAAAACTGAGTAGCACAACTAGAATATAATGAGGTCTGTAATACTGCTGATGTTTTTACCTGAAAGAGACAAACTCTGTCAGTGAGCTTCCTCTGTGAGAGCCCAGAAGAGACTCAAAACCACACAATCTTCTGAAATAAAGGCAGCATGCTAGGAGTAGAAGGGAAATTACATAAAAATTGTAGATTTGCATGCCAGTGAGAGAACTAAGAGAGGCAAAACAGAGACCTGTAACACTGCCTTTCGACCTGAGCACCGTACAAACTGCTGATGCATAAATATTTTCACATTAAAGAGAGTAACAGAGCTTTGAGAGGAATCTGGGTGCATGAACAAGTAGCATGAACTGGAGATTTGTTCATCCACTTGGACCTGTCTACTCCAAGGGATGTTGTGTGCACTCCTACATGGACCTTCCATTCTGCAACAAGTTTGGAAGATAGCTCTGGGTTGCTGTATACCCTAATCATGACCATTTGACCTGCTTCATGGTCCCAGGGCAAGTGTGAATCACTTGGCTTTTCTCCATTGCTTGCAGCCATTGGTAAGAGGGCAACTCCACTGTATGAGGTCACAACAAAAATACAGGTCTCATGTTCCCTGTTGCTGTAATTGCACAACATAATACAGATGTCAAACCTCAGAGTGCATTTCCATTACTAAGCAAGTCAAAGCCCCTACAAGGCAAGTGGTCCTGAGCAGGGAGACACAAGCCCATGGGGAATTCACTGAACACGCCAGCCCTTATGCAGAAACCACAAACAGACGCATTCCCTTGTACACTCAGGAGCCCCTAACACCAGAAGCATCCCAGAGGGAGTAGGGACTGATAATACAGCCAACTCTCATGACTTTATCTTGAGTGTTACAACAATCAGTGTTTGTTTTAAAGTTCCTGGAGTTATAGTCTCATAGACTTAACAATAATTGTCCTGTGAGATGATGCATAGTTAATCTACTATTTCCGTAAGTCCTTCCTAATGATCTGCATTTCCTTCAGTGTTCTTCATCATTCCCAGAACAATTCTGACTTCTATCATACTGAGGCATGTGTTGCCCAAGTGGACCCGCATAGCCAATCAGTCACTCTGTCTGCATGCACTGTCTGTTCCTCTCATATTTACCGCAACGTCTGTGTTTGTGACGTTTGTAGATTTCACCAGCTGAAATCACACCAACTAAGTGAAGGTACTGGGTTACATTGGCACAAGTTCTGTCAACATAGGTTTCCCCATGTCATTCTTTTGGATGAGCATCTGACATTTATAGCAACTCTTTAATATTCATCATTTCGTCCACTTGATATAGACCTTGGCCATTTGACCTACTATATATGTATTTTCTTTTACCAATTTATTGTACTCAAGTCTACAAGTGATTGTTTCTGGGTATGAGAGCATGATAGTGCACCAGTATGTTTATTTCAACCAGCCCTGAATCACATCTTTTTGGGCCAGGATGCAAATGCAATTATTTACATCCATAATAGAGACAGATAGCCAGCTACCTTTATGAGATTACAGTCTTATCAACTTGAAAACTGTTAGAGGAAAAGGAGTTCTATCAACTTTGTTAGCCTGCTAACTGGCATTAACTACATTGCCCTCCTTTTCTAGTTGTTTCCCATATCTGCTCTCTGGTGTCTGGCCTATGTCTGTGTATGATTATGTGGGAAATATTGTGTATATTTCAGATAAAATAAATATTTAGTCTTTAAAGTCTCAAGGCAAAAACTAAAATCCCAAAAGCTAATGAAATGTCTCAAAGTTTATAATTTGGTATAATCTCATGGCTTTTAAGATGTTTTTGTGAATTTCTGGAGCCTGTTTCCAGGAGCAGTGTGTTGGTTAGCAGTGTCTTTTGCCCCAGCAAGACAACTTGGGGAAGGTGTCCTGTATATCCTCTGCACTGTCTGAGGTGGCTCCCAGACTGCGAAGCAAAGACATAAGTATAAAAACTTTAAACATATGTATATGTACAGTTTGCACACTAAGATAGAAACACACAGCATTGTTGGACTGAGGAGGAACAGCAGCCATTCAGTCTTTCTACTCCTTACCTCCATCATCAGCCACAGGCAATGATCTTCTCAAGCTCTATAAGCAAATCCCTGCTTTCTCATGTCTGCTTGCTAGCTATGTTCTAGCTGCGTGCAAACCCTTGCACTAATGAACAACAACAACAACAACAAACTTTCTGCTGATTACTAAAAGGAAGAATTATGCAGTAACAGAAGGAAACCAAAAGCCAATGCTCGAGTGCAGTGATGAGTAGTGAGCTGGGAATTCACATGAGCATGCCCTGGGTTCACATCTGCATATAGGGCAGACAAAGTTACACAGCTCATGTCCTAAGGAGTCACTTACAACATAATCAGAGTTAGGAAGAATGAAATATCTTTGACTGATCCTCACTGTGTCACTGTGTGAAAATATTAACTCCCCTAGTTAAATCATCAGCTTCAGTGTGAAATTTCTAACACTGCTAGAGCTGCATACAAAAACTCTGAAGAAACAAGCATCAGGGAGCCTCCTTTGAGGAGAATCCCACTTAGAGGAATGAAGTACACAGCAGAACCTGGATTGCTGGAATCTCCTACTGAGTTAAATGTGGTCAGCTTCTGTTTCAACTTCATAGTCTCCAAGTAGCCACAACAGCAAGTTAATCTGCGTGTATTCTGAGCAAGCCTGGTGCTCTCTTGTGGGAAGTGCGGTATACGGACAGGACAGGATTAACAAAATCTAAAGACATGTAGAAGATGAGAAGGCAAAAGGAGTCAAAAAGAAAGACTACAAGCTTTCCAAAGTTTCTGAGACACAGAACATCCAAAGTAGACCTCAATGCATCTAACACCCAGCCCAGCTATTAGCTTGGGGAATTCCTATAAAATGACACTTTCTCCTTGGAAGAGGGCACACTCCCTCTAGTAACCCGCAAAGAGATTGGATAAAATAAATGCAGACATCCATATAATGGTTACACACACGCAAAAAGTAATCTGAGCTTGCTTTTAGAAAGTTCTATTACCCCAAAAAAGGCTGTCTTGCTCCTGGGTTTTTCTGGTATTCTTCCTCAGATGCTTTAAAAATCTGTACAGTGGAGAAGCTGTTCAGTACTAACAGCAGAGGAAGGCCAGGCTTCAGAGGCCAAACAAAACAGCCATGGTGCAAACTTCTGACACTGAGCAATTCTACAATACAACCTTTTCTTCATCTGAATTGCTTTTAAACAAAAGCCTACAGGATATTAAAACTAGCTCAGGCTGATTGTGTTAGTCCCAAATAAAAATCTGACAAATACTGATAGAAATATCTGTACATCTGAAATCTTATATAGTGCTACAAAATTGCAGCTTTATATGGTGAAAGACACACAGGACATTCATTTCTCTTCCCAGATGCCACCCACATCTTCCATTGATTTTTTTTTTCAGGCTAGGAAGCTGCCATACTTTCTTCCTTGCTATTCTATTACAAGTCAAGAATCAAAAAACTTTCTCTCCAGTTACTATACTCCTCCTGTATCAATGAGATCTGAAAAAAATCTCTCCTAATTTTTTGACACTGTACATTTGACAACAAAAACAAAACTGACTGAGGTGAAGTCTTTATGAAGTGAAATGTGTATGTGAAATTTCCTGTTGAGACTTAAACTTAGAAATGGGAAAGAACTAGGTCTGGTTCCTGTCAAGAGCAAAACTTTCAAGCTATTTTACTTTCCAGCTGCTTGGGGTTGCAAAATAATAGCTAAGTACTGTAAATGAAGCAGGGAAAATTGCGTTTGTGGCCACATGCAATGCTTATAGAGAAATGCAAACACAAAGGGAAGAAATATCGGAAATGTGTGCAGGAAGCGTTCGCTTAAGATAGTTTTCTACTTCTTCTTTGCTTGCAGAATTTGGTTTTTGCTGTGTTCTGTATGCTTCCTCAAGCAAGAGGTCTCTGTGCATTTACAGACTATACTGACCCCAGTGAGCAGAAGGCCCAGCAGTGGGAAACAAGGGAACAGCTGAACATGTATAAGACTGTCATGTGGATGTTGAGGGAAGTGGAGGACACACCTCTGCCCTATCTGTAGAGGAAAAGATAAAATTGCCATTGTTAGACAGCCACATGAAATACATCTTTCCATTCTGTCAGCAGAAGCAAGGTAGACCAGTCCCAAATCACTGACTCATTTTGCTCCTAATTGGCCACGTATTGCAGTTTTTTTGGCTCCTTACAACTCCACCTAATGCTTTGAAGGTTTTTAAAATCCCACGAAACATTAACAGTTCAACGTTGTTCTTATCCAAATCAGTGTATTTTGATTTCATGAAGTTCTTATTACTGTTTATGACCTTCTTTTCTTGTATTTAGATTTGAAAATAAGATTCTTACTTTCTCCTTCCATGTTTTCTAGTTCTTCCTGATCTGGATCAGCAATCAGCACCCTTCAACCACATTTTGCACAGAAAACAGTGTTCCTGCATATGATAGTTTACTCTTGAATTTCCAAGTCTTTTGCAATATACAGCCTCCAGAAACTTACTTCCAGCTTTTTCAGAACAGTTGTAATAGACCCTGCCATGGAAATCCAATCCTGTCAAATACATTAGGACATTTGGAGGGATTGGCTGATATTTTAAAGCATGTCTTTAAAATGAGTCCTTCAATTACTAAGCAAGGAATTGCACAATCTTTAAAATGCAGAGGACCTGCTTTTCCATAGGCAGCAATAGATGTACAGAGACATTGTAGAGGAATAATCTGACAGTGGAAATGGCTAATAACCTTGTTTACCTTGTTATGAAGAAAACCAAGTGCTACCAGCACTCTAGTACTCCTCACTGTGTATGGGATTTGGTGCTTCTTAATGTTAAACTGGTCCTAAAATGCCACTAGGGCCCTGATTCTTTACATACCACCCTGGGAAGATGAAATTGCACTTTATTAAATACAAAATTATTTATAATTAGATGGCAAAGCAAAGCACTCTGAAGGCATCCAGAAGTGACAGGTGTCTTTGCTGGATAAATGCTATGCAATTGCTGCAGTGCCTGTAGCTACTAGGCCCTTGTGCCTGGTCAGCGCACATGAAGAACAGTGCTCCCTGAGTCAATGGCTCCTCCATTTCTCATTGCTTGCAGTGCACAGCACTGCAGTACAGAGATGTCCCCAGCCCAGTGTCAAGTGCTCAGAAGTCAGGCTCATTTCAACTCTTTCTGTGTCATACTGTGTTACCCTGACCTGCAGCATCACCCAGGTGAGGGAGTGATCTGATCTCTTTTCCATAGCTGGAGTACTGAGGCCCAGTTAGGCATGGGAGGTCTCTGACATTCAGGTGTGATGGCACTTCAGAGAGCAGATCCCACTGCCTTTAGCTGCCTTAACATTTACTACAGTCTCCCACAAATCAGTAAACAGACAATAGAGAAGGAACATATAGGGCATTTCCTTCTGCTTAAAATGAGTTTCCTAGCAGTACAGCAAAGTGCTGGGCATGAACAAGGACAGAATCTAATTCTCTGGGTCTATATTTAAATTACTGTTGCCATGAAACCACCTCTTCTTTTCTGCTCTTCTCGTCCTGGCTGTTGCATGCATTCAGGGAAACATTTTGTGGGTCTTTTGGGATGCTGAGATGTCAACCTTTTGACACAAAATCCAGACAGGTTTTTTTGTCCAAACTGAGTATTTCGAACCATGAAGGCTGCCACAAAGGGTCTTTTCCTTCTTCTCCTTTCAACACAGCCCTTCCTGTCATGGTTGATCTTCTGCAGAAAAGATCTCCCACATCTGGACTTCTAGGCCTGTGTCCCCTTCCCTATACCCACTTCCAGGGAGGGCTTTATTTTCAGACAAACGTAGGCTCGATACTAGTGTACCACAGCAGTTCATGGAGCCTTTCCTTTTTCCCAAGGAAGTAGTCCTAATTAGCACTATTTAACTGCTATCTATCGTTTACACTAAACAAAAGAGGGACTATACCACAAAAGAATATGCAGTGACATGGTCAGGCACATAAATACAGCAGAACTATACAGTTCTGTGGCTATCTCTTGGCAATCTCTTGGCTTAACTTCAAAACTGCAACACTTTGCATGCTTTTTGCTATGATGCACACACATGTCGAGGTTTCACCAGCCTTATATTGGATTTTGACATCTTTCATCCATCAACGAGGCTCGTTAAGGGCTTGGAGAATCAGCCCTATGAGGAGAGACTAAGGAAGCTGGGGCTGTCTAGTCTGAGGAAGAGGAGGCTGAGGGGAGACCTTATTGCTGTCTTCCAGTACCTGAAAGGTTCTTACAGTGAGAGTGGGGCAGGTCTCTTCTCACTACTGACTTGTGACAGGACGAGGGGAAATGGCCTCAAGTTGCACCAGGGCAAGTTTAGGTTGGATATTAGAAAGAACTTCTTTACAGAAAGGGTGGTTAGGTACTGGAATGGGCTCCCTAAGGAGGTGGTTGAATCGCCATCCCTGGATGTGTTTAAGAGCCGCTTGGATGTGGTACTCAAGGATATGATTTAGCAGAGGTTTGTTGTTGTGGTATTGTTTGTGGTTGTTTTTTAAGAGATAGGCTACTGGTTAGGCTGCGGTTGGACTTGATGATCTTCAAGGTCTTTTCCAACCTGAGTAATTCTATGATTCTATGATTCTATGATGATCAGATTGGATGGAAGAAACTCTGACAGAAGCCTTGCTAATGTTAATTGAGCAGTGTGACTTCTCAAGCCATCTCTGTTTTGAAAAAATCAGCCATACTAGGTGTACTATTCACTCATCATCCCAGTCAGAAAGGTTTTGATCAAGGGGATCTAGTTTAACCATTTTCTTGTGTTGCCTTTAAATTCTACACTTTCTGCTTCATTTTCACTAGTACTATTACAGCAATACTAGCCTGCAGTAGAGATGCCATTTCCAAGGAGGAGAGAGGATCCAACACTAAGAATTTATGCCCACACAGACAAAAAAAGGGGTCTGTGAAGGAAATGCTATCTCTCCCACAGCAGAAGGAACATAGCACAGACACCTGAACAAAATCACACTAAAGATCTGTAGTGGAAAAAGATTTGCATCCCCAGAGTTTCTATAATCACTTTATTCCAAGACTGTCCTTTTATTGCTTGTTCTCCATCTAGAAAAAATGCTTTAGGTAAGTCTTCTGTTTCCTCCAAAAAGGTGCATTTGCTATGCATGATTTAATAATGATTTTGTAAAACAGAACTGAAGTGCTATCCTGTAAGAATGCCTTCTATGCATGCTTTGGATTCTGATGTGCTTCTACCTATCACCTTTTATGTAATGATGTGTGCAGACTTTCCAATGTGATTTGAAGAGCTCAGCTGAAGACTCTGCAGAAGCCTCTGCTGAGATCAGCCTGGCCCTGAGACAGCGCTCTGATTAATTTGATTGCCTAGAGGCCTCTGTTAGCCTAAAGGGAGCAGGGCACAGAAGTGCATTTTTCCCTCCCTAAATATCAGTTTGATCTTGATAAAGCCAAAATAATTAGGTTGGAAGTAACTGTTAGTATAAAAGACAAACAAACAAACATGAACATGACTTTAATTTGGAAAAACAAAAATTGGAAAGTTCATTAAATGATATTTAATGCATTTATTGGAAGAGATAAAATTCTCCTTTTTTTTCATATAAACGCTGTCTTCAAATAGGAATTACTTTCCTCTCACACAAGGAAGTATGTGTTTTTATTTAGATGGCTGGGGATAGCACAACTGTGGATTGCACTCTGTTTTGTGAAGCAAAAACAAAATCTGGTCTCCTGACTATTGAAAAGTATTTGCAAGTGGCACAAAATGTCATGAAGAGGCTCATGAGATCCTAAAAACTTCATTTTGATGACTGGGATGCAAAAAGATTATTGAATCATGTCGGCACTGGCAGCACTCATGGCTATATAAGAGTCCCATTATACTTCGTTTGTTTTTTTTCTGAAATCCCTCATATTAACCTGAGTGAAGATAAAGGTCACAGCTTTCATTATGAAGAAGAAATAAATTTCTCCCTAATTACAGTGGAAGGGAAGAAAGGAAGAAAACTTATCTCCAGCTGTTTTTAATGGTATCTAAAATGTAATTGAATGGCCTCGTAGCTTTATATTTTCTTTTTAAGACAACCTACTGCTGTATTGAAAACTTGTTCCTGATTTGAAACTGGCTGTGGTTAGCAATGCTGCTCCCCTTAAAAGCTTCCAGTGCATAAAGCCAACAGCAAAACAGAAAAACTTTGGAAACATATCCAGCTTTCCCCAGCAGGTACCCTGAGAAGCTGCAATTCTTGTGTAAGAATCATGAGGCAAAACAGTGGAACGACATAACTTGATTTTGGGATGGTACTCGTGGGCTGATCTGGCTCAACCTTTCTCTCTCCTGCAGAGTAAGCCAGGTACACCAGGAAACACAAATCATGTGCATGCTTCTCTGTGAGCTAAAGAGGCTGAGGACCACAGCACTGGAGTTGCTTGTTGTCATCCATGAGTCTCACCCACAGAATTCTCAGACTTGGGCTGTGTCCAGAGTCACAAAATGCAGCCTGGTTAGCTTCTGCATCCCATTTACCCCAGGCAGAAATAAGTACTCCAGTGCACCTTGCATTTGGCTTCCCCTTAGTCCTTCCCAGAGAAGCACACAGAAACCTACATCCTTTTGGAGAACACTTCTCACCTTTAACTCTTAACACTGGCAGCGTCAGAGTTCTTTTGAATGAGCCATGTTAGCTCTGCCAGCTCAAAATCCTCATGGTTCACACCCAGCAGCCTTTGATTAAGCTCAGAAATTAGGAAGTTACACCACTGCTCATACACGTGTGCTGCCCACATTGCAACAAGTTGCAAAACACAATTGCACTGTTCACATGTGAGCACTGTAAGTGGGGTTCTGGTCTCGCATGCTGTTTGTGTGCTCTTCTGCTCATTGTTTCTGAGATCTATAGCACCAGGGAATACGATACCACGAGTCTGTAATTTTCAGACTTAAACACAGTATTTCCTTGGGTTGGTGACCAAACTAATTTTTATGACATGTCATTTCAGCAAGAACATTGCTTTATTTTGCAGAAGGGTTTCCCATAGATAATGGCTGTTAGTTGGCTGAGTTGGAATCTGACAGGATTAAGGAAATCTAAACTGACAGCTGGTTTTGTGCAAGGAAGCATAATGTGGCTGTTGTTACAAGAGGCAATGTGGGATGTTTGTGCACAAACGTATGACAAGAGGGCTTGCTCTTAGCTATATCTGTAAGTGCAGCTTAGCAGTTAAAGCAGCACATCAGGGATAAATGCCTGACAGAGCAAACTGCATGTGACTTTTCCATCGTATATGGTTTGCAGTTATAAATACGATTACATTCTTACTTTCATTATAGTTGTCAGGAACAGATGTTTGAATTCTGGTCAAAATATGAAGGAACCATATTGCAAACCACATTAAAGAGAAGCCAGGTCAGCAAATGTGATAGCCTATAGCAGAGGACCCGATTACCTTCCCAATTAGCAATCAAGCTTGTAGGTAGGTTGTCAAGGCTGATACAGAAGTGTGTTGCATAGGAAACAGCACCTCGGCTGTTTCATACCACAGCTCCTAGGTTTTATTTTCTGATCAAACTTTCCAGCAGCTGATACAAGTGAGGCATAGGCTTTCAAAAACTATTTGGCATGTTTGGCACACATTTTACACTGCTGCAGCTCTAGATGCTCCAAAGTAATATTTAATTTCCCTTAGCACTCAGAAACCAGGATTTACAAAGCACTCAGTCAGTGATGTTTTGGTGAGACAGATAGAGGTGAGGTGTAAACATTCTTGCCTGGGACTGACATTTAACAGTATGGGCTAAAATAAAAATGGAAGAAGGGCTAGGAAGAGATGAAAGCAGAGGGGCAGGATAAAAGCAAAAAGAGGATCTACACGTGATTTGGTGCAAAAAGTGGTGCTGTAAACCAGGGTAGAGGGCAGAGGCAGCTTTGAAGCGGCAGTGTATCTTACACACGTTCATGCAGGCGGAGGACACTGCTACCTGACTGGATGAGCAAGTCTGAAGAAAGTCATCCAGAGCAATCAAGGCAGAGTGAAGCTCACGCAGGCTTTCAGAGTTCAATATGGGCTTCTGCAGCTTTCTAATCCCAGGGCAGACTGCACTCAAAATGAAGTCGTTGCTGAGCATGGAGAGTCCAGCACACTATGCTGGGCTCGTGCAAAAGAAAAACTGAAAGCCACTGCCTTGAAATCTGAGATTGCTGTTCTCATGCACACAGAGAAATTGCTTCAGTGACAATCAGAAAGAACCCAGTTTACCCCAGTAAAAACAAGTCTGATCTGCCCACAGATCTGACATCCCATGAAACTTAATCTCAGGTCTCCTGCATTTCAAGGTATAGGGGAAACACTTCCCTCCCGAAGGGAAAGGTAGGGAAATGCCTCCCACTTTGTACTGCAGGCTCCCTCAGCCATGTCCTGTAGCAGAATCCTGTCTGCAGATGCAAGAGACACTTTGACTGTGGGGTTTTTGGCTTTATGCTGCTGTTTGAGACACAGATATATTTCTAATTACTTTCACTCTGGATAACATGAATCTAAAAGTAAATAATACTGGAATAATCAAGGAAAATAAATCCAAAAACTAAGAGGAAGAGCTGTTTGATACAAAAATTTCAGTTATATGCAAACTCTTCATAGCCATGTTTTCTTCCTTAGCAGTTCATGGACCCTTATTTACAATGCAGTATATCTATGTTATTGACCTTAATGGAAAACAAGTCCTGGTCTCTTTCTGTTGATATATTCTCTTTCCAAACTGCAGCTCTTCAATGGAAAAACAGCTTGTTCACCACAACTAAGTCAGCACTTGACCACAATTGGTACAGCTATTACACATACACATGCACACGCACACACACACACACATTAAAGCTGCTTCACTTGTTTGTTTTCCTACTAGTTTTGATAGTGAAATATGCATGGATTCTTAGAGTAACACATTCTCTATTCACTGAAGTGATGGACAAAACAGCAGATCTCTGACCTTAACATTCAACTCCTAATGCAGAAAATGTGCTATGAGCTTATTTAAAAGATACAACTACTGAATAAATGTAACAGAACTTGTTATTTTCAAAACAAAATCCTACTTGAACAACTAAGTCTTCTGTGAAGTATTTTTGAGCATGGGTAATGAAAATTGTAGAGCTATTTCTTGTTTCATAATGAAGCCAAGAGAGCATCCAGATCTGCCACAAATGTAAACAAGTGCCAGGAATTCATATAGGAGCTGGAAGGAGCCATCATCTAGTTTTATTTCTTTAATAAACAAGCTGTGTGAGAACAGAGAGATCCATTTATGGAGGGCAGCCTTTCTCTGCTGCATGGGACTGACAGAACACATTTTAATAAGAAAATGCCAGTTCACTGGAACTGATTAATTCCAGATGTTTTCTTGCTTCCTGCTCATCGTGTTCACCTTCAGGGGCTCCCGCTCAGCCTTCAGCTGGGAACAGAAATGCAGATGGAGCTCACATGGCATCCAGTGGCCCATGCTGGGCACCACACTGGGCCACGGGCTCCAGCAGGCACAAGTTGATCAGCAGCTCCAGCCATGCTGGAGGTTGTCCCCACCCATTCCTGTCTGATACATATATTTTGAAATCTGCTTTCTTTCCTGTTGCATCCCCATTGTATGCTGAATAGGCACATACTTCTGATTTTACAAACATCCCCTTGTTTACATTTTCTCCAGTTTCACCTTTGAATTTGTCTCTTCACTTGATTAAGAATCCCACTGCAACCAAATGTTTTCTCCCACTGCTGTCAATTACAGATCAGGATCAAGTCCTTCATGCCTTTTGCCTCCAGTATGCAGAAACTGTATAAGATTTTCTAAGGTTGTATTGCTGGATCTGTGAAATCTTTGAATAATGTCACACTTTGGTAATTTAGATGTTTTAAGCAGATTTATGAAGCAGATGTATGTCAGATTAGCTACTTTAAACTTTGAAGCAAAACATAAAATCAGCCAGAAATAGCTTAGCAATAACTTGAAATTTAATAGGTTTGGGTATTCAAAGGGCTGTCTTATAACGTTAAGCCATTTCGTACAAAGATGCTCCTTACATGCTGCAAACAGCTTTCTAGAGTACTGTTACAGTGGTATGTTTTAAATGAATGTAAAATTCATTGACTCGGGTGTGACTCAGGTATGCCTCTGATCTGTGGGTGGCATAATTAAATGAAGAGATCTCACCACAACAGTGTAGAGAGCAAAGCAAGGAGAGACTGTCAGTGAATAATAAGACTGTCAGTGAATAATAACAAGGTGGTGGGAAGGAAGAGAAGGGCACTAGCATTGGATTTTTGATAAATTAAGTAGCAAAATTTGAAGTAGAATGGTGTTAGTGAAGATTCTCAGTGCCATAAAGAAAAAAATTAGGACAATTGGAGGATCAACCCTGCAGCCCTCTTATTCCTTCAGAAACACAAATAAATGGAGTGGTTACCCAAAGGTGCTGTCATTACATTATTTTGTAACCGACTGTATGACACCAAAAAAGTCACCACAGCTTCCTGTTTCCACTGTCCAGTTTTTGGAGTACACCATGCAGAGTCTGCCACTATTTATGTGAGCCCAATTGATGCCCCTCAACACTCTTCAACATAATACATAACATTAATCCCTCCTCATTTCCCACAAACTACTCCCAGGAACAGAATAGCTTCTGAACAGAGAGAAGCCACATTCCCTCCTGCTGTGACGTGGCAGATCTCTTGAACTCAGTGCTTCACCACGCACTCGGGTGCTAAACCAGGGCTGTTGATTGCTTCCCCCCAACGGCAGAATTCCCATCGTCAAGACCAACCTCATCGCCTCCAGCCAGGGAAGCATCCCATGCCTGGCTCGCATCTCAGGCCGAGATAACACTAGGAGGCCCTGACCTCTTGTGGTCAATAAAGTTTCCGTGCCACTGTTCCAGGAAATAAATAAATAAATAAATCAATAGGAGGAGGAAAAGGATAGGGGTAAGTCAACTCCAGCGCAGTTCTGCCTGAATTCTGGTTGCCTGCCTAATATCTTCCTCCTTTCCCAGGGGAGAGAGCATTAAAACAGTTTTGTGGCTCTCTCATGGGCCTCCGGCAGTGTATGTGATCGTATTTTCATGCATGGTGTCAACAATAGAAAATATCTGGTAAATTTCCCTGAGACTGAAATACTCCGGGGTCAGGATTATTTCAGACATGTGACTTGTAAGAAGTCATCCTGTGAGAAGTATCCCTTTCCTGTTGTAGTGAGTTTTGCCAGACTTTAAGTGGTGGGCTGACATTTTCCATGATACTGACCTACCTCACCCTGCACCAATTTTACTCCACAAAGTCTCGCTTTGAGGAAAAAATAAAAAATAAAAAAATAGTAGTTTAAGTGCATTCAAAATGAACTGTGCTGTGCCTGAAATGTTCCACGGGATGTTTCAAACTTTCCCACGTAAGAAGAGCAAGACTTGTAATTTTGCTGGAATAAGGCAGTAGTGTCTCTCATGAAGGCACTGTATAGAGAGTTGTGTTACTTTTGGACAAAGCTATGGACTTATCACATCAGCTCTTTGTAAATGCTTGATAGCTTGTGGCATGTCTCAGCACTTTTTCTGTTGACAATTTTCCCACTATCGTGCATGGAGTAGCCTCAGGCTCTGCAGCTTTATCTTGCACTCTTAATCTGGTTTCTCTGGGTAGCATCAGATCACTAAGACCTATCGTGGAAGCTGAGTGATGAAACAGAGGGCTGGAAACAGAAACTGGTTAGATGAGGAAAGAAGGTTCATGGTCAGTGATGAGCAACCACTTGGAAGAAAAGCTGGGAAGAGAATGACATGAGGTCCTGTCCCTTCACAGTCCATGTCTGAAGCTGGAATCAAAACTCCCTCCATTCCCACAGCTCATGGTCAGCATATGTCTGTGGCAGCCCTGTGCATCTGACATCTGTGGTCAGTGCCCTTCCTCCTGAGCTTGATCTTCACCCAGCAGCTGAGGGCAAAAGATTAGCCCCGGAGATTTGGGCTGGCCAATGTACAGTCAACTAAAATATTCTATACACCACAAAAAGTCCCTGGCTTTGAGAAAGGAAGAAATAAGCAGTAGTGACTGATGTCTATTACTGCAACAGGTGATGTGGAAGAGAAATGGAAAATGAACCAATGTTATCTACTTTGGCAGAATGGGATTGTAATGCAATGTTGAACAACAGTATGTCTTTTTTTTTTTTTTTTTTTTTACAGTTTTCTTTCCCAGATCCTTGGGAAGTTATAGCAAGATCTACATTAAAAGTAAACTACCCAAAGATTGAAATCTCAAAATATCCTATGAGAACTTAATTCCTTTTATCACCAAATCCCACCTCAATACAGGATAAAGTCTTCATTTATTGACAAGACAGAGTTTTCCCACAAGACACCTTCCCAACAGCGCTCTCTCTGAGGTCACTTCAGAAACTAGGATTTTTCCTTGTCTCTCATTCCACTTAGACTAAATGTCTTCCAGATGCTCTGATTATTGGTTCCTGGCTTGAGACTTTCAGGTCCAGTCAGAATAAATGCTGAGTGTTTACAGCTGTATTTACATCACTGCTGCTTGGAGCGCTCTGTAAAGCTTCAAGAAAGAATATTGTAAAATAACTCAAAACTGAGCCTCCAAAGTAGAGGTCGATATTAATTTCACCTTGAATGCTGCACCTGCAAGCTTCTTCCTTTAAAGAGGTTCATAAAAGATACACTATTTCTGCAAGTTCAGAAAGGTTATGAAGCTAGAAAATGGCAATATCTCTGTACTCTGTTTGAGAGTGGTGATCCAGAGAAAGATATCAGTTCAGCTTTATTTCCACTGAAATATATTACAGATTTGAGATTAATGAAGAATAACATGTGATAAGATTTCAGTTGAGATAAATAAAGGAAAGTGCAGCTTGCCCTGACCTCTCTTAGCATGAATGGTTCCATATCTGGCTGAGCAATTCTTTTTATGTGGTAGAGGGAGTGAACCACCCAAAATATACACAAGATGCATGTAGTGAGTTCACAGTGAAGAAAAATGCAGTGTAAGGAGAACTGTCCATACACAGAGATCAAAGTTAACATATTAGACAAAAGGAAATGATCCCTGTCTTCTGTTCAGCCAAGCCAATAGATTCAAGTGCACTATTGTGTCAGTGGTGTTTGAATTGAAAGGCTTTATTATTCAGAAGTTAATGCTGTACAGCATTAGATACTGGTACAAGGAATTGTGCTGCTTACCGAAGTCTACATCCTACAAAACTTGTGTAAGTTACTTGTTTTCTTGAATTATCCTCTGGAGATCTAAGCAAAGCAAATAAATTAAAACCAGACCATAACTTAGCTCACAAAAATAAAATAAAATAAAATAAAATAAAATAAAATAAAATAAAATAAAATAAAATAAAATAAAATAAAATAAAATAAAATAAAATAAAATAAAATAAAATAGTTTTAGAATGAAGTAAGCACCTTCCTCTGTGGTAGTGGTGTGCAGTCTCCATGAGTGTTCATGCAATGCAGTGTGCAATATATGCTCAAGTAGCACCCCATGAAAGGCAAACACTAAAACATTGTGAGGAACTGACTGATATTTGCCCCAAAACTGGCAGTCAGCATAGATTTTCCTTTTGGAAAGGTTCATACATTTAGAAAAGTCTTAGGAGAACACAGAAGACTAGAAAGGTTTTAGAAGGCCATCACAAGAGGTGTTTGACACAGGTCCATCTTGGAAACAGTGCTCTTTGACATCTTTATTGAAGGCATAAACAGCAGGATTGAGTGTACCCTCAAGAAGTTTGCTGATGACACCACGCTGAGTGATGCATCTGAAAAGGGGGCACTTGAGAATCTAATGAGTTTTAATAAGGCTAAGTGTGAGGTGCTACATGTGGCTTGAGGAAATCGGACACAAGTACAGACTGAGAGAAGAACTTGAGGGTATTGATGGATGGAAAGCTGAATTTGAACCACCAGTGTGCGCTTGCAGCCTGTAAGGCCAGTGATATCCTGGGCAAAAGAGGGGTGGACAGTAGGGAGAGGAAGGTGATTGTCTTCCTCTGCTCTGCCCTTGTGAGGCTCCATCTGGAGTACTGTGTCCAAGCCTGAGGCCCCAGTACAGGAATGAGACAGCTGTTGGAATAGGTCCAGAGGAGGACTGTGAAGATAATCAAAGGGCTGGAGAACCTCTTCTGTGAAGAAAGGCTGAGGGAGTTGGGCTTGTTTAGCTTGGAGAATAGAATGCTCTGGGGTGACCTCATTGTGGATTTCCAGTACTTGAAGCAGAAGGTACTAGCATTTTGCATGGCCTGATAATGATAGGACAAGGGAAACGGCTTTAAACTAAAAGAGGGGAGGTTTATGTTAAGTGTTAGGTAGATATATTTTACTCACTGGGTGGTAAGGCACTTGCACAGTCTACCCAGAGAGACTGTGGATGCCCCATCCCTGGAGTCACTCAAGGCCAAGTTAGATGGGATTCTGAGCAGACTGATCAGTAGGTTGGCAATCCTGCCCATGGCAGGGAGGTTGGAACTAGACAATCTTTATGTTTCCTCTAACCGAAGCTATTCTGTAATTCTATGAAAGGCAGATATGTTTTCATTTTGTTATAGGCATAAGTGAATATCCTGCGGATTTTGTGTTTTTCTGGTGCTGATTACAGAACAGAAGATCTAGTTGTTCTACGGGGCTTATAAGAACTTCTCTACTTGCTTAAGTCCAATTACCATGTTTGCACATGCAAATATATTTACACCATTCACAGACAACTTGCACTTCTCACAGATTTAGTTAGCAAATGTTCACACAAAGTCATAACCTATTTGGTGCTGTCATGAAAAAGTTTGACATGTCCTGCATAAATTCCTGCCTTCTGTTTTGAAAATGTAGCCTAAATTGTCCTTCAAATACAGTAATTAAACTCTAAATAAGGAAGCAGAATTGAGGCATTGACATTATTCAAATCATAAGGAGGGACTGAACATAGGGAGAAGTCTTTCTGATATTTTACTCCATATGGATAACTTTTCATGTCAGTTGAGGGCTTTGTGTGACATAATTCCCAGCAATGAAATACCCCTGAGAGAAAGTTATAATTAATCATCAACTTTCGTGTTACCACCCAGCAAGTTTTTTATTTTTTCATGATGAGGAACTTAAGGGAGAGAAAATACAGCTTGAAAGGACAATGTCCAGACATTCTTCCTTAATTTGTCTTTTGAATTTGCTCATGCTTCAAAAATTATTCTGAACATCTGGCTTCTTTGTTAATCAGAGAGAGCGTGTTTTATTCCCTTGACTTTTGGGTAAGAAAAAATGAGTGTATTGTAGTCTGCCATATGATGAGAATCCACTATAACAGTAACTACTTGCAGGAGCTGAATATGACATCATGCTACTCGTGATATGTCTCTCTGTGTACATGTGTGTGATTACAATAGCAATTATTTTACTGAAGGATTTGAAACCACACTTAGGAACCCCAATATCGTGTATAGCCAGGAGTGTAGCACTTGCTTAACGCTGCCACAACCAACTCAACCCAGGACTTACAGGTAGGCAGTGTGTGTTACCTTGAATGAGACCTATACAAATTGCTAGTTCTTTTTTTTAGTGATGATCAGAAGAGCCTAAAGATCAGAGGATATCAAGATTTTACTTCCTGAGTAGTCAGCTTCTGCTCCACTCCTATCTGGGTAGTCATCCCCAGTTGAACTTCCATTGATTTCTACATATATGTTGTGGTGCAGGAATAAACTTTAAGCTGGACACCCAGGAAACAACTGATCTCATGATATGCAGAGATCAGAGGCTTCCCTCCATTGCCATCATCACTTCTGCAATTGTGGCCACAGGCAAGAAGGAGCCAGGAGCTCCTAAAATGATGGAAGACTATAGCAGATGGAACAAAGTCAGGTTTTTTCACATCCCATTTCCAGCTCTAGCATCACATCAGGGAGCTACTAGGAAGACCTTTGAGGTTAGGGCAGAGTACAGCTCCATCAAACCTCGCAGTGTAAATCATCAGGATCACTACAACTAAGAAAGCAAACCATGATGAAAAGATCCTAACTGCATCAAAAAGTTGATAAGGATTTGGGAGCTTAGGTTTAAGGAGTTTTATTAAATATATGTTGAAATGCAATAACATGGGTCATTAACTAATTAAAATAGCAGGAACTGGATTTCATTTAAAAGATCTATAGCTCATTATTCTCTCATGGTCTAATTAACTTATAAGAAGTTCAAGAATAAGGTAGCTAGTGTAAAATGGAGCCTAAAATGTTTTGTGGACTATAATTTCAGAAACTTATCTATTTTATCAGCAGCAAAGCTTCACAGCTCAATATGAAAAGACTTTTGAGAGGGCTGCTTTGATTCCATGTCACGCACATAAAAGCAGTGTTCCAGCAGACTTGTAGGATATTGCCAAGCAGTGCTGGAGGGATGGGAAATGGTGGGGCCACCACTCTTCTCTCGTTAGTGGTGAATAAGAGATCTTTAATGATTACCCACACTGTACAGTCTTTTAGTGAGGAGGAGAAAGAAAACATCATCCTCCTTTCAAAACACTGCCAGTTTCTTTGGACTTCCTGTATTATCTTGGATTAAAAGTGAACCGAGATATAAGTCTAAAGAGTTTTATTGTATCTCAGGTCTGAAAGTATGCATATGTGATCCGATGTATGAACTCAGTGCCGAAAATCACTGAGATGTCCTAGCCACCACTGTCTGATAACTAAACTGTGAGTAATGACAACAGTTGTGCTCCTGTGAGCTGCATTGGTAGTACAGCCGCCTGGCATTCCCCATTATTAAGCACTATTTTTGATTAAATTGACAGTTTCAACCATTTGGGCTGCAATTTCCTGTACCAAATACTTTCTGCTTTGCCCACATTTAAAATATAAATGTAAACTTAAATATAAACACAAGTTTTAAAAGTTCAGGTAGTGACAGAACAAGGGCAAATGGTTTTAAAGTAGAAGAGGGTAGATTTAGACTAGATATTAGAAAGACATTCCTTACTGTGAGGGTGGTGAGACACTGGAACAGGTTGCCCAGCAAGGCTGTGAATGCCCCCTCCCTGGAGGTGCTAGTGGCCAGGCTGGATAGGGCTGTGAGCAACCTGGTCTAGAGGGAGGTGTGCCTGCCTATAGCAGGGGGGTTAGAAATAGATGTTCTTAAAGGTCCCTTCCAACCCAAATCATTCCATGATTCTATGATTCTATATGCCTTATAGATATTCCCTAAATCCTCCAGCTCTCCAAAGGAGCGATTTGAAATCTGGTAGTGGGGATCTCTGTGTTTGTTCCTGAAACCTGGACACCTTGCTCTGGATGTCCCTGCTTGAGCAGGGGGCTGGACCAGATGGATTCCACAGGTCCTGGCCAACTGCAGCCACTCTGAGAGGCTGTGAGAGGCCCTCAAATGCTTTGTCAGCAATTATACCTCTGAAAATGCAAGTACACACATAACAGGCACTGGGGCTTTGTCTCAGTGCCCTTTGTCCTGATGACTTAAAGCAGTCCTTGTCTGCAAGTAGCTCCAATGGGGAATGGAATGGAGCCATGGGAACTGGTAAGGTGTTTTCCAGTAGTCACACCTATCTGCTGCTGGGGACATTGTGGCACTCAGCTTTAAAATGGGCTTACTCTGCTCACAGCGCTCAGTTACTAACACAGGGAGAGGCAGAGAAGGGTGGAGAAAGGGTGAGGAGGGAGGGGGAATGGAGAAATTCTGAAGTAGGGCTGGCACTCTGAAAAATGTTGCAGATCATGCAAAGTTGGGTTGGCATCTCTTCCACTCTATTTCTTCCTGATTTTTCTTTACTTTCTAGATGTCTAATTTCACAAATTTTATGGTCTTTTCTATGCAAGTAGGTTTTCATATACACATACACATATTCGTGCATAAGCACGTGCAGACACATGGATGACCTGCCTTTCTTCTTCTGTTTCTGTCATCTATGTAAAGTTGCCAGGGAAGTTCATATATCACTTAGTCAATGCACAGACTGTGGAGCTTGAAAATGACTCTGGGAAGGAAGGAATTTCTTCTACCGAGACACCTGAGTTTCCCTAGCTGGAGTGACTCTGAAGCAATCTGACTCTCCAAGCACACATTAAAAGGGCCACTGATACGAACAGAGGCTACAGTGTCCCTCTGTGCCAAATGTGTTAGTAAGGCTTGGGGGCAAGTTGAGCTGTATGAATTACAGCACTTCCTCACAGCTCTTGGCACTTCCGCAATGCTCTTTTCATTACCCCACCCACAGCCTCCCAAATGCTGATGACAGCCCAACCACGCAGCAAAGACTACTGTGATCATGGCAGCCTCTCAATATGCGTGAACGACAAAGAGAATACATTCTATGCAGCCAAGGGCTAGCCCTCGTTTTCACAAGCCCATGGAGAAACCTTTTACAATTGTTTGTTCCCCTGCTGTAAGCACCAGCTGAACAGTTCTGCAGTTGACCTGGGTGGATCTCAATAGACCTTGAGCAACTTCCTCTGGTCATCTGTGCAAACAAAAGGCCTCTGTAAATCAATGTACAGTGGAGAGCTGACACTTGCAGTGCACTGGCTCACTGTTATTAAGAAATCAGTGAAAAAATGTGGCCAGCAGGGAACTGCAGGGATGTCTGGGAGAACAAAACGCAAGTTCACTTTTATCCATGCAAAGCTCTTTTCTATGCAAAAGTGTGATTATTGGAGTTGGATCCATCAGTATAGAAGTAATTAAATATATTTACTAGTGGTCTTTAAACTCTGGCATTTAAAACCATTCTGAAAATAAAGACATACAGAATGTGGCATTTAAAACCATTCTGAAAATAAAGACATACAGAATGTAGCAAACTTTTAAACGGTACATATATTACTGGAGTAAACTGAGGAAAACAAAATTGCATTGGATTACTTCAACTGAGATTCAGTACTAAATTTCACTGTTCTGTTTTGTTTCCAAATAATAAAATTAGATGAGTTGTTGAACGCTGATGTGAGTGAGTATGAGACCAGACAAGAAAGGACACTATTGAATTTGTAGTCTTGTAAAAGCTCTGGCTGAGTGGTTAGGTTTTAGTCCATCAAGGAGATTTGTGTTATTCACAATGGCAACTCAGAAGCTTAATCTATTTTTAAATAGTCATATTTCAAACTCCACTCTCCTTTTAAGTCAAAGCAGAGACTAACCTATTTCCGGACATTTCTCTGATTAGTTTCTCAGCAACAACATCCAACTGTATTAACACAGCTGTCAGAAGGGGGCTGCTTAATAAAATGTAGCCTTTGTCAAGAAGGAAAAAAAGAAAATTTTATTAGTTTGTTGACCAGGGCATTGCAACAGATTGAGTCTGCTTCTCTGGTTTTTATCATTGCTTAGATCCAAATCTTGTCACTGTACTATTTGTCTAGTTTAATTTCTCTAAAATAAGTATCTAAAGTGATTATATACTAAACTGGAAGCATACATGAAAGATCTTATTAAACTGCGTTCCTGCCTTATCTAAAACAGACATAGTACTGTAAAACAAAAAGAAGGGTTTATTAAGACTCTAAAGCTGTCTTCATCCATCTGCATAAATTGGCAGGTTGCATGAAAACCTTTTTGTTATTTTTAAATAGAGCTGTGCCCAAAATAAAACTGTGCATCCAAACTGCCTCTAATTTAAGAAAGGTTAAAATCCTGGGTCTTGATATCCATCTTGCAGCTAAATCCTGTCATCATTATCAGAGGTTTTACTGTGCGTTTTCTCTGGTTCTTGTTGTTTCAGTCTGTTGGTTTTTTTACAAGCCAGCCTTCTGTTAACCCTAACTCTTTCAGTCAGCATCTGGCATGTGCTGCATCAGATAAATGTGGACATCCTTGTAAGTCTATGAAGTGTATATGCTCAAAGATCCCCAAGGTTATCCTATATCTCCTCTGCTCAGATTGACCCTACAATTTTATAAAAAATATACATTATAAAATACCCTATATTGGCCATCATATCTACTCATTTTCAACAATTACCTTGTAAGCATAGAGCAAGCCAGAATCACTTTATATTGGCTTCTATTTGGGCCTTCTTCAGAATTCCACAAAGGTCCTCCCTAAAATCTGTGGGAGAAAAGCCTTTGGGTGAATATTGCACCTTAGGGATGTGAGACAGATATTCAGACTGCAGATCTGTTACTTTTGGCAAGTCCAAAAGTAGCAGCTCAAAGAAAATAAGTCTGCACAAAACATAACCAAAGTATAACCAAAACCTGCAGGGTTCAGCAGGTCTGTATGAATGCAGTCTGCATTGCACAGCAAGGGTGCTAAAAGGCTGCGCATAGGTCCCCACACGTCTAGCCTGCAGTTGTTCAGGCACCTACTTGGACTAGTCCCTCTCACAGTGCATCTGCAGGCACTCAACACCATAGAGACACCATTTCTATGCAGAGTTGTGAAAACAGGGACTTGGGAACCCAGTGCAGGGCCAAAGGTGGGAAGTTTTCAGAGTTCAAAACAGTAGAAGGAATGCAACCCAGTTCAGATAGGATTTTCTAAAGTTGCAGCTGAAATTTGAAGGCACATATATGCACCATCCTTGTCAAGGACTCATGACCTTCTGGTAACCAAACCATAGTCACAGAGCAGAGTGTACCATTACACCATCTAAACACCATTTAGCTGTCTTCTGCAGAAAAAAAAAGGGGGTAGGGGGACTGCGGTGAAGCAGTCTTAACAACTGGCATTTAACAGCTGGCAGTGGGAAAGCAACATGGCCTACAGCAACCACTGGAGATACCTTCATTTAAATCAAACCAACACAGGCAATCCTAACCTGGAGGAGCTGCCTCTGTTAATGACCTGATTCATTAAGCTGGTGATGCTGTTCACACACATCAAAAGGCCCTGCTGGTGGGAATGGAGTGGCTCTGTCACATTTCCTTGAGACTAGGGCAACACATGAGCTTCTTCTAGCATGTGGTGGCAGCCACACAGAGAAGTTATCTGGTTTGGCTAAAATATGAGGCAGTTATTACTGCCACACTTAGGAAATGTTCTGCACTTTACAGGGGTTGTTATTTTCTTAAGTGAAATCAGAAAATGGTTGAGAACATCACATCTGAGCCTTACTTCTTCTTCAGACTACACCAAAATCAAAATGAACATCAGTTATGGTTACACAGGCTTTTTAACAGCCTGCTTTGCAGACTTAGCTGGTCTGATGAGAAACTATTCGGCTCACAAAAGCAAGTCATTAATGCTTTCTGGAAGGATTTTCTAATTAATGCTTGGCTTACATTATTTCTTTGTGGTCTATGCAAGCTTGCTAGAAAATTAGGGACAGATGTGCTCTTTAAAAAAGACATTACATTCTTTCAATCTGATTTTAATGCTTCTTGATTAAAATAAAGACAGGCGACAGGCCTTTTGTACATCAGGACACAGCACCTTAGGCTTTGCATGACTGAAGTCTTTAAAAGACTTCTCCATCACCAAGTCATCAGGCCTTTACTCACTCCCTTCTTCCTCATCTCTGCCGCTATTCATGCCGTTTTTTACAAACTGTTTCCCAACTGTTTTCTCCACCCTCTTTCCACTTTTACAACATAATTCACCAGGGCATTTGTGCTACTTTTTGAAAACGTTGGTCTTTTTATAAAGCTGCTCTGCACTTAAGTAACTTAGTCTACTCATAGCTCCTCTTGCTTCCAGTTCCTAAAATAGTCTTGCCTTGCCTGATCTTTCTTTCTCAGTCCTCTCTCTTCATCCAACCTTATTTTTCATTTTCCCAGGGCCCCACAGTGTCACCAATGGGTGGAGCTGTGAGAGATGGCAAAATATCTTCTTTCATTCACAAAAATAAATACATACCTGCCAACTTACAGTGCTTTCCACTACTTTTGCCACACCCTTAGACAGCCTCTTCAAATACTGGACCACCATAACATTTGGTTTTCCAATTCCACCATAATTTTTATGCTGCAATGTAAGGCGATTTCCTCTTGTCCCTACTCCAGTTAGCTTGGGATTTAGGTTAGAAATGTCTTCTTTGCAATCCATTTCTACCTAGTGGGTGTGTAGTTGCCATGAGCTCCTTTTCTTCCTTTTCACAATTCTCTTTGTTTTAAACTAGGCAGACTTAGCTCTGCTCATGGCAAGTTTTGTTTTGTTTTTTTTTTCCAAATCTACTGTCATTTTGTTCTTCTGCAAATGTGTTTGCATCTGAAATAAATAAATAAATGAATAAAAATCAAACTCCCAAAGAATCATCTCAAGCCTGAGTAGAGTAAGTTCACTATCTAGTCTTATAACTGGCTTTCCTGGTTTTATTTCTCTCAGCTCATCTCTCATTTTGTGCTAACCTTACTTATACTATGTCTCATCGATCTGGCCCAAGTCTTTTCCTGACAAATCCAAAAGCTACAAGAATACATGAGAAGAATTCTTAGGTCTTTGACAAGAGGATGTGAAAATATGTACTATTTTGTTAGTTCTACAGACCTTTCTCATGAAAAAACTCAAGTTTCCCAAGGTTACCTCAAGGCTACATTTATGCTTGCAGCCTATAAATCCAATTGTCCTCAATTCTCATCACTGTAAGCGCAAAACAAAACAAACCTCATGGGACGCAATTTTCCCCTCTTCTCCCTCCAGCATTATGAAGAAATGATATTGCCTGAAGGGAAGTATTAAATCACTGCCTGTTATGAGTTCCCTCCTATACGATTAGTAGTTCCAAACTCCAGGGCTGCTCCTTGAATCTTTCCTTCCTTCTATCGTCGTTTAAGCAACTGACAGTTCTAATTATTGTACTCATAGGCAAGGACTTAATTAACCTAATCAGCCTGCCATGGAGCTGACAGGTACGCTTTTCTGTCACAGTCAGATCAAAACATGTAATCTGCAATGAATAGGAGCTCTTTTTCAGCTGCTCTGGCAGTGGTTCAGTGCATCTATGCCTCTCCTCAGGCCACTGAATCGTGTGACCTTGCAGTTCACGATGAAGAGTGATGATTACAAAGCGTATGTCAAAAAGCTAGTCTTCTCTGACCTAGTTTCCAGACACAACATGATGGATGAATGCCAGTGAAGCAGCAGTCAAACAACAAAAGGGCCCTCTGGTGAAAGGGCCAAAGCAGACAGACACAACATTTCAGTACTACTCAAAAATGACCATTCTCAGCAGTATGAAGAGCTTTGTTTTTCAGGGTGTGTCTATGAGGCCCAAGGTAATACCATCAGAGACACCTTAGTAAGTATTTCTGAGTATCTGTGCCTGCAGACTCCTGAAACCCTCGCCACTTTCTGGGCATTCCTACAGGAAGATAGCCTTCCACATGCAGTGGATTATTGCCACATGCCTGATGGATCTTTTTAACTGTGCTGATATCACAAGATCAGGGACAGAGATAATTCCTGGAGAAAGCTATGACAAATGTTTCATGTCTATTTCTCTCTCCAATCCTCTCTGAAGTAGAGATGCTGCATGCCGGAATGGGAAGTCCAGAGTATTCTTTATTAACTTGCTGGACTAAAATAATAACACCATGTTACACATTCTGACAAAGCCTAATGAATAATAGTTGATCTAAAATTAACTCAGCTAAGCAGTTACCTATCAATCAAAATATATAAAAAACCATTTATATAAATTGTTTATTTAATGCCTGCTATTTTTGCAGTCACTTGATTTGTGTGAGTACTTCATTTCCATATTTCTAAAACAAATTGAATACAGCAAAAAAATGTTCAGCTTGAACTGAACTTGGCAGTGGGTGCTAAAGAGAAGAAAGGCTTCTACAGGTGCCTCAACCAGAAAAAGAAAGCCCAGGATGGTGTACCCTCTTAGCAAGTGACACAGGCAGGCTGGTAACAGCAGACAAGGAGAAGGCTGAAGTACCCAACATTTTTTTCCTCACTCTTCCCTGATAACTGCTCACAACACAGCCCTCAGATGTTTGGGTTGGGAGGAGTGGATCAGGGAAGCAACATCCTTCGCACTGTAAGCAAAGATCAGGTTTGTGACCACCTGAGGAACCTGCACATCCTCAAGTCTATGGGTCCCAATGAAATGCATCCCAGAGTCCTGAGGGAACTGGCTGATGTGGTTACATATACCAAATGGCAGGATTAAGATACAGCGGGTCAAATGTTTGCCCAACAATTTTATTACGAATCCTAGTCCCAAGGGAGGTGGGGAAGGGAAGACTGGAGATAGAAAAGAGATTGGAAATGAAAGCAGAGAGTCTTTGTAGAAAGCAAGAGCGGGATAGTCACCACCAAGGTTTCCAGCATTGTTTGTAGATCAGGTGTTGATCTTCAGTAGTGATGGGACATCAGAGATTGTGTTGTTTAGTTGACAACCCCCAGCAATGACGGTACAAACTTATTTATAAGTACAATGGGGTCAGATCAGGTCTTTTTGGAATGACAGCTTCTGGCTTTGGGATCTCAGCAGGAACCCCTTTGTTCCCCGTTTCTGGAGCCTTGCAAACTTAAGGCAATAGATAAGAGGGAGCAGGGAGATGCCAACCTGTATCCCATCTTCACAGGACACAATGGAATCACCTCCACAGTCTCCTCCTGTACCAAGCTGGAGTTGTTTACTCACAGGATATGTCTTTCACAAGTAAACAGTCCTAGTTACTCCCTTTTGCCAAAGAAATGCTTTCAAACAACATTGTCCACAAAGTAGACAGGAGGCCTCACCTGGACTACTGCTTCCAGATATGGAGTCCTCAGGACAGGAGAGACATGGACTTGTTGGAGTGTGTCCAGAGAAGGGCCACAAATGGAATGGAACACCGCACCTATGAGGACAGACTGAAAGAGTTGGGGCCCTTCAGCCTGGAGAAGTCTCTGGGATGACCCAGTAGTGGCCTTTCAGTATCTAAAGAGGATCTACAGGAAAGAAGAGGACAAACTCTTTAGCAGGGTCTGTGATGATAGAACCAGGGGAAATGGCTTCAAGATCAGGGAGGGTTGATTTAGGTTCAATATAAGGAAAAAGGCTTTTGCAGTGAGGGAGTGAGGCACTGGGGTAGACTGCCCATTGATGTTGTTGATGCCCCATCCCTGGATACTTTCAAGGTGAGGCTGGATAAGGCCCCAGGCAACCAGATCTAGCTGTAGTGTTCCTGTCATTGCAGGGGAGTTGGACTAGATGGCCTTCAGAGAGGTCCCTTCCTACTGTAAGGATTCTATGATTCTGTGAGGAAAGACAGACAATTTTCCCTCATGTTTTGTGCATCTAAGAAGAGATATGCAAGAGTTTGTTTCTTTCCTTTGTTTCCTACAAGGCTATAAAATTTAAATCCTATGGTTTGTCTCCTTTTCTTTAACAGGTATACTTCTAATTCTAACTTGCACTCTAATGGTGTATAGCTGAATACTAGCCCAGAAAGTCTGAGTCTACAACAGCCACGGTTGACCTTGTATGGCCTGACAGCAGTGTTAGATCTTTCTGCATCAGCTTCAATATCGACAGCCAGGAAAGTTCTCTTCTACTTCAGCTATGACCAAAATGCCACTTGTCAAGCAACTTCCTGGATTTTTATCCTTGCCAAATAACCCAAGGTTGAAGGCTGAATGGCAAAGTGTAGGGGTAGCTTGTATGCTTTCAGAACCAACCTGCTCTCCTTTTCGTTAACATCAGTAACTTTGATATTCTGAACTCATACAGAATTTAGCCTCCTTTAGGATTTGTATGCAGTGAAGGCACAGTCAAAAGGTGAACATGGATTTACTCTGTAACTGACTTCTTTCCTAAATTCCTCCTCTATTATCCCTGAAGAGGTGAGCCATCAAAAAGGTTGAGGTCAGTAATAGTATATGTTCATGAATACATATACAGCTTCTGTAAGAGTACAAGTGCTTTTAATAGGTCCAGGGAGAGAAATCCAGAGGATGTTGGGGTTCTGGAGCACTCCTCCCTCTCTTTGAGGAATGAGCTTCTCCATTAGTATATCCCAGTCTCCACTCCCCATCTCCCTCTAAACATTTTATCCATCCCCTTTCCATCTAGCTATCTCCCTCCTCACATTTCATTTTCCTCCTATTAATGACAATGAGCCTGTTGCTCTCATCAGGCAGTTATTTTTGCCTCTAGGTTCTGCTTGGTCAGATGAGGTTTTGGCTTCACCACTACTCTAAGGTCTTAACTGTGCAAGCCTGGGGCAGCTTCTCTGCTGCTGGTTGACTCTTCAAGGTTTATTTTTTCCCCATTTCCTTCCTATCTTTCAAAACACTCACTTCCTTTAGCAGTTTCCAATCATAGGAAATGTCCCCTTGGTAATAAATCAACCAATGCAGAGAGAAGTGTTTCTTCATTAGCAGTTTTCTGCCTCCCATCAGGGAATTCAGCTGCTCTGACAAATTAATTAAAAAATAAAAAATAAAAAATAATAAAAAATAATTAAAAAAATCAAACAAATTCAAAAATAAGAAGGAAAGTGAAAGACTGGGAAAACATTAGAATGAGATGGCACTTTCTGCAATCTTTCAGTGAATTCTGTCTCTGCGTAACTGTAAGGAGGAAAGTGTGTACTTAAAATAATTGATGAGATTTGGTCATAGAATCATTGAATATCTTGGGTTGGAAAGGACCTTTAAGATCATCCAGTTCCAACCCCCTGCTATAGGCAGGGACACCTCCCACTAGACCAGGCTGCTCAAATCTCCATCCAGCCTGGCCTTGAATGCTTCCAGGGAGGGAGCATTCACAGCCATGCTGAGCAACATGTCCCAGTGTCTCACCACCCTCTCAGTAAAGAATATCTTCCCGATATCTGGTCTAAATCTATCTTCTTCCAGTTTAAAACTAATTCTTCTCATCCTGTTGCTACATGCCCTTACAGAAAGTCCCTCTCCAGCTTTACTGTATGGCCTCTTTCAAGTACTGGAAGGCTGCTATAATGTCTCCCCTCAGCATTATTTTCTCCCAGGCTGAAGAATCACAGCTTTCTTGGTCGGTCCGAATAGGGGAGGTGATTCAGCCCTCTCATCATCTTAGCATCCCTCCTCTGAACCTGCTCCAACTACTCCATGGACTTGTTTTGGGAGCCCCAGAACTGGACACAGTACTCTAGGTGGGGCCTCACAAGAGCAGAGTAGAGGGGCAGGATCATCTCCCTTGACCTGCTGGTCACACTTCTCTTGATAAAAACCAAGTTATGGTTGGCCTTCTGGGCTGCAAACCTGGCTTCTTACCAGTAATCTCACTGACTTTCATACCGAAAGAACCAGTTACAGACAGTTCTTAGCCCTAGAGTTCAAGTTTTGCAGATGATGAACACGTATCTACTTCAAGCATTAGTGTTCCTTCTTAGTGTCATAGAAAAAGAAAGGAAAGCAGGCTGACGCACCATCCCTGTCAGACAATAATACTTGCTTCATCAATCCTTGTGTAGATTTGTTTAAAGCTAGATTTAATTCAGCCCGTATCAGCCCTGTCCTTTTCAAAACATCAGGAGTATTCTGTAATCTATATTTGCCTAAATAATGCCATGGTCTTTCATGTTATAAATTAAATTCCCTGGGGAAGACAGCCTGGCCAAAGCAAAATAAGCATCCTTGAAAACAAAGTCTGGATAGGTTAAGCATCTGTATTGCAGGTTACAAAATACATGGGACTCTAGTACATGTATCTGAGGGCTGAAAAGAACAAATGTACAGAAGAGGAATCAGCAAGGAACAAATGACCCAGTTCAAGTGGTCTCCTAGAAGCACTGACATAGGCAAAACACTGATGCTTGTAGTAAGAATTCAGAAATCTTTGTCTAGGACTTCAGAATTGGCAAATATTCCCTGAACTAATATAAATCAAGAACACAAGTGCCCTTGGAAGAGCTAGATGAGTTTCACAGACAACCCTATAATACACAGTTTTGAAACTGAGGACATCCACACTGATATTTTATGCAACTCAAAATGCAGCAATGGAGACATCTGTGATTATATTGTTTCATTTTAGTACTTCAAAAAATTTATTTTTCTTGTAGTTCTGAAAATATACCACTAAAAGAGTTCATTTACACATATCTTCATAATCACTAGCAATGAGCCAAAATGGAATGCTGTCCAAAAGGAAATCAAGAGTCTGAAATAAGTAGAGATCTGCTGTTCATTAATGAAGTCACACTAAATGTTGTACCACTGCAGGCTGAGAAAGGATCTGGCTTTGCAAAAAGAGTTAAGAACAAAGATTTAAGACAAGTGACAAAGAAGAGTTGTCTGAAGCACTTCTATATGTCACCTATTGCAAAGCAGCTAAAGAGATAACAAACCCCAAAGAGTCATCGGATCCCCAGTTGCCACTGGATTGACATTGTTTACAGTGTCTAGGAAAAAAAATGTGATTAAAACTAGAATATGAACCTACTGGAGCAATTTGGAGTTTGAGGAGGCTTTTAACTTCATTCAGATTTGATTTAGGAATGCAGGGTGGATTTTAACTTTAATCTTGAGTGCTATGCTTGAAGACGGCAGCTTTTAAGCAATACGCAGAACTGCTTTTTACTGCTGTACAACTGCTGTTTACTTGTGTTTGTAGCCTTGGGAAACCCTTAAAAGCCTCTTAAAATATTGTATGTAAAATACATGGTAAGCTAATATTATTGCCTAATATCTAATTTTGTAGAATAAATGGGTAGCTTTTTTTAAGGAAAAAAAAAAAAAAAAAAAGAAAAGAGCCTGTGTATCTGCACTGCATCCAAGGCAAAGAAAGCAAGGTCCCAAAGGATTCGATACTGTGAATCCAAATACTGATTCTCTCTAAACAATAGCTTTCCATCAGTGTGGTGACAGGATGCCTCTGATCGCAAATATTATGGAGATGCTGTTTCCAGTGTTATTTCTGCTCCGACTTTCTCACGCAGAGTAAGTAGAGCAGGGAAACAGCTTTTAGTGGAAAAGCAAGCAAACAACAACAAAAATGCTTCTAAGTAAGGATAGATTAAGAGTCTGGGAATTCTTTGATCCTTTGGGCTCAGACATCCCCTAGCAGAACAGAGAAGAGCTGACTGAGGAGTAATAATGCCAAATAGCTGTATTTCTGGAGGAGAAATCTGAAAGGAAAGTAGGACTGAATGTGGAAATGTGTTTGCCAATGAAGCTGGCTGCATGAAAACCTAGCACTGCCACAGTCACATGGGAGCCTTGCTTTTGTCTGCTGTGGAACCAGGCTTTAACCACAGAGTTCAGTAAGGCCAAACAAATTATAAACGGTTTTCCCCTGGGAAGTTTAAAAAATTAACACTATAAAAATGTTGAAAATTTATTTTTTGGATGAAACTACCAGAAAGAAATTAACAAATTTTATTTCCATTTGAGGTGAATGATGACAATGCGCATTACTGAGAGATAAATCAAGATCACTTCTGCTACAGTTTAGATACACTTCAAATCAGATACACTTCAAAGTGTCCGTATAATTGTCACAGACCTGCTCACATGGTCTTCAAAAAACAAAAAGGTCTTGTATTTATAAACATCACAGTAGCACGCAGAGTATGAATGTGTCACAGACGTACATACACACACACAGAAAACTCAGTGATGTCACTTCTGTCTAAATCTGTGTTTGAAACATTACGATGGCTTACCAACTACTGGATTACAAATTTTGTATTACTACGTGCCACCCTGAACTTAACACAACTCTCATTCAATTCAAGATAAGTAAAAAAATTCTAGCAAGCGTTTTTGAATTTGAAATCACCAGTTTGTTGAAACAGAAAAGTTCCAAAAACAGGGTGATTTTATTTTCCTGACCTCTTCTCTCTTCTCCACCAGGCCCACGGGATGACCAAGGGCCTGGGATACCTGGCTTCTGAGCTCCAAATAGTTCCCCAGTTTTTGAAGTCCTGAGGTTTTATATCAGCTGCCTTCAAGGTGACCTTCATTCAAACTCTAGATCTATTTCCCAGAGCTCAACACAAATGTGTCTGTCTCAGAAAGAAGATTCGGAAAGGTCTACTTAAGTATCTTAAGTTAACTGTGAATCAGGTAATGGAAGGAAGCAACATCTGTGAAAATACCAGACATTTAGAAACAACCCTTCTTCCCTGTGTCCACAGCTGCCCAATTGCGAGTTGTGAAAGAGGCACTTGGCATGGACAAAAGCCCATGGGTACTCCGCTTTTCTGGAGCACTATATAAACACTGCTACAGAATAAATAGATTGTCTTCCAAGGACAGCAGCTGTCCCTTGAATCACAGGAACTCTTCAGAGTTGATACGATTCATTTATATACAAATGTATATATACATATCCTGTGTTGTGACAAAAAAAGCATCAAAAAATGTGATGCTCACACAAATAGTAACAGTACTCTCAACTGAAGCAGACAAAAAAAAAAATAGTAGGAAAAAAATGTTTTTATAGTAATTATTGATAAAATGATTTTATGTTACCATTTACTAACAACAAGCCTATTTCCCTAAGTCAATATTTATCCATGGGGCCAGGGAGAAAACAGAAAATGTTTACTTATTCACAAAATAGCAGTAAGCAAAGTCCTTGCCAAGTAGCCAAACAGCTACATAGGATGCTATAAGCACACAGGGAGTAGCCCATTAACAGAGCTGTTTTGCACTGTTTGTGTAGGTTACTCCTCATGTTTTGAGCTTCTCCTGAAAGGCCAAGATTTACCGTCTGGAACAGAGGTGGCTGTTCATTCATCCAACAAAAATTAGTCTTTGGTGCAGGTTTAAGGCAGTGCAGGCCTTAACTCGATGAACCTGGAAGGGCCCACACCTCCCACACCACTGCCTTTCAAATTAGAAATTCCTCGGCACAAAAGGCTCAGCCCACGGGACTTCTCCAGACAAACAATCAGCCTGCAGTGCTTCACTGGGCATAAGGGCCTTGGCAAGGAGCCATTCACTATCATTAAAAGTGTTTATAAAAAAATGCTCATTTTTGGCCAGCTTTTTTTTTTTTTTTTTTTTTTCCAAGGCCAGGCCTCCACCCCCACATCTTCAGTGGAATGTGTTAATAATTTGCTTTGTGGAGATGAAAGGCTCTTTGATAGGAGTAGCATAAACACATCTCACTGTGCTCAAAGGTCTTTGTCCCACAATAGAAGCATAGTTTCTGTACAGTGGCTTGAATGGAAAGAACAGACACATTTCTGAATTACTTTTCACTTTTTTTCTGCCTTTTCTCCCTTCCTTTATCTCTTCCTTTATTTCTTAACACCTCTTACAAATGCTTATGTGGAACACAACCACAAACACAACAAGTGGTTTTGGACAAGAAAATCCTTGCTGAAAAATATCAGCCAGTGCCCAAAGTACGAAGCACCAGAAACCGAATGTCACACCAGAACACAAATCCTTCCCAAAGTGTATGAATGAGCATAACTTAGAGTAATGCAGGAGAAAACACTGGTAGCAGCTGTCTTCTGATATCCTCTCCATGGCAGGTTACAGGGTCTACTGAATAAATATAGCGTACAATGCAATTCAGGCATCTTTTGAGAAGTAAGAGCTTATCTGCAGAAGTAACTTTATGAGCTCAAGATGCCATCTGCAAACCTTGCATGGCAGTTGTCTCCCAGATATGCTTCAACCCATTCATTGCCCAGTTGGAACCCCTGCATAGACCTCCACTAACAATATTACCACTTTGAAAGTCCAAGTTACAAAAGCTGTACCACTAGCTCTGGTATTCAGCTTCATTTAAATCAGATTCCAGTAGGATTAAATATATAACTGAGATGCTCCCCTAGTCTTAAATGACACCAAGTCTCCTCAGGCAATTAGCACTTCAGGATACTGTTCAAGATGGACTACCTTTTTGAGAATAAAATATGCCTCTTATCATAGCCCAGCTTTTACTGCATCTTCTTCTCTTAGAAAGCATTCACTGTGTTCACCCAGTGTCTCTATTTACTCTTCAAAAAAGTTAGATGTTTTTTATATTCCTGACAAACCCATCTAAGGAATAATGGATCATTTTGCAGACATGTAACTTAATGTCTCCTAGGTAACATCATTTAGTCATTAGAACAACAAGGTCAGATATTCTTAAGTGATTCAACAGCCCATACTGCATTTTTAAGTGTAATTCAGACACAAAAGGTGCTTGGCCACTGTTTCACTTAGAGCATTATGTTCTTTTATGTTGTTGGCTATGACAAGGTGGTTCTTATAGAGGGCTGCCCACCAGCTCTCTTTGCACTCTGCCATGATGAAGTGTCAGCCCAGACACACACTGTCGTGTATTTTCCTCTGGGAGAGACGGTACTCCTTGTGTCTTTCCAGCGTTTTCGCAGAGCTATTGATGTGTATGTCCTATTATGGGAAGGATTTTACAACTTTAGTTAACTCTTCTCAGAGTCTCAGCATTGAAAGGAAGAAATGCAAGGCTTTCAGGAAAGCCAGAAGCACTGCAGTGTAAATGTAAGCTTTCCACAAAGCAAGCAAAGCACTGTCTCTGAGCTCACCTGAGGTGACAGTAGTAGATAGCTTTAAGTACAGTCTCTCCAACATCCGAGTTAGTACCGTGGGCAGAGGGAGGATTTACAGGCTTTGAGCTACAGAAGCTCAGCAAGTGCTAATCTGGTCACCCTGTGCTGCTAATCTTGTTCTTTTCTATAATCATTGTTTCCAGCCTTGTTTTTTCAGCAAACATAATCACAGTTTGTCATCTGCAACACTTCCTCCCATGTAATACTCTCTGACAACAATGTCAGGCCTCAGTTTCAGCTGTGGCCTTGGCCCTGCCTTGGTTATTAATCAGTGTTGCAACACTGCAGCAGTTTTTTGGACTCAGAATGATAGGTGAGAAAGGACCCGTATGGATGGTTTCACAGGTTAAAGCTAATAGCGTGGTTTTAAATAATATATCTTGAAAGAACTACTGAAAGATGTGGGAAACGTATTTTTGTTCATCTGAATGTTGGAGAGGTCTGGCTCCATCTTCATGTGTAAAGTGGCCTGTAATGCCATAGTTAGCCAAAGTGTCACTGATCATAGCTTTCCAGAACACAGGATTCCAGATGCTCGGTAAAATAGTTACCATCTATTTTGAAACAGTTTCAGTGTAAAACCATCTGAAGAATGGCAGTTTCACTTGAGCTTAATTTGAGAGTTTTGGGCCCATTCAGAACAGAAACTTAGGGAGTGCCATGATACTGCAAAGCAAAGCAAATATTTGCACAACCCTGGAGACCTAGGAGCACCAAGTTTAAAACAGATCCATTGTGTGCTGCCGCCTCCAGCTGACATTTGTATGTTTGTGGTAGGAATAAGCAGGTTGGACCTGCTATGCATGTCCCCAGTGCTGCCTGCCTGCCAGCCCCTGTGCTGACACATCCTGGGGTGGAGGTTGTGCAAGGGCCAGCACCAAGCCGATTGCTTGTGGAGACATGCTCTGGTAGCAGAGCTTGCCCTTATGAGGGCATTAAGGAACAAGCTTTGGCACCCCAAGATGCATGGACTGCATCAGCTCTGATCCTTGCCCGAAGCAGAGCCAATGGAAGGCAGTGCTCGCCTACACATGCCTGCACCAGCACCACAAAAAGCTTCTTCTCCTAAACTGCACATCAAACAGTCTTTATATGGAGGCACTGGATTTTGTATTGAAGCAGATGAGGGGCTGGTGTGAATTCCCTTTCACTGTTCCTCTTGTCTCAAAGTGGAGACAGCTTGAGGAGGGGATGATAGCAATTTAAAGCATAGCAGCAAATTCACCAGAGCTGCTCTGCATGCATCTGATTCAAAACCTCTTTTACTCAAAGTGTTTTTTAAGGGAAAACTCTTTTCCTTAAGAGTCTCACTTTAACTGCTAAAGTGAGACTCTTGAGAGAAAAGACTTTCTGCATTGTTGTTAGACTTTGCTGCATTGATGGACATGTTTAAATAAGATGATATGCCTTGCAAAATATCTAGATTCCTCTTAGCTGACTTCATCTGCTTGCAAGTTGATTTGCAGATCCAGCTACATCTTCTGCTGCCCAAGAGAGGAGCAGGAATAAATACTGTAAGAAAGAAGCAATAATCTCTAATGAACAGAATAGTCCTTATTCTGCATTGTAATGCCTGGCATTCTGTCACAAATATTGCTCTTAACAAATAATTCTGTTTTCTCTGGCATGCTCTGAGTTATGCAGAGTGATACATCTGCTCCTTCTTTATAAAAAGCCTCATTCTCACCAGCTTCACCAGACCACACTTACCTTCTGTGTAGAAAGAACTCATAAAATTGGACTAGGAAGACCCATAAGCAGCATTGACATTTGTAATGAAAATGTAGATATGACAATGTCTTCTTCCCCATTTTGGAGAGACCGCAGAATAGAACACAGCTGAAGAGCTGTTTACAGAGCTACCAAAGTAAGTGGTGGGTGGAACAGGGCAGCCCCAGCTCTAAGTAAATCTGTAGGAATATGGAACTGAAAATGCAATGGAGATGTCTGAAGTATAAAGCGAGGCATTTACTATTTGCCTCCAGGCAATGGACAATCCTGTGGTTTGTGTTTTTTGTGTTTTTCTTCCCTTTGTACAAAAATATAGGAAGTGTTGCCAACCTCCTGATTATTTTCCTATTTTCTCAAGCCAAAATAAATAAATAAATAGATAAATAAATAGATAATAGAATTGGTTTCATGTTCCCAAGGAGTCTGAAAACACACAAGCAGAGATGGGCTGGAGGAAAAGATAGGTACAGGAATATGGCTTTGGGCTGAAAGATCCACAGCTTCCATATATTGGAAAGATAAATATTGCATGTAAATAGTCATGACAACCTGATACAAAATACTCTTCCATTGTTTCTCTTAATCTAATGAGGATGATGCTATGAATAGCTTATAAGTTTCTGCTGGAAAGTACAGATAAAATGCAGACTCCCTTTTCCATGCTTGCGAATAGTTTCCATGCATGTGAGGACCAGTTTTTGCAGCCTTCACTGACATGAGTATTGTTTAAACCAAGTAAGGTTTGCAAGGACTAAGACATGAAGTACATGATCATAATGACAAGATTTTAATGTTCATGAGAAAAAAAAAAAAAAAAAAAAAAAAAGTAAATCAAGACACTTCATATTTTCCATGCAAGGGTGAATAAATACTTTTTTTAGAAGTGAAATTATGGAATGTGGGAGAAGCAAGGCATTCCCAGGTGGGAACAATGGGACCTCCCATCCTGTCTGGGTCTGGGTGCTACTCTGCAGCTCTTGCTTCTGCTCCACTACGTCCCAGAACAATAACACAGCACCACTATTTTTAGCACTGGCTATAATACAAAGCAATTCAAGGCATTCATGCCATATTTCATGAGGACGGTATTTCTCTTTTGCTTGTATGGTTCCCAGGCTGTAGCACCATTTTGTTCACCAGTCTTAAACAAACTCTACCCTTGAGATTTCTTAAATAGTTCAAAGGAGTGTCTAGGGAAATATTAGAAACACATATGGAAAGCCTGAATATGCTTCGGATGAAGCCACTTTGAATATCCATTTTTGTGCAAGTTCTGGGCTGGAAAATAGCATAAAGCAAGAGTTTTTAAGATAAACTTGTCAGAAATGATGCTATAAAAGAAAACTTTTCTAAATATTTATTCCTGATAAGCTTTTCACAAGCCCTCCTTGGCTCATCCCTTCATCCAGTTTTTAACACAAGAAATATTTGGGGATAAAGAATTAATGGTCATGAACTCTGCATTCCCAATGCAGTTTTGACTGGAATGCATTTTATGTATTATTACCCTGCTTATTTATTACAACATGCATACGTAGATGAGTTCACTGCTGGAGACACTACATGACAAGTACTGCTCCAGAAGTTAGTTTGGCACCACACACCACAGCTACTATAACTGTTTTCTGCTGTAAGCACAGAAAGGAACTGCTGTAAATTGCACATACTAATTTGCAAAATACTGAATAATACTCTCTCATTAATGGGTAATTGTTATTCACAAGTAATGGAAATCAGTTCTTGTATGCATTCTTAACACTTCACTTTGAGAAAATATATGAAATAAGCTCAAGTAAGGTTTTCAAAAACAAAACCAAAATACACTACCGACATAAAAAGACCACGTAGGGGACAATACTCCCTCATCTCCTCTTCTCATCAGTCTCTTCCTAGTCACTCAGTACATTAGAGGTAAGGGAAGCCATCCAGAGGGATCTGGACAGGCTGGAGAAGTGGGCACATGAAAACCTGAAGAGTTTCAACAAGGCCAAGCGCAAGGTGCTGCACTTGGGTCAGGGAAATCCCCGTTATTTATACAGACTGGGAGAAGAACCCCTTGAGAGCAGCCCTGTGGAGAAGGACTTGGGGGTCCTGGTGGATGAGAAGCTGGAAATGAGCCAGCAGTGTGCTTGCAGCCTGGAAGGCCAACTGTGCTCTGGGCTGCATTAAAAAAGGGGTGGCCAGCTGGGAGAGGGAGGCAGGTGATTTTCACCCTCTACTCAGCTCTTGTGAGGCCCCATCTGCAGTACTGCATCCAGTCCTGGGCCCCCAGAACAAGGAAGATGCAGAACTCTTGGAATGGGCCCAGGGGAGGGTGACTAAGGTGATCAGAGGGCTGGAGTACCTCTCCTGTGATAAAAGGTTGATGGAACTGGGCTTGTTCAGCAGCCTGGTCTAGCAGTTGGTAACTCTGCCCATGGAAGGGTGGCTGAAACTAGATGATTGTTGTGGTCCTTTTCAACACATGCCAGTCTATGATTCTATGACCTCCCTTCCGTATTGCTGCAGTGTAATTTGGCAGGCAAGTAAACATTGCACAGCCATTCACTCACAGTGAGTGTCAGCATAGTGAGGTGGTAGGTGACACGTTTCAGCAGTAGTGACAGTAATATGAAATTGAGGTTGCATTCTGGATGGCCGTGCAGATTCTTATGAGTGTGGCTGGCAGGCTCTTGTTCAGCACTGGCAAAAATTGCATCACTAGTGGTGGCTGCTATGTTGAAAAATAGTGTTTGTAGCTGATAATTTTCTCTATCAAATGATGTTATTGTGCTCTTTGTACCTGTTGTAGTCTCCAGGGAAATAAATATGAGGCATTGCTTTGGGAGCAACTTAAATTTACTCACCACCTGCCAAGCAATGTCTGGCCTACAATACAACTGCCACCAATCAAAGCCCCACCACCAATGCTAGGTCTCAACTCCTGCCAATCAACACAAGCAGCAGCTAACCTGAGCCAGCTCCCCACATATTCATGTACCTCCACATGGTAAGATATACTACAGAACAACCGTTGACCTAATTCATAGCATCTATCCTGGCTCTGCCATGCACACTCCTGTCACTCAGGACCAACCAGAATGTCAATGTGCTGTCTCAGCTGAAATCAGGACATTTATTCCTCTCTTTAGAAAGTACTGGGACATTTTCTGCTCCCTTTGTCACTCATTCCCTCGTTTCAAGCGTGTCACAGGTCACAACAGAAATAGCTGCCACTTTCCCACCTCTTCTGTAATATCTTTGCAATATAGGTGTAATTGTTATCTGATGTGGATGGGAGGCTGCACAAAGGAGTTCAAAGTTTCTCCCTCCTCCTTGACTCCCTCAGCTGCCATGAAGCACAATGTAAACTGGGAGAACATTTTGAGGAATCACTACTACAAGTCTGACTTTATTACTATTCTCATTTTTATTTTCTTCCCTCCTTCACTGTGGGTCACTGTTGGAAACAGAGCACTTGACTTGAAGACCCTTTGGATGTACCTGGTTTGATTAGTCTTGTATCTTTATGCTGCTTACTACGAAGCTGGCATGCTGATCATCAACTCCATGCCCAGGCACCTGAGAGTCTGAGAAATTCTGTGGCCTTTCCTGATTCCTGGGAGAGATGCTGAATCCATAGAAAAATATCTACGTCTCTCCTCTTCTAAGTGATAAAAGCTGCCAGTCATTCTCCAGCCCTTACACAGCAGGTGCCTACTGAAATCACCTTTCATTTGCAGCCTTCTGTAGGAACCTGCTTCATCAGGGAGTTGGACTTGATGGTCTGCAGAGGTCCCTTCCAACCACTACAGTTCTATGATTCTTTGGAACCTACTGGGGCATCTTCCAGTCCCACATAAGTTTGCTGCATACAGCATGGTACAGTCAGCTTGTCTTGTTGGCAGATGGGCAAAGTGGACAGATGCTGGGCTAAAGATCAAGAAAACAGAAAATCTGCAATACCTGATGGAGGGAGGTTAGGACCTGTCCTGCTGCTGCCTCCCAAGACTGTTTCCTGTCTCCTGCACTAGTGTCATCCTCCAGTTGACTTTGAACCACATCTGAGGCCCACCTGATGCTTTAACCATGCTCAGTCTGTTAATACTAAAGAATTTATTGGTCAAAGATCCAGAGATCCAAAGACTGGTTCCTGACCACACTGATGCTTTCCTTGATTTGGGGTCTGCCCTTTCTCTCCCTGTCTTCCAGCCACAGCCTCTTGCTCCTTACCCTGCTCCAAACTCTTCCCAGGCCTCAGCTTCAAATCAACCCTGATTCTGCAGCTGACACACACAGATGGGCAGATGGACAGTAAACTGAAAACTTCCAGTAGTAGAAAAAATACTTGTAAGCAGCTAACTGGTACAAGGAAGTTCTCTAAACTCTGCCAATTTAAAAACAAACTCGAGTTTACACAGTTAATCGATGTATGATTAAATTATGTAAATGAAAATAAATCCAAATTTTATAAATCTGGCTCCATTTCAGATATGTAACTGTTAGATTACCAACTGTACTGCTTCTCAATTGGATGACCAGACTGAAATTTTCATTTCATTTCATTTCACTGTGTTTATCAACAAATGTGGAAGCATGGTTCCTGCTTTTGCAAAATATTTCCTATCCACCAAGATTTAGTGTTCAGCTGACAGTGCTTTTACATATATGTATGCATGATAAATATGCATGTGCACATACATGTGCATGCTGTTTGTATATATTGTTAGTGCTGGAGAGGAAGAATCAATAGGTTAAAGGTCTACTCCTTCTTTGACCCAATTAATCTCTAAGGATGTCCTACAGATGACAGTGGGAGAGTATCCTAATGCTGTGGATACATGTTGTATGAGCTCTGTAGCTTCCGTCCAGTAACAGCAGATGAACTCTTACTTGAGCAACCTAATGGCAAGATAGTGGAATGTACTGGTTAATTTGTTTGGACTTTCTGAGCCTGAGATGTTGTGAGACTGCTGCTGAAGGGAATATAAGCAGCCTAGGGATCCTCTATCTTGAGCTTAAAGCCTCTTGTATTTAAGCATGTACTGAACTGAGATTGCTGAAGCTTGCAGATAACAAATTCATAATATTAACCCTTATGTACAGTTTAGTGACACCAGCTTTGCCTACTGCCTGCCTTGTATACCTATGAGTTAGAAAGTCTGTGACATACAATTGTAAACAGCAGGTCTTGGCAAAGTGTCAGCAAAAACAGGGGGCCAGAAAACAATCGTCACATGAAAATGAAATAAAAGAGAAAACAGAAGTTTTGAAAAAAGATCAAATCCCTTCATCTCTTTGTTTCTGCTTTTTAAGAAGAACTGAAAGTGTTTGCAACAGGAAGGAGCTTGCTGCCACTGGTGAATCTGACCTCAGAAACTAATTCCATAAAAACCACCCATGGAACATTCAAACCTACAAGCTGCAGAAAAGGCTGAAGGATGGCTCTCTGGAGAAGGATTTACATCCTTGCATGAGAACCTGCTATTTTACACTGCTCAGATATATCACAGCATGCCTGTCTATAAATTGCATATGAAGGATTGCTCTTGAATAGGAAGTTTCCTCATTATAGGAAGCATCTGGAACCAATTATGTTTTGCAGAATGAATAATTAAGGCTTGTAATAACACTGCACAAGAAATGAGATTGAAACTTACTGTAAGTAGGCTAGAAGAAACCTAACTTCCACAATCAGCCTAGCAGAGAAAAAACACAGACCATTTATCTCTCAAAAGATCTGCCATATGGCTGTTTTACCCTAAGTGTGGATATAGACTATATAGCACCAACAGGTTTTTTTCCCAAAGAGAGTACAAGAGATTTAGCAGGTAAGAACAGCAATGGTTAAGACCAGCAAGCAGGAGCTGTGTGCTGGCATGGGTACTAGCCAGCACTGACCCTGCACAGCCACAGAGCTGGATGCACTGACCTGTGCTACTGCTGCCTCATGACTATAACTGGCTGATGTGAGGATGGAGAGGTCACATATAATGCTAACATGCTCCATTTCCTTCAGACATTGACAAAGAAAGTATAATAACATCAGTTTATTTTACAGCATGTTCTTGAACGCACGACTAAGAATACAGCGCACCTAACAGAATAAAAGCTTCTAGTATACCACAAACAGAAGAGCTCTATAATAAAGAAGCCTAATTCATCTTTTTTTTTCCCAATGTAACACTGTGTTTTATTTTCTACATCATCAAAAAACAAACAAATAAAACAAACAAACAAACAAAAAAAAAAAACTCAGAAGACTTGCAACAGAATCTTTCCAAGCTATGAAATATGTCATCTGAAATATACATACAGAGAAGGGTAGCAGGATAGCCAGGGGATGCACACATCTCTGCACACATTGTGAAGGCTTTGAGTAATCATTTGTCAAATGTTAACATTACATGGAATACTTGAAAAATCAATGAAAAAGCCAGAACATGCTAGGCCCATTTATCACAACCTAATCAAACAAGAAGGGCAACGTAGGGAATATCAAACATATGGAAGGAAAATGCTATGGGGTTAAAGTGAGAAAACAGTGTTTCAGCTGCAGCCAAAGCCATGTGCTCGGAGAAAAACTGCCCAGCCAAATGATGGGGCTATGTCTCACCAACCCAGAGCACACACTGTGCTACACTGGGCTAGCACATGGGTAGTTTGCACATATCACGTCATATCTGCTGAGCATTAGTCCTTCCTGGCTTTCTAACACCATTTTCACAGGGTCAGTAACCTCTGTGGGAATGATGGAAGTTAATCTTTTCTCTTCCTTTCCCCAGTTATTGTTCAGCTAATGATTAAAGCAACCCCTGGGAAACGGAAGGTGTGGTTTACAATCTCTGGGGACCAAAGTGAGCCTACAGCCTTTCACTAGGCATTGCTGCCTTAGCTTGGATGAAATAGGTACATTTGCATGCACAAACAGAAGGCTTGCTTTGGTTTGAAGTGGCTTCTTTATTAAACCCTCAGGACAGCGTAAGATAGAAGTATTTTAAACGCATAAAATACTGATGTAGAAATGAGTTTTGACCACTGTTCTCTATGGGTGGTAATGCTTGATAAAGCACAGCATGGTGTGATAGATATTAAGCATCTCAAAAATCATGATTAGAAAAATATGAATTGAGGAATGAAGCAATTAAAAGATGTGTAGTGTTTCTTGAGCTTACAGGCCTGTTTCCTGCACCAGTGAAAGGACCACATTTTATAGTTTATTGCAGGTCTTTTTTTCTTTTCCTTCTGAAAAATGACCTGACAGGAAATATAAACAGCCTTTGCAGAACTTTAAAACCACTCTTAATCTTTCATCGTACTTTCTAGCAGCTATGCTTTATTATAAATAGCATAAGGGTAATTGGGGTAACAGTGTAGATGAAAGAGCACAAAGCCATTAAGGACTGATGCAGAGTGCTGTGAGGAGCTCCTTCAGGAGATTTTGAACCTCTTTTCTTTTGCCTTATTCCATACACATGTTCCTTTTCCCTGAGAAAAAGGGCACTGCTTCCAAACGTGCTCTGACAAGTAAATCAGGTCACAATAGCACCCACAATATGAAAAAAAAAAATACACAAGGTTTTTACTTCATGTATTTATTTATAAGAGTATTTGTATTATTGTAGAGGAATGCTTTCGCATATCCCTAAAAAGATTCCACAACTATGTAAACCTTACTGAAGTCTGACATGAAGGTTAAGGCAATTTGGGAAGTAGACAGAAAACAAGAAAAACAAGGACAAGCATACAAATGGATTTTCTTTGAGTTTCTTGGGATTTCTGGCAGTGATATAAGTGGTGTTTCATGCCATGTGTGTGTTTGCATATATGTGCATGTACGCGTACATATGTAGCATACAGATACAGAGAAGTGTTCTTATTCCTGGTACACATCATTCTGACAGGACTACATCTACAGAGTAAGTGGATGTGTATGTGAGGCTTTATAGATGAGTAGGCCAAAGAGCAGCTGAAATCTACTCAACAGAGATCTCATGGATGATTACCAGCTACATTTCACTTGCAACTGATCAGCTACTTTTCTCTTGCTCTCTCTCTCTGCCTGCCATCTCAATTTACCGACTAAATCTCTCTCATTGCCTCGGCTTCAACTAGGACACGGGCTTATTTCAGATTTCATTATTTGGCAAACATGCTTTATATTTATTGTATCTCAGTAAAGGTTTTATTTTTTTTGTCAGAGTTGACCCTAAGAACAACTCAATGAACTAACAACATACCAGATCACTACAGCAAAAGGTACTTCGAAAGTGTACACATTTCTTATGCATAGTATCAGGATATATTTCTGGACACACATCAGTATAGTCCAGAGCTGACATGGAAAAAGTTTAAAATGGAAGTTTCAAATTCCACTCTTATTCTGATGTCTGTCATTAAGAAATCTCTTCTGATTAGTGACTGAAGTCAGTGATTTTACACCTCGGGTTGGCAGCCGCACACACACAGAACTGACTCAGTGTGTAACATACCACTCTAAAATCACATGAGGAAACAAAAGGGCTGCTCCAAAAGTAACACCTCCTGTTTTGTTATTTTGGCCCACAGTGTCAGAGGCATATGGTGGTACGGCAACAAAGACTGAATCTTCTCTCCGATATCCCATTGCATGTTGTTGCTGTGGGACAGATGGCAGCAGAGGGGCAGTCTAATAAAATGGTGTCTGGCATAGTGTCGCATATGAAGAAAAGGTGTGAAATTGAATTCCTCCATGTGGAAAAAATGGTACCCACTGACATTCATCACCACTTGCAGAATGTTTATGGAGCCCAACCTGTGGATGTGAGCACAGTGAGGCAGTGGTGGTGTGTTTCAACAGTGGCAACATCAGTGTAAAAGATAAGTCACATTCTGGGTGGCCAGGCACAGCTGTCACCACAAAATGAAGAGCCACTCAATCAACTCATGCATGTGAATCAGCTGCTGCTGGAGACTATGGCGAAACACAGTGTTTAGTAGCTGATAATTAAGTCTGTCTGTATTATTTTCTCTTTGTATCCATTGTAGTTTCAGCGGAAATAAATAGGAGGTGTTTCTTTGACTGACCTACATACATTGACCTTTAAGAATGTTGTAAATGCATGTAATTTTTGAGGAAATGTAATAGTGATGATATCCTGCCTTGTAAGTACAAAAAGTTCAGTGAATAAGAAAACAATCATAAAAGTACTGCCACTAAATATTCAAGTACTTGGATTTAGTGGCCTGTTGAAATTGTCTTGAGGATATGATCCCTAAAGACTGTCTGTCTTCACAGTGTATGCATGTAATTTACTGGCACTGATGCTAGTTCTCCAGTAGATTAAGGAATGCATTGCTCATAGTTTTCTTAAACATTTATTTGTTGATGCATACTACCAGGTCAGAGAGGCAGACCCTTGGTGAACTATCCCAGTTCTCCTAGAAGCTCCACATCCAGAAGAAGAGATGGTCTCAGACAGATGGAGCCAATTCCTGGGGGATAGAATTTGCAGTTTTCACCACTGACTACTCAGGCCAAAACAGAACCTCTGTCAGAAGGTAAGACCTACGCAGTGTGGGCTGTCACTACCCAACAGAGAAGAGCAGAGAGAGCTGCACTTTTAAACTCACAGGAAGAGATTTCTTGGTTTTAGCATCTTTGCTGCAGGCATCAGAGCATTTATTTTCTCTGTGGATTGTATTTTTTTCTATCTTTCTAAGTATATTGTTAACACAGAGACATGCAATTTTTCTTAACTTAACTGAAGTTTTAGTAATGACTGCATTGTAGGAGCAGTTTCTGCTACCAAAGAAAATGGTATATTTTGCAGGCTGCACCCATTCTTCTTCAGCCTTAAACCTCATTCATGGGAACATAGAAATAAAGATGTCATCCATCAGAGATGCTCTTATCTCAGCCCACTTACAATACAAGCTCCCTCTGGCAGATGCTGCTGTGAACTGAATGGGCAAGCTGGAGACAGCACTGCACCACTAGTATTAGAGGTGAAGGAAAGGCAGCAGCCCCCTCAGCCCTCCTGTTCTTGTAATCTTCCATCTCTAAAAGGCTTCAAGTAGCTTCAAGGGTTCACAAGTCTGTATTTATGCTGGAGAATAAATGGAATGCAATCCTTTAGAAATGTGCACATGCATGAAAACGCAAAGGAAAGTAAAGAAAGGGCTTGAGAAACACAGAATATAGAGGTCTGTACAGATAAGTGGTGCCCAAGTGCCAAAAAAAGAGCAACACACACACACACACACAAAAGAGAAAAAAACCTTTTGAAGGCAGTTTTTGACAGATATATCCATGTGGTGTAGAAAATCTCCTTGTAAAGATGCATATATGATCTCAACTTCTCATGAATTCAGGAGAGACCCCAGCTAGAGGGCAGCATTGATGGCACTCACCTGAGACTTTGAGGGGCTGTGCAACTCCTTAGAAGGTTCAGAAGTCAAAACAAAAGCTTTCTCACACAGCACAGCCCGAATACCCCTTTTTGGACATCAAGGACAAGTTCAGATGAAAGAGTAATAATAATGCTTTCTTTTTTGGCAATCAGAAATGACTAATAGCAGTCAATTCCTTACAGCTTAAGGCTTTATTTGAAGGTATAAATATGCCAGAATAGAAGGAAAAGTAATAAATAGCAGTTCATTTTCTGAATTAAATCAATACTAAAGAGACAACAAAGAGCTAACTTCCTGTTTTGAGAGCCAGTACAATGCCTGTATACACAGAGCCTCCAGGAAAAATAAATAAATAAGGGGAGGAAGAAGAGGAGCACATAAGAAGGCAAAGTCTATAATGCTACACTAAGAATCCACTAGGTAGTATGGTTACTACTGTGTAAATTCTGGCTTTCTCTACCCTGCTTTCTAGCTCAGCACTATCTCAGTGGCCTTTCATATCCTCTACTCATCATCATACTGACAACACCACTTTCTGAAAGAGTGGCTGTATTATTTCAGATACCTTTAACTGAAAACAAAAAGCACACAAACAATCCTGTGGACCAGGAGGACTGTACAGGACCCAGTGAACATGAGGGCCACATGCAATATAGTGTGTGATTGAACACTGACCTGGTTTAGACTATCCCCTACCTCAGCTTTCTACAAGACTAAGTGGATTTCCTGAGTCAGTAACTATAGGTAAGAGTGGGGGAAATGTTAAATGAAAGTGTTCATCTTCATGAATGAAGAAGGATACTGGGCACGAACTTTAGGATGATGTTGATGATAGTGACAACAATGTTGATGAAGTGAGGCAAGGGAAAAAAATGACATAGTATCCTATTACTTGAAATAATGTCTTTACACTTAATAAATTGTTATTTATGAAGGATGAAAAAGAGGTAAGTGGCTGATTGGAAGCCAAAACATGTTTTGTATTTGTCTGTGTACATTGCTGCTATCATGTACAGTACAGTCTGTGCAAACCTCACAGCCATTTGAGTTTTCCTCTCTTCAACGTGCTGTATCTTTATCAGTAGAACTATGTAGATAAGGGATCTATAATCAAGTGAAACTTTGTCTAAAATATGGTATCTGGTTTATGTCAAAGCTAGCTGACATCATATCTTTGATCTTTCAGCTAGGGCAACAAGACCAGGATTTTTAATTACTCACACTAGACAGAATTAAGTCTCTCTCTGGGAAAACAGGAGGGATATTGTTAATCTGTTTCTAAACAACAGTGAGTTATAGAGGCTTTTTAATCTGAAAGGGATAGGTCCTGGACTGGAATGAGTGCCAGCCAAGTTCAACGAAGAGTGAGGAGTGTATATCATACTTAATAGTAGCATTGCTACTTTTAACCCACAAGAAGACTCATAGTGTTGTGAGTACTTGAAACAGAGCTATTTGTGATCAGTAGGTACATTTGCTATATTTTCTTCTCATTTTATAGTCTTGCCTTCTTTTTCTTTTGAACTTTAATGTACTCTGTTATCTTATTGTCTTTTCAGGACCTTCAGCCTACTAGTTAAAAGTAGATAAGATATCTTTAAGAACCATAATATTTTAAAGCCTGCATACTACTGGATTGTATTTATGAATACTTACATGCAAACTGGTAATGCCTGGGCAAATCCAATAGTTACTGGGATTGAGTAGAATGTTTTGAGACAAAGTTTTAAAATTCCTCTGTTTTGAACTTGGTAAGCCATTTCAAGATCTGTCAAACTATTAATAAGTAGGTTTATATATATATATATATATATATAAGTCAAGTAAATATTCTCTTTCATAATGACTTTCAAGGAATTCTGTCAAGACAGTAAATGAGCAGCTTTTCATGATCATGAAAAGAAGATACTTAAAGAAATATTTTGCCAGCAAAATACAACAAATACTCTTTTAAAAGCTGCAGAACTACATATGTGTAATTCCAGTACTTTGCTGTTTAATGTTTAAAACATTACAATATACAACTCATTAAATGAAGCAGGAAAAGAAAAAAAAAATGGAGAAAGATGTCTGGTAACTTGGTGGTGTATTCTTGTACTAGCTTGGTTAGTACAAGATCTTATTTGTGTCCATCACCAAAGTCCATCATGAAACGAAGTATAGCAGCCAGATCAATGAGCTTTTTGGCATTCTGCACATAGAACCATATTTCAGTTGTATCATCAATCTAAAACCAATTAGAAACATAATTAAAGGGTTATACAAGCAGGTCATCCTCTTTATACAAAAGTATAGGAAAGTCATGATGTTGTTGATAGTGAAAAAAAGTGTTCAAAGAAATAAAACCACCTTCAGATCTAGGTCACATAATGAAGAAAAATAATGCTTGCAAATCAGTCTCAGTTCCCTTCCAAGTTGACTTCAGCTTCACCTTAGCAAGTTTCTGTGTCTTCATGTTTTCAAAAGCCAAGTCATGGATGAAATTGTTTTAGATATAGTTGGCATGTTTGCTTTGTAACTGCTCCAAGAATATTGAAAACTAATTAACTTGTCAAGCCAGAAGCACTGAAATAAACAATTTATGCAGTAAGCACAAAAATGTGGCAGATTTATTCACCCCCAAAATCAAAGAAAAACTGAAAGAGCAAATCAAGATGTAAAAAACTTGGATGGAAAACAGAACACAAACAAATTGATAATGAAGTTCTCAGGAGCATCTCAGCAAATCTGGTTTAACAAATGTTTGGATAAAGTAAATTGCTAAGAAAGAACAGAATCATTAAGAAGTATTTATGCATGCTAGTGTAAATATAGTCTATCACAACAAACTTGCTAACAGAACTACAGTAATCCAGAAAGAAGTCATCTGTTTGTGGCATGCCCTCAGCTGTTAGTAAACAAACTAAGAAATAAGAAATTGTTGCTGAGAGAAATTTATAATAATCATAGATCGGTAGAATCATTAAGGTTTGAAAAGATCATCAACTATCAACCCATCACTACCATGTCCATTAAACCAAGTCCTTCATTGCCACACTACACATTCATTGTGACTCCATCATCTCCCTTGACAGCTTATTCCAGTACCAGACCACTCTGCTGGAGAAGAAATTTTTCCTAATATCCAGCCTGAACCTCCTCTTGTGCAACTTGAAGCTATTCCCTCTAGTTCTTTTGATAGTTATGTGGGAGCAACCCCCATCTCACCACCACCTCCTTTCAGGTAGTTACAGAGAGGAATAAAGCCTCCTCTGAGCACCTTCTTCTGCGGACTAAGCACTTCCTGTTCCTTCAGCCTCTCTTTCATTCATTGTGCTCCAGACTTTCAACCAGCTTCATTGCCCTTCTCTGAACACACCCCAAGACCTTAATGTCTTTCTTATAGTGAGATGCTGAAAACTGAATGCAGTACTTGATGTGTGACCTTACCATTATCAAGTACAAAGAGACAAAACACCTCAATGGTCCAGTGGGCTGCACAGTTTTTTAATACAAGTCAGAATGTCAATGGCCTTCTTGGCCACCTGGGCACACTGTTAGATTGTGTTTAGACAGTTATCTACTAGCATACTTAGATCCTCTTCCTCTGTACAGCTTTGCAGTCACTTCTCTCCAAGCCATAGCAATGCATTGGGTTGTTGTGACCAAAACACACAACCCAGCACTGAACCTCATACAACAGGAATCAGACCGTCAGTCCTGCTTACAATGCATATAGAATCCCGCTATGTATTATAAATACTAAAAGCATATACCAAAAATGTAATAAGATCATAGAACATAATAAGTATAAGAAGTTCCCAGATATGCTCTGGCATGTGCCAAAGTGACCCTTGAGAAGGTGAGGTTCACTATGACAATAAAAAGCCTATTGACCCTGTAGAATTTGTCTTCAAATACTGAAATCTTCAAAGTTAATGAACTCATAACAAAGAAAATGGTAAAATGTATCAGTGAAAGATATACCTCCATAGAGATAATGCTCTCTTGGTTTGGACTATAAAATCAGTTCTGAACTGAAGACCAAAAGAAAATGCACAGGAAGTAGAAACAGGGACAGGTACCGTAGGAAGAGCATAAGGAAGCTGCTAGGCTGTTTAGGGATGGGGTCAGGAAAGCCAAGGCCCAGTTCAAACTGAACTTGGCAAGGGGTGCCAAAAAGAAGAAAGGCTTCTACAGGTACCTCAACCAGAAAAGGAAAGTCCATGAGGACATACCCCCTAATGAGTGACATAGGCAAGCTAGATACAGCAAACAAGCAGAAGGATGAGGAACAACTTTTTTTGCCTCAGTCTTCCCTCATAACTACGTGCCACACAGCCCTCAAATGTTTGGTTTGGTAGGAGGGGATCGAGGAAGCAACATCACTCCCACCGTAAGCAAAGATCAAGTTAACGACCACCTGAGGAACCTGAACATTCACAAGCCTATGGGTCTTAACAAGATGCATCCCAGAGTCCTAAGAGAATTGGCTGATGTGGTTGCCAAGACACTCTCAATGATATTTGAAAAGACAAGGCAATCAGGTGAAGTCCCTGGTGACTGGAAAAAAAAATAACATCATACCTGTTTTTTAAAATAGTAAAAAGAATTACCCTTGATACTAACAACCCATCAGTCTCAGCATTGTGTCAAAGAACATCATGGAGCAGATCCTCCTGGAAGAAATGATAAGGCACTTGGAAGGCAAGGAGGTAATGTGGGAGATCCAGCATGGCTTCACCATGAGCAAATCCTGCCTAATCAACCTAGTGACCTTCTATGATGGTGTCACTGCATCAGTGGACAAGGGAAGAGCCACAGATACCATCTATCTGGACTTCATTAAGGCCTTTACTATGATACTCCATTATATCCTTCTCTACAAATTGGGAAGATACGGATTTGATGGGTGGACTGCTCAGTGAACAAAAAAACAGCTGCAAAATAGAGTCCAGAGAGTGGTGGTCAATGGTTCAATGTGTGGATGGAGATCAGCGATGAGTAGTGTCCCAGTCTACAACTGCCTGAAGGGAAGCTGTGATGAGGAGGGGTTTGGCCTCTTCTCCCTGGCAACAAACAGGACCAGAGGAAATGGATGCAAGTTGTATCAGAGAATACTTAGATTAGACATAAGGAAAAACTTTTTCTCTCAGAAAGTGGTCAGGCACTGGAATGGCTGCCCAGGCTGCTGGTGGAGTCGCCGTCCCTGGCAGTGTTCAAGCTCTCTCCCACATCATCAAGGATTTTTTCACAGAAACATGATTGAAATATGTTTACAAAAGCATGTATAAATGTCAATAAGTCACAAAGAATGAAAACAATTAGACAATACAGAAAAGGTATAATCTTTGCTGATGAGAACTAAAGCTTGCTCTGAAGCCATATATTTTATATATATGACCTGTAGGACTATAGAATCATAGAAAGGCCTGGGTTGAAAAGGACCATAATGATCATCTGGTTTCAACCCCTGCTGCCATATGCAGGGCCACCAGCCATCAGACCAGGCTGCCCAGAGTCACATCCAGCCTGGCCTTGGATGCTTCCATAGATGGGGCATAGATGGGGTATCCACAACCTCCCTGGGCAACCTGTTACAGTGTGCCACCACCCTCATGTGAAAAACTTTCTCCTAATCTCTAAACTAAACCTCCCTGTCTTAGTTTAAAACCATTCCTCGTTGTGCTATCACTATCCACCTTCATAAGCAGCCATTCCCCCTCCTGTTTAAATGCTCGCTTTAAGTACTGGAAGACCACAATGAGATCTCCCTGGAGCCTTCTCTTCTCCAAGCTAAACAAGCCCAGTTCCCTCATCCTTTCCCCATAGGAGAGGTGCTCCAGCCCTCTGATCATCTTTGTGGCCCTCCTCTGGATCCACTCCAAGAGTTCCACATCTTTCCCGTATTGGTGGCCCCAGGCCCGGACACAGTACTGCAGATGGGGCCTCACAAGAACTGAGTATAGGGGAAAAAATCACCTCCCTCTCCCTGCTGGCCACCCCTTTCTTAATGCAGCCCAGAACACAGTTGGCCACATTGGTACATTGATACTTTCCTGTTTCTCCACCATTAATGCTACATAATGTATTTCTTACATACACTAAATTTTAAGGGCAGTGTTCACCTGACATGATTTTGACAGTTGCTTTGGGATGAAATTGGTTCTGGCTAATAGCATTTATTTCTCTCTTGATTCTAGAGACAGCTCAGAAACTGATATCTACAGCACAGATAAATATCTACAGTATAGTTTATTCAGATGGATTCCATCTATGGAGTTCTAAGTATAATATTCTTTATTCACAACACCATTTTTGTCCTTAAATAAAGATGATTACAAGTCATGCAGAATGATATCTTCCTTCCAGGATCTCAGCCCAACACCAATGCCCTGTTCCAGGGAAGAAACCCTACCTCAGAAATTTCCCCTGGTCAAAAAAGATAATAAAAAGCAGCTTGTTCTGCTACCAACCATTTTCTTCTACAGGAAAGTAGAATGTCTTCAGCTGCAGCAGTGGTTGGATGCTGTCCTGCAATACAGTTATTTACAGGAGTTGTTAACTTGCCTCAAAAAGAATCTGAGAGAAAATAAATTATCAGAGCTGCACCTTCTTATACCTGCATAGTGACACACAGTAACAGTTCTCATCAGTAACTTAAACCCAATGAATTTATCTTAAAATGGCATGCTACGCTCATTTCTGAGGTAAATAAAAGGAAACAGTGGAAGAATACCACCTCATATGCATTTGTGACTCTACTGTACTACATATGCTTATATTAGGAATTATTTAATGGAATAGTCTGTGCAGAATATTTTAATTGGAGCTATAACAGAGAGAGAGACAATACTATTTTTCCCCAAAAGGATTTGTAAAATGATTGAAAATGGCAAACCAGCTGGTACAAAGTGACGTAATCTGAGCACATTATGAAAGTCGTTACTTCAGTATTTCTTGATATTAAAGTATCACCTTGGCTGTGTCACATAATCTACCATTTCACACATCATTTTGCATATTGAGAATCCTAAAACCAAGCTATGACTGTCTTCTGGCAGAACTAAAGGTCTCATGACAAATTTCTTCTGAACACATTTCTTATTTTATCAATTAAAATTTGTTTGAGCTGTGTCCAGCAACCAGATACTTGGATCAGCCAGCGAGGGAAGGGACGGAACAACTTGAACTGAAAACATAATAGATGCCCTGCATGCATGTCACAGTCTCATGACCTCATAGCCCTTTTTCTTTACTTCTCTTTGCCACTGTCCATTTGTTTTGCACTGTTGCCACTTTAGTAGATGTGCTCAAAATGCAGTGACCACTGACTGCTGTCAGGTTCAGATATGAAGGGCACGTTTCCCCCCCAAAATGATATGTGTGAAAGTAGGAGTGTTTAGGGTTAGCCCAAGTAAATCTGGGGGGTAAAATAATTTCAGTGATGCTGCGCTGATTTGCAGCAGCCGAGGATCTGACCTTTTCTGCAGACACTGGTAAGAAGGAATGATGAACATTTCACCCCTGAAATAAAATCAATCTGGCAACCTTCACAAGTCTATAAACAGTCTATCAGGAGGACCATATCAACAACTAATCAGTTCCAACCACAAGTCTATATTTGCCCTAGAGGAACTAACCATGGAAGATCTCTATTCAATAGAACTTTTTCTAATTACAGCACAAGGCCAGCCCACTGCGCTGATCTCTCTTTTTGTAACTATCTCAAAAATCACCTGGGCTTTTACTTCAGTCTCCTTTCTGTGAGTGGTAGAAATGTCATTAATAACCCCAGCAATTGAAGGAAAAGGCACAGTTGGATGAAGAAGAACCCTCAGATAAATAATGAAAGATGTTTAAAAGAGATCTACATAGATGAGGTCTCTTTACTAAAATTAATGTAAGCACGCCTTTGTTGAATAATACTTTCTTGGCAGTCCTTCAGGAATGGTGGTCCATGTCTTCAGTAGCTGCAGCATGGAGAGGTGAAAGGAAAATAACTATGAAAATCCTTTTAGTTTTGGACAAGCCAGGTCATGTACTTCTCCTGAGATATGGGTGCTCAGTCTGTCTTAGTTAAACATACAGAAAGAATAATTCAGTCATTACTGTCACTACTAACCCAGGGCACTCACACTCCCTGTGCTGCATCTTGTGTGGGTGAAGTACAAAGAAAATACTGAAGCCCCACATCCACTTTGAGCCAGACAGCAAACCTTCATCCTTCTCCTTCTCCTTCCTCCCCCCTAGCTAAATTATAAAAGGCATTTGTAAAAGCTGAGGCAGAGATAACAAGAACCAAAGAAGTTGTAGCAGGTGTTGAGCATTAGAGTACCATCTGGGGCTGTCTAATTCCAGCCAAAACAGTCTCCTCCTCAACTGCTCAGAAGGGTGGGATGGGATCGTTACTCAATGCCATGTGGACTGAAAGGAAAGCAGAAGCTCTGGCTCAAGCCTGGAGATTGTTACTAGAGCCTGAGAGATTGTAGCAGTGCTATTAATTACAAGGAAGCATTAACACAAATGCCAGCTCACATTCCTTCTCTGATAACTTTTTTTCTGACTTATCATGACATTTTGAAATTGCCTTTGACTCCAATGGTGTCAGTCAGATTCCAGAAACATGCTGCAAACCTCATCAGTAGATGCAGGAAGAGAACTGCTCCTCCCTTTTTGAGGATAAAATAAGCTAAAAGATTCCACACCTTCCTCAGACAAAAGCTTAAAAAAACTGAGGCTACTATGATGTTCTGAAACTCAAGCATCCCTCAAAGCTGGTAGCACAGGTGCTATTCAACACCAAAAGGCTTACAAGAAACACATGGAAGTCAGTCCATGCTTCCCACCTACAATTTTGTTTGCCACTTTTGTCTGACGCTTGTTTGACAAGCATCCACTGAGCCTGGCATTGTGAACTTATCCCTACTCTGTATTAGCTGCAACTTCTAAGGAAATTTAGGAATTCTTCACTCTAAAATACAGTGATAATATTTCTCAACCAACAATCAACTGAAACACATTTTATGATCACTTATACTATGATTATTTTTTTAGGGTAAACTGCTGTAAATCCCATTAATAGATCAAAGCAATTTATTCTGGAGCTACATTTTTACTGGAAACATAGGGGGATATCAACAAATACTTTTTAAAATATCTTACATGTTCAAACAAAAATACAGTGAAAAGGTAAAGCCAGACTAAATGTACATACAGTGGTGAGACTCACACTTTTTGGAGTTACTTCTAAAAATTTTTTTGTTTTTGTTTTTATTATGCAAACATCTGTGCAAATAGTGAAACACTAACCAACTGCTTCGAACTGCAACTCACAAAGTTGATAATAAAGTATTATGACCACAGATGAAGATAAGAATGGTCAGCCTGTTTCACAGTATAGCTTGTGACTCACGCCACTGAGTCACATGGCAGAGGAGTTAGCCTGCACAGAAGATGGGTGTCCTGACCTTGGTGAAAGCCATGCCTGGCAACACATCTCATCACTCACTCTGTTTTACAGAGGTCCGGAGCTGATATTTCAGAAATAAAAAGAGTTAGCCACAGCATGTGTACCAGAAGGGAGAATTAAAAAGCTATATTGTACAATTTTGCTTTAAATAAACATATAACTCAGACTGAAATCAGTGGGAGAAATGAGCTTTGTCTTTGGTAATATTTGAAAAGCTGAAGCCAATCAAGAGGAAGCAGCAGACAATGACTTTGGCTTGCCTGTCTGGCTGAATCTGTGCTGAAAGTTTTGAAGAATCCCATACTTACGGGATATCATCTCATTCTTCTCTAATGATGTTGACTGCAAATGTTTATTTTCTAAACTGGATGAAGTTAAGTCATCAGTTCTTCTTTGTCCTCTAATATATTTTACAGAATCAATTAGTTTTAAGCAAGACATTTGCACTATTCTTTAATTATATTCTCATACACACTAAATTTTGTTTAATAAAAGAATAACAAATGTGAAACACATAAGCAAATTTTGTACATAATTTCCCACAACACGTATCACTTTTGATCTTTGTAATTGCTGTGCCTGTAACACTGAGAGGGAAACACAGCTATAGTTTTACAAGCAAAGAAAGAAAAAAGGAAAAAGAAAAAAGAAAAAAGAAAAAAGGAAAAAGAAAAAAGGAAAAAGAAAAAAGAAAAAAGGAAAAAGAAAAAAGAAAAAAGGAAAAAGGAAAAAGGAAAAAGGTAAAAGAAAAAAAGAAAAAGAAAAAAGAAAAAAGGAAAAGAAAAAAGGAAAAGGAAAAGAAAAAGGAAAAGAAAAAGAAAAAGAAAAAGAAGAAGAAGAAGAAAAAGAAAGGCTATTGTATATTCTGATTCTCATGTATACACACCAGCAACAAACAGCATGATCACACAGGTCAAGTGGCAGCCAGAGGCCACTATTTCCTTGGCAGCTTTTATTATTTCACTTCGGTTTGGTTGGAGGCTTTAGTTTCAGCTATCAGCATCACAAAAACAATACCCTGATATTTGTAATAATGGTGATTTCTGTTTCAGTAATACATAAGAACCGACAGCAAACAGCACTTCTATAAAGACATGTACTCCTGGGTAGCCCCTGCTTTTTAAGCTATTTAACACAATGACCACTCAGCTCCTCTTGCATCACATCTTAGAATTTTGGACATGTTCCCAGTGACTGATATATACTTCTTTAAACTACATCCAACTGTCAGCGCCTAGGCTTAAAAATACTGTAGCCTCACAAGAAAATGATATTTTATCACAGAATATAGACATTAGAAAACAATGATGTCATCTATGTATGTCTCTCCCCATGAATGCAGAGTGGTTTTCTACAGCATATGCCAGGCAGCTTTGTTCTTGCTAGTTAAATGACTCTTGGGCTTTCATCAGACTTTTACAGCTTAACGTATCTTACTAGCATGATGTCTATACGGATATTCAGCCTACATTTTACTACACATATTTTGAATTGCAATGCTTCCTCCTAACTGAATAATTAAGTATGCACAAAATTAGGATCTCTTTGTGTTCTGTCTTCCAGGGAAATGTAAAAAGATTTGACTTCGGGTGCTGAACAAACCGCACAAAGACAGAAAATACCAAATTTAAACTTTTTCAAAAAATTATATTCTTCATCAGAGTACAAATGCCTCTAACATAGACCTATTCTGAGGACTAAATTGGGCCATCATTTTCTATCTCTTTCAGTAAACCTTCTATCATCATCATTTCTGTTTCTTCCTGACTGCATTTTGTGCACTTAAATTCTTCAGATTCGAAAGGTTCAATTGATTGTCATTTGAATATCAACTGAGTAGATACAGTGACTCCTATAAAACAATTGTTGTTTGTTTGTTTTCCTACTAGCACTTTCTAAATTGATTGGTTTAAAAAGCACTTCCACATAACACTGATGTTTTCACTCCTGCATACCCTGCAGCATCCTCCTTCTGACCTTGATCTCACATGGTCACTTGTCCTCCACAGCATTCTGCTTCATGCACCAACATAACCTCAAAAAAGTCTAGTGGATAGACCACCCCTAATTAACAAGGAGTGTTATCTAACTAATCTCATTAGACACCATAATCCTGATTAAAATGTCCAGGCAGCCAACATTTAATGGGATGAGTAAATACATGGATCCAAAGAAAATCTGGATTTATAATTGTTCCCAAATAATGAAATCCTGTCTTTTTTACATTTGAAGAATCTTCAGAAATAATATGCAAAAAGAAACTGGAGGCTTTGCAATACTTCTTTTTAGGTAACTGCAGCATCTCATAGGCCCTCAGTAGCACCTCAAATAGTTGCTTTATGTATTAGACTTAAATCAACTGTAGATACATACCAGTTTACCCACTACATATGTGCATAAATGCCTATAAAAAGGTGGGAATGTACAGACACAGACAAGGACATGCATACACACATATGCAGGTCATCCCGAAAGTACAGCCTCTTATTCATTTCCATTGAAACTACAACAAAGAATACAGTAACGCTATTTGATAGAGCACAGTATCAGTAACAAAACACTACTTTTCAACATAGCAATCACCATTAGCCAAACACTTTTGCCAGTGATGAACAAGAGCCTGAATGCCTTGCATGTGAAGATATGTACCAGGTGGTCCCCTGTTGCTGTTGCCATCAATGAAATGCTCCACCCACCCCTTCACTGTGCTCACATCCACTGTCAGTGAATGACAGTAGGTGCCTTTTTTTTCCACATGGAGGAATTCAGTGGCACATCGTTTCTTCATATGCATTTCCACGTCAGATGCCATTCTGTCAGACTGCCCCTCTGCTGCCATTTGTCACATGGCAACAAAATGTAATGGAATATTGGTGAGAAGGTTCAGCCTCTACTGCCATACCACCAACACCTGCCTCTGACGGTGTGGGCCAACATCATAACATAGGAGGCGCTACTTTCAGAGCTTCCCCATAGAAACATACATACATACATACATACATATATACATACATACATACATACAGGTTCCAACGTGTTTATAAGATGTTTAGCACCCAGGATAGAAAAAAATAAAAATAAAAAAATTATAAGAATATCATATTATTTGCAATGTTATAATCTTTTGTGATAGCAGAAGAATTAAAGCCGAGGAGTGCTCTAGCTCATGAAACAACTGATATACCCTACACTTTAGCTCTTACAGCTTTGGCACTACTTGTTTTGGTATTGCAAACATTCAGTTTCTACCATACAGCATGTGGCCCAATGACATCTAAGGGTATATTTACTCCACCTCTGGTAAAAGCATTGTGAAACACTGTCTTCCCCACCCAAAGCAAAATGTGGCAGCAGATTGCACAAGAAGTGGCCTTACTCTGTAAGCTAAAGTTGGTGTTTGCTAAGCAATTTTAAGCATGCTAAGCTTTCTAGCCTCTTTACAGTCTAAGAAAGAAGTTTATCTCCTCTTTTCTCTTGAGTATTCTCCTTCCAGAGGAAAGTAAACCTGCTTCAAGACACTTGAAGCACGATGACAGATACTAATGGTGGGTATTTTGTACTACGTCTATGGCTGCTGTTTTTCTTCTGCTTTATTAATTACTGACCTAAATTAATCACTGACAGAACTTGATTGATTCAGCAGCAAATCCTCCTGCAAAAATCTATCCCCATGTTTAAGCAGCTGCCGTACCTGTTCTGGCTCTGCTTTACATTGACCCTGTGGTCACCTGAGAAAACACTCATGGAAATCTCTGCATCCCTTTCCTCATATAAAGAAGAAATTATTTCAGGAAGACCTTTTCGTAACTTCTTTCAGTGTATCTTATTTCATTGTTCTTACTTGTAACACTTTGGCAGAGAGATTTGTTTGCTTCTACTGGAAGAAATCAATTCTGCTGTTCCTCATTATTGCAGACTCAAAACATCTGCACTGGCTGTTGGCTTAAACATCTACATAGAAGGACCATCAGTGATAGATCTATAAAGTGAAGAACCCTGCAGTGAGTAGAAATTACAAGATTGCTGGGCACAACAAATTTAAACAAGTAATTCAAGTTGGCATAGAATCTAGGAGTATATGCTAGTCCAGTAACCTATAAATATGAGGAATTGCTCCACTGATTACACTAGTCATAGTCACCCGGGGATGATATCCAGAACAGGAAGCCCCCAAAACATGGATAGGTAGCTGGTAACTGGGTACATATCACAGGAAAAAAAAATAAAAAATAAAAAATAATATATATATATATATATATAAAATTAAAAAAAAAAATTAAAAAAATAAAAAATAAAAAATAAAAAATAGGTTATTTCCCTTCCTACATTTACAAGTTACTGCTGCTCACAGTTGCTGGAGATGGCCTATCAGTCTCACAGAAACTATAGTTCCTGTCATCTAAATATCTCTGAAATTAAGGCCACTGTTTCTTATATCATCATGCAGTATGGATGCATGATACCTCATGATGTTCCTGTTCAGATAAGCCTTCCTTCCAGTCAGCTACACAGTATTTTAATAGCTTCATTAATTGGGATGTTGTGTCTACACTTGTCGTCTTAATTTCAAACACCTCTTTCTAGACTGATGGAGTTCTGATGAAGTGATTTTACATGGATCCTCCTGGCTGAGCTATAAATCTGCCATGGGTTAAGCAGAGCTCACTGGAGCCGTGGGGTGGATTGAAGGACGCACAGCTGCTCCCCATGCATGTGTGCCATGCATGAGGAGCAAAGACAGTCTTCTGTTACCTCCCAACCATCCGCCAGCAAATCCCCTTCTGGATTATGCAAATCCATCATAAGGTTGTCTGTTATCTGGCTTTATTTCATACAAATATTCTTTTTCTACATCTGAGTCCACTGCATTTATTTTGTGAACTGTAAGCTGTTTTAGATTCCAGTTAAAGAGGTAAAGGTCCTACTGTGTGTTTTTACAGATATATAAGAATGTTTATGTGTGATTTTCCAAATCTTAAGTAGGTAAATGTCTATTGACTATTTGTTGTTCACCTTGTTTGAGTGATAATCTAAAGGCCTGATACATAACAAAATTTTCTTGCTGAAATGTTTGTTTGGAACTGTAAAGGTACAACTTTCTTGCATAAACTTCTGCAGGGTCAGAGTCGAAGAATCAGAATGATAGGGGATGGAAGGGACCCCTGGAGATCACCTAGTACAGCCCCCTGCTAAAGCAGGTTCACTACACTAAGTTGCACAGGAATGCGTCCGAGCAGGTTTTGAATATCTCCAGAGGAGACTCCATAGTCACTCTGGGCAGCCTGATGTAGTGCTCTGTCACTCTCAGAGTAAAGCTTTTCCTCATGCTCACATGTGACTTACTGTGTTTTAGATGGTGCCCATTAGCCCTTCTCCTGTGAGGGGCACCACCAAAAAGAAACTGACCCCACCCACTTAAGGCTCACCTTCTGAATATTTACAAGCACTGACATGATCCCCGCTCAGTCTTCTCCAGGCAGAACAGTCCCAAGCCTCTCAGCCTTTCCTCATAAGGGAGATACTCTAGGCCCCTCATTACTGTGACTTCCCATTGGACTCTCTCTAGAAGTTCCCTGTCTTTCTTGAACTATTCCCCATACTCTTCCTTACCCCCATTCTTAAGGGTCTAGCATTCCTATAGATCAGTCTTAGAAGTAAAGACTGAAGCAAAGATGGTGTTCAGTGTCTCCACCTTCTCAGTCTTCTCAGTCCTCCTTAACCAGAAAACCTATTTCATTCCTTTGTCTTCTTTTTTGTTAATGATGTACTTAAAAATAAGCCCTTCTCATTGTCCTTGACCTCCCTTGCTGGATTTAATTCCAAGTGGGCCTTAACCTTCCACATCACATCCCAACAGGCCCTGACAACATTCCTGTATCCATCCTAAATGACCACATTCTTTTTCCACATTCCATAAACTTTCGTATTCCATCAGAAGAAGTCAGAAGAGTAGAAAATAATTGATATTTTAGAAGTTTGCAACAGTAGAGACAAACTCAAATGTCTCATCTGTCCATACCGAGATTCATGACATTTTCATGCTTTGCAGATGTGACGATGTCATATTCTTGCAGCTGCCACACCACTTCTGGATTGCAACCAATCTTACAAGTCAAAGCAAACAACCACTGAAACAGAAAAAATTGAAAACTTCTTTCTTTACTCCTTTGCCAACTGAAACATTAACTAATACAAACCAGCATGTCACTTCATCTGCTTAAAAATATATAAGCCAATCCCATAAGATCCTCTATTTTAAATAATGAAGATACATCTTATGCTTTCTTCAATGAGGCCCTGTCCATTTCTGATGTTGTAACTCATAGCTTAGGATTTAAGCAGCCTGTAGACTGCCAAATCAACTCCAGCTAGGAGAGAAACTACACAATTTCAAAATGACATTAAACTTAGTAGTTGATTTAGTGAGAAGACACCTCTATTGCTGCCTGTATGCACTTCTCTATAGCCATTGCGCTCCTGCTGTAGGATGCCATAGTGCTGCCTCAAGACTGACTGTGAGAGGTCTGCCACAGCAACCAAAACTAAAAGCTGAGATTCTGTTAAGAAAAGCTGAACTACTGGGGCACAGGGAGCATTTGCCTTCCTCTGCATAATTCCCTGCTGTCCAGAACACGTCTCAGCTAGGAAAAAGATTTGTGCAGACAAGACGGCACATGCTATTCAATAACCCCCAGGCAGACGCAGACACTGGGGATGGGAAGAGCCCTGAGGCTTGAAAGCCTGCAGGGAGCCTGCTGGCAGCCTGCGGGGAACTCGGTGGGAGCCTGCAGGGAACTTGCTGAGACCTCACTGGGAAGCTGCAGAGAGCCTGCTGGATCTTGCTGGGAGCCTGGAGGAAGCATGCAACAAAGCCTCAAGGAGCCTGCTCCCAGCTGCTGCTCGCTGCACGGCCCGGCCCTGACCCCAGCTGGCAGCTGCTATAGCTGCAGGTTCGCTCAGGCCAGGTCGGCATTGCCGCCTCCGACGGTGCCTTCCGCCAAAGCAGATCCTCTCAGCCGGATTCCTGCAGCAAAGATGTTTTCTTACCAGATGCATCTCCAAAGAATCTGTGATGCCGGTTTGTCTGTTGCCAGCGGAACTATACTTTCACCCTTACCCACGATTATCTATTTATTTATTTATTCTCAGACAGAGAAATACCTCCTTCTCACTGAAAACAATCAGCACAGCAGCAGCTGTGGCAGGAACACATGCACACCCAATACAGCACATCATGCTGACAGGACCTGTGGCTTTGGGTGTCACTCACTGTGCTATGGAAGCCTGAGGTGTCACCAATGCCGTGCTCCCCAGTTTTCCTCACCCTTCAGCCTGCTCAGAACCACCCTGACAAGACCCACATCATGCCATGTTGGTGGACACACTCCTGTGGCTGAAGCAGTGCAAAACTGCATGGGGTGTGCATTGGTAGCTTTCTGCTGGGATGTTTTGCTGTCACACACCAGAGATAAAAGAGAAAAGCCACAGTCCTGCATCTGGCCTCGCGTTGGTGGGGCTGTGTACCCTGAGCAAGCCACAGAGTTCCCCCAGCTGTAAATGAAGTTGCACCTCTGAGACCTCCCCTCCTGCTTTCCTGTTTCCATTCCTGTGCACACATGTGGAGTCAAGGAGAAACCCACCTTGTCCAGAAGTGGCTGAAAGTCTCAGTGCTGCACACAGAGGTCACAAGGCACTTCTGTTCACACTGCACTGAACTCAGACCTCTGCATTGGGAAAAAATGTTTGCGGTGCTCTACCCATACAGATACAGTAACAGCATATCTGGGGGATTCAGTTACAGTTGTAGAAGAGACATTCCTCTTGGTACTGATTTTCTCCATGTACAAAATTGCACTGGAAGTAATTCCTCCTATTTTATTATGTTGCTTACTGTGTCAGAGCTGAATGCATGTGATGTGGCAGCAGACAGTGAACCTTCTGGCCAATATTCCATTACATTTTTGCTCACACAAAAAGTGATAGTATTGCAAATGATGTGATATTTTAGTAAGTATTTTTCTATCTGAGGCATTAAATACCTGAACATATCAGAACTTGTGTATTTATGTATGTATCTATGAGAAAGCACTGAAAGTAATGCCTCCTATTTTATGACATTGGCCCACAATATTAAAGGCAAATACTGGTGCTATTGCAATAGAGGTTGAGTCTTCCCATCAGTGTCCCATTGTATTCTGTTGCCACATCACAGATGGCAGCAGAGGGAGCAGTCTGACAGAATGGTGTCTGATGTGGAAGTGTTTATGTAGCAAAGGCATGTCACCAAATTCCTCCATGTGAAAAAAAAATGGCACCCACTGGTATTCACTGATGCTTGCTGAATGATGATGGAGCCCAAATGATGGATGTGAGCACAGTGAGTCTGTGGATGATGCATTTCAGAAGTGGTAATGATGATGTTAAAGACAGGTCATGTTCCAGATGGCCATGCAGATTTAAACAAACATGGCATGTAGGCAAAAAAGCATAGCTGATGTTGATGACTATGTTGAAAAATATTGTTTCGTAGCTGAGAATTTGTTCTATCAAATAATGTTACAAAACTCTTTATAGCTGTTGTTATTTCCTGTTATTTTCCTGTTATTTGACCTGTTTAGGATGCTTGTTGAAGGGGTTTATTGGGAGTCGCCCTTTAGTGGTAAAAGGGCCCAGGAAGCCTGGATGCTCCTCAAGGTGGAAATCTTAAAGGCACAAAAACAGTCTGACCCTGAATGCCATGAGGTGAGTCGTAGGGGAAGAAGACCAGTGTGGATGAACTGGGATCTACTGTTGAGACTCCAGAAGAAAAAGAGTCTATGTGCTCTGGAAGCAGGGACAGGCTACTTGGGGAGATTACAAGGAAGTTGCTAGGGAATGTAGGAAAGAAGTAAGGAAGGCAAGAGCCTAAGCTGAACTCAGATTGGCTAAATACAAATATATCGATGGTAAGAGAAGAACCAAGGAAAAATGCTTACCCTTTACTTGATGCAGCAGCAAATGTGACCAGTGAGGATAAGGAGAAGGCTGAGGTCCTCAACACCTCAATATTTGCCTTTAATAGGCAGATCAGTTATCCTCAGTGCACTTTACACCCTGATCTGAAAGTCTGGGATGGAATGCAAAATAAACCCCCAGTGATTTGGGTAGAGACAGGGAGCTTCTCCTCTGCCTGGACTGCCACAAGTCCATGGGACTGGATGGGCTCCAGACTCAGGTGCTGGGGGATCTGGCAGGGCTGATGGCTGAGCCACTCTCTGCCATCTACCAACTATCCTGATCAACAAAAAAGATGAACTGGATCTGAGCTGTAGACAGAAATAGAAAAAGAAATCATGGAAACAATAACAAAATATAAATGGAGGAAGGAATTGTTTTTCTTCTGGTACTGCTTACAATGCAATGCTCAGCTTTTTCCTGGTAACTGCCCTTGCAATGTGACCCATTTAAAATGCAGATTTTATTGGTCATGATACTGTTTTGTTTTGTTTTGCTTTGTTTTGTTTTGTTTTGTTTTGTTTTCCCAGCAGTATCTGTACTCTTCCTGTGTATAAATCTGATTTGTCACTGATTGTCACCATACTTTGAATACTCCCCCGCAATCCCAGCTTTCCTGAAAGCATGACACAGCGTCCAGGCAGTGGGATGTCTGGCTGAGGGCTGAAAGATGTGTCACTGGAGGACTCACCATCCTAAGTGCATGCAGTTACAAGAAACTGAAATCACCAGGAGGAGCACTGTGTAAAGAAATGGGTGTGGAATATAAATTTGTTATTGCCCTTTGATTTCTGCATTAAGAGGCACAGGAAAAGATTCAAATAAACATGATTGGAAAGAAGGTGTGTACTTCCTTAGCTGACTACATAAAGGAGAGGACGTGTAGCCATCTGGTATTGGTATATTGTAAATACTAATGAGAAACAGGGATTTCACATGGAACAGTAATCGTCTGGGAAAAAGGAAAGGAAAGGAAAGGAAAGGAAAGGAAAGGAAAGGAAAGGAAAGGAAAGGAAAGGAAAGGAAAGGAAAGGAAAGGAAAGGAAAGGAAAGGAAAGGAAAGGAAAGGAAAGGAAAGGAAAGGAAAGGAAAGGAAAGGAAAGGAAAGGAAAGGAAAGGAAAGGAAAGGAAAGGAAAGGAAAGGAAAGGAAAGGAAAGGAAAGGAAAGGAAAGGAAAGGAAAGGAAAGGAAAGGAAAGGAAAGGAAAGGAAAGGAAAGGAAAGGAAAGGAAAGAGATTCCTGTTGTTTCTACAAGAAAAGCTAACTAGACTCGGTATTGTATATTTGCCTTACACGTACTAATAAAGTGCCTAGAAGCAGAGAGTGAACTGGTTTCCTTACTATCCCATTCCCCTCATCAGAAAATGCTCACTGCAGTTTCCTGTTTTCTGCATAGATGGGCCTGCTTGCATCTGTTGTACTGCCATGGAGTGATCCCGGGAGCCTGAATGCACAGAGTAGACACTGCCACTGCTGCAGCTTGCAGCACTTGCAGAGCAGCCGACAGCCTGCTCACAATCCTTACTTTCTGCAACTGACAGTGAAAGTCATAAAGAATGCACACAACAGCATAATGGTGTGAACAGCATTGAGAAGAGGATCAAGCATCCGTGGGGTACTGCTGCTCAAAACACAGTCAGAAAGATGAGCTAGCCTCACCATCCTTCTGTGCAGTCAGAGTGGGATTCCCAGTGTGTGCATCCCCATCTGCTGGGGAAGAGGCAGCTTCACCAGCTTCTGCTGGGACAGCACTGTAAGGGGTGGTTTTCTCCCATTGCACTTCAGCACTACAGACACTTACACCTGTCAGATTTGTTCACTTGATGCATTCTTCCCGTCATTGCTTTCAGACCATTTATAATTTGCTATTTACCTCTAAATGACTAATTTCCCTATTTAACATAGAGCTTTATGGAGTAGAGGATGTTAAATACATGTTAAGCCTTTCATGTCTTTTAGCAATTAAAATGTACAACCACAAAGGTTTGTAAAGAGGCTCTCAGAGCTTACCATTCACTGATGATTAGTCATGCTTTGTACTGTTATTCGATATTTGGAATGAGACTTGGTTCATTTGCAAGCATTCTTAATGTGCTGCATAATGTCAGAGATTACTGGCTTCCTGCAGATGAATTTTTTCTTTTTCTGATTAGAAGCATTTAAAAACAAAAACAAACAAACAAACAAACAACAACAACAACAGCAAGTATCTCAACGAAGAGCTGCTTCTCTGGTTCAAAGACCCAAGTGTTGATCAGATCCCACCATCTACTGGGACTCTGCAAAACTACAGCGCTGCTTTGGAGTGCACTCTGAAGAATACTGGATGCACTGCTTGCCCTGCAGTTCACCAGACAGCTCCTGCTGGATGTGGCTCTGGGCAGCCTGGTCTGGTGGTTGGTGACCCAGCACATAGCAGGGGAGTTGAAATTAGTTGAAATTAGATGATCATTGTGGTCCTTTTCAACCCAGGCCATTCTATGATCCTATGATTCTGTGATTTTCCCTTATGTTGTCTTGTACAGAAAGCAATAGTGGAATACCAAGCAGTAGTAGTTGTAGTGCAAATGTTTTAACATGAATTTCCCTCTGTATATGTAAGACCATGAACACAACACCCCTTAGACACAGATGCCATCATCCTTACACTCAATGCAGTTTTAAACCTGAAAGTATCACAGGGAAGACTTTGGAGGTTAAAGAGGGATAGCTACAGCATGGTATGGGTGAAAAACTCACTGGGAGACTTCTCACTCCTTCTAAAGTATGCACAGCAATCATAGCAGGCAAAATATACAAATTGCCTTTGTTCAATACACACATTATCATTTGAGAAATCAGTACATACAGAAGCAGTAACTGGTTTGCAGCTCTTCTGTAGCTACAGAGTAGATTCTCAAGTGTGTTTGTCTTGTTGCTAAACAACATCATGGGATGCTAGTGATATCTCAAACAGTTGTGCCAAGAGAGACATTCTGATCCCAATAAAGTTACAGCCAAAAATTCACCTTGGCTTAGCAGAGGATGTTATCCGATCTTATGAAGAAATAAGAAGAGTAGAACAGACACTCACTCTGACTTACATTCCATGTGGGAAGCTCTAGGATGCACTCATGGTTTCGTTCTCCAAGCTCTAGTTGCTTTTTATCTACTGACACATCAACAGAGATCATCACTGTCTTTTTGAGCCCTGGATCAGTCCCTGCATAGGGCACAAGCCAGTCCTTCTGTCCGGTTGGGATGCTGTCTTGTCTAGATGTGTCTGAGCTTGATGCACTCTGAGGATGTAGCTCCAAAATACAACCAGATGTAAGTATAGGTACAGAAGATATCTGCCCAAAGTCAGAAATGCCTTGCACTCAATGGACAGCTGTGTGCATGTGCAGCCCAGAAGACCAAGGGGGTATCCTGGAAGATAAGAAGAGGGGTGGCCAGCAGGGACAGGGAGGTGATTGTCCCCCTCTGCTCTATTCTGCCCTTGTGAGGTCCCAGCAGGAGTACTGTGTCCAAGCCTGAGGCCCCCAGCACAGAAAGGATATGAAGCTGTTGTAGAGGGTCCAGAGGAGGCTAAAAAGATGACTGGTGGTCTGGAGCACCTCTCTTATGAAGATAAGCCAAAGGAAATCAACTTTTTCAGTCTGGAAAAGAGAAGACTGCAGGGAGAACTTTCAGTATTTAAAGTGCCTATCAATATTTAAAGGGAGTATATAAACATGAGAGAAATCAACTTTTTGCACAGGTAGATAGTGATAGGACAACTGGGAATGTTTTTAAACTACAGGAGAGGAGTTTTAGATTGGATGTTGGGGAAGCTTTTCACTCAGAGTAGTGAGGTATTGGAACAGGCTGCACAGAGAGGCTTTGGATGCCCTGCATATGGAGGTGTTTAAGACCACGTCTGATGGTGCCCTGGGCAATCTGATCTAGCAGCTGGGAACTCTGCATGGCAGAGAGTTTTGATCCTGATGATCTCTGAGGTCTCTTCTAGTCCAAGCCATTCTATGATTCTATGATGACAGAGGGCCCCTGCCACACATGAATGGCAGGGGCCACTCATGGTACCTTCTGAAAACCATTGGGCACGATGATAACCTGCAGCTGGAGATGCCCAACCACACTTCCATCTGCAGACCCTTCACCTATCTGAGCAGCCCAAGGCACTGGCCCACAGGGGTTGCACATGAGCCAGAGGGCAGCAGGGCCACGGCCCGTGCCAGGTGCCAACCATCCGCACTATGCCACATTCCTAGATCTGTGCATGGCCCATGCTTGCCACGTGGTGGATCTCTCCTCAATACAAAAAAGGCAGAGCCAAAGTACTAAGACAGCAGCAGAGAAAAAGAGGCAGAGCATGTCTCACCATCACATTTCAGAGAATTTCAGCTTGGTTCAAGCTGTCGAGGCTGTACTGCTACCTGGAGCACATAACCTTTTCCCAAACAAACAGTTTCAATTTAGGTTCAGACCCACATGCCTGGGACGTAAATCAGTAGCAGATGTACCTCCTACAGTGTCTACATGTAAGTTATGTCTCTGATATGCACTGTTGACAATAGAGTTGGTCAGTTCAGCAGAATATAACAAACATGTAACATCTAGGGGGTTGTCAGTCTGACCAAACATGGACATCATTTTACTGTATCTCCTCTTGGTGCTCTTAGGCAAAAAAGTACCTTACCTTCTTTAATTTTCATGCAATGCCTTGCTTTACTCAGCAGCAGCAGCGTGTCTTTTCCACTGCACAAGAACAAAATTATTTACATGCCCCCAAGCTGCCAGCCGCACTCACTTCTCCAGGCAAATATCTGCTTCAAGTAAACACAGTATTCACTAAATTATTGCTACTTGCTACTGTTTCTGCTATGGCAACATCCTAGGATGAAGTTCTCCGAGGAAACCTCCTTCATATAGCACACGGTCTGAGCTCCCAACTAAGGGAGGCACAGGCCCAGTCAAAAAAGGCAGCTTTTAGACATGAGTCTGCTGTCAGTTTGGTAGATGCAGAGGGTTTGGAACGTGCTCAGTGAACTGCTTCATTTGTTGAACTGCTCTATTGGAGCATCACTACCTGCTTAAGCCACAGTAATGTGCTTACAGTTCTTGAGAACCATTCTTTCATTACAACTTTCATATTAATTAGGTATAGCAATAGCTTCCTTATTTACATTCTGCACACCACAGTTAAATCAGCGAGCAGGTAATCTCTGAAACGATGATGCAGATAAGCACCCCAGGCATGGTGACTGCAGCACCACACTAGCAGGGCCAGGTGGGCGCAGCACATGCCGGCACAGCGAGGATGGCTGCACCCGCACGGCACCACAGCTCTGCACATGCTCCGTGTGCCAGCACAATCCCATTCACGCTCTGAGGCTTGTTTGTCTACAGGCAGCACTCTGCTGCTGAGGCTGGGCGAACTGCAGCATCTCCCGGTGATGCCTGCAGGCAAATTCACTTGCTGAAGGTGTTCTGTAAAAGCTAAGCTTCCAGGGATGTCATTTTAAGAGGGTCCACAGCAAACAGAAAATACTATTTCCATCAGGCTGGTGATAATGTCCTTGCCTTAACAACAACCTGCAGCCAAAAAGGAAGTTTAATTCTCTGACCAGAAGGTTGGCAACAGCTACCATTGTTTACTGTAATATATGGGATTCCTCCTTGAAAACCCCGGAGATGGTGTTTACCTGGCCCAGTTGTAAATATTGAGATAGACCAAAATGGATTTCAGTTCCTCATCTGTATTTGACCAGCACAAAGGTAAGTCACTGCTCCTGATTTCTAAACCTCTGGTGCTCCCTTGCCTCCCATGCAGATGGACTCAGACTCCCTGACAGAATGAATGGCAAGATTTTTTGGAAAAGATCAGGTCTCGTGGAGATTGATTTTGCTTACACAGGAGGTAATTTCTTCTGTCAATCTCAGAGATTTTTCAGCTTATTGCTATAGTTATCTATAAAAATAAAATACTTCAGCAGATAAGCTACAGCATTTGGTTGCTCTTACAGTCAACATCAATAAACAAATGCATATATTTATTGCTTATGTGGTATATTTGTGCTTTTGTGAACATGCATATTTATAAAGCCACTGAAACGTTAGCAAACAAAGTAATTTAAAATGGAGAAAAAGTATAAGAAAAGCTTATTTTCTTAAATCTGCTGGTTTGTGTACACTGAAAGGACTAGGACTACGGTGATGAGTGACTGACTTTGCTTCAGCAAATGTTAGCCGTGTAGGTAAGTACTGCCATAATTATGAATTTAAGATGTCCTTAAACACCACAAAGTGAAGATTTCCTACATGACAAGGTTGCTATGGAAATACTACTGCCTCTTTGCTGTCTCTTTTTAAGTTAAATGAATGAATGTCATGTATTTATTTGCCTAGACAAGCTTTTCCTTCGTGCTGTTTAATCCACTGTCAAGAATATAGCAGTAGTTCCTCTTACGTTCTCAAAGCAGAAAGCAGTCACTGCTTATCTCTGTTGCAATAAATTTCTCTTGAGATCAGCTTGCAAAATGATTTGTTTGCAGCAGCCACTGTTTCCAGCATACTCTCACAAAGTGCCCCAGCCAAAGTGGCCGTGCTGGCCCCACACCAAGGGACTGTGCACCACAGAAAAAGGGACAGGTTCTCCTGGGTCGTGTTCAAATGACATCCGAAACATTTCCTCCAAAAGTACAGAGGTGTGGGACTGACCGAGCTTCAGCAGCTCCAATAGGCATTCTGGAGCTCCCCTGCAGCGCTGCAGAGCTGTGCGCTGCTTAGAGCACGGGGAGCGCACGGGGACACTGTGTGCTCGAGGTGCTGCGGGGCTGGCTGGTGGACGGGGAGCTGGTGGATGTGGTGCCAGCAGGCAGGATGGAGTGTGAGCAGGGCTGGTGAAGGAGCAGACACGCCTGAGGAGCGGACGGCAAGTGCAGGAGACCTAAACCACCTTATCTGGATAAAACTGAAAGAGTGGGGAGGCAATAGCTGCCAGGACCTTTTTGACTCCTTCTTTCCTGCTATCCTATCGCTGGGACATTTTCCACTCTGATCCCATCTCTGTGCCTGTACAGCACAGCATTTCCCAACCCCAACTCCCGCTGCGCGTGCAGCATCTTCCCAGCAAACGGCGCCCTCCGGGCGAAAGCTCCGTCTGTGCCCCACAGCCACGGAACTGCCGGCTCACGGACCTGCCCCGCTGCCTCCTCCTGCCTGCTGCCTGGAACGCCGGGCGAGAAGGAGCAGCGCGCCGTTGAAGGGCATTGAACCCACCCACAAAGACAGCTCTGTTTAAAGCGTGCAGGGGCATGGTGGAACCAGCTAAATGGCACTGCGTGCCTTGACAGATTACCAATTTAATTTAAGGGAGAGCTTTTTGCAAGGAGAAGTAGCATGTTATTCATTGGAGCGATTTCTAAGAATGACAGAATGCAGAGCAGGTATTAAACACAGTGATCAACATCCATCAGTCTGATAAATCTTCCCCTACAATCCCATCTCAATCCCAGTCACCAGAAAATTCCTCCAACAGTAGGTGAAGAAAGAAAATCACAGTCTCTGCAACAGTCCCTTTGATATCACTCTTTTCTAGCTTATATTATTTATGAACAGCAATAGTAGTAGCAGTGTGAGACTTCCAGAAGCCAAGCCTTCCCTCTCCCCTCAATACTGCTCAGTGCCATTCAGGTGTGTGCTCTGTCTGGCTTGAGATGTTTAACAATTAAACAAAGGAATCAGACAATGGTCTGGGTTGCCGCATTCATAGCCAGCTACGCACAGGCGTTATTACTTTGTTGAACAATTATTAAATCTTTAATATTATAGAGCGAGTTATAGTTTCCAACATTTGCACTCCTCCACCCATGTGCCAAGCCCAGAAGGGGCCCACCTTTGCCAGGGTGGCTGTATTATTTGAGACATCAGAGAATGGGGATAAGAGGATGCTCAGTGCATGCAGACCTTTGTAATGGTAAATTGCAGCAAAGTAAGATTGCAGTGTCACACTTCAGTCACTGTCAGGGATTAGCTGTGTTTTGGTGAAAGCAAGCAGCATCTTCTTGCTGAAATCACAGAACTGTCTGCATCTGCTGATAAGCAGTGGGAAACCATATATGGCACTTGGCTAGGGGGTGTGGGGCAGCAATACAGTGTTTGCTTATTGAAAGAGGGCAGACATTTTTATGTATAAATGTTTCTTCTTCCTGGTGAACACAAACTTTTCTGTCATCCAGCTTTCAGCTCTAATAGCCCATGAATTTTACCAGGGTCTAAGTCTATCATTGTCAAGACTATGTACAGTCAGCTAACCCACACTGAAATTATTTGGACCTTACAAATCCAGTGCAGTAGAAAGCAGGCACTTACATAGACCTGACTGCTACTTCATAAAATAACAGTTCAGCCAACATCACAAATTGAGTAAAGCATAATTTCTTCACATGAAAGTCAGAGGAGTGTTAATTGCATAAAGAGTATACTTTCACTGCTGTGAATCCTGTGATCTTTATGTATGTTTCTTTATGTACCTCCTTTCAGACCAAAAGACTTGTATTGCACTTGGGACAAACGACACGCTTTCAAAATACTGCAGCTTATTTCAAGTAGGCTGGCTTTTAGCTGCGATTCTTTCTGCAAATTTTAGCTACAAAAGAAAGCTTCGCAGCACAGGCTCTAAGATGGACTTCCTGCCTTCCTGAAGATTGCTTTCACCAAGATGACTCTAGAGATCATCATTTCCCCTAGTCCTGTCCCCACGCACTACTGAAAACAGACCAGCTTCACCACTATGGCTCCCACACCTCAGGTATTTATAAACCTGGATCAAGTCCCCTCTCAGCCTTCTTTTCTCAAGGCTAAACAGACTCAGTTCCCTAAGTCTCTCCTCACAGGGAAGATGCTCCAAGCCCTTCGCCATCTTTGTGGCCCTCCGCTGGACTCTTTCCAAGAGATCCCTGTCTTTTTTGTACTGGGGAGCCCAGAACTGGACACAGTATTCCAGATGAGGCCTCACCAGGGCAGAGTAGAGGGGGAGGATCACCTCCCTCGACCTGCTGGCCACGCTCTTTTTAATGCACCCCAGTATGCCATTGGCCTTTCTGGCTACAAGGGCACACTGCTGGCTCATGGCCAACCTGTCGTCCACCAGGACGCCCAGGTCCCTCTCAGCAGAGCTCCTCTCCAGCAGGTCTTCCCCCAGCCTGTATTGGTGTATGCAATTATTTCTACCTAGGTGCAAGACTCTACACTTGCTTTTGTTAAACCTCATCCAGTTTCTTACTGCCCAGCTCTCCAGCCTGTCCAGGTCTCGCTGAATGGCAGCACAGCCTTCAGGTGTGTCAGCCAATTCTCCTAACTTTGTGTCATCAGCAAACTTGCTGAGGGTGGTCACTATCCCCTCATCAAGGTCGTTGATGAAGATGTTGAACAAGACCGGACCCAGTACAGACCCCTGGGGGACACCACTAGTCACAGGCCTCCAGACAGACACCGCACCAACAACAACAACCCTCTGCACTCTGCCAGTCAGCCAATTATTGATCCACTTCACCGTACACTCACCTATCCCATACTTCCTCAGCTTTGTTATAAGGATGTCATGGGGGACAGTATCAAAAGCCTTACTGAAATCAAGGTAGACTACATCTACCGCTCTCCCCCCATCCACCCAGCTAGTGACATCTTCATAAAAGGCCACCAGGTTGGTCGAGCACAACCTCCCCTTGATGAACCCATGCTGAGTACTCCTGATAACCTCCTTTACTCCCAGTTGTCTGGAGATGGCATCCAGCACAATCTGTTCCATCACCTTCCCTGGGACAGAGGTGAGGCTGGCTGGCCTATAATTACCCGAGTCATCCTTCTTGCCCTTTTTGAAGACTGGCCATCCTCCAGGATGTTTATATATATATATATACATGTTATTAATTTACTCTAACAAGATAAATTAGGACTTGTGTCATTGATTTTCATTGCATCATTGACTGCTGAGTGCCTAGGAAAGACTCAACGACAGGCAGAAACATCATTTCTCCATAAATTAACCAAGTGCAGGATGTGTTTCGTTTTCTGTGCCTCTGAAACTGATTTCAAGCTGTCAGGCTTTCCCCAGACCTCTCCCTTTGTCTGCCTCGCTGCCAGGTTAGGGATTTCCCTGCCTTCTCTGAAAACCTACCTCACAACAGCTATCTTCATGTTTGTGAGTAATATATTTGGATAGATGCTTAAATACATATTAACACATGGCCAACACTCATGTCTGAAAATAGAAACACTTATTATTATTATTATTTTTAATACCAGTTTACAATCTTGCAAAATACCAATGTCATTTTCATGCATATGTACATACATATATATTCTGTCATAGAACTGTGCCCTTCTGCCATTTCATTCCTCTCTCATGCAGGTTGCTGTATTTTATGTAAGTGTGGGGGACTGACAAAATGCCACATAGGCACAGATTCACTGAGGGCATTGGGGGACTGCTTGTGTCTTTGCATCCCTCCTCATTTTTAAAAGGATATGTCTCCTTTTGGCACAGCCTGTGCTATTTCAAGCAGCTCTCCTTTTTGTTTTATGTTTGTCCTGAAATCTCAGAAGCCAAGGAGTAAGATGGTTTTATAGCACTCTGTCTATGAGATATCATTCAGAATATGGGATTTGGGGCTTTTTAAATTAGCCATAGCTGTCCAGAAGTAGTAGAAAATGTGCAGAACTGTGCCCTTCCAACCCACTGATGACAGTCTCGTTGATGATTATTGATAGTTTCTATGAAAAATGCATTTGAAGGCAGTGAGCCCTTTCTTTAGCCAGCCCTTGACTGGTTCTGTGGCAGAACTGTGGATCTCATTGGAAACAGCACTCAGAGGGATGAGCTCAGGGCTGACTGAGGTCCAGGGACAGGCTGAGAAATGCCTCCCAGCCTGACAGTGCCAGCCTGTGAAATCAGAGTCCAACATCAGTATTTGGAAACAGAGGAAAATGTTTCAAACCAAAAGTGAAATGGAACATTTTTGTGTTTGAAATTCATAGCCAGTTACTATAATAACTAGAATATGTGACCAGGTTAGTGTAAAACAATGGGGATGGGGATGAATTCTAACAGAGTTTTATATTATTTCGTTTCCCTCTATCCATGCAAGTAAAGTTTCAGAGCAAAGAGAAATGTACTCTGCACTGTACAAGAAATACACCTTAGTCCTGAGTTCCAAGAGGAGTTAATTTCCTTTGCATAGGCATTATTAACAGAAGCCAGAGCTGCTGGAAGTGCACCGCCACACAGAGAGCATTCCCCAGACACCTCAGGGAGAGGGAGAAATCCTCCATCTTCTGAGCGGTGCAAGGACAGCACAGGAGCTGAGAACACCTGTATTTCAATACCAGACTCTCCCATGGAAGTGCAGTCAAGCACACGATGAGCCAGTTCAGTTCTTACTGCACCTTTTCTCCAGTTGTGTTACGTTCATGTTCTTTTGATTTCTTATGAGAAGTGAAAACTTTAAAGAAGTTTTGCTATGCCATTTCAACATTTGCATACAACAGTTTTAGGGAGAAGCAAATGATGAAAAGGTTTCAGATGACTAACAAAAGCCGCAATGCTCTCTGGATACAGTTTGTTCCATCTCAAGTTATACAGTCATTCCATTCCAGTGAAATGTGTTACTATTTTCACTGTTAATCATTTGTACTTGCTCTCGGCTTACTCAAGGGCACACTCCTCCCTGTAGGTGATGCTGCAGAAGAGACTGACTTGACTGTGGTTTACCAAGCAGCAGCTAATGGTGATGTGAACACACTGACTGCAGTCATTCGAGAAGATCCCTCCATCCTGGAGTGCTGCGACAGTGAGGGTAAATTAGGCTGAGTTTTTTCTCGGGGGAATCCCTGCCTTTTGGATTGCCATCAAATTTTCCATTTTAAGTCCTGATTTTTGTGCTCGGAAAATTATATTTAGTATCAGGACATGAGAAACTTGTGTTACTCTTTGGAACATCCCGTAGAAATGTATAATCCAGATACTCTTTTATCCTGTGTTTGCATGATTGGATATAAATGAGCTGTTTCTATATAATCAGAACATTAACAAGAAGCTATTTTATCTCCTTTTAGAAGACGCTGAGAAATTTGTGTCATTGCAGTTTTTATCAAAGCCAAATTTTACACATTCCACACATCCTTAGAGCAGAGGGTTCCAGTAATTTGCACGTTAATAGCATGTGCACAGACACACACCAAAAAATGAAATATTTTGCCTTGTGGCTCTTTGCCCATGGGCAAACCATAAAATGTGTGATGATCTGAATAACCAGTTTTATCTGAGACTGCACTCCTTTCCTTTTTGCTTGGTTTACTCTGCAGTGTTCCTACAGAGCACTCTCCTGGGGTTGATTTTAATATGCATTTCCCATGTGATTTAAAGCTATGGATCTATGGAAGCTTCTCTCAAGGAAGTCTTTGTTTATTCAAAAAAAAAAATTAAAAAAAAAAATTGCAATTTCCTTCAAAGGGTTGAGATGAACCTTGTATATTCTAATCCCTGACAATATGAAGGGCAATGAGTGGAGGAAGACTGATCAGGAAAGGGGAGCACTTCAGCTCTAGAATAATCTTGTTTCTGGTTTGTACATACAAATGCAACTAAGATCAGTCTTGCAAGACAAAACATATGTCTGTGTCCTGCAGATACAGCATAACCTTATCTTGAGTAGTGTATATTTGCTCAGCAGTCTCATTGAATTAAGAAAGGATAATTATTCTTCACTTTTGCCTGGTTGCATATTACGTTTTCTAACATCCAGGTTTACTCCCAGCTTAGTAATTTTAAATTGTTCTGTCAGATTCTGCAGGAAAGTCTTTGCTGTTATTCAGCAGTAAAAAGAATGGAAGGAAGGGAAAGCAATTAAGTAATATCATAATACTGAGCATCAAGAAAATCTGCATATTAAGTCTGAAGGTGGATTTCAGTCTTTTTCCTGCACAGAAGTGGTTTGCTGAATATAAAATAAGTTCTTACCAAGAGAAAATTATCCTAGGACAAATCCAGTCATTAAAATAATTTGTTTAAAAAAAAAAAAAAAAAACCATCACAAACACACACGACTTTGCATGAGACAGGATTAGATTTTCTGAACACAGGAACGCAGAATGCAGATGGGTCTGAGAAAATTAGCCAAGCATGACCTGGTGACTATTCACTTTAAAGAATATCAGCTTTCAGTGTCCAACGCCAATAGTGCATACAGGAATCCTGACAGGAGAAAATGAATATTCTCTCCAGATGCAGAGTTAATGAGGCAGTGTTTTTGCTATGCTCTTTTTTGTAATCAGTGGTGATCTTCCGAGTTACCACCTGCCTGCAGAAAGCTGAGTACAGCTGTTGGACACCCGTGAGAGAAAGGGCTTGTTAGTTTGCCAGTGCTAACCTCAGCAAATAATGAAATGTCTCTGTCTTATGGCTTTGACTAAACAAAAATCATAAAAGAACAGCCAACCCCTGCAACTCTGTGGTTCTGTGATGTGACTTTCTTCCCCAGGTTGCACACCCCTGATGCACGCTGTGTCAGGGCGCCAGGTCGACACAGTGAAGATTTTACTGAAGATGGGAGCCAATATTAACACACAAGATGCATGTGGACGTACCAGTTTATCTCTGGCAACTTATCTGGTACCAGGACTGGGGGGTGGAGGAGGAAATGGGTAGAGCAAATAAGATTCCTATTTGTATTATTGAAAGAAATGAAAAAAAAAAAGACAAAATATTTTAATGGGAAATATTGGTGATGTGTGGACAATTGTACTGGATGATCTTAGAGGTATTTTCCAACATTGGTGATTCTATTGGTGATTTGGTTCTAAATAGCAGTGAAAATGTAAACTTTACTATAATGCAAAGCTGGGAGCACTGCGGGATTCTCATAAAAGGATCAGAACTCCTTTCAGAGTGTCCTTCATCTTTTGGGTTGCAGAATCAGGGTGTGGTGTGGGAACCTCACTACGTCCAGGGTCCTCTGCATGGTTTCAGAAAAAACAGTGGTTTCCTGTGCAGTGGAAAAGGGCTCAAAGTTCCCTCCTGTTTTTAATAGGCTGATTAACTTCTCCCCTCTCCCTCCAAGTATCAGATTTTTACAGTTCAGCAGGGAACACACTTCAGTCTCAAGTCTGGGTGGTCAGCTGGCATGTTTACCTGCACACCTGGGCGCTGCTTTTCTCTTCACTAAAGAGCTGGACCTGCAATGGCCAGAATCAAGGTGCTGCAGGTGTCAGTGCAAATCTTAAGTGATCCAATGCCCCCAGTTAGCACACTTGCAAGCAACTGTAGAGGGAGACATCCCAGGAAGAAGTTGGGGAGAAGAGCTGTCGTGCTCTGGTGCTCTCCACCTGAAGCACACAATTATTGTCCTCTTCTTCTTGGTCTTCTGCTCCACTCTGGAAGGAATTCAGGATCCGTGGAGAGGGTCGAAACCAGGTTAGTTGGTCAGAGGGGCCAATCATAGGCTGGATAAATGCTAGTACTTTTGAGCAGATGATATAGTGGCATCTTAATTAAATCACATCCCCTTCATCTAGTTTCTTCCTGCAAATTCAGTATGAAAACAATGCTTCTCCACAGCTATTAGACATTCAGCCAGAAAATATGTGTAGAAAGTAGCAAAACAGACCATTTCATTCAGTGCACGGAGCATGTCCCACTTACTTCAGCACAAACATTTCCTCTGCCAAATACTTAAAAAAAAAAAAAAAAAAAAATCCTGTAATTAGTATCATGCTCCTTTTTTACTCCCTCTTTTCCCACAGGGGAAAAATATTCTTTGGGAAGAAAAAGAAATGACTGGAAAGGATTTAAGCCACCCAGGCTTCAAAGTTTCCATTTCTGTTTCTGTGATGGATGTAATCAGAGGTCTTGAGAGCATTTGGCTGTGATGTCTGTCCAGAGAACTGAATTCAACAGAGCTCTGTGTTCACAATCCCATGCAGAATTTGGTAGTGTCAGACTTCCACCAGGAACCACAACAGAGATGTTCTGATTCCATCATTCTTTTTCTCTATAAATGCTGGTAATGCTGATCCTACATAGTTCATACAGGAGGGAATGGTCTTTATTGATTGCTTGCAGAGGTTTGAAGAAAATACTTAAACACACACTCATTTTCCCTGGGACTGAACGTATGCTGAAAGATCTATGCAATCACAACCAGACTGTTTATTTGTTGTTTAGCTGGGGTGATCAATACAAGGTTTTAGTCCAAGAACTGATTTATCCCATCTGTTTTGGTGCTGTTTTCAGTCAAACACTGTCCCTTATTCAAACTTCTGCAATAATGCTTATAAGACTACACTCTAAGGCTTTTTAGTATTGACTTGGCATACCAGCTAAAATATCATAAAGGAAATCTGATTAAAAGTGTTCATGCTCTTGGTTTAACCTGCAATACTTAAATTCACTCACAGGAATATGTGTAGCATTTGTCAGGGTTACAGAAACTAGCAGGTTTTTAATGACTGCTTACACATTCAGTGTTTGCCACAGATGCAGAAAAAAAAAAAAATAAGAATTTGGTGTAAATAGAACTTCATTTTAATGGATGAATTAGTTTGAGACACACTCCAGAGGGAAACCATTCCCAGTGCTGAGACCCATGTTGTGGAAACCAAAGACCATTTCCTCAGCTGGCTGAAACAGCTAGTGACATGCCAAGGCCAGAACCACCAAGCAAAGATCTGGCCTGATGTAATTTACTTTCCTCTTTGACATACTGTAATTTCTTTTTTAGGGCTGGTTGGATGGCTGTGTCAGCCTGCTCAGAAATGGTGCTAAGCAAAATATACCTGATAAAAACGGGAGGCTGCCACTACATGCTGCTACTGCAGAGCCCGATGTGAGGTATGTCTGAGGATCCCGCAGCTTTTAATGATTGAATCTCAACAGGTAGTCCTCAATTCAGCTACACAGGCCAAAGGAGAGATCAAGACACAAGGTTAGCCTTGACAGTCGCACTTGTGACTTGCTCTTCTGTTTAACGGTTATCATAAAGAGGAGAGGGTAGAAAGAAGGAAAAACACTGCACACTTCCATAACAGATATGACCAAGCAAGGTGAGGAGACAAATACAAAGTCACAAAAGCAAGAAAAAGATATATGTATATAATAGAAGCTGAAACTCTAGATTTCCCTCAGCCCTTCTCCACCTCCCAGGATAAATTTTACAAGAAGCTTCAATTCTGGATATCTTCTCCAAGCAGTACAGCATATGTGTGAAAAGTTTTCACCATGACAGTCTCTCTGACAGCCCCTACAGTAGAGGGGAAGCTGAGGTTTGGTGGTCTGTCTTGATTTTAAACTGGAAGAAAGCATATTTAGAGTAGATATTAGGAAGAAATTCTTTATTGTGAGGGTTGTGAATGCCCCCTCCCCGGACACAGTCAAGGCTAGTCTGGATGGGGCTTTGAGCAGCCTGATCTAGTGGAAAGTGTCCCTGCCTATAGCAGGGGATTGGATCTAGATGATCTTATAGGTCCCTTACAACCAAATCCATTCTATGATTCTATGATTTTTAACTACTATTACTGATGATGGTGTAAAAACTAAAGGATGCATAGATCAGAAGTTGTAAGAAAGAATCTCTGTCTCATTCTTATCTGTGATGACGGGAAGTGCTTTTTGAGTCTTGATTTGTACATTTGAATAAATTCATTCAAAAATCTTTCCTAAGTAAGCCATGCCTGGGGAGAATGGAGGCAGGTAAAACATTCAGCAGATATAAAATATTCACGTGACTTAATCATAGAGGCTATGGTTTTATTGTTGTAACTATATCAGACCAGAGCTCTCTGCACTTCTGCTGATATTACTTCACAATCCTTTTGACAGCTTTATTCACTTTCCACATTCATCACTTCTTTTTGTGCATTACTTTGAGGAAATAGTTTGAAGCTTCTGCAATAGTATGAGTGCATTATCATATCTCCACTGAAAGAAAACAGCATTTCTACAATTCTGCCATGCTGCTAATCGAAAGGGTGCAACTGTAGTTTAGCAGCAGCACACAGAACTCCCTCAACATTTTTCATATTCTTCATGGACACAGAAAGACCTTTTCTCTAAATAGGAATTTGTCATCAGTTCAGTTCTTTTGCTTATGCCCCACAGATGAGCCTGGAGAACTGGGGGAGAAGCTTTTCCATCATGGCCATTGCCATTCTCCTGAATGCTGTGTCCTTACCAAGAGGGTATTTGTAGTGTTGTGTTAGGAAATGCTTTTTCAGCTAAATTTTAAAATCTGGCAATGCTCTGCTAATCCCTGTGTGTTTCCAGTTCATGAACCACACAGAATGCCAGAGACTGTGATCAGCTCATTCAGACTAGATGGCTAGTTTGGACTAGATGATCTTGTAGGTACTTTCCAACCTTGTTATTTTATGATTCTACATCTTAATGTGATAATGGATTCACTTGCATTAGTGCATGTTTCACAAGGTCTAAGAGAAAAGGTGGAAATTGAATCCATGAACTTTCTGATCTCTAGCTTTAAGAACAGATAACAGAGAAATCTCAGTTAGGATGGCTGAATATCTACACATCGACTGCTAATGCTGCTGTTGCTATGGAGAATATAAGGGAGCCAAGATTTGTTGATAGATCCTTTACACTCAAAAAGTGATACGTCCTTCTCCACACTGGTTTCCCTGAAGATTTCTGGCATTAAGCTACAGAACTGTGTAGCTTATAGATCATAAAACTATGATAAAGGGGTTTTAAAAGCATATTATGGTAATCTCACGTTATCTCTTCAAAGTAGCCCTTATTTACTTCAACTTGTTTTCAAATATCAAATGTATTAGATTCTGCTTGGAGTTTATTGAGCCAATTGACCATAAAATGTCTGTTTTACCACTTTGTTTTTTTCAAACTAATCACAACAATTATAAAAATTCCTCCTCTTCTGTTACTGTACTTTGACTCCACAATATCATTCATTCATTGTGTGATTAAGAAAAGCAGGAGTAACACTCATTTACTACAAGTGAATGCATTCATATGGAAAAGGCCTTGATGTCCAGATAAAGTGCTGGGATCTACACAGCCTTCACCATTTAGAGATATGCCAGCTAGAAAAAAAATAAATTTGGACTTCCTGCAGCTGAAAATATCATTGACAAACAGTTAAGATTTTTCCCCAGCAGAAGAGACAAATCATCCCTAAGCAGCAGTAAATTATTTCGAATAATGTCTAGTTGTTTATTTCTGAGAAAAGAGAAAATAATTTCTCATGCAACACTATCAACTTGGTCTGATGAACACGGTTCAACCTGAAAAATGTACCGGAAGATGTTGAATTTTGCCCTGCTGAAATTAACAAAAGATTTTTGTTTAGGTCTGAGAATCAATGCACAATTGCACACATTCATCTGTTCATTTATCAGAATTCCCACCTCATGGTGGTACTTAATTTTCTTCTAATCTTCCTGCAAAACAAAACAAAACAAAAAACTAAAAACTAATAATAAAAAGTCCTTTAAAGTCTGTTTTGAAGGTTTATTATAAATTTGCACCTTCAGATGAGCCACAGTTTTTCATTATGACCTTATTTAGAGATTCACTATAAAAGTACCTTTCCTTTTGCTAGAACCATAAGAACAGTACAACTACCACAGCATCCACGTGATTTGGCTTTGTTACAGGCTATGCCATTCCATGGTCTTCTCATCTACTCAACCTAAGCAATTTTTATGAAACATAACCACCTTCTCTAAAGCTATAGTGATTTCAGAACATCTTCATAGGAAGCCATAAGGAAAACCAAAGCCTTTACGGTGGTAAAAATATCATTGCACTTGAGTAATATTTCGGTGACTATTTTATTGTAACTGTTCCCTCCACCAGAGGGGAGTGTTTGTAGTCTGATCTTCCATAACAAAAGCAAATCAGTGCACTGCTCTATTTTACATCATGACAATGGCTCTATCCCAGCAAAAATATTGTTAAGCCTTGGCAAATGCAATTGGTTTGTGCATGTGCAATTGTAACAGTATGTATGTATGTATTCAAACACACATGCAAGCATATACACAATATAGCATTACTCTTGAGTAGTTATGGAGAGTTACGGAGAGTTACGAGTACTACAGATCCTTTTTGTAAACATTAACATTTCTGTTTGTTTAAAAATCTATTAAATAGAATGAGGATGAATTTCTATCAAAAAATTACACACATTTAGTGTTACATACGCTATTTCACCCTGACAATCAACATAAGAATATTTCCTAGGGGATCTGCTTTTGATCCCCAGCACAAAACTTCTGTTGTTACAGTAAGCTATATAAAGTCTTAACTGCTTTTCTAGACCAGACCTAGGACTCTGACCTGTGCCTGTCACTAAGACTGTTTTGTCTTGAAATTGAACATCTTCTTTCCCAAACGATGTCAAAATCTCAGGTTTAGTCAGTAGTATTGTGCACTTATTATGTATTATTATGTCATTGCTTCCACAGGCTTCTGAACGTGCTTCTGCAGCAGTCAAATCTTAGTGAAATTAATCATCAGGACAATGAGGTGAGTGACCTTGTGCCCCAGGCCCTGGGATCGTGCAGTTCATGCTGTTCAGAAAGAGTCCACTGAACTTTATGATGAGAGTATGCATAAGCCAAATATTTCTATAATGCATTTGCTGAACTCTGCAGAGCCCTATCTCATTTTTCCCACCACGCATGAAGCATCTTTAGACTAATAAAATTTCTCCATGCACTGCCAGTTATTTTAACCAGTCTTTTCTCTCACTTGCCAAGACATAAACTGCTTTTAATTCTCCTTAAGTTAGACAGTGGGCTCAATTTCCATCTTTTCCAAATGTCCCATCACCAAGAACTAACTTTTCTCAAGAAAAATATCAGAATCCTGGTATAGCACAGGAGAATTACAGAAAGACAAAAATTTGTCTGATCTTCAAATAACTGCACCCTGCATGAGTGCATACAGTATGCACAGGAGAGTGTCAACTCCCCGGGTGTATTGTCTAGATAAAGAGGCCAAGGCACAAGAGAGAGCCTGCATGTCTTTCCATGTTTTTCTCTTCACACCAACAAATACTCAAAGACGCTTCTCATTTTCATAGTGCCAGACCCACCACTGGGCTGCTGATTTTCCCTCTTCACATGAGCCTTCCACGTCCACAGGATGGTTTGCAGACCCTGCTTACAACAGCCCAAACCAGACATCTGGTTTGTCTTGGCATAGAGTTAAATTGCTAATGAATTGCATGGAATCATGGATGACTATTTCAATCCATAGTGATTGCTGCAGTGCATCACTGAATGCAATTTACAGTTTTTAGTCCAGCTCGCAGTCACCTGGCACAGGAAAGGCATCTGTTCAACTGTCAGTATTAAGCCCTGAATATTCATGGTTTCTGAAAAGTGTGGATCCTCGCAGATAATTTCAGATAACAGAGCTGTTCTCTTGACACAAGTAAAGTACTCCAGATTTCCCATCTGCTACTTTAGAAAATCACACTGATCAATGCATGAACATGGATCGGTAAAAAATACATCTGAAAGTTTCATTTGGTTTCCACAACCACAGCTTTCTGTAGATTTACTTATGAAAGACCACAGTGGGAAGAAACATTCCCTGAAAAAGCCCAGAATCTGAGCAAAACTGGTATCACACTGTACTTCCCAGAGGCAAACATAGCTGCCGACTGCTTCAGGTCCCCATTTGCTGGATTCCATTTGTTTGTGATTGTGAAACTGTTGATCAATCATCCACATCCATTTCTTTCTCTTTTTTTTTCTCCTTTTATGTATCTCATTGATCTATATTTTTTTATAAATGCACAATTTGGGAACTTTATTATTTTAATATTACATATTTCTAGATCTTCACAGCCCCGTGGCTTTGAACATTTTGTTACCACCTCTATGCTCCCTCTCAAAAACACAGATGACACTGAAGGGTGCACAAAGCAGATGGTATGAGCTGGCTGGCCCTTGCCCGCTGCAGCAGGCCCACACATGGGTGTGCCACTACCACCAGCTCAGTCCTCTGTGCCCTCATGGGCACTCTGAAAGGACACGTGGATCACACAAATTACTAGAAAACAAGAGAACAAAACAGGAAGCAGCACTGTGCTCTTTCTCAATCCTTGGTATACCCACACCTTTAATGCTTGCTGCAACTGTCACCTGAAAAAGGATGTACAACAAAAGGAACAGAAAAGGACTGCAAAGATTATTATAGAATGGCTTCCTTTCATGGGTAGGTCAATAACTAGAACAAACAAACAATGAAAGGACATTCAGCTATGTCAGAGGGACAATGTAAGTCCACAGCATCATAAATGTTATAAAGAAGCAAAGTGCAAGATTATTCACTGTATTTTATATCTAAAATGATGGGACATCCAAAGAAATCATCTAAGAGCAGTTTTACAGGAAATGAAAGAAAATGCTTAGGTTATCCTGTGGAGCTCTGGGTTTTAGGAAGTCTTTAGTGCAATTACCAGATATTATATTGCTGTGCATCACTAAGCCTTATTTCTTAATGCTTCTCTCCAAGTATTTCCTACTGACCCTGAAGTAGGGAAAGCTTTGATCTCTACCCACAATACTTATACTCTCATGTTATACTTGGCCCAGCTGATAGCAACAGTAAGAACAGAAATCTGATTTATCAAGAATCTTGCCTTTTGCCCAGACTGACATACTGAGAGTAGATGACAAAAACCTGGCCTGATACACTGCAGCTTCCCCTCTTTTGATGAGTGTTCTGACTGTCGAGAGCTGGGTGCAAGGATCCATTCCCAGCTGGAGATTACTTCACTGAATTCTCACTTAACAGCACCCACAGGGTTTGTGAGCCTGTCAGTGATACTAGGTCCCCAGTACCAAAACACATATCTACTGACGTCAATGGTAGAACTCTCATTAATTTCAGTGAGACAGAATCAAATCCTCGTTTCTGGTTTTACTAAATAAAAACCCCCATGATTAAGACTTACAAAATCTAACTAAAAACAAAACTGCTCTTGTTCAATTGTTTTATTTTGTCATCACCCACATTTAACCCATCTGGGGACTTGAAAACAATGATGATATATCTGATAGTTCAGAGAAATTAAAGTTAAGGGGTTCAAGCTTTCATTTAGAAAATCACTGCTAACCACTTCTTGTACTAATGCACTGATAAGCTGTCTTCATGAATGCTTTATAGCTTGTGTTCAATCCAAACTGTTAATAAGATTTATGAGGTTCTACTGGAGTTTCAATTTCTTTTCCACTTTACATTTCTGTGTGGTTTTTTTTTTACCATTTTGGATCTCAAGCAAGAACCTTGACATACATCTGCAATTGTAAAAGATGATAGTAAATACATCTGCTCTAAGTAAAACGTTGCCACATCTGAACAATACTACAATTTTTTTAAGAAACATGTTGAATTAGAAACATCTCAGTATTGTGGACTTAGAGTAAGCTATACATGTATACAGCAATGTTGAAGGTTAAATTAACATATCATGAATCCTCTGAATAGAGACTGACAGAACACTGCTAAGACGGAATGAAAATGCAGGTCTGCTTTCTCCCCAAATGAGAAGGAATGGCCTCAAGTTGCAACAGGGGAGGTTCAGGTTGGATTTTAGGAAGAATTTATTCTCTGATAGAGTGGTAATGCATTGGAGCAGACTGCCCAGGGAAGAGGTGGAATCACCATCCTCGGAAGTGTTCAAGAAACACGTAGATGTGGCACCAAGGGATGGGATTATTGGTGTGGTGATAGTGGGCTGGCAGTTGGAATGATATTAGAGGTCTTTCCAACCTCGGTGATTCTGTGATTCTATGATTCTCTGAATCTAAACTGTAAACATTAGGTGTTTACATTGTGAGCCTTTTTGTTGACATCACTGGGGCAGTTCTTTAGCTTGCTGATTAGAGTCAGCTTATAACACTTATTTTGAATTAATGGTAAGGTCTGAGTTAAACACCACACGGTATTATGACAAAGCACATGTCTGAAACAGGCCTTTCTCATAGGACCCAAGCTTAGCAGTGAGGGACCACCTCCCTGGCCATCATTGTTGTGACCACATAGCATTTAAGACAGTTACAATCAGGTATGAAAGAAGCCTTCATATTTGTACTGATGTCCGCAACAACACTAAAAAGATGATTACTAGGTTCCCCATGCACTAGTTAGGAAGCTGTAACTAATCATTTCAATTCAAGGCAAAGAGGAAAGAGTCATCCCAAATGGTTTCAGAGCAGCCTAACTTTTCTACAGCTACAGGAGACACAAAGGGCATTACTGCATGTGACCTTTATTTGCTCTCTGGGTTTGTGGCTTTCAGGGAATGACTTCACTCCACTGGGCTGCTTTCCACAACAGGCCGCAGCATGCACAGACCCTGCTGCACAAGGGAGCAGACCTGACTCTAGTGGATAAAGACTTCAAAACCGCTCTGCACTGGGCCGTACAGGTAAGCTACAACCACAGTTTCACTGGGCTGTTGCTTCAACTGAATCAGTCACCACACTGAACTAAACAGAGGGAAATGGGTGCTAAGGTTGCTCATGAACACCCTCAGCATTTTGCTGGTGCGCACAGGACAAGGATCTAATGCCTGCTCTGGAGAGCATGCCATACTTCATGTAAGCTCAGCACTCTTGCCCTGGAATAACTGTTTATCCCACCAGGACTATCCATGTGCTTCATGCTGAACTCATGCTGACATTTTTTCACTGAATCAAAGTTGGGGAATTCAGCAACTTAAAGTCTCACAAACAACCTGTGGGAAGAAAGCAGAGAGCTGTAATTGTGGAATAATTGGCTGAATGTTTGGGCCGCAGCATTGTGGCAATTAAGAAAGTAAAAGAGCCAAACATAATTAATTCCCTTTGACCTGTGTGTGCCTATTTCCTATGGAGGGAAAAAAAATTGCTAAAAATTGCCTGGGAGGTCATTAGGGAAAAACAAACAAACAAACAAAAAACAGGTAAATGAATGCACACAATATTAAGCACTGTTATGCAAATGGTAATATGTGATGTAGTAAGTGATATAAAGTACAATGGTGTTTTAAGAAGTTGTGCATAAACCTTGCTGCTGCAAAAAATTATCCTGGATGAAAAGGGGAGAGCAGCCACATTAATGTGTTCTTACTTGCTCACTTGCCTTAGCAAGTATCAGTATTCAAAACACCTGCACAACAGATAAGCAAAAACAGAACTTAAACGAAAATTCAGTAACATTTTCCTACAGTGACTAAGTATTTGCATCCTCACCTGATCCAAGGCCACTCACCTTAAAATATATGATACCAAAAAAAAAAACTGAAGAGCGCCAAACTGCCATACGCTGTAAATGAGTGAGGACACCTAGAACAAATAATCTATTTGTTTTAACTGCAGACTCACTCTGATGGTTCACGTATAATTACACTTTATCCTTTGTAACTGATGTTATCTCAACAAAAGTTTCATTACTCCTGAACAGCCTGAACCAGTGTTACTACCTTTACTACTGTGCCTTGAATGCTCGAGGTATCTGTTCTAAAATCCAATGTGCATTTTGTCTAGGCTTGCTCCTGTGCAGGCAGCTTCCATTGTGGCCCTCTGAAACGTCATGATTTAACTCCACTGTTAACTCCTTCCTCTAACTGTCCCATAGATTGTCAAAACAACACTTAAAGTAAAGGGGTAAAATTGCAAATGCACAAAATCTGTGTTGGTTCAGTTGGAGGCAAATTACAAATCCCTTTTCTTTCTCCCCTTAAGCTGCTCTTCTAAGTCAGAGGAAAGAGGAGGAGGACTCCAGTTCTCATCTTCTTGCCAGATTCCTGCTATGAACCCTTATAAATCATTTATTCCATCCGCATTTTTCTCTGTACAACAGGTCAAGAAGGGCTGGTTCAAATACCAGAGCATGGAATAGACCCGTGAGCATTTCTTTTACACAGGCTTTTCCAAGAGAAAACACTTTCAGCCAGTGCTCTCTGTTGCCTTATTAGGTCCAGGAGAAAGATGTACTCTGGACAGCCATGGCTCTCTCTGCTATTACACCTCTGCTGCATGGGATCATCATTCTCACATATGCATTTTAGTATGCTGAATGAGCATTCAGTCCAGGATGAATGTAGGATCATGCTCTTTGAAGAGGCTGACAGAAAATGTTTAATAAACTCTCCCATAGCCGCTGGGAAGATGATATTTTTCCTTTAAGAATTGCATTTGTAGCTCCAGAGCACAAGAGCCTCACAGAGCTCAGGCAGTAACAGCTGCAGGGCCTGTTTTCAGCTGAACAGGGCCTTGTGTTTAATTTCATTTTTAAAAAATGCAGAAAAGGGGAAGGCCAGGCACAGCACAGAAACTTGTTTCAGAAGCTGCAGGGCAAAGGCAGTCAGTGCACACTGGGCTGAAACAGAGTGAACTACATAAAAACCATCATCCACTATTGGAAGCCTAGTTCCCCTGAGTGCTCTGCACAGAACAATTGCTCCACGCTCCCTGTTTCCAAGAACATAACGTTTGTGCTTGGTGTCCCACCAGGCAGACAGGCCCTGCCAAGACCTTGCCCACCTGAGGTCTGCTCTACCAACTTTCAGCTGCCAGAGCTCATGCCTTCGATGCAAATGTTGTTATATTGCTGTTGGAAACACACATCATTTTGATCTGAAGTGAGAAAGACTTGTGTCAAATTTTTCATGCATAAAATATGATTTGGTACGGATAGGGATGCAGTAGGAGTGTCTCAGGTGTTCCTCTCCTTTCATTCCAACCAGCAAATGATGGGATCCTGTAAGCATATTTAAAATCAGAACCTGTTGAGTGGTATTGAAATGAGATTTAAAGCCTATTCAAGTCCAGAATAATAATGCCATTGAAATCCTAGTAAAATATAATAAATACAATATCATTAATAGTAGCATATGACATGCTGCTATATCATAATAGTTCTATCAGCATCTCAGAAACAGTATGGGAAGACTTGGAGGCTTCCTACATTGTTGGCATGAATTTTACCAGAAGTTTCCTGGTCTCTTTCTTAAAATGCTGGCTCCCAAAGTCGTATGATTATGTAAAAATATCAGCTTTCATTTTAAAAACAAACAATGAAACCAAGATTTCTAGCAATCATTTCTTGTAAGGCTAAGAAATGTGAAACTCTAGGATAAAAAGAAAGTGGCAACTAAAAGAAGCCATCAAATATAATTTTCTGCCACGAGGAGCTGCAATGCTGATGCTTTTTTAATATTTTGATTTGCAGCGTTAACATTTAAAAAATTACAAACCTGGAATATGTGCTCCACAGAAACAATGCAATTATTTCATTCCCCACTTTCTTGCAAGCAGAAAGAACTACCAGATTATCTTACATGTACTATAAAAGAAAAGCACAGCTGCTCATTTGCCTTCAGCTGGAAGCCACAGCAACATCTTTGTATCTCTTGGAAGGTGCGAGTTCAAGGGTATTTCGGGATGTCTAGGAACTAACCCACATTGCTTCAGGGCATCTCAAATGGCTGTTTAAAATGTATGAACTAAGTCTGTGCAAAAATAGGTGTATTCCCTCCACATTACATGCTGTTTCCTGCAGACAGCTATTAAGGGACAGTAGCAATTTCTTTTTTTCATGTCACTGACATTAGAAGGCAATTTTGACTGCTAAGAAGCAAATGAAAAACAGTTTCATTTTATATATATATATATAAGTATATATATATATATATATATATATATATATATATATTTTTTTTTTTTAGTTGTTTTCTTAAAAAAATCCCTTTCCTGAGTAAATGTTATCATTCCAGTGAAGGTAAAGCTGTTCCTCATGCATGGCAGCAAAGCTCTGTAGAACAAGCTGTCAAGTTGAAAAATGAGGAGAAAGAGGAATTGCAAAAAGGATACCTTTGAGTAAGAAACAAACATACTCCAGGACTATCACTTCTTTATTTGGAGGTTTATAATAATTTTACAGTATGGTCAACTATCTTCTGATGCCCAGGATCATTCCCCAGTGCTATTCCATTTTACCTTCTTAGCTAGCATGTACTTCTCCACTTCTGTTTACGCCAGTTTGTAAGCTGAAGCACCCTTTGTGACTTGTAAGTGGTACTGAAGTGCACAATACTGACATACTAGCTTGCCAGTACAGCCAGACCATCAGAAAAAAAAACTGTTCTTACTTGAAATCATTGGCTGTTAAGCAGTAGATCCTTCAAGCACGAACATGCTGTTGACAAGGTAATTATTCACGCCAATCAAATTTCTACGGAAATCAATTGCAGAACTCCCACTTAGCTTAGCAGGAATTTGGGGGGGTGGGGACAAAAGCCACAGGGAAGCACAGAGTCATTCCCAGACGTCTTCTTAGCACACACTGTATGTTTAACTTTGCAAGTGGATGCCAGAACATGAATCATGTGCACGCACCACACCTTTTGTTTATCTGCAAATGTCCTAATGTCCTGTGCTTACAGAAAGGCACTGGCAGGTAAAGGTTTCCATTTCTCTGATAGCAGAATGGGATAAATCCTTCTGCTACTGCAGGGAAAAAAAAAAAAAAAAAAAAAAAAAAAAAGATGACCTATTTTTCAAAGCACATAAACAAATTGCTCGTAGAGAGAAATCAGTCCTCACAACAACGCACTAGCAGAGGAAAGCTGCCAAGTAACTTTAGTCACAGGCATGGAACACAATAAATCATACACACTTACTATAGAAGAATCCAAGTGAAAATGAATTCTCAGAGAGACTTGGACAGTATGTCATGCACGTTTTTGTTTGAGCAAAGAGAGCACGAGAGGGGCAGCAATGTAAGGTAGCCATGCAGGTATGCCTCTGTGTCTGCACCTGGCAACTTTTTCTAACACCCAACAAGGGTACCAAGAGCATAAATATTTTAGAAATACCATATACCCTTCCTGTACCAGAGGCAAGAAGTGTTTTAAGGACCATAGGACAAAGTATTTTGTACAACAACACTTTCTCTTCCCAAAAGTACCACAAAGTCAAACCAAGCTGGGTTGCTCTGTGTCAGGAAGGAGTGCTGTCTCAGTGAGTGTATGAGCCCAAAGTACCAGGGTTAGGGGAAGACAAATGGGCTGCTCTGTTAGCTGGCCGCGTCTCACAAGTGTAACTACAGCGGCGTCAGTAGAGTTGTTGTTAATTTATGTTGGTTTGCCATCAGAAACACACCCTGTGAAGTGCCTGGTCTGCTTCCAGGCAACTCCTGGCAAAGCATCGCTGGCAGGAAGAAAGCCGAAGATGGTATTATGGGTCACTCCTTTCCTCAGCATGAGGCCTGGTTGACTCTGTCCAACTAGACTTTTCCTCGCTGTTAAAGCAGCACTGGGTTTGTCTTGCACTTATTCTAAGTTGAAATTCTGAACTTGTGTTACAGTAGAGGAAATGATATATGTATTTATGTATATGATATATATATATGTGATATGCGTGTGTGTGTGTGTGTGATATATGTGTGATATATATATATTTATGTATATGATATATATATATATTTATGTACATATATATACACCCAGCCATAGTACTTTCAACACAAACACTAGAAAAACTGCATTACAGTTACATCAGCCCTATAAGGGAAAAGATTACACTCAAGAAACAGTTCTGTTTTACTTGTATAGCTGTAACTGAACAAACAAGTTGTGACAGCAAAGCCTTGAGTCAAAAATCAAGATTAAGCCTGAACTAGCAGGATGATGTGGGAAAAGTCTTTGGAGTGGTTTTTGCTTTCAGCAAACAGAATTTCAAAATCTAAAAATGTGACTTTGAGAGAGAAGGTGTTTTTACCAAGGTAATCATCTCAACTGGAATTGCAAACTATCCACAGGCAAACTACCTGGTCACATTTAGCTATGGGCCAGTTAACAAATCCTTGTGGTGGCTCACATGTCTGTATTTCAGTGAAGGAGAAAACATTATTTGCTCTTTTCTTCAAGGGCCCTCTTGGTGCTACAGTCAGCTGCATATTAAAATACACTATATGTGTCTGTGAGAGATAAGAGGAAAGATAAAAGCATTGGGAGACCAGCCAGCATTCTACTACACGCAACTCAAACGGCACCAACGATGTACAGGGATGGTTTCCAGGAGGAAGCCGGAAGCACTGCTGAAAATTTTATTTAACCCACAGTCATTTATAGCACTTCTTTATGAAAACAAGTTACCTCCAAGAGTAGCAGTTAAAATAGTATTTGCTTGTTGCTACGGACAGGGGTGAAATGATAGTTAAAATGTCAAGTTGTTCAAGGTCAGAGGAGAAGGACATCAAAGAGAAATCAAAGCTTTGGATTTACAGATACAGAGGGAAGGTGGAAGAAGGGGAAACACAGCCCTAAATTGAAGTGCTAATGTTAAGAAGCAAGATCAGTGTCTGCTGGTGGGGAATTTCCATGCGGTATAAACGGATAAAGATATAAGAATGCACATTAAAGGCAGAGATAGAAAATACAGGCAAACTAATACAACCTAACCACATAATCTCCAGAGACATTCACTTGGAAGAAAAACACTTTGTGAGGATTTCCTGAAAACAATTAAGCAGCCTATTACTTGTTTCTCTCTACCTCCCATCTGTATATGACCAGTAGCCACAAGCCAGTTTTGCAGTATCCCTCACATTACAGTTCTCTCTTTGACACTGTATCATCTACTTCACCAGTGGTCTGACAAGGTGAAAAAAATAACCATCTGTACAGTGCACTGAACATTGAAAACACCATACTATGTATAACTAAAGATCTGGAGAAGAAAATGTAATGTTCTGACAGGACACTACATACGTGCCAATAGAATACCCATTTTAGCTTCACACATCAGTTGGGCATATGCAAGCACTGAGTTATAAGAACGGCACTAGCAACAGTGATGATAAATTGAGTTGACAGAGGTGGAAAAAAATGTCAAAGCAAGAAAAGCATCCTGAATATTCAGGATTCTCTTTGTGGTATTTCATACAGAGGATACTTCTTGAAGAATTGCTTTGTTACTTTGAAAGCACTATTAGAAGCTGGACTTCATATTATTCTACCTAAAGGGAAAGGAATTGTAATCAAGTGAAAGTGATAACTAACAAACCTTATGTTAGTGATTTTTTTGTTAGCCACTCTCTCAGATAAAAGCTTGCATAAAGTGCAATTAAAATTTGCCTTGCAAAGAAAAGCTTTAGAACATTTCTCCTTTGTGAATACAATTTATCAAGATGAATGACCTAAGAAAGTTTGCTTAGGGGAATGAATAATGGCTGGGAACTGATAAAGATGTGAGTAAGAACTTAACTGGGGAGAGCCCTGGGAAATGACATAAAAACATAAAAACAAAAATAATTGATAATGTCAGAAAACACTGCTGAAAAGAATTTGAATACAAAAAGAGGATAATTAAATGTAGGGATACACAGAAAGGTTGCAAAACCATATAATTTTCCTATGGTAAATTTGCCACTGAACACACCAGTCTAGCAATAATACTGTGGGTTTGTGCTGAATTTAAACAGGAAGACTAAATTTTTTGTGACCTCATCTGGAAGCTATCTAAGAATAAGGGCAGCATAAGCATTTCAAGAGAATTTCGTATGCAACTTAAGAAAGCCGCCATAAATGTAACTATGAGAAGGCATTCCTAAAAAGAACAACCTGAAAAGCCACAGACAAGTTGTCCACAGAGTTTCTGCAGAAGATTCACAATATAAGAAATCACCCTTGTTTGATTAAAAAAATAAATAAATAGAATTTTTAGATGGCTGTTCTGAAAGTAGTGCCTCCTGTTTTATTATGGCAGCCCACACCATCAGACGTGGATGTTGGTGTTATGGCAGTAGTGGATGAATCTTCCAGTCCATATTCTGTTAGATTTTGTTTTTGTGTGACAGATGGCAGCAGAGGAGCAGCCTGACAGAATGGCATCTGACATGGAAGTGCAAATGAAGCAAAGGTGTGTCACTGAATTCCCCTATATGGAAAAAAATGGAGGTGGCCAGCAGTGCTGATAACAACAAGAAGGACAATCTGCATCCTGGGTGGAGACACACAAATGTCACACCACAGAATTTAGGGCATCTTGATCAGCTCATCCACATGAATCAGGGGATTATGACTGTGGAACTGTGTAAAGAGCTGAATATTAGCTTCAGTGCATTGGAAATTATGGTGGCAATGCTGGAAAACCGCAGAGTTTGGACGAGGTGGGACCCATGAATGTTTACACAGAAACAGAAAGAACACCTTATTCAAGCTTGTCAGGCCATTTTGAACAAGGCTCAAAGTGGTAGTTTTCTAGATCATATCACTACTGGTGATGAGATGTGGGATTATCACTAGGAACCGGAGTCAAAACAGTAGTCCAAGGTATGGCAACATGTGAATTACCTTGAGAAGAAAAAGTTCAAAATGCAAACCTCAGAAGGTAAATTAATGTGCTCTGTCTTTTGGGATAGGAAAGGGCTAATCCTTTTGGATTCCCTGAAATCTGGACAAATCATTGACTATGACTGCTACATCATGATGCTAACTAAGCTGAAAGCTTGAACTTCCAGAGTCAGGCCAGAGATCTTTCTCTTGCAAGATAATAACGCCAGGCACCTTACCAGAATGAAGACTGTGGATCACATTTCCAGTCCTGGCTGGACTGCACTACCTCACACATCATATAGTGTATATTTGGTGCCTTCTGACTTTCATCTGTTCAGCTGATGAAAGATGGTCTGCATGTGCAGCATTGTCCTAGCAGTGATGCCGCCACAGCACCTGTGGGTCACCTCTCTTGGTGCAGATCTTTACTATTGTGGCATTCAAGCTTTTGTTCACCACAGGCATAAATGTGTAGCTAATGGTGGTGACTGTGTTGAAAAAGAGTGTTTTGAAGCTAAGAATTGCTCTATTCAATAGTGTTATTGTACTCTTTTTATGTGTTGTTTCTATGGAAATAAATAGGAGGCATTACTACTAGAGCTACATACATAAAACAGTACAGAAGGCTAATAGCCATCTTAAACGCTATTATTGCTTTTCTCAGAGAAAAAGCTGTTAGAGTATGTTTGAATGCCAATGAATCAAGGTAACACCTTAATAGGGTATCCTAGTTGAGCAAACATGGAGAGATAACACAAAGTCGTCCTGAAAATTTATCTTACACAATTTTATCTTATCTTAGTCCATATCATCCTCATACAGGACATATCAAATACTCTTTTGTGGGGGACAGCTCATTGATAATTCTACAAAATCTTCGCAGAACCCCAGAATGGATACTCCTGGAAGGACTTGTGGAGATCTCCTGGTCCAACTCCTGCACAAGCAGGGCCACCCAGAGCAGGCTTTCCAGGATGATGTACAAGTGGATATTGAATAGCTTCACAGCTTCCCTGGGAAACTTATGCCAGTGTTCAGTTGCCCGCACAGTACAAATATTCTTCCTGATGCTCTAACAGAATTTCTTGCGTTCCAGTTTGTGCACCACTGGAAAGAGCCCAGTATCATCTTCTGGGCACCCTTCCTTTGGGTATTTATAGACATTGGTGAGATTCCCCTCGATCTTCCTATTCTCCAGACTGAACAGTCCCAGTTCTCTCAGCCTCTTCCCACAGGAACAGTACTCCACAACCCTCAGCATCTTGGTGGTCCTCTGCTGGATTCTTTCCAGTATGTCCTAGTCTCTCTTATACCGGGGAGCCCAGATCTGGACACAGTACTCCATGAATGGCTTCACCAGTGCTGAGCAGACAGGATCACCTCTCTTGTCATGCTGGTGATGCTGTGCCAAGTGCAGCCAAGAACACCATTAGCCTTCTTAGTAGGAAAAGCACATTGCTAGCTCATACTCAGCTTGGTGTCATCCAGTACTCCTGGGTCCTTTTCCACAGCAACTTCTCATGAGAATGTTTTTATTTAATAAGGTAATGAAATATAAAACCTGTATATAAGCCAAAGGTAAAAACACCAAGCACAATGGGACTTGCTTGGTAGAACCTGAAATCAAAAATGGTTTTGATAAATTCTAGGAATGAACAGAAATTAATAAAATAGCACTCCACACAGATGTGTGAAAAGCAAAAGCTGCTAAAAATGAAGAGTAACAAACTGGTGGATTATAAATTGAGTAGACTTTAAATTACAGTGTTGGTACAAAGAAAGAAGCGTAATTCTGGGACACACTAACAAAAGTGCGATACATGTGGGGAACAGGAAGTGGCAGTTTCCTTTTTAATGGCAGAATGAAGGCCACGGTGGGACAATTATGTAATTTGGAGTGCCGTGATTGAAGAAGGCTGAAGATAAATTGGAAAGAGGCCAAGCATGTAAGTGGTATGAAAAGCACGACCCAGGAGGAGAGGTTGAAATGGTTTGTTTAGTCTAGAAATGGAAGATTGGTTGGAGAAAAGTGGATAAAATGATGGTAAAAAGAGTGGAATTTTTTTTTATTTAAATGCTGAGTTGTACAAGAATATTCAGTGAGTTAACCTGATGTGCAGAATGTAAGATTTGAATTTATATAAGTATGCTTCTAAATTCAGATAGCCCTGAACATGACAAGAGATTTCTGTGATGCAAGTGCCAAATAAATGTATTCAAGAATCATTTTAGCATGGAAAACACTGATAGTAACGCTGACAGTTACTGTTAATGAGATCCAGGTGTTACTGAACATGAAGACCAATACTTCTTTTTCATCAAATATTCAGACACTTAAGAATTAATACAAATTTTAAGATGGTTAATGATGTTATAAAATGTCTGATCATAGAAAATAAACTTGGATGGCATGACCATAAGTAGGCTATACAACAAGCAGGTGAGCTCTGGGGTTTACAGATTCCAACACCCTGAAATTTTTTCTACAAATGCTGAGAAATTTATCAGGAATCTGCATCAGAAAAGAGGATAACAAAATGCGCAGAAGAGGCTTCAGATATGACTGGATGTCTAACTATATTTCAACTATATATTTGGAGCAAGCAGGCGTTTTTGAAATAATGGGAAAAGATACGGAGAAGCAAAGATGTATCTTCAAGATCAAGAAGTAAAGAGTAATTAATAATTAATGTTGAAGAGAGGCTGGAAAAAATTACTGGCAGGGATAATCCTTGAAATGTGTCTTGCTTGATAATGTTTTGATAACTTGGCATAAAGTACGGAGAGTTTCTACTGAAATCTGACAATAAGAAAAAGCTGGAAGACGTTTACAGGAGAGAATGGAGATATCACACAAGGAAAGCCACATCATTCTGAAGTCTTACATAATGCATGTAGGATAAGTTGTACACAAAGACCGTTTCAGTCTTGTACTTTGGTAATAATAATAAAACTTCCTAATATAAACAGGAAAATCTACATTTGGAATTGTCCACAGAAAAGAAGAAGGTAGGCACAAGCAGTTATTACAAAATAATTAGGAGCTTCTAGTGGGGTACAGCTGTAAATAAAGCAAATGTTGTTCTGTGTCATATCACAAGACATACTTCTGACAGATACAGGGTAGAGCCAGAGCTAGTACAAAGACATGAGAACAATGTCTATGTATGACTAGGTACAATTATAATTACCACTCCCCAGGGATACACAATTAAAGCATAAAAGGACAGAGGTTAGCAGGTTGATGAGAGAATATTTTACAAGCTAAATTAGAAAGGCTTTGGTTTATTAGAGTAGCAAGAGAATAGCTAAGAAGGGATATAATGGTTGATTGTAAATACATTAAAGGAATTAAGTATTTAATCTAAATAATAGTACTGGCACAAAAACAAAGAAACATAAATCAACCAGGAGTGTGAATAGAAATCAGAAATACTAATCATTAAAGCAAAGGAGTATTTGAACTGCCTTTCACTGGAACGAATGGGGACAGAAAAACTAACTGCTTTTAGTGCACACAGTGTGCTTAGGGAAGGGGTGTTGGTAACAATTTCATGGTCTAAGAATGTTCCATCATAGTGTTTCCAAGTTATTATTTTTTTTTTTTTTAGAAATCATGATCTTTTTAATCTATTTCCACCAAGATAGGACATGAAATGTTCAGTTTTATTTGGGTGTTAGAAAACAATGTAAACTTTCTATTACGATACTAAAGCACTGGACAAACTTGCTAAGAAAGTTTTCAAGAACCACTTGAGCAAATATTTGGTATGGCTTGTCTGGGTATGCTTGGACAGGAGTGAGTCTTTTGAGGTCCCTTCCAATCCTGAATTTCTGTGAAATATGTCAGCTCATATTGTTCCACACTTTGCCCTAGCAAAACAGCTAAAACCCCAAGCTGTTTCAAAGAAAGCCATTGAGTAATTTACACTCTGTAACTTTTGGATATATTTGCAGTGATACATTATTTATTATTTTTGCAGCTAGGAAATTCATAAAGCAAATCCTGTTCTCCGCAGGAGATTGGAAGCTTTTGGTTTTTATATTGGAATAGGCTACATATACATAAAACAAAATACTATTATTTTATCTAGTTTTCTCTAGCAGAGAAAATGTAGTTTGATGTGAGCTCCACTGTAAAATGCTTTTCTCCTCTGAATTTCCTCCTAGAGTGGCAACAGGATTCTGTGTTCCATCATCTTGGACCACTACCAAGGACCATCAATAATAAACTACGATGATGAGAATGGCAAAACTTGTATGCACATTGCTGCTGCTGCGGGCTACAGTGATATAATCAGTGAGCTGGCTAAGGTCCCGGAGTGCAACCTGCAGGCCCTTGATGTAGACGACAGGTAACCATGGAAACCCTGAAACTGAAATTGCTGCTTCCTTTCTATTAACCTGAGACTAGGTCTGTTTATTCTATAATCATGTTTCCTGTTTCACAGGCCATGGCCTAGTTAATGAACCGCACTTGCAGAGAACTGTGTTTGCTCAGAAGCCCTGCAAAGCAGGCCGACTCACATCTATCACACTGAGTACAACAACTGGCTACTAGGAATGTTTTTTAACTTTGTGTTTCTGGTAGGAAATGATAAGATTATATACGAAAGGACTTTGTTGCCACTTGACTTAACTTCTTCCAATCAAACTGGACATTCTTCTCAAAACAATGGAACAGGATCCTGCTGCTGGGTCTGTGATCCACTGTTATTTGCATTCAAGAAATGTCAATATTTCCTTATTACAGTTAAAATGCTAACACAGTATTCTGAAAAGATACCATCAGGAGTCCCTCCCCTTCCATTCTCACTCAATCCTTACCATGATTATACCCTTCTATCATAAATCCCTGTATCAAACCACACTGGCCTCCCACAGAACTTTGCTTCTAATTTAATTAATGCAAACAGACTCAACTGGCCACTCTGAGCTGAGCTTTGTGGAGCAAAAGCCAAAGTTTTCTTGGCTTAAGTTTTAAGGTACTTAAAATAATATCATTCTTCATGGAAAAGTCCAATGAAATGGAGCAGAAATAAAATCAACACAGTTCTGGAGACATTTCTAAACATCAGAAAAATGTAAAAGAGAAGGTTCTATTTCTATGAAAAGGAGGAAGGGAGTAGCTTAAGTACACCTAGCAGTTTTAGGGGAAAAAAACTCCTATTATGTGTCCTTAGCTATTTCCATAGAAGGTATCACACTTGGAGAAGGGAAAAGATAAGCTGTTAACTATAAATACATAGTACATTTCCATTCTATTATGTTTCCTACTGCATTCAACTGAAATCACTGGGACTGCAGCAGGCATAGAGAAGTCATCTTTATTCTTTCTTGTAGTTTCCTTGTGGTACTTTCCATGCTTTTAGAAATTTAGCAAGTAATACTACAGTTCTGAAACTGGACATTAGTTTCCAATGGTGTGCATCCTCTGCCAACGAGAAAATCAGGGTGATTCTCCCACCAAATTTAGGACAACTATATCTGATCCAGTCTGTGCCCAGCAAAGAGCACAGAAGTTGTCAAAGGGCTAATTACAGCCTGTTAGATGTCCAGTCCTTCTCACTGTTGTAGGGAGGCTTCTTCAGCTAATACTTTCCTGGAGAGTCCTAAGCCAGCCACTGTTAATTGTGTTTGGTCTAAGAGTGAGGAGTGCTTTTCCCTGTGCAGTGCACAATACAAAGAGTTCTTTCAAATTCTGCTCTGAAAACTTCAGGTGCTCCTTCTACTCTATAACGCCACAAATGAAACTGATGCTACTATATACCACATACAGGCATCCTACAGCTTCATATCTACCTTTAATACAGCTAAAAAAATGCATGTAGACAGACGCTGATCTTTGGTTTTACTCCTTTTACTGGGAGCTACATCAGTGGGGGATAAACCAGTGTGAAGCAGTATAGAAACACGCCTCATTGTGTCTTTAATACTCCCAATAATGTATTTATTAATCTGTTTTAATGATATTCTCTTTTCCCTAGGACACCTTTGCACTGGGCTGCAGCAGCAGGGAAAGCTGACTGTGTGCAGACACTTCTAGAACTGGGGATAGACAGCAGCCCTCGAGACATCAATGAAAACACTCCTCTGACATATGCAGTGTACTGTGGTCACACGGCATGCATTAAACTGCTGTCTCAGGAGAACAGGTAAAGCAGGAGCTCACATCTTGCTCACATGTCATTACTGACTAAAAAAGAAATTAATAGTGTTTATTAGTATTATTAGTATTAGCAATTGTAAGTATTATTTCTGTATGCTACTGAAGGGTTTGAGCCCTGTGTGGTGGTTCAGTTCACATGCAATACACAACCCAAATTTTCCACCAAAATAGCAACACTAAAATTAGTCATCTTCTGAAGACTCATCTCTGCGGTCACAGTGCTGGTCTTCCAGTCAGCAGAGGGTTCTGAACAAAGAAAATGTGGGCATAGATGTTGCTCAGTCACCTTTGTGCATGAAGTCTGCATAGTTTCAAACTTCAGACACGTGCTTTCCATGTTTTTGAAATCTATATACATTAGCTGTGTGTTCGTATAATCAGAGAGATAGATCGAACAAAAAGCAGCTTTGCCAGACAGACAGTGAAATAAATCTCATGTTTTCATCCTCAGAATAAGGGCTTCCAAATAATTTCCTAGCCTTCCTTAGCTGTCTGCTTCAATTATCTCATCTTAACCAGTTTCCTTTTTTTTTTCTTTTTGCTGTTAAAAAATATAATTCTTCCGCCATTGCTCACGATTTTCCTCTCTCTTTATATTTCTCAACTGCTGTCATTTAATTAATTTCAGTTTTTCAGTGTTGGCAAATGAGCACACACTTAAAAGACAGTTATCGCATTTCTTTGAGCTTGCCCCTGCTTTTCAGTCAGCCGTCAGTATTATTTCCTTTGTTACAGAATGGTGAGACAGGGGTAATGTTACATCTCCTCCTCCTTCTCCCCCTGCTGTGCTGTGCTCTGTTTGTCTGAGTAGGCCTGCAAATTTTATTAGTCAAAATCTCATCTAAAAATCTCTACAGCAACACCACTGTAGGTAATTATCTTGACAGGTCTTCTGGAATTGTGCTGGGCCTGCTCAGTACATGGGTTAGAGACTTTGAAAAATAATAATGATAATAAAAGCAAGGCAAGGCAAGGCTAGGAAAAGAAGTGAAAATGAAGGAAAAGAATGTAACATAGTGTCTTTTTCACAGAGTTAGCAATGACTGTGCTGCTGGAAATCATGTTTTCTGAATAAGACAGAATACACTGACCACTTGGTTTTAAAGATCCTAGGGTGTTCTTATTATCGGATCTTGCTTTACATTTGGAATAATGATTTTGCAGCTGGTAGGCGCTGAAGCCAGAATAGTTTGTTTTTATTCCTGACAGCTGTGCTGAGCCTGCTTTAAGGTAAGTGTAAGGCAACAACACCATCAGAGTCAGTGAAGTAATGTACTATCATTTTCAGCCTTTGTTAACTATAAATTTGTAGTCCTCATTTTCTGCCTCCTTGAACCACCCCTAGAAATGTATCTGAACAGTATGTACCCCATCTCACAGGCTAACAAAGGCAGTACTTGATTCATTATTTGGTGAATAATTGCATCACATTTTGATTTGTACTTCCACTAGATCTGAGTTAGTTCATCAGTTTCCCCCTCAGAACAATAAACTCTTTAAGAAAGAAGGAAGATTCAGTATGCTGAATCACATCTTCTGCAAAAAGAAGAAAGAGAATCAGAAAACCATTCAGAAAGACATAAGCAGAGACCAATCTGCTACAGAGGAGACCTCTGAAGTAGACGATATCATCACCACTTTTGATTGCATTATGGATACAAGCTGCAAAGACATTCCAGATGAGCATGTGACCAATACTGACTTTAAAAGAAGGACCGCAGACACAAAGTACCTCATACCAGAAAAGAAGCCAGCAGAATGTCATGGACTTCTGCCCATCAGAACCCAGAGCCTTCCCCCAATCACTGCTGGCAATTCCTTCCTAACTGCTGCCCAGAGCACAACATCAAGCATGTCCTTCAGCACCAGCACCCACCATTTTGCACACAAGTCTCAAAAGAGTAGGAGTGAACATGACTTGCTGGATAACAGAAGCAGCTGCTTGGCTTTGCTGGATAACCCTTGGAATACAAAACCTAACCAATTACTCTCTCATAAAGCCTGTATTAAAACTCCTTCAGACAAAGTGATAAATGGCTTAAACTCTGATAGATCTCATCATGTGCTTTTGTGCCCTCCCCACCTTCCCTCACTTCCTAGTTCTCCATCAGGTAATTTCCTTCTTCTATCTCTTTCTTATCATATAATCCCTACTGATATGGCAAGCTGGGAAAGAAAAAAAAACAGGTAAGTCAGCCCTATGGTTTAATACTTTTTCAGTTTCTTCTCCTTGTACACGCAGGAAATGGATTCAGTGATCCTTACAGGTCCCTTCCAATCTGGGATAGTCCATGATTTTAAGCAGTCACAACCGCAGATAACGTATGTACAGAAGATCAGCTGACAGCTAAAAGAGAGAAGCTTAGGTGTGGGAAATCAGAGATCTGAGTAGATATCAGAGCTCTAATTATGAGAATTGGAGATCTGATTATGCCTAACAGCAAAATTACATGTAGTTAGGAAACAAGGAAGGTACCTGAGCAAGCTAAGTGCCTGCAGATCACATAACATGTTTTGTGAATTGCAAGTTAATATCTGCTGGCCCACACACTGCTTTGTGTCCACATTTAACCCTGGAACTGGATATGCAAGGGAATTGTGCTGTATTCAAGTCTCTAACTGTGCCAAGAGCTGCTTCTCAGTCTAAACAGGTAAGCCCATGTGTGCCATGCTGTGCAACTTTACCATGCATCCGTTTCCTCCTGCAGGCATGTGCTAACTCTGAGGCATAGCATCACTCCTTTCCTCTCTCCCAGCCCTGACAGCCATATCCTTGGTTAATGTGCTGTGCTTAGGTTTCTTCTGTGGCTGAATTCAAGTTTCTAAATTTACAGAGAGAGTAAATGCTTTTTATGCTGTGGTCTGGAAACGATAATGTACCAATACTGAAGCAGAGTAAAATAATTCTGAAAGAAGCTTGAAACTGGGGCCTGGAGTTTAGTACTTTGACTCATATCCATGTTTGAATGAATCTTGATGTATGGCCTATATGTGCTGGAGTTCACTTTGGCGTATCAGTTTCTCAGACTTCATTTCCTTTGAGATTAGTCACATGCCGAAATTAAACACATCTAGCATGCCTTCCAACTACTGTAATATCCAGTTGAAAATGAAGCAAGCAAGAGCAGCTGCCAAACTCACCAGTACATCATTACAAGGAGTAAACATTACATAATAAATTAATCTAACCTCCTCTCAGCAAACATGAGCTGTTATCCTCCAGAGAAATGAACAGAAACCCATTCTGAGAGGATGAGAGGAGCCCGCATTTAAGTCAGGTCACCGTCGAGCTCTGTGTGACACAGCAAACAGTGCTAACTTGTGAGTGAATAGAATGATAGAATGGGAAATCTAGATTGAATTCTCTAATAGTAAGAGAAGATAAGGCGATTTCAGAAATTCAGGTAGTTTTACATTGTGCAAATCAAGGCTGGAAATAGTTTTCCAGCATAAAAAGGAGCTATTCAAAAAGTTCCACTTCCTGAACATCAGGCCAAGTTCCTGAAAACTAAACAGACCTGGTTTATAGGCATAACTACTTTTTTACTGTGCATTCTTCAGCTGTTCACACAGCCATACAAACCCCAACCTCCATATGACTGTCAAGGAATGTTCCAGCATAATTCTTTCTATGCTGAGGTCCGCAAGCTTTAGCTCACATGTAGAAGACAAGAAAACCTGCAGGGCTTCCTTGCAACCTAAATCTAAACATTTGTGTGTTCAGCAGGAGGAGGAATTAGCTAAAAGTGGGTAAACCAAACCTGAGGATGATTATGGGGAACGTTTTTCTGACAGAATCAGTTAGACTATGAATACGTTTGATGGGAAAACACCTACCACGGTATTTAATACACGATCGTAGATTTTTCTTATGACTTTAGCATACCATATGATTAAATCCTTGCTTGCTGTGGATAGAAAGACAGGTGAGTTACTATGAACATCTTATGGAGAAAAAAAAAAACAAAACACAGCCAGGCAAATGACTGAGAACAGACACTCAGGGCTTCATTCTTTGCAGTCGGATTCAGTAGAGGAAAAGCAGTCTGTATGCATGAATGAGAGCAAAAACCTATAAATTACCTTCTAATTATTACACAAGGAGTTGTTTTTCTATGTCCAAAGAAAAAACAGATCTCTGACAGTTTATTATCTGCCTCTGAAGAAAGGAAGCCTGAGACTGCTGCTATCTCAGTCCTCTGTGTACCTGCTGCCTTTAACAAATCTTTCCAACAATGAAAAGATTCCTGCAGGCAGCATGAAGGACTTCCATTGAAGCAAGTGCAACAAGAGCATGTAAGGATGCAGAGAACGTTTGTCATATGTGCGCTGCACAACCCAGATATGGGCTAAATCTTTTTCATAATAAAAGGAACGGCTTACTCCCTTTCATGCTCGTGTGGTTTAAATCTATCTGCCCTTGTAATTAAAGCTACCTCCCTTGCTGTGAATTAGAGCTGCAAGGGCCTTTATGAGCTTCAGGGCCTCCAGGTCTCCAGCACACACATAAGTGCTGTGCCTGCATGGATTGCAGAGATCAGGAGTAGAGTAAGCCTGGCTCCCACCCAGCCTGCAGTGCTGCACAGGCAGTTCTCCCAGAAAGAGATTTCCTCATTGCTGTTTTACTGCAGGAGGCCTAGCTGAGGGGGAAAACAACATCTGGTCTTTGATGGATGCTGAAGTCTTAATATTCTGTTTCTCAAGACTGTGATGGTTCCATGTAGTCTTCTAATCATGATATATCCAGAATAGGATCATGGGCATCAGTAATCTAGGGGAATTCAATTTAAAAATTATTTTTTCAGCTGACACACAGTGTTAATTGTCTTCCATAACCATGCCATAAAGTCAAAGCTCTTTTTTGTGCATATTGCTGCTAAGGCACTTGACACATAGATGGGGATTTCTGGAGTCTTTTTGTTCTGTTTTCTGTGCTGCTGGAAAGATGAGTCAATTTACCAGCTGAGTCCTGACATGTATTCAGCGGAGAGAGGTTGTTGTGGGTAGGAGACTTACCTACCATGGTCTGTCTTATTATCTACTGAAGAGAACAAAGACAAGTTGTACCAAAAGCTACTGCCAATATTGCAAGCAGAGCCCTTGTAAGCCACATGGCTGGGCTGGCATCCACTGTCTGAAGCATTTTATACTTATAAGGATTGCAGTTATCTCTTTTTGCAAAATGCTCTACCACCTACTTTTCATTAGAAAAATTGTATAGATGGAGATATTCCAAGTGACAGGGACAAAAGGAGGCAGTTAACAAATAAATAAATAAATAAATAGGAAAATTAAAGAACCGCCTGTGAAGAATTTTGCATTTTATAATCAATCTTTTCCATTTAAAATGCCATCATAAATATGCACTTACAGTGACAAAGACAACGTCTAAAGAAGGAAAAGCTTTTGTTCTCTGATATTATGTAGAGTATATAGGAGGGAAGAGCAGAAGAATAGTTTCTCTTGATGCCATAACTTGCAGACAGGGTTTCTTTTCCAAATGTCCATATCAGTCTTGCAAACATAATTATGCTTTGTACTTTTGTTTTGCTGCCAGATAACCCTGTTTATGAAATAAACATATTCCTTTACAAAAAAGAAAACAACTTCACCCTTATCAAGGCCATTATGATACATATATAAAAAGCTGTTAGTTCTCCAAGTAAGCATCACAATAAAACCAATGTAACTTGAATTGCCAATGGGAGCAGCTGACTTGAGTATCTGCTGTGTATTTATTTGTGCAGAGGATTCAGTATGTATAAAAGACATTTACTGATTTTGAGACACACAGTGATTATCTTGGAGAGGTATTAAAGTGTAACTAAAAAATAAAACATGGGAAAAGAAGAGCCAAGACTGTGTATGTTAGACACAGATCATCTATAGCATTTATTTCTTCATGCATTAGCCAAGCATACATTAGTTTTATACAAAGGAGCCAGTGGAGTGATACAGTGCCTATCAGCTGCCATGGACTTTTGACCAGAATCTTGTTCCATTCCAGGCTGAAGACTGCACTGTTACATGGCAGTTTTGACTGGTAAACACTGCACTAGCTCTTTTTGCACAGAAACCATCTAGCTAGTAACACAGTGGTCTTCACAGTGACCTTGGAGCACCATAGGAAACTTCTGTAACTTTTTCTGAAGGTTTATCTTGCACAACCCATACATATGTAGTGCCAGCTACAAAGTCATCAGGGCAATTTACATCATTTCATGTTTACTGTTTCTTAAGATGTTGTTCTAGGTCCACTCTCTGTCTTCCCACATCTCTGCATGCCAACAGAGCATATGTTTGTTCTGCAGTGAGCCATGTTGCAATGGAATGTCCAGCAAACAGTGATTTGCCAAGACAGCTTGAGACTCCTTAGAAGATTCACTTCAGATTTAGGAGTAGCAAAAACTAAAATGTTGAGGGACTCAGACATCACAAAATATAATCAAGACAGGAGAAGGATGTGACTTAGCAGTTGATTTCCTACTTTTTTTATGATATTCAATGTGGCATTTATAAAGTGAAATACCCTATATCACTTGATACATTGTGTTTTCTTTTAGTACTACATCAGAGTTAGTTGTAATCATAGTAAAGAAGCACAATTAGGCATTTTCATTTCCCAGCATCTATTTTTCTTGATAAAAAGAAATTGTCATAAAGCATTGTTTAATAAGAATCTGTATCCATTTATATCAGTTCTGCTATATTTCACCTGCAGCAAAACCCTCTAAAAGCCCATCTTTACTGCTGATAGACTACAACTAGCCTGACTTTCCAACCAGGAGCTGAACACTATTTGCATAGGACTGCTTGCATTGGAAGAGACTTCAAAGATGGTCTAGATTCAGTCCCCTGCTGCAGGCAGGACTGCCCCCTGCCAGCTCAGGCTGCCCAGGGCCCCATCCAGCCTGGCCTTGAGCACACCCAGGGATGGGGCACCCACAGCTTCTCTACACAGCCTGTGCCAGCACCTCATCACAGTATGAGTAAAAAAATTCCTCCTAACACCTGATGTAAACCTACTCTCCTTTAGAGTACAGTCCCTTTATTCAATCTCTATCTGCTTGTGTAAAAAAACTATTTTCCAAATATTCTTATGTAGATCTGGCTACTGGAATGTGGCTATTTGAACACCAGTTACTGTATTATGCAAGAGTGAGGGAAAAGCTTTTTTTTCCAGAAACCAGAGATCTTCTGTGTATCTTATGGCTTACAATTATTTTCACATAATAATGGACTGTCTTTTTCTTCCACAGGTAAAAATTTTCAGAAGATACCTGTAGACCAACCCAAAATTAAAGAACTCACTCCTGTAAGGAACAGCCTGGCTCCCTTACCCAACCGCTGTGCTCACAGATGTAAGTACAGGCAAACCTTCACTACAGTATCATGCTGCTTGTCTCCATAACTGGCACCTCTGCATTTGAGGGAGTTCACATGTTCCCCTTCTTTACAGCAACAGAATGTGTGGTCTTGAAGGTGCTACCTCGATGCTCCCTACTCCAGCCCCCCTGCTCACAGCAGTGTTACCTACAATAGATTGCTCTGGACCACAGAGTTAGGTATTTATTATCTCAGTCTCTCTGGGCAACCTTCTCAAGTGTTTGACCACCGTCAGAGTAAAAGCTGTTTCTTCTGTTTAAATAGAATTTCCTGTATTTAAATTTGAGCTCCCTGAGTCTTTTCCTGTCATGGATCTCACTTAGTCTCGATCCCTCTTCCTTGCCTCCTCCTGCCAGGCATTTTCATATATTGATAAGATTCCTCTGAGCTGCCTTCTCTTCTCAAAGATAAAAAGTCACACTATCAGATTGTCCTCTGATATCAGGTGCCCCAGTCCCTTAATCACCCTGTTCCCCTTCACTGGACTTGATCTAGTTTGTCCATGTCCCTGTGGTGGCAAAAGCCCCAGTACTGAGCTCTGTAATTCAGCTGTGGATGCCCCACCTCCCTCAACCCGCAGGCTACACTTCCTGGCACAGCCTGGGTTGTTGTTGGCTGTCTTTGCCAGAATGGCACATTGCTGGCTCTTGCTCAGCTAGCTGTCTATCTGGACACCATGTTCCTTTCTGACAAGCTACTTTCCACACAGCTGATCCCCACCCAGCATGTACTGCATGCAGGGTGCCATTCCTTTCCAGGGGCAGGATTTTGCATTTCACTTTGTTGAGAGTCACAAGTCCCTTGTCAGCCCATATCTCCAGCCCATCTAGGCTCTCTGAATGACAGCTCTTCCACCTGCTGTATCAGCCATTCTTCAGGGCTTTTTATTGCCTGCAAGCATACTGAGGATGCACTCTGTGTCATCATCCAAGTCATTAATAAACATGTTTAGCGGTATTGGCCCCCATATCAGCACCAGGGCTGTTTCACTATTGACTGGCCCACTTCCAGATGGACTTTGTGCTGCTGATCACAGCCCTTTTCTCCTCCATATTTCATAGAGTTCATCTAGCAGAAGTGATCTGTATCAACAGAGAGGAGAGCTTGGTGCTACATTTGCTTTCCAGAGCAGAGGAGACTGGAATTCTCACAGACATGGGATTTTTCACTATCAGAAAAGATTGCATTTGCCTGTCAGTCTATGGTAGCATTTAACAGGAGCAGGACACGATGTAACAAGGTGACCTGCAATATATAGTCACTAGAGATGGATGATAACACCCTAATAAATACACACCATAGGAAGGTTAGGCATGTGAGATGGAAGTCAAAATAAGGAATGACTCTTCTACAGACAGCGTGAAAAATGTCATGATGGACACTGATTCTTGAGTCCTTTTGCTAGTGAAAATCTGAGAGAAGAGGATTAGATCAAGACCATTGAGTTTCCAAAATAGAAGCTCCTTCTTAACTTCCAAGACAGATCCCACTCTGTCCTAAGCACTCGACTAGTTCTTATTTGAGGCTGGGAATCATTCAGTTCCCTCATTCTAACAACAGTAGTTTCAGGGAAGCTTCTATATCACTGGAGAGAGGGGGGAAAAAAGAAAGAGGAGAAAGAAAAAAAAAAGAAAAAAAAAAAAAAAAAAAAAAGAGTAGAGAGAGCAGCAGCCTTTTTTCCTTTGCAGTGTCAGCCAGCTTCTCATTCCTAACTCAGTTATAAGCCAGGTCCTACCCAAAGGCAAAGGAAAGCCTCACCCTGCTCCCACAGCCCAGGCACGGTGTCAAAACTCAGTGAGTGTCTCAGTCCAGATCTAGCCAGGGACTGGTATGTCCTTTGCATGCAAAAACTACTTCATGTCCTCACTTTCTTGTGTTCAACTATCCAAATCCCCCACTGTGTTTTGAATAAGGATTTGTAGTTTACTATTTGTCATTCTGCAGATTAGCCAGATCCTAAAGTATTTTGCCTTCAGGGCTAAATATAAAATCCTTCCCTCTCATGATCAGAGCTTATGAAGCAATAACTGCACTGTGACAACATTACTAAAAATGAAACAGCAGAGGTAACTTTTTAGAGAACATCAGATTGTGTACAGGAAATACAGAATCCTCCTGTGCTACTGAGCAAAATGGGTAAATGCAAAATGCTGTGGAATACTGAGGTGGTATTCTCTGCCTCCTTGGGAGAAGGAAAATCTTCCAGCTGCTTTGGAAACCTAGGCTCCAAGTTTTCCTTCTGTTTTTAAGCTTTTCATTGGCATTCTTTGTCTTCTACTCAAAATATCATTGTTAGCAAAATTCTAAAAAACAAAAATATTTTTTTAATCACTGGTATTTTTGCAGAAATTCACACAAGAAACCAAGATTTTAGTTAAGATTTTATTCTCATGCCAGAAAACACACTCTGCAAATTAGGTATGCTTATTAGAGTTAATAACTGTCACATTATGAACTAACAAACTACATTTATACAAGTGGCACTATTGCCCAAAGAGTGGTTCAAGATAATAAAAGAAAAGAAAAGTTATTTAAGTTATACCTGGATTTGTGCAAAGCATTTGACATTGTCCCACATAACATCCAAATTGGAGAAAAATGGATTTGATGGATGGACCACTTTCTGGGTAAGGAATTGGATAGATGGTTGCATGCAGTGAGTTGTGGTCAATGGCTCAGTGTCCAAGTGGAGATGGGTGATGAGTTGTGTTCCTAAGGGATCAGTGTTGGGACCGATGTTATTTAACATCTTTGCAGACAACTTGGACAGTGGGGTTGGGTACAACCTCAGCAAGTTTGCAGATGGCATCAAGTTGAATGGTGCTGTCAACAAACTAGAGGGAAGGAATGCCATCCAGAGGGACCTCGACAGGCTTGAGGGGTGTGCCCATGCCAACCTTACAAAGTTCAACAAGGCCAGCTGCAAGGATCCACATCTGAGTTGGGGCAATCTGAAGCACTGATACAAGTTGGGCAGAGAATGGCTTGAGAGAAGCTCTGAGGAGAAGGATTTGGGAGTGGTGATTGATAAAAAATCAACATGAGCCAGAAATGTATGTGTGCATCCCAGAAGGCCAATCGCATCCTGGGTTGCATCAGGAGAAACATGACCAGCAGGTTGAGGGAGGTGATTTTGCCCCTCTACTCTGCTCTCATGAGACACCATCTGGAGTACAGCATCCAGTTTTGTAGCCCCCAACATAAGAAGGACATTGAGTTGCTGGAGCAGGTCCAGAGGAAGGTCATGAAGATGATCAGCTGAGAGATCTGGGGTTCCTCAGCCTGCAGAATAGAGGGCTCCAAGAAGACCATATAATGGCTTTCCAGTATCTAAAGGGGACCTACAGAAAAGCTGGGGAGGGACTTTATATAAGGGCTTGTAGTGACAGGATGAGAGGAAATGGCTTTAAACAGGAAGAGGGTATATTTAGACTAGATATTAGGAAGAAATTCTTTGCTGAGAGGGTGGTAAGACACTGAAACAGGTTGTCCAGTGAGGTTGTGAATGCCCCTTCCCTGGAAGCATTCAAAGCCAGGCTGGGTGGAGCTTTAACCAACCTGACATAGAGTGAAGCGTCCCTGCATATAGCAGGGGAGTTAAAACTAGGTGACCTTAAAGATTGTTTTCAACCTAAACCATTCTACTATTTCATGGTTCTATGATTTTATTTTCAAATACATTTTCTTTTTTGTTAACATAAATGACCCATTTGATCCTGGGGCTTTCCAAATATCTATTTCAAAGCCAGAATTTCAGCCACCCTCCATCCAGCCCTAAAAGTACTACTGTTCCCATCACATTACTCAGGCAAATGGCTCCAGCAATGAAGTCTGAGTATAAACATTTGTGTTTTTCTGCTAGTTTCATTACAGTAGATGTGTGCTAAAAGCATGCAACAAAACCAAGGGAGGGGGTGGGGGAGGTGGGAAGCAACCAGGGAACTGGAAAGATAAAATAAGCAAAACATAGAAAGAGAACTGAAACTTGCCAGAAATAAATAAAAGAAAAAGGAAAAAAAGAAAAGGAAGAAAAAACCAACAACAGCAAAAAAAATCCCCAAAAAATGAAGAACAATGAAAAAAATGAGATGTTTTCACCTCCAAGTAAATATATCTTAAAATTCAAGTTAGTAGGACAATAGTAGCGATGGACTTCAGTGACTTTAATCCATAAGCTCCCATGCTGCAGATGATCCCAGAGCTGAAGAGTTACTTTAAATGTCTTTATGAGTAGCCTTGTCATGAATTGACATCTCCTTTACACTGCACACAAACACCCTTCCTACCTCATCAGACAGCTCTCCCAAAGACTGCTGGACAACGCACTTAACAGCAGTTACACACTGCTAACACCATGCTAGAAGCATTTTCCAAGTAAATATGGAACTTCAAGAAATCTCTCTGTTGCTCTCACTTCTTCATGTGGCGAGAAAGGCCTGAAACCACTGTGAGGTTATTACTTGTTGAAAAAAAAAAAAAAAAAAAAAAAAAAAAAAAGGAAAGAACTATTTCTGCAGGTCATTTAACGATGTTATCTGGGGATGAATAGCTGCTTTTACTTTTATTTAACATGATTTGAAATTTCCTCTTTTCCAAGTTAGCAGCAAAGCATTGCACGAAGCATCTTTCTCTCTGCAGGAGGTCACCATGTTTCGCTGTTTGTAAAGGGAAAGAGTCTAAGATCACCCCCTCTCCTGGACAGCTCATAATCCTTCAGCAGTGCCTTCCTGACAGCCCCCATTTTCTAGACTCTGCAGTTTATAACAACTGCTCCAGAGTCTCTACTGAGTGAAAAAGACTTTCTGCATTAGTAGCTCTTTTAGCATCACTCCTTCCTGGGTAACTGACTCTGCCTTCTGAACACAAATAATCACCAGTGCTTTTGCTGTGTATTATTTCAGGAAGCGTGGTGACTTGACTGAATGGTTCTGTATCTCAGGGACTCCCGTATTGGGTTCCGTAGCCCATGTTTCACTACAAATAATAATACTTCTCGTGACATGTATTATTTCAAAATCTTCAGGGACCTAGTCCTGAATTTCTGATAGCATGTCCTAAGCCAAAGGTCCTGAGTGTAGTATGTGGAACTAAGTAGGCAGTATGGATGCTGTTTTTCTCTTCACTGAAGGAATATGGGTTTGTGATGGCTACCTAGTGCATGGAGGTAAAATTAAGATAAAGCTTTCACCCTGCTTCACCCTAACTTTAAGAGCTTATCTAGTACATAAAGCTTTCTGGAGATTTTTCACACAGACATAAACACTGAATGCATTAACATAAGGAAACAATTCGTCTCACTATGCATTTGGCTTTCATGTCAAAATTTCAATGAACACAAGGTATTCCACCATGTGTTGCACAGCATATGATCTTGTATCTTGTGTTTACCCCTGACTCACACACATGCAGTATAAACTAAAGCAAAGTATTAATTGTGCTTTTTTTTCTCTCTCTCTCTTAAGAAAGGGGAACTAAGCCATTTTCTGAGCTTCTGAGCATAAATGAACCTTGAATATGATCAGTGAATTAAATTAAATTGCTGAGAGCCAGGCAAGTCTCAGACAGTGTTGCCTGCCAGGCAATCACAATTTGCATTGTACTAAAAATAGTTTGAAATGGGAAAGCATCTTCCAAATTACTAAATTCTGTGAAGATCCTGCTTTGCCACAAATAAATACCTGGTGAGTCTTGATAAATAAGTAATAGATGTTGACATGATCATGTGGCACATAGCACAAGGGAGACAGTAAGAACTTTAGTCTCTTTTACAATGTACAAGGAACACTCCAAAAGTAATTCCTATCTTATTATGCTGGTCCACGATATCAGAGGAAGATACTGGGGGTGCGGCAGTAGAGGTGGAACCTTCCCACCAATTTTCCATTCTATTTTGTTGCTGAGTGACAGATGGCAGCAGAGGGGAAGTCTGAAAAATGGAATCTGACATGGAAGTGCCACTGAATTCCTCTATGAGGAAAATATGGCAGCCGCTGACATTCACTGACATTTGCTGAACATTTATGGAGTCCAAACAGTGGATGTGAGCATACTGAGCTGGAGGGTGGTGCATTTCAGCAGTGACAATAGCAGTGTGAAAGACAAGCCACATTCCTGACAGCATCTCGATCAGCTCATCCACACAAAGCAGCAGATTGCAACTAGGGAACTGTATGTATAGCTGAATATCTGCTTCAGTGCACTGGAAACGATGGTGGCAATGCTAGAATATCACAAAGTTTGCATGTGGTGAGTCAGACCAGTGCTCACAGGAGTGCAAGTTTTTCAGTATGTATTGAACATAGACAAGGCTGAAAGTGACAGTTTCCTAGATCACATCATTACCAGCGATGAGATGTGGTGCCAACACTATGAGCTGGACTGAAGGTAGCAGTCCAAGGAGTGAGAAGGTGTGAATACCCCATTGGAAAGGAAGACACAGCCCTCAGCAGCTAAAGATTTGTGCACTGCCTTTTGGGCTAGGAAAGAGCTGGTCCTTCTGGATTTCCTGGAAAACTCAGACAAACATCAACTCCGATTACTACATCATGATGCTGGCTGAGATGAAGGCTTGAACTTTCAGAGTCAGGACAAAGAAGGCTTTTCTCTTGCAGGACAAGAATGCCAGGCCCCATACTAGCATGAAGACAGTGGATCACATTTCCAGTATTGGCCTACCACACCCACTGTGTGGTCCCTATTTTGTGCCTTCTGAGCTCCACCTTTTCAGGACAATGAAAAAATGGCTGCATGTGCAGCATTGTCCTAGCAACGATGAGAGTGCAGCAGTTGTGAAGCAGTTGGCCACCTCCACTGGTGTAGATTTTTACAAAGACTCCACACAGGCTCCTTTTCACCTCAGGCGAAAAAGCGTAGCTTATGGTTATTACTGCATTGAAAGGGAGTGTTTTGAAGCTAGAAACTTACTCTGTCAAATAGTGTTATTGTGCTCTTTGTTGTAGTTCTTATGGAAATAAATAGGAGGCATTACTTTCTGGGTGACCTAGATGCACAGTGAAAAAATTCATAGATGCAAAATTTTTCCAGTGCCCACTGAAGAAATGTCTATAATGAGGTAAATTTCTGATTTCTTAACTATATACTTGATAAATCTACAGGCACATAAGTGCTTGTATGACAGTACATTTGTGCTTCCTCTTTACTAAGGCGTGGAAGGTTCAGAGTTTCTGTTTGAAATTTTGAAGTGTATTTTTTCACTTGAGCACAGACTGCATCCTGTTAGCTGTGCTACTGCTGCTGACCTAGCCAATTACTTCCACTTTTCCTGTTGGCTTTGCTGGCTTAGGGTTTGGGTTTTTTTGTTTTTCTGTTTTTTGTTTGTTTGTTTGTTTGTCATAAATGTCCTGTCTAAAGTATTTTGTATATTCCTTTGCTGAATTTCATGATCTGAATTTCTTGCCATTTCTCCAATTTATCCAGGCAATTTTACATTATAAACCTGTTTTCCACCTCAAGAGCCTTTTTCATCAGGTCTAATGGATGAATCTTATCCTGAAAACTTGTGACAAAGTTAATGTTCCTTCCTTGTTAAAATTACATGATTTCTTGCTTCTCCTGCATCCACTGTGCCAGTGTCCCAGTGAGTGTTTACAACATTTCTTGATGAACAATGAGAGTTTCACTTCATATGTTCGAAGACGCACTTCTGAGAAACACCTAACATGGAAAGTTTTTAGATACAAAGGTGGTGTTAACTTATCTGTAATGTCTTATGTCCTGTTTTCTTGTCTTTTTAACTGACAGCACACGAGACACTCCATGCATTATTCTGTCTGTAAGTTCGTCAAGTGTATTAAAGGTTTAATTTGCTTGGAGGGAATTTTAAGATTGAAATTAAGTTATGAGGTCAATCTTAACATAGGTGCATTGACTGCAGTAGTTTTGAATACCTGATGGCTAGGAAACATTTGTGACTTATTTCAAAGGATGAAGTCAACAAAAAAGACAGAAACAAAATAACTTCCTGGAAGCTGCTATGACTATTAGGATGAAACGAAAAATAGTTCATCTCAGATATAAACATTAATAGCCTCTTGTATGACTGATGAAGATGGAAGGAAATTGCTGATAGATCAAGGCAGCGATCAGGAAAATACTGATGTGAAGAACAGCAAGGAAGAATCCGTGGCCAAAATAAGGATGGTGTTAACTGCTGTTGGAAACTCCTTACAGGGTCAGAATGAAAAACAAACAAACAAAGAAACAATACATGTTTAAATTAAAGAGTTTAGTCGAAGGTGGAGGAAAATATGTCTATTATTAAGGTCTTGAATTCTCCTTTTAAAAACTTGTGAAATACATTAACAAGTTGCCTGAATGAAGGAGCTGGAGGACTCCAAAATACAACACTGTTACAGTGCTGTAACGTGGAAGCTACACATGCTCTAAATCCACATCTTCTTCCATGGCTCCTGAAATACACAAAACACACAATAGCTGTGGCCCTTGTGTTTCAGTATTGGTCTTAAGCGTGCTGAGGCTATTAGGCTTTTGTGGCCTGTGACATGCAGAGCATGCATTTATTTGGACTTACATTCATGACTGACCTACCTAAAAAACCTATGCAGCATCCCAAGTGCCCATTTCATCCCCCTAGAATTTTTTTTTTTTTTTCTGCAAATTCTCTTGAAAAAAATAAAGCATCCCCCCACAGCATTTTTGTTAATACTAATATATTAGCATAGAACAGTTCTGTTTCAGGCAGAAAGAAAAGATATCTTGTCTCTCTCTCTCACAACAAATCTCCTTCAGACAAACTGTGGATTCCATGTTTATCAAAAGTAGATGTTAGAAATTTTTGGGTCTTACTGATAAGTGAATCTCCTGATACTGGAATTCTTTTCTGCTGCTGAAGAATAGACCTGAAAGGCCTGGGGAATTTATTACTCTATTTTTATCACTCCTTTCAAAAGCAGATCTAGGTATACACAGCACAAGACAAAATAAATACTTTAAAGAAAAAGCAAACCTAGCACTTGTAAAAATGTCCCACTTCTCACCTTCTGTGCTCTCTCTCTCTCTCTCTTTTTTTTTTTTTTTCTTTTATTTATTTATTTATTTTCCTGTAGTTCATCTACCACTTCAGGATGCTCAGAAGTTTAAATACCTGCCTTTAAATTCCTTAAGGACCGGAGCAGTTGTTCTCCCACCAGCGCTATCCTCCAGATCTCAGAAAAGGGGACATTCTCACAGTCATCTGCTACATTCTTTCTTGCCTGATCTGTCAGGAGAACCTCTGAAACCAAACCGTGTCCTACCGGCAATCCCAAGCCAAAAGAAATCCAACCCTGCCAAACAGCTTGAGAAATCCCCCACCAACACAGACACTGAAAATTAATTCATTGCACTGGCCTCAAACACATCAGCTGAAATATATCTCAGAGCTTGTTACAAGATAAGTATACTGTAAAAACTCATTAATTTGCACAAATGATGCTATTGTAAGCTGGAGTGTAAAAGGAAAACAGCAAAGAAAAGAAAAGATAGCACATAACAGAAGCTGCACAGTGTATTTATATAGTCACTTTCATTACAGTTTTCATTTCTGATGGAAACACTAGTTATTTAATGTGCTGTAAATCTATTTTGTGAATGGAATTCTTAAAACATGCAATCTTGTTGCAGCACTGCACTGTTAAGCCCTCCACTGAAAACAGGAAGAAAGAGTAAGATTTTCTGTGTGATTTACATTTCAGAATTAAAGAAACACAAACTGATGGGGATTCTCTACATTTTGTAAAGGTGCTGATTCTGAAGCTATCAAAATTATCTTTTTAAGATTAAAACAATAATCTCAAAATAAAAGAGAAAGTTTTAGCAAACTTTTTTTAGCTCTTTATTTCTGACATATTTTCTGCATTTCACATTTGTGGGTTTTGTGACTTCTGCAAACCAGAAAAGTATAATGAAACACATATCCTTGTGGGACAGACAGGGCTATAGCACATTCTGTTCAAGACTGTACTTTGCACTAACAGATTGAAACATCTTTCTTTTAATATTTAATATTGCTCGGTTATAAAAATGCAGTTGTTCACTGTAGTTTTCTTGAAACAAAGATTGTATGATACTGAATGATTATGCACCATTTTAGTGCTTTGATCCCCCAGACAGGAGGAAATCTAACTAGTCAGCTGTTTAGTTCAAAAGCCTTGTCAAGTGCCTTTGACTGAACATTTCGCAAGGCTGTCTTCTAAAGGCCAGCAAAGTCACCAGCCTTCTCTTACCTCAGAATTCTTATCTAAGCATTGCTGCTATTACCCAGGAGGTCTCTCCACTTCTGATTATGGAGGAGGTTACTAGGACCAACCAAAGACCACTGGGGAAAAAAAAGTGTGGGCAGCACAAGGGGGAGAGTAGTTCCCTTTGATCATGCATTCTTTGTCACTGTTGCTAGTAAATCTGTCCTGTATCAACAGTTCCAACCAGAATGTGGTGTTTCTGTCTCTAGATAAACATTTTATTATCTGTGCAAATGTTTCTTTTTCTGTGTCACGGTAAAAGACATGCCTACCAAGACAATCATGTCTCTGTAGCTACAGTTTCCAAGTATCTTGAGGAACTGTGTTTAAATAGAATGGCCGGTGGTTGTCATAGGCAGTCCCAGTAAGTAAAAAGCTCAACAGCTGCTCTGAAGCAACAAAGGGAAAAGTGAATTTTACACACAAATAAGATTATGTTTTATTTATTTCTAAACATCAAATTTAAGTAGAAAAGTGATGCATGCATCTAGCTTCATGCTGAAATATGCGTGAGTAAAAAGCTTGCGTGTTTGTGCCTAACACGCAACCTGGTCCCTGGGGCCAGATGGAAAAAATACTCCACGACAAAAGCATACCCTGTCAAAGGAAAAATCTGGTGTGCTCTGCATTTGCACATGACCAGCCTCAGTCCAACTTCATTGGAAAATCCAGAGTTGCTCATGCAGACTGTGCCTGTTCCACAGGGCCTCTACCTGAGCTCCAGTGCCCCTAAATTTCTCTGCCAGGGAAGCCCATCAGCTGCAACCCCGAAACTCTCCATTCTGGACTCCAGCCTCTTTACACTTCCCTCTGCCACCTCACATGAGAGGCAAGTGGTTCATAAGTCACATTAAAACATCATAGAATACTCAAATTTCAGTGCAAGTGTTAGGACACTATCAAAGCTGAAAAATCAGTGGCACAAAGCAGATGGTTTTGGTGCCAACGGCAATGATAAGAAGCAAAACATAGTTCATACAGCACTGAATGACAGCAAGTAAGCTCTGTATTCATCCTATTCATCAGCGTAGGCATTACTATTGTTAATGCAACATGTGGGGACAAGCCTGAATGAGGAGCTCTTTTTGATCAAGGTTAACACTATCTTTCAAATGAAATTCCTTTAAAAATGCAGTACTTCAGATGCAATCACTTGAAGCAAGAAACACATTAGCACTGCCTCCTGTCTACACAATCAACCTGTGTGAACAGCTAGAAGGAGACATCTGCTAGCTGCTTTTGTTATTGTTGTTGTTGTTTGTTTGTTTGTTTTCTATCATATCCCACTTCTTTTCTGGAAAGAAGTGGTGTTTTCCTTTGGGTCATAAACTCAGAAAATTTACTTTTTTCAGGAAAGGAATGAAAAACTAATTGTCTGTAGACTGCAGTATTTCCCTGAACAATCTTAAATGCGTTGTAATCAGAACAAAGATTCAGGTCACTTTACTAACACATTTCTTTTCTAAAGCATTAGTAAAAAGGTGGATTACAGCTTAACAAGTATAGATCTTTTTAAAAAATAATGCTTAAAGATAGCACTGAAAGTTATTCTCCAAAACGTTCTCACCCTGAACTATTTTTGTCTGTCTACTTGGATAACAAAGTTCCAAGTTCCATAGTAAATAAACTTGTCAAACAATGTTAAGTCTTTCACCTTCAGAGGAATGTGAAGTGTTCACTGCAGCACCCTGCACAGAAGATAACAAATGAACCAATACCTACTTAAGCTATGCTGACCTCTTGCTCTTTTCCTGAACGATAGTGGCTGGATAGATAAAAAGAAGACTAAGACAGTTGATTAGCAATTACCAAGAAATGTCTGGTCAGTAGGTAATAACAGAGATGTTTTCCCTCTGCCTGGGGATTAAACATTTCAAACACACTCTCTTGTGGCACTAGTCAAATGTTAACTCCTAGTGCTGCAGTACTCAGTTGTCTGGGGAGTTTGGCTTGGCACAAAGTTATGAAAATAAGTACACATACAGGATACATTTTCTGACCAAAACATTAAACACTTCCTTACTGAAACATGTTGTACCTATCATATATCACTAACATGAGAAGAATTTGAAAATGCTTTTGAAAACAGCATAGTCATTATTCCAGTGGACAATTTACATATAGACTGATACTGAATGCAGTGTTTTACCCTTCCAGGAAATTGTGAAGGAGGTTTACGTTGTTCCATTATTTCAAAGAGAAATTATCATAAAGTAAAACGAAATGATGTACAATATTATGGGGATCTTTCAAATCTGTGAGCAGAGTATGTGATGAAAATGCCAGTCTTCCAGTATAAGTACCTAAAGTGTAAGCCATATTGTCTAAAACTCAGTTCTAATAAGGTATTTTAAAAACCTCTACTGCTGCCAGAAATGGAAATCTCAGCTCTCCACCTCAAATACTGTATTCATCTATCATTACCAAAGGTAAATCTGCACAATCTATGTACTTTTTACTGCAAAGCATCAGAAGCATCATTACCACTTTTAAGCAAAAAAGAACATCGACTTTTCAGACAATCCTAAAAAGGCTGTAAGAGCTCATCTAATTATGGAATCATAGAATCACAGAACATCTCAAGTTGGAATGAACCCACAAGGACCACTGTGTCCAACTCCAGGCTCCACGCAGCACCACCCAAAATCCAAACCCATGTCTGAGAGGTCTGTCCCATTGTTCCTTGAGCTCTGGCAACTCAGGGCTGTGACCGCTGCCCTGTGCAGCCTGTTCCAGGGTCCGACCACCCTCTGGTGCAGACCCTGTCCCTAGCCCCCAGCTGTTCCTCCCCTGGCACAGCTCCATGCCGTTCCCTCAGGCCCTGTCACTGCCACACAGAGCAGAGCTCAACCCTGCCCTCCTCTCCCTGTGAGGAGCTGCAGCCACCATCAGGCCTCCCCTCAGCTCCTCTACTCTGGGCTGAACATACCCAGGGACCTCAGCCGCACCTCACACACCTTGCCCTAAGATCTTTCATCAGCTTTGAAGCCCTCCTTTGGACTGTCTCTAATAGCTTTGTGTCCTTCCACACAGCATAGAGCAGAGGGCACGGACCATCCCCTCACCTGCTGGCAGTGCTGGGCCTGGGGCACCCCAAGGTACAGCTGGCCCTTTGTGCTGCCAGGGCACACTGCTGCCTCATGTCAGTTTGCCATCAACCAGCTCACCCAGATCCCTTTCTATCAGGCTGCTCTCCAGCCTCTCATCCCCGAGACTGTACATATATCCCAGGTTGTCCTGTCCCAGGATATTTGCTTTTGTTGAAACTAATGTGGTTGGTTATTTCCTAGCCCTCTAATTCTTCAAGACCTCTGCAAGGCCTCTCTGCCCTTGAGGGAATCAACAGCTCATGCCAATTTAGCAACGCATTCACATTTATTTAGTATACATTCTAGTCTTGCATCCAAGTCAGTTTTGAATATTTTAAAGAGAACTGGCTGTAAAATACAGAACCCCACTAAAGACTGACTGACAGGCTGATGTAACCTCATCAGCCAATTGCTCACCCATCACATCATGTACGTGTCTAGCTGTATGCTGGACATTTTGTCCAGAAGGAGACTATAAGGAACAGTGTAAAAAGCTTTCCTGAAATCTGAAAACATTACTTCAACTGACTTCTCCTATTCAACCATGTGGCTAACCCTGTCATAACTGAATTAGTTAAACAGGTCTCTCCTTCATGAACCTGTGCTGGCTGCGACCTGTGACTGTGCAGTCTTTCAAATGATTTTTGATAACTCCTAAATAATCTTCTCTATAATTTGATCATATTCTCACCATCAGTCATTAAACCTGTTTCACTGCATCTGGTCTATAGTAACAATTCTGAAGAAGATAGAAATATTGCAATAGCACATTATTGTGACTTTGTATCTTGAAAGGATTTTTTATCTCGTAACATTCATAGGATTTTCTTGTTTTATCTCTGTTGGTGGTAAAGTTCAGCATTACCAGCGAAGCAGTAAAAACTGTCACTTATCCAGAATCAAAGCCAATTCTAACCAGAAGCACTGGGAAGTAACTGATGTGGAGCAGCAGCCATGTAGCCAAGAAGTAAAATCCAAGTCCATCTGAAAAGTGTTCCCTTCCTACTAGACAACACTGTCAAGACCTGTCTTCTGAAGCTACTACTGAACCTAGTCTCTGCAGATACCTACCTGATACAGCCTCCTGCTGACTTCCCATTCCACCATGTCACGATTAGGGGTTTTCTAAAGATACTTGGACCACAGTGTGACCTTCCATTGCACCATAAACACCAAATTTTAGAAATATAAATTGTAATAGGAAATGCTAGACCTGTATATACTAAGTATACAGTGGTACAGGTAACATTCTGTATTCCTAAGATTTGCTAGTCATGTTCTGTTTCTGTGACTATGCATAGCAGGCTCTGGAATATAAGGCAGAGATTTATTACTGAGAATAACTATGCCAAATTCTTAAAATGATGAATTTACTCATAGGGAGATTCTGTCTCCCATTCTCTCCTACTCCTAACTCCAGATAGCTGTACTTTGTACTGATCTGGGAGTCTGGAGCTTCTTAAATGTTCATTCACCCTCCTACTGTGTATCCAAGACATCCTATGTAGGGTATTTACCAGAAAGGGCTTGGATGATTTTGAGAAATTGTACTTGAAACTCTAAAAATACTTTTGTGCTTTGACCTTTCCTTTTAAAGTGTTGTTTCCACAGCTGACTATGTTGAGATTGCACTCACAAAGATTATCTTTCTATTGTTGATATGGGTGTCTTTTCATTACGTCCTACAAACTACTGACAAAAGCCACTTATAGTTTGTCACTGTCCTTGTAGTCTTTTTCTCTCTGCTATAAATTTTTAAAAGATTTATTTCCCTGTAAATAAGCCTCTTCTCTACTGTTCCCGATGCAAAGTTCAAAGTACTTAGTTTCAGAAATAATAAAAATAAAGAAATCAGTGTGTCAGGACTTACAGCTACATTGCTACTACCCTCAGAACAGTCATTAAGCATTCAGTTAGAAAGTTCTCAACTGGGGTAATTGTGAGGTCTTCAGTCTCTTGGTGCACAACAGCAAGAAATTCTTTTCTGGATTTTTTTTTAATATGAAAAGATTATCCACTGATACTGTCAGATCTACTGCCGTCAGTTTTCAACATTACCTTTGTAAATGACAGATCAGGACATGTCTGACAAGCAGCAAGAATGGTCTCTAAAGTTGCTGCAGAAATTGGTGTAAGCTCTTTATCTAAAAGGAAAAAGCAGAAGAGCCCAGGTGTTAACCATCTGAAACATAGCCTCTTTTATCCCTGCTTATGGGAACCTCCTTATGAATATTAAGCATTTATAACAATCTAGGTGGAGAATTGCAGGAAGCAAATTAAGGTCTGAAAAATATAAAGATCATACATGGCTCCTCTCAGTATGCAACGTAGAGAATCAGAGACTGAAGCTAGATCCTGGCCACTGGCCTATGCTTGTACTTGGCCAAAAGCCACCCTGACTAGTCAGCCGAGGCAGCTCAGCTGCAAAGCTCCTGCTGGGGGACATGTAGTAGTCACAGTGCTGTCACTGACAGTTTGAAAAGCAGCGTTACCCACGGCTATAGACTGTTTGTGCAGGACTGGGGATCCTAGCCAGAAACCACAGCCCCAGATCAGTAGTACAGGATTGAGAAAGAGCCTTAATTTTCAGGAAAATTAGATGACAATCTTCCTCACAGCAGTTACTTTTTGTGATTACTGTCTGGACTAGGAGAGGCCTAGAGCAGCACTGGATAGATTAGCTGCTAGCCAAAATTAGCCCTTCATTTGTATCTTTGATCTCCTTGGAGGAAGGAATAGCACTAACAGAGATTTTGGAGTCACAGTTTCACTCTGCTATCCCAAATAATAGAGAAGAGATTAAACAAGTTAATATCTACCAGCTTTCAGCTGCTCTCTTGACAGGTTTTGTGAACTCCACCCAAACTCATCACCTAATACATACAGCTTTTCTGCAATGATGAGCAGTAACTATTAACACTGTAGTGGTTCTCACAGAGAATGGTTTTGTTTCTCACTCTTTAGCTCATCCAAAACTGCCCTCTGATACTGCCCATGGAGAGACACCAAATATGGCACACAAAGTCGGCACAGCCTTTTCTGGGTATCATCACTTGGTAAGTACCTCAGCACACCATTTTCACCCAGACATGATGGTATATGACCAGCACTTGGGAATGGAGATCTGTATTTACAGCTTAACCATTGGAAAGTGCTGAGGAGAAAATTGTAGTCATGTTCTCCTGTTGTAACAACTGGAAAATTTCTGAAGTAAAATTTAAATCACGTCTCTTTGCTGTCTTCTTTGACTTGTCTTTAAAAATTAAAAAGCTAATTTAACACTGCTTAGAACTGTCTTCTGTGAGCTGAACAAAAATCATCCACTCAAACAACTGTGTGTTGACGGCATTGAGGGTGTTCTTACAAACACTATTTCAGCCAGCAGTCAGTCTTGAAAATCAACATGTATTACTGTGCCACACAGAAACATGCAGCTATGGAAATAAAATCCACATTGCCACAACTACCCTGTTTAGTGTTCTAAAACCCATAATCCTAATTTAGTAACCCAGATGTTGGGTTATGTTCAACAGTTGGACTAGTTAAAATTAACAAGCGTGAATTGTTTTAAATGATGGCTTGACTTATACTAATTTAAAATGTGAATAAATCCTTTAGACCTTCCTCTCTGCACCAGTCTTCACTTATTTATGGTCTCCTTTGAATATGCTATTAAATGTGCACAAACTTTACTTATATTTTGATCCATCCTTCCCAACTTTGCAAAATCATGAAGTGAATTGTCACATTCATGTGTTTTCTCAAAGTTTACACCCTGGGGAAGCTGATTTTGCATTCCACACAAGAGAATGCTGTTGTTGTTTTATTTTTCTGTTGGTTGCTATGCCTAAGCATAGTGTATTATGTAAGACATCAAGTAGACTTTTCTACTTCAAATATTCATCAAGGGAAAAAAAATTCCGTCAGCTGTCTGCAACTGAGATGTGTCAGAAATCTGTGTCAAAATGTTCTCCTTATTTAGGACCTTCAAATAAATGCTGCCACAGGTGTGAACTACTTCCTTTCAAGCACATCCACCAACAATCTCAACCCAGCAGATAGTCTGAGAAACCAACTCCGAAGCTATTTTTAAATATATTTTCATAACAGAAATCACAGCTCAGCTCAAGAAAGACTTTTCAGAGAGGAAAACACCCCAGTGACCTTTTTGATTTAGCAGTCATCTGGACTTCTTCAAGAGCTTGACTTCTCCTCAAGATAACTCCTTTTTTTCGGTTGTGTTTATGGGAAGTCCTTGAAAGTAGTCAGCACTGATCCTCCAGCTGTTCAAGTGATATGCACACGGTCAGATGATCAGTATTAACTCTTCAATGCCATCAACACAGTAACGAAAATCATCACTGAACATAAACTATACTGTACAGACTCTCAAAACAAGATGAAATGTCATAACATCAATTGGCTGTAATTATTTCCAGTACATCCTGGTATGGGGTATCGTCTCAAAGTAATGGCATAAATTTGTCCAGAAGTTGTTTTTAAAACAATCAGTCACTCATTTTCAAACTGATTACCCAATTGTACTGGGAAAGTCCTCCAGATTGTGTAGTTTTGTCTATATAATGAGTAAGGAAACAGTGAATAAGAATACTTGATGTTTTGATTACTTTTTGTTGTTGTTGTTTGATTGCTTGTGGGTTATTTGTTGGATTTAGCGTTCTTTTAGTTGTGTTGTAGTTTTTTTTATGTAAGATTTCAGTTGGTTAGTTTGGCTTGGGGTGGTTTCTGGTAAAGAAGTATGAGCTGTGTGTTAAAATTCTAGGAAAACAAAACCAGATACTTCAGATCATGGAATAGTTAAGGTTGAAAAAAACTCTAAGATCATCCCGTGCAACCATCAGTCTGTTACCACCATGCCCACTAAACTCTGTCCCTCGGAGCCACATCTACACATTTCTTGGATGTCTCCAGTGACAGTGACTCCAGCATCTCCCTTGACAGCCTGTTCCAATACCTCAACACACTTTCTGGGAAGAATTTTTTCCTAATATCCAACCCAAACCTGCCCTGGCTCAACTTCAGGCCATTGCCTCTCATTATGTTGCTACTACTTGGAAGAAGAGCCTAACCTTTACCTTGCTCCAACCTCTTTTCAGGTAGCTGTAGAAAGTAATAATGCCGTCCCTGAGCCTCTTCTTCTCCAGACTAAACAATCCCCATTCCCCCAGATACTCCTTATTGTACCAGTCCCTCCAACCAGCTTTGTTACCCTTCTCTGGACACACCCCAGGGCCTCCATGTTTTTCCTGTAGTGAGGAGCCCAGAACTGAACATGGCACTTGAGATGCATTCTAATCAGTGCTGATTACAGGCGGACAATCATTTCTCTGGTCCTGCTGGCTACACTATTTCTGAAGAATACAAGTCAGAATGCCATTGGACCTCTTGACCACCTGAGTACACTGCTGGCTCATGTTCAGACAGCTGTTGACTAACACCCCCCCAAATCCATTTCCTCTGTGCAGCTTTTCAGGCTCTCTGCCCCTAGCCTGCAGTGATGCATGTGGTTGTTATGAGAGAAGTACAGGATCTAGTACTTGGTCTTGTTGAACCCCATGCAATTGGTCTCAGCCCATCAACCCAGTCTGCCCAGATCCCTCTGAGACAGACTGACACTTCATCCCAACTAGGTGTCATCTACAAACTTAATCCCCTCATTCAGATCATCAGTAAAGATATCAAGCTGTAAAGATCTCATTACTGACCCCTGGAGAAGACTACTCATGATCAGTCACCAGCTGGATTTAATTCTGTTCACCATCACTCTCTGGGCCTGGTTATCCAGACAGCTTTTTATCCAGCAAAGAGTGTGCCTGCCCAAGCCACAGATGGTCAGCTTGCCCAAGTAAATATTGCAGGAGACAGCATCAGAGGCTTTGCTGATGTCTGAGTAGATTACATCTACAGCCTTTCTCTCATCCACCAGGCAGGTGACCTTCTCATAGAATATTGGTCTAGCAGGACATGCCTTTCATGAACCTATGCTTGCTAGACCTGATCTCCTGGTTGTCCTGCATATGCTATGTGATCACACTCAAGATAATACTCTCCACAACCTTTCTTGAAACTGGGGTCAGGCTGATAAACCTGTAGTTCTCTGGATTCTCTTTCTGACTCTTCCCATTTAGGGCATCACATTGGCAAGCCTCTAGTTTTCTGGGACCTCCCCAGTTGACCACAACTGCTGAGAAAGAATGTACCAGTTCAGTCCTGCTGTGTACTCTGAAAATGTTGTTTTCTCTATGAAGATAGCATTTTGCTTAGAATTATTTCAGTAAATTTTTCAGTGCGTTTGTAATACAAATGCTTTTTAAACCTCACTTTTTAGAACGTGCTTCCTGAGGCTTACATTTAACACTCCCACTCTTTTCAAAGAGGAAACAGTGGTGCCTAGTTCAGCACAACAGAACAGTATAGCAACAAAATGGAAAGAAAGATGATGATGTGTTGAGTTCTGAGTACCCATGTGGATAGACAGAAGAATTGTGGAAAGATGTTGCCAGGGAAACAGTGAAACTAAGGAACAACTGCAAGGCAATATATTCCCAAGATGATGCTCACTGTGTGTTTTCAGCTAAACCAAGAAATTCAAGGTGATTTCCACAGTAGTTATGTAAGAAACTATTGTCATTGGATCCTAAGTAACTAGCAAATAAATAAAAATATTATATTCACTAGAGGTGAATGGTCTATAACTTTATCTAATTATTTTCCAAGAATATATACAAGGTTGTGATTCTGGATGCAAAGAAACAACCAACATAACACTCCCACTTCAACAGTCAAAAATGTTGAAGGGAACATGCTTTCCAGGTAGAGCCAGAGAAGTTTATTTCTTCTCTTTAGTAGAGTCACAATAACAGTGAGTCTTCATTTTCTTGTGGGTTTCAGGGCACTTTCTTCACATTACCAATTTTTTTGGTTCCTTTGCTCTTGTTATTGGTAAGTCTATAGGAAAACTCTTCTTAGCTTCACTGCTTGGTTCTTGTGGTTAAGCATTCTAGGACATGTTCTCCATTGTTTCAGCTCTTTCCTCCATAGAGATCTCTCTTGTTTCTGCATTTTCTACAAATGAAATTTAAAGTCCCTATTTACAACTGTTCATACTGGCCAGCGCAGCAAAGCTGGCTGAGTTACTACCTCAGGAATGTGGTCTATATATATGTGAACAGTTAAGACTCATACAGCTGTGTCATATACTGACAGACTGTGTTGACAGTTTTGACTTTCTGGCAATACTTATCCAATTTAAATTAAGATCTTAATAGCCTCTAGTAAGATTTTAAAACAGTTCCCTATAAATAAGTTCCTGAGAGAGTGGAATGTCACAGAGCAGCAGGGCAAATGACACTAAGTTCTTTTGGGATCTGTAAAAAAAGGAACTCTTTAGGGTTGTGCTTCTAGCTTAAACAGCAGGAAAAAAAAAAAAAAAAAAAAAAAAAAAAACAAGACTGAATTCCATTATGCAAAATATTCTTTCACTTTGCCATCAGCAAAACTGGAAATACAGCTTGTGGCAGAAGTCAGTTGCATCAGACTGCATCCATCCTCTCCCATGCTGCAGGCAAATCTTTTGCTATTCATTCATGTCCCATTAGACTCTAATTGAACTAAAGCACATCTGTTATATGTGAGATGTGACTACTTATTAAATTGCGTGTAATTCATTTACTTATACCAAAGTAGCACCTGGAATTCCAATGGAGATCTAAATCTCATTCTTCCTGCTGTGATAATACATCACAAGAAATTGATCCTGCAATCTCCAAATTTAGAATTGAAATAAGCAGATTACACACAGAGTAAAGAGTACAGCAGCAGTGTTAAAATAAAACAATTCAGTTAAAATCATACAGCAAGGATATCTGTTTTGGTTTCTTGACTTAGTCATACATTTTGGTACTGTCTTTCTGAAACTTAAAATATAATGCCTATTTGCAATTTGTAATTGAAAACTGTGTTATTCCCTTGCCAGCATCCCCTGGTATTGGTCACTACGATAATCAAAATGGCTCAGGAGAAAATGAAGATTACAGACTAGCAGAGAATGTTTTTCTCTTTTACCTCCTTGTTTCAGGTCCATAGCTATAAAAGGAAGATATTAAATTTGGGCCTGACAGTCTAGTATGCACTGTCTTACACTGGAGAAAGAGGGAAGAAGGCCACTGGTATCCACAATTAGAAAGAACATTTGTTCATGGCACGTTACAAAAATCACTTGTTTCTCCATACAACTATGGTATGGAAATCACAAAGATCATTAACTTTATTTCTAATTTCATTTTCTTTTGTGATATCTCAGAAACAACATTCAGAAATGAAGTAAGTGGTGCTTTAAATGATTCTATGATGAAAACATTCAAACAAAAGATCTTTCTTTTACCTCTGGTTCTAACACTCTCTTTTACTTCTTACATAGACGTTTATATCATCTTGGCAATCTAACAAGGTCTTCCAAATAAGACTAAAGTCTTTCTACTTGATCTTTGTGTGTTTGTCTTGTCATATTCTTATTTTATTTTGAATGTAGGACTTCATCAGTATTTTGCATACATTGCACATATTTCCAGATTAAGTAGTATGCATGTAGTCTGTTAACACAGATCCATATAACTCTTGCTATGCTGATCAGCCCCTTTTAGCAGTCACTGTAAAAGGGACTACATTTTAGCAGTGGATAAAATATAACCATCAAATAAGCATAATTCCTTAGGCTTTCCCAAAGTATCAGCTATTTTTAAATTACTGGTTACAGCCTGTATTCCTCCAGGTATGTCAGCAATGTACATAAACTAAGAAACAGTGACCTTCCTCATACAACACAGCTTCTAACCAGCCACCTTCTTACAACAGTTACATACACTCTGTCTTCCAAGGGATTTTTTTATCAGAGTGCATTTTAATCCTGCTGCAGATCTCTGACCATTTACATCATTCAAATCACTCTCTGGAAGCCAGAGGTTTAAACATAATCACTAAAACAAAAGACTGCATTTGGTATACCGCAGACATACTAAGGTCAGTTGAAAACTACAGTTGTTTGAATTCTTGCAGAGGGTACTGTGAAGTCACTACAGGGGCACACTGGGTCAGTCAGAGCTGAGTAAATGATTTTCGGAGGTTCCAGTCAATTTTGAAAGAACATTTGCAGAGCCTCTGGGATGCTGTGTTTTGACAGAAAACCATACCACAGATTAGGGAGCAAGCTTTTCAGAACCCATCTTTTCTCATGTCACAAGAGTGATATATTAAACGTAAATTCTCCCTTTTTTTTTCCTCTTTTTTTTTAAAAAAAAAAAAGTATTAAAAAACATTTTAAGCATTTTTCTAAATATTACATTAGAACTGTAGAATTCTAAAACACCTTTCTTTAATACATTTCCTAACCTCCTGAGGTAAAAAGAACTGCAGTGAATTTGATTTTGATTTTCCATAGGAGATATGTTTACTGCAGAGACAATGCAAAACAGATCATAGTCGTTTGTTCATGGAAGAGATCTCAATATCAGGGTTAGGCCGTAGTAACCACAAGGATCCTTCTATTCTTCAGTTGGGGTTTCTATGATCCCAGCTGAGTCCAAAAGACCTTTTCCAATGGAACAAGGAGAATCTGAAACATGCCTATGTATCATCTGTATTCTTTTGTTATTTCAAACTGAACACTCTTTTCAGTTTATTTCCAGATGTGACTCTAAGACAACCAGACCTTGGATTTCATTCTAATCTCTACAGGTCTAAGAAAATACAGTATTAGTCTACATTATTAGGAAGATGAGATACATACATAGTCAATAGTTTCACTGTTAGTTCCCTCAAAGTTGCATCATTTATTTTCAGTATTAAGAACTCATTTATATGACTACTCATTTAAGTTGCAACTTTTATAGCCTACGATTTAGCTGGTAACTATTTAATGTTTTCAAATGATTAAATATTTTACATCAAGCTTAAGCAAATGCTCAGATGCTTTGAGGCATCTAGGAGGTGGTGCCTGTAGTCTCTTAAGCTTTTTGCAGACCTAAGGAACTTTGCTCTTCTAATGACTAGATGCAATAATGCAGAGGAAGAGGTTTCTCTGTCTCCAGCAGCTGACCTGAAACACCTGCCTGCATGAACTGCACTGAAGGACAAAAGTATGAGTACCCAAAGATGTGGACACAGAGTTTTTGTATGGGTGTAGTTAGTCTGTGATTCTTTATTAACATGTGGTCAGGTCATAATCTTTTTTCTGTCCTATTTTTTTCATTCTTCTCTTGAGTAGTACTATTTTTTCCAGCAGCTGTTAGAGACAGAAGAAGAAACTCCTTACTTTTATATGACAAATACATTCGCAGCAAGATTTATGTGAGTATGTGTATTAAATGAAAGCATGACAAGAAGAGGAAATACTATAATCAGCATGAACAAGCTTAGAAAGTTTTGATGCAGAAAATGAAAAAAAGGCAAATATCCTTTTCACTAAATACTTCTCCTCTTTAGGAAACTTCAACTTGTATCCGATCAATATCTCCTATGCAGTGCAAGTGTTTATATTAAATACATATATTTTAAAAACACAAAAACAAAAACATATATACTGGGTGTGTTGTTTGTTTTTTGTTTTTGTTTTTAATGGGGTTGTCTATCACATGGTTTGAGGCTTAAGGCCAGCTAAAAAGTGTGGCAGCTACTTAGTAACTATTTGAGGTGAACTTAGACAGAGGTACTTTTACACATAAAAATTCCCCCCTCCCTTTTCAAACCAGAAAGACAGGCAAGATGCCAGAAGCTACAGGCTATGAGCGTGTCTGTAAGGAGGGAATTCACCTGCCAAATCATGAGCTCCCTGAGGACTGCACAACTCTCCACACCTACTCCTCCAGCACAGTCTTGAAACAGCTTCAGCCTGTGTTGCAACCCAGAAAGATTTGAAACCACGATCTATTCCCAGGGTCCTTCCTTGGACTTTCTCCATTAATGCTTGAGCTTATGCTGTATACCTGCAAAATAGTTCTCTATCCATACTAGCATATCCATAGCTAGCATATTGCTTCTCTTACCACAGATGTAAAAGAATCAGAAACCCTTGTGAGAGATTTCTTAACTACAGTGATTTCAGTGTATTCAGAACTGATATCACATAATGATCTGGATGAATTAGTTGAATAAAATAATATTGGTCAGTCTTGCTTCTAAAAGGTAGTAATTTGGCTAATGAGAACTTTCCTTAAAATAGTGTCATCTAGACAAAACTTGAGAATGGGCCACAGAAAATATAGGGGCAGTTGTTTTTTTTTTTCTTGACTTTACATGGTAATAGTGAAGTATAACACTACTCTCAGCCAGCCCCCTTAACAACAAGCCACTTCAGTGTCAAATATTTAAGTCAACTAAAAACAAAGCACCTACTTCTCCGCATAGCATAGCTCCAGTAGGATAATATGCTCTTAAAAAAACTTGTCTTTACAAGGCTCCCCAGCCTTCCAGGTATAATGATTAATATACTTAAAATATAAATCCTATGCATTGAATCAGAGAGTGTGGAGCCCTGATCATATATATAGCTAAAATGTATAGTGAGTCTTAATAATGTAAAGCTTCTGTAAGTTCCCATAGCCCACAAATGGGCGTTCTTCCAAACCAGGGGGGAAAACAGAGATAAAACTGTTTTGTTTTCCATTTTCAACAATTCTTATAATGGTGAAGTTAAGCACTATTTTCTTCTTCCTATAAGCTGGGACAGTTGTTTGTTTTCTAAATTGTCAGACATGGTTAACATGGTTTTCATGAATGCAGAGCTGTAAGAGGTAGTGGAAAAGACTTGGTGTACTTTAGCAGAAAATAGCACTCCGGACTATACTTCTGCTTTTACAGCTTAGACGAAACAAAACAGGGTAAGATGAAAAATAATGGTATCTAAGAGATCTCTAAGATCACCAAGAAACCCAGACACCAAAGGAACCCATTATGAAACATACTATTCCAGTGGTATCTCATTCCATTATAGAGCCTAAAAAAAGAAATCAACATTCTTTGAAATGTGCTGAATATGAGGAAAATGGAACATTCCTCTCCATCTGCTGGAAATACTCTAAAGTAAATAAGGATAGTAAGTGCTGGGCAGAAATACTGGAAGTAATTTTTTAAAATAACAAAAAAGCAGACGCCAATGGAGGCCCCCTAGTCATCCTGCTAGCTTTAGCCCTGGAAGGAAATTATAGTTCGGGAAACTAGATCTGCCAGATGGTTAATCACAGTCAGTGGAGAACACAAAGGGCTTCACTTGATGATAAGTCTTAGCAAAGTAACAGATGTCCCCAGAAAAAGAAAAGGAAAAAAAAAATTTACAGATTTTTAAAGTTCTGGAGCCAGTTACTTCATACAATCTGGCTCATAAAGTAAAATCCCTCATTTAAGTGCAAGTCTAAACCCACATAAGTTTACTATTGTCTATTGCAGGAAAATACTTGTACCTGAAGGCACTAGTACAGGATTTGTACCAGTGTACCATGAGCAGTATTATAGTAAGATGACAAAACTATCAGTTGTCATTCTTGTGTTGTTAGTTGCTAAGCTAGAAAGCATTTGCCATAGCAGTGTTGGGCAACATGATGTTAGAAGTACCTACTGTTGTCCTCTCAGATCTTTACATACTTTACAGGAGTAGGTAAATATTATCATTGGCAAGAAAAATTCAAATAAATTAACTAGGAAACAGAACACATTATTAATAATTAGAGATGTGACAGAGCCATGATGTTCTCAGTGACTTTTCAATAGTCTCTTGTTGTAGCCCCTTTCAGAAAACTTACTTGCTGTTATCTGATTTTATTTTTAGCACTATGGTTTGACTCAAGTAGGAAGTGGATTTGCTGTGTTTCCTTTCTTTTCAAGCTGTGTGGATGTCAGTCAATCAAGCAGAAAGCATCCTGTCCTTGTTTTCTTCTTTTTCTATTTCACTTCACAGCTATATTGTCTGCTTCACGTCCTAAAGAAATTGACGCCAGTGGTGTCATCTATGTTTCAAAAACACTGACATAATTCAAAAAAGTGGTATCTGCAAAAACACGGAGTGTAAAAAATGAACAGGTTTTAAAGGTTGAAAATATAGAAGGTCTCTGTTACTGCGGCAATTTTTAAAAATTTGGATTAGATCCCACTCAGCTGGGTAGCTGGGTTAGAAGAGGTCAACAGAATTCTGAAGAATTTGCCAATTGGAACTTAATCCAATTGTTAAATAACTCAACATCAAATTCATATTAACTTAAACTGAAATTAGAATTAATGCACGCTTATGTACAGCAGATGAAAATCTAATTCCTCAGACATTTTCACTGTACAGGGTTCATAGGAAATGCTTATTAGCTTTGCTGGTCTATAATTTTATCTGAAAGTTCCGTTTTGCAGTTACAGGAACCAAATCAGCTAGTCTTTAGTATGATGAAAAAATTCTATGTTTCTTCAAAATATTGACAAGATGACTTCATGCTATTACCTATAAGGACACTGACAAGGCACTGGTCGTATTGACTCTGATTAGTTTTGAGGGAAAAAAAACAGTCATAAGATTATTACCAGTAGAACTCATTTTTTCTTCAGAGCAAACATTGAAGCTACTAAATATGTCGAGCTACATTCCTTTTCTCAAGAAAAGCATAACTGATTAATGAGCAGGCAAAAAGTTGCTTCCTGAGCAGACTGGAAAAGTACCTTCTTATAGCACAGCACATACTCACAAATGATACTAAAAAAGAATGGCCACTTTAGAGCTACCAAGCTTACAGCGTATGAGTTAATAAGCCTAATTTTTATGTGGATCCAGCTTTGGATAATTAACTTCTTCCTGCCTGCAAAATCTCCCTACATCATCAACTGAATATAATTTAAGGCTTTACATTATTAAACAATTGTTATATTCATCCCAGACATTGCTGAATTCAGTCATGTGTAAAAAGGACTTCTTATGCAGAGAAATGAAACTAAACTTCTGTCTTCATTCCTTTTTTTTTTTAAGGCTGTGGACAAAGAATTACTGCTTACAGGAAAGAGAACTGTGTTAACACTGAAAATAGTTTCATCTCATCCCTCAGATACAAGGGTCAGAAACTTGACAAGGATTATATGTCAGATTGTATGCATTTTTCTTTTCTACATCAACGACAACCTGCTGGAAAGAACTCAGCTGGTGCCCGGAACTGCTGCCTTGCAAGCTATAAGATCACGTTACCACATCATCAATAGCTTGTCTGAACGTGAGACACTTGTTTCTGGCAGCCACCAAGTCCCAGTGCTGGAGGCAGTAGGGGCTGAACTCCCTCCCCTCTTTGTCACACATAACTTGTTTTACGTGCTACAGTTGTCAGCTTTGCACCCAGAGAGAGATGCAAGGGCAGCAACTTGCAAAAAAAGTCTCTACTTTCCTGGTCGTATCTGCTCCTAGATCACATGCTGTGATTTCAGTCCACTTTACCAAATCTTCCTCCTGACACCAAGACTTGCACCAAGCAAAACCAGAAAGAAAAGTCAAGGAAAAGAGGAAATATAGTAGAGAAAGCAATAAAAGAGACAGAGAAAAAAGGAAGACAAGACAGGAAAAGGAGAGCCTGGTATCTATACACTATATACTGCAGAAGAGCAGAGATAGCAACTTCAGGTTATTTCCCAGAACACTGAAAGTTATAAGAAAATAAAGCTACAGATAAACTGCAAAGCAAGTTTATATCATCATTTACATATTTGTGGTCCTTTCAAAGGGCTGGGAAGGGCTCACAAGACATAGGAATTTATAAGCATTTTTAAAATACATTTGCATTTCTAAAAGACATTTATTCAAACTGCAAAGGACTGCACATAAAATTATTGTGACTATGAAAATGTTGACACCTGTTGGATAAACCGTAGTTGGTGACTGAATTACTCTTATACTGATTATGAATCATATAATAAAATTCAAGTAATAAATCACAGATTTGTAGGGGTTGGAAGGAACCTCTGGGCATCATCCAGTCCAACCTCCCTGCTAAAGAAGATTCCTTCAGTAGATTGCACAGGAAAGCATCCCAGGGGGTCTTGAAAATCTCCAAAGAAGGAGACTCCATAGCTTCTCTGGGCAGCCTCTTCCAGTGCTACATCACACTCCCAGTTAGCAAGTTCTTTCTCATGTTTATTTTAATTACAACTTTGGAGTAAATACTAGCACACTGTTTCCTATAAGATCTGTTCGGAAGAGGCATTAAAAATATTAGAAAGCAGCAAATGAGGGCTACAAAGATGGTGAAGAGTCTAGAAGGTAAGACCTTTTCAGAATAGGCACTTTTAGATGAACAGGAGCAGCCTGTGTGTCTCAAAGACATATTGACAACTGAACCTCATCTAGAATATATATCTTCAAGAAGATTGACACAGTCACTCACAGCTTACACGGAGCATATTTCAGTCAGCATTTATACGCTAAATGAGAAGTAGTCTCAGTTATAGAAGAAAAGCTAAAGAAAATTCACAGAAGATTGAGAAAGAAAGGAGTAGAAAATTATATTGTTTTTACAGTCTTTACTGTAAAGGAATGTTAGCCTACTATTAGCATGACAATTTGGTTTGCATGTTACATACCTAAATATGAACATTTGTCATTTTATTTAATCTATTAGGACTCTTGATTCTACTAGAAAGTCTGTATCTTGCCACATGTTATACATCACCAAGACAATGAGCTTCTGAGATATCAGCTTTCTTATGCCTTATTTCACTACAAGTTTTAATTGCTAAGTTCTGACTGAAAAGCACTTGATACTGCAGGTTGTGAGATGAGACCTACAGGCAGTGTCTGCAACTTTAGATTTTCAGCAGAATTAAGTGAAAAATAATGTTTTGCTGCATATATGAATGACAGTATAAATATGACACACAAATATTAACTTTATAGCTATAATGACACTTCAAAAGCAGTTATTCTGGAATGAGGACTGATTCTGCACAAGTTGTGGCTATAACAGCTGTATATAAACTAATGAGAGCAGAGAAAATATGAAAGTAAGCCTGGCAGTGGAAGGGGAGAAAAACCAAGCACCAGAAGGTAATTGGGGAAAAAAAAAAATGCTAAGCAATAATGATAGAGGAAGGAAAACAGACCAGGGAGACTGGAAATGCAAAGTACATCTTCAAAGGCAGTGAACTGTATGAGGCAAAAATGTTTACCGCTTGACTTTGCACCAGATATACAGTTGTGGTATGAGTTGGTTAATACAAATCATTACTGTTTCTTCTGTTTTCCAGAGAATGCATAAGTTTCCTAGGTATCTAAATATATAATTCACTCAAGATAATAAATTATTTAAGACCAAAGCCAATGCAAGCTATACCACAGTCTAGTATACCTTAACAATGGGAAATCATTACTGAAATCTTATTCTTCTTTGTTGATTTTCATTCTGTCATTTATTTCATTATACACACAATATTTTTGTGCCACAATTTCATGTACAAATCTCTATAGTCCTTCTTGTATTTTTTAATTTATACATTCACATGTGCCTGGTGTATTAAATTTTGTCACAGTTTCTTCAGTTGTTTCTGGTCTTTCCATTTCTCAACCTTACAAGATTCCTAATGAGAATGTTTTTTTTGTTGTTGTGGTGACATTTCTCTCTGTAAAATCCTCACAGCTGAACATACTTTTCTACACGCAGACTTACCTGTTCTGAATAAAGTCAATGAATGAACGAGGGATTCTCTAACACAGAACTCAGCTCTTGTTTTATGGATGAGAATGTATTTCCTCATGATGCCTACATCATTATTCTTGCAGTGACAGGCTCCAGCCCTTTGTGTTTTAAAACAGCTCATGTAGAAAACTTCAAGCACAAAGCCATCAAGATCCCTGTTTTAATATGCGTCACTTTAAAGCAATTAACTGTATATCATCGCTGATAGATGTTTTCCTGGAAATCAAGTGCTATCTCACTGTATCGATTTATGTCTACAGTATGTATAGAAAGGGAAAAGTAGAATTTGTCAGTAGTTTGCTTGCAGCAGATTTCACCTCTGTAATCTCCATATGCCCTGTAATATCAGAAAGACAACCTTTTTAACCATAACAATAACTCAATACATGCCCAACATGCCTCAACAGAATAGGTCTTCAGCAGCTGGGTGTTACCCTGATGTGTGAATTCACAGGAAGCAGATTTATGCTTGTCAGAGTAAGTCAAGCTGAACTATTTTCTACTGCATTCAGGTTCTTAAAGCACAATCATCACGCTAGGACTTTCCAGCAGGACAGAACTCCAAACAGCATGACTAACAGTTATGAAACAGCAGCTTGAAGCACAAAGTTCTCTTTTTGCAAGGGAACATATGTGGTAGGAATCTTGCATACATGGTACTTCATTCTATTTTAAATATGGCAGGCTTTTTGTTTGTTTGTTTGTTTTTTAATGTTGTGTTGTTTTATGATCCTGCTCTTTCTATACAAATTAAGAAGTATCTGGAAAAAGGATGAAGAGGTAGTGCTATCTCTTTGTGCTTAGTCATTCCATTGCCTAGGACGAGCTCTCACACAAACTAGTTTTAGTCTCAGCATGGCAAATGGAAAAGCCAGAGTTCAACTGTCCCTGCTCTACTTTGAAGTCTCAACTTCAAAGCCATGCGTGAGATCTCCACTTGAAATTCTGTGCCTTGCAATGCAATTGCTGTAAAATCTGAAGAGGTACTTCATGTGACTTTACACTAACTGGAAAATTGTCATAGGAACAAAACCCAAGGAAGGGGTGAATAACCATTCTCAGATACTATTAGTCTGACTAGGACTATTTCCTTGCTCATTGGAAATGATGAAAAGGGTCACTTATGTAAGCTTTTTAAGAATTCATTACCAGAATGAATCCAAAAATACTTCAACCAAACACAGATTGACTGTGAAGATGCAACCTACAGCAAAGCATATTTGGGCTCAGATCATTGTTCTTCACATATGATCTTATCTTGTTCAAATATTAAGCTACTTTGTTAATGGAAGAATGACCAATGTTTTCTGGAATACCTCTTTTTGGACTTATAAACACGTCATAAACATCCTTGTGGCCAAGCAGGAAAGATAATCCCAGCCCTTCTTATCACATCACCCTCCTTTCTTTCATCATCTTCTACTATTTCTAGTTAAGCCTTCTTGCCCCCTTTCCAAGAGTTCTGCCCTAAGCATTTGTTCAAGGACACATCTACACTTTGTTTTGGTTATGCAGAATCACAAATACTTTTTCATCGTTGCCAAAAGCATTTTAAATTCATGGGCAGTTCACACATGCAGCACAAGTGAATGCATCATGTCCTAACATCTTTGTAGAACCATAGAATCATTGGAGTTCATCTCAGCTACAAGTCTGAGTCAGCATTTCCTCACAGTGAACTGCAGTTTCACTGTATTGTTCATTCTAACTTAAGAATTTCCTCTATTAGTGGAATTTCGTTTGTTTTTTTTTTTTTGTTTTTTTTTTTTCAGTATTTTATCTCCTTTGCTTGTTTTGATTTAGAAGACTTTTCCTTTTGCTGCCCTCACTTTTGGCCAAGTTCCTCCAGCAAAGGTAAGACTCCATTTTTTTTTTGATTGCCAACTCACTGTCTTTTGGGGGAGGGAGGGAGAAAGAAAAAAACACTATTTAGCAGCGCATTCCATTAGTCAAAGCTTCCAGTCTAGATATAAAATATTAACTTCAACCCCAGAAAAAAAAAAAAAAAAAAAAAAAAAAAAAAAAAAAAAAAAACAAGCTGATTTCTTGGTTCAGCACTAATCTATCATATGAGCACTATTTTTTTTTAATTACTTTTTTTTTTCTTTTTTTCTTTTTGTGGGCTATAACCAATCTTCTTTCTAATCCATATGACCTGGTGTAGCTTCATGATGTTGTCATTCCTCTTCTTGAGAATCAAGGAGTACTCATAACAAAAATATTACACCAAGTTCACTTCAACAAGTTTATCGCTTGTAGAGGTGTCAGCTACTGCCATTTCCAACTTCTTCCAATGATCACTTTTCCTGAACTGCTGGGGCCTGCTTACAGTCCTACATATCCTAATTAGATTTTGTAATACCTTGTCCTGAGACTCATTTTTAGTAACCTACTAGCTACAAGGACGCCAAGGAAGAAGACTGGCTCATTCATCACCGCAAACCCTGTTGCTGCACACATCTGCTGCTTGGTGCAACAAGTGTTACCAAGTATCAAAGGGACTTGCTTTTGCTTAGGTTGTTAGCGTTTCATTGGTTACAACTGAGGCTGCTCGGCTCAGTGAAATTTTACCCCATTATCACAAGGACTGCAAACATCTAATTATTCTAGGGAACAAACAGCATACTCTAATCTCTCTTAAAAGCAAGTAATGAATTACCAAGTCTGTTTTTTGCTGCCACTTGACAGCTCATGTAAGTTATGAGGCTGGGAAATTCTGCGACCCTCTCTAAATCATTTCTAATAGTTACATCACCCACTTTGCCTTGCTGCTGCCTCACAGCTTGCATCTTCCTTTCTTCTTCAGAGCACTTTACCATGTCTTCAAGACCAACAAACAAACAAACAAACAAAACAAACAAACAAATCAGCAACACAGTACTACTTTACTGGCCACCCCGGCCAAAAGACTGGTCATTTTCACTCTTGCAAGAAGAAGTGACATTTCTTACTACCAAATAATGTCAGAATGCAGAGATACGTCTTAAACATAAGCACCCTGAAAACCCTGTATTTGTGAGTTCAAGTTAAGGACAGAAATAACACCATCACTTCAGTAAGAAGTTTGAATGTGTCACTGAACCCCCAAGATGAATTGTTAAATACAGTGATCCAAACATCTCACAGAAAATGTCTCTGACTTGTCATGGGTCAGAACATCACCAGTGTCTGACTGTTTAATGTCTCCATGACTGAAAATCTTCCCCGAAATCCTGGTTCTGACAGTGTCTCATTTAAAACAAAACCCCAGGTATCCTGGACTGGAGTCTTTTCACACCCCTGACAGGATGCTTGATATCATTATATCAAGATAGCTGTAGAATTGAGAAAGATCTTTTCCTGTCTGTAACACCTCTGCTGTGGGATTCAGTGCACTTTGCATCAACTGCACTTTGTCACAACCTGCCACAAAATGGCTGAAACAACTCATTATAAAAGGTACAAGTTTGTTTCTAGGCAGTTTCCACAGCATCTCTAAAAATTTCTCTATTATCACAATCAAGCAGCACCTAGAAATGTTTGCCAGTCACTGAATTTTCTTTATGTGGTACTGCCCATCTCCATGGAACAGATGCTCCTGGAAGAGATATTAAGGCACGTGTGAGATGAGGAGGTAATCCAAGACAGCAAGTATAGCTTCTCCAAGGGCAGATCATGCCTGATTGATCTGGTGGCCTATCATGGAGTGATGACACCAATGAACAAAGGGAGGACAACTGATGTCATCTACCTGGACTTGTGCAAGGCTTTTGACATGGTCCCACACCACAAACTTATCTCTAAATTGGAGAGATATTTGCATTGGCACATGTCTAATGATGTTCTAAAAACAGTCCAATTCTTTGTGTGTTGTAGAAAGTACAGTCAATATAATCTAAAAGGACACAGTCTAAACAATTTACTTCATATTCTAACTAGAGGATTCCTTGCAATAATTACTGTTCATGTATGTGCCCAGTGAATAAGTTCAGACTTCTAAGTTTCATTTCCACCAACAAGATACTAAATGAAGTATTCATTACTAGAGAAGATGCTGACGCAAAACTAGAAATCACTGCAACATGAACAAACTGTCTGTTAGATTAAAAACGTAAGTTTCATAAGAATAATAACAAAACTTCACTCACTGCACGAGTAACATAATTGCCCACAACATCCAGCCCTGCCTGCGAAAGAAGGAAAGTATTACTAGAAATCACATTTGGGAGAGATGGTAAACATTTAGGGAAGATATGCGTTATAAAGTGTAATTCCATTTACTTCCACTTTGTCCTGGTTTCAGCTGGGACAAAGTTTTCTTCATAATGTCTGGTACTTTGGCTTTAGGAGAAAAACAATGTTGATAACACACCAGTGTTTCGGTTGTTGCTAAGCAGCACTGCATGGAGCTGAGCGCATTTCAGTTGCTTACACTGCCCTACCAGTGAATACCTAGGGGGTCACAAGGAGCTGGACAGAACCAGGACAGTTGACTCAAACTAGACAGAGACATATTCCATATGATGTGGCATCATGCAAAAACCACAAAACTGCAGGAAGCCGGCTGGGTGGGGGGGAGCTGCTGCTGCTCAACAACAGGTTCAGCTTCGGTTGACAGGTGGTGAGCAATTCCATTGTGCATCACTTGCCTTGTAGAGAGAAATACATGTCTATATCTTTCTATCATTACTGTTAATCTTCTTTCTTTTTGGTATTTTCTAGTATTTTATATCTCAACATACAAGTTCTACATTTTTTGCCCAGTTCTTTCTCCTGTCTCCCTGAGAGGTGGGGTGGGGTGAGCAGATGTCTGTGCAGTGCTGAGCTGCTGCTGGGTTTAAACCCCACACATTTGCAACACATGTCTAACCAGTTGTTCTAAGTAGTGTAAGGCAAGACAAACAGCAGTCCTGACCAAAAATCACTGGACTGACAGGACAAAAACTGATCAACAGAGGCCAGTAAGGCTGTCTTCAGGACATCCCTGGGGACAGCAGCTGCACCACCAACCATGACACAGTCACTGCTGATGGAAAACAGCAGACTGACTTGTGCCCACGGTCTGACTGTAGAGAAATGGTATTTAGTCCATCCATGAAACTATTTCCTTCTATTTTCCAGTTGTCTTCCAGTACGCTGTGAGATTGGAGAAGGCTCTGAAGAGGAGATAAGATATATATTGGCAAGGATACTATCACTGCTTTCCAAAGGAAAGTTTTGGGAAAGCCAATCATTGTAAAAGAGCTCACACAATACAGAACAACACAACTACATTGTTACTACATTAATCATAGTTTCTGCCAATACAGTACGTACAACTGCAAACAAATCATTTTATTCTTGTGCGCAACTTCAGCTGCACAAAAATCATCTTACGCTGATCTCATAAATAGCCTGTGAAACACAAAAATTCTTGCTTGCTTAAGGAATCCCAACATATGTTTATGTGCCTGATACAGGAATTGATTTGAAGTGTGAGAGTGTGTTGTTCTAGGAGTTCTGGAAATAAATCAAGAATTGCTTCAGGCTATCAGATTTCAGGAGGAGAATGTCACAAGAGGCTTTCCGTTGGCTAGGGGAAGGGGGGAGACTTGGTAGTTCACTCCTGGAAAGATGTATTTACCAGAAGAACTCCAATGATCTGACAGGCCACCAAAGCAAGAAAGAAAGATCTTAACTTTTCTTCTTAGAGGAACATTGCCCAGCTTTCACCTGTCTTCATGCTTTAAGAATAGTTTGAACACACAAAAACCTGCTAGGAAAGCCTCTTAAGTGCAGAGACTACCAATGAAATAGCAACAGCACAAGTATTAAAGGTTGCTGGAAACTGTGCCAGATGATTGTAGGAACGTAAGTGATGAGTTTGAACCGTAGGTAAGATAAATACCTATCAGAATTATTTGATGACTGATAGTTGATTTTGTCTTGAGGAAAGTGAAAATACTAAATGATCTCTGAAATGCTCTTTCAGCTTGGCTTTCTGCTATCTACAAAATGTGCACATCATTCTGAAAGTAATGCCTCCTATTTCTTTCTGCGGGAAAAGATACAAAGTACACAATAATACTATTTAGCAGCACACATTCTCAGCTACAAAGTCACCAGTTAGCCATACATTTTTGCCAGTGAAGAACAAGAGACTGCCCACTGCGCTTGTAACAATCTGCGACGGTGGAGGTGACCCACTGTCACTGAAAGGCATCACTCACCACCTCGCTGCACTCACATCCACTGGTTGGTCTCCATCAGTGTTCAGCAAGCATCAGTGAATGTCAGTGAGCACTATTTTTTCCATATGGCAGAGTCCAGCAACATGCCTTTACTTCACATGTATTTTATGTCAGCCACCATTTTGTCAGACTGCCCCTCTGCTACCATCTGTCACATGGCAAAACAGTGTAATGGGATATTGGTAGGAAGGTTCAGTCTCCAATGCCATACCACCAACATCCACCTCTGATGTTGCTGGCCAATGTAATAAAACAGCAGGCCTTACTTTCAGAGCCACCTTCATACGTAACATCCTCAGTTGGGAGCAGAGCAACAGATGAGGATATTAAACAATTTCAGGACATAAATCAAGCACAGAGACTGGAATAAAACGTGTGAGATAAGAGGTTATTTCCTACTGCCATTTATAAACTTCTAGATCTTTCCCATCATGCAAGCCAGTGACCAGGATATCAGTCCAGACACCCTGCTCACCTGGCTGATCTGCCTACTGCTGTCATGACTAGCATGAAGATATACTTATGTTCCCCTCTAGGCCATATGTTGTATTGAAGTGCACAGGTAAAAGCCTAACACAAGCGGCAGGAAGCAGCTCTGCTGTACATTGCAGATGTTCAATACATTCCCCAGTAAAAATAGCTGGAGACACTTAACCAGGTGCAAGCCAGTGTATGTGGCACTTACACCTGTTTCTTCTTACTTCTGAACCGGAAAGTGTAACCTGAAATCACGAGGACATCTGATAGTACCTGTGTCCCATGCACGTGAGTCACTTTGGGGGGGCTTAGTGAACCACGGCACACCGGAAAATAAGCACACAAACCATGCGTATTTCCCAGCAGCCCAGCATTCCACAAACACTGCTTCTAGGGGGTCGATCCTGATAACAGCGCTCGGCTAACGCGGCTGCAGTCGATAAGCCTGCGCTGCGGCCTCCCGCGCTCCCGGGACAGCTTGCGAAACGCCGGCGAAGATCGAGAGGACGTAGCCCTGCCGGCCCCGGGGCCGGGAAAAGCTTCCAGACGGAGCGGCGCGGCCTGGAGCTCCTCGACCAGCGGCCGCAGCGCAGGTGGGAGCCGGAGGGCCGGCCGAGGCGCCGAGCAGCAGGCGCAGGAAACGGGGGCGCAGCCGCCGCCATCCGCCGCCCCTCAGGAGCCGCCCGCGCCGCGCCTCGCGCCCGGCTCCTGGCACGGGCCGCCGCCTTACGGGAAGCTCCGCCCCCCGCCCCTGCCGGCGGCGTCAGCGCCACACGCGCCAATGGCGGCGGCCGCCGCGAGGGACGGGCGGTGGGGGCGGGGAAGGACGTAGCCGGGCGTAGGGCCTCGCGTGCGGGACGGCGGGGCGGCGGCGGGGCGCGGCGGAGCCGTTATTTAGGGCTCGCGGCGAGGCGCCGAGAGGCGGTACCGCATGGCGGGTAAGGCGCTGGTGCGCGGGGTGGGCTCGAGGCCGCGCGTGGTTCCCTTTCGCTTCTTCGTCCTCGCCTCGCCGCCCCGTTCCTGAGGTTCTGGAGGGGCTCGGCGCGCCCCTCCCGGTGTGGCGGCTGTCGGTGGGCCGCTCTGTCCCGGGCCCTGTGCCGGGCCGCGCCGGGGCCGCGCTCCGCGGGCCGTGCCGTGCCGTACGCCGCGGGCGGGCCTGGTGGGTGGGCGTGAGGCCAAGGCTCGCTGCGAGGGCGGGAGCGACCGCCGCCCCGCGCAGATCGCCGGGCCCTCGTTTCTCCCCGCGGCGCAGCCGCTCGTCCGCAGCTTTCCCGGGCCGAAGCCGGAGGTGCGGGCCCTGAGGGGGGGATCGCCGCTTCCCGCCGCCGGGGGCCGTGACCTGGAGGCGCGGAGTGCCTTGTCCGCTGTGGGGCCGGGGGTTGGCTGCGGATCCCGAGTGCTGGGAGTGCCTCGGCCGTACTCCTCCGGCCTGGGCCGGCGCCGTTTGGCCGAGCTGCTGGCGTGGCGAGTGGGTTATCTGTGTTTTCCTCCAGCGGTGCCGTGTGCTGGCGGTCCTAATGGAGGTGCTGTGCCCCTCATGGCTGTGTCTTTAGGACCTCTGTTTTTCAGACGTCCTTAGGACTGATAAGATTGAACGTATCTACACGTATCTTCTTTCTCACTGAAACGTGCTTTGCACTGTTGCGTGTACTGATCTGTCATGTATTTTGTAGACAAGGTGTAGAAAATCCATCATCTTGAAAGAGAAACATGTTTGTTTTACACTTGGCCCAACAGTGAGTGCACAGGGAGTTCAGGACGTGCGGGTACAGCGTGCAGGCTGGGTCCCTTGTGCACATTCAGTGTGTTCCTGAACTCCACCTGCCTCTGCAGTGTGTCTCTGATAGTCTTCCTCAAGTAAACTGTTGTCAGTATTTCCATCTTACAGATGATGAAATTCAGGCACAAAGGAAAACAGTTTGCCAAATGTACTGGCAGTGGAGAGCAGATAAATTCCAGTCTCATAGTTTTCATCCTTGTTTCAGGCTGACTAGGTGGCTGCCAGCTGGTTGCTATTTGTTGCTTGTTAGGTATCTCTGGGAGAGAAACCTGGTAGAATCCTGTAGAGTTACAGTTTTGTTACTGGTGTTCTGTGCTGTCATTCAGAAGAGGGGAAAAAATATAGAGGTCTACAAACTGAAGAGTTCAGGCACTTTGAAAAGTTAAGAATGTTTATCCTCTTCATACAAGACAAATTTAGTTGTATTTCTTATTGTCCTAAATGCTGTTGTTAATTTCAAGGGAGTAGTGATTCACAAGAGGTATCATCTGCTGAAAACAAGTTATTTCTGAATTTAACAAACTTTGTGTTGATATATTGCAATAGGAAAGAGAGAGAGAGACAATGCAGTGGGGCATAAGCAATCCAGGAGGTTCCTGGAGCATGCTGATAACTTATTTACAAGAAGCGGTCTTGTGGACCTCATACTCACCTGCAATTAGAAGATTCTTGGGAGTGTGAAGGTCAAAGGCAGCCTTGGCTGCAATGACCACAAGATGGTAGAGTTGAGGATCCTCAGGCCAGGGAGGAGTGCGAGAAGTTATCTCCCACCTGTACTATAGGAGAATAGACTATAGGCTTATCCAAGATCTGCCTGGAAGAATAAGAATTGCCTGGGATGAGGCCATGGAGGGTGAGGAGGTGAGAGAGGAATCCAAGAAAGCTAGTTTATATTGAAGGATCATCTTCTCCAAGCTCAAGGGTAGTGTATTCCCATAAAGAGGAAGTCAAGCAAAACTGCTGGGAGGCCTGCATGGATTAGCAAGGGGCTCCTGGAAAAACTCAAACAAAAGATGGAATCGTGGAGGCAAGGATGAGGAGCCTGAGAAGAATGCAAATGTTGTTCAAGCATCAGAGGATTAAGTTAGGAAAGCTAAATCTCAAATGGAATTAAATCTAGCCAAGGGATATCACACATATCAGAAAAGGCTTCTGTGATTTTAATTGAAGGAAGAGTAGGATCTAAAGTGTGGGCTGTTGTGGACCTTCACCAAGACTGCTGACATTGACCACCATAAGAACCTCATAGAAAATCTGTTGGTGTACACATAGACAGTAAAGTGGGTTTAAAATTGTGAACATCTGAGCCCAAAAGGTGATGATTGATGGTAGAAGGTGGAGTGGCAATGACTGGTTGTATACGCCATGGACCATACTGTTTCCATTCCTGTTTTACATGTTAATGATCTGGATGACGAGTCAGAGTTCAGTGTATTTGCAGATGACCCAGAACTGGGTGATGGTGTCATCCAGAGGGACCTCAATAGTCTGGAAAGGTGAGCTGATAGGAACCCTTGCATTGCAGTTCAAGAAGAAATGCTGAGTCTGTACATGGAAAAGAAATAAGCCCAGGCAACAGTACCAGCTGGGTTGCGGGGTTACTAAGCTTGGAAACAGCCAGGCAGAAGAGAACTGAGGGTCCTGGTGTTCACTAGCCTGAACATGAACCAACATATTGTCAGTGTCACAAAATAGGAGGCTAGTACTCTGGGCTGTGTTAGGCAAAGTGCTGCCAGCTGGTCAAGAAAGGTGATCTTTTTTTCTGCTCAGCAGTGGTGAGGCACCCTCTGGAGTACTGTTCTGGGCTCTGCAGTGCAAAAGAAACATGGACATGCTGGAAGGAGTTCAGAAAAAGGGCAATAAAAGTGATGAAGGACCTACAGCATCTTGTATGAGATTAGTCTAAGAGAGAGCTGGGATTGTTCAGCCTGGAGAAGAGAAGGTTTTGAGGGATCTTGTCAATGTACTCTCCATGTATTTTTAGATGAAGTGGATGGAACCACTCTTCAGTGGTGCCCTGTGCAGGACAGGAGGAGGCAGTGGGCATTAACTGGAATACCAGGCAGCACTTCTGTGCCGTGCAGCTGGTGGAGCACTGACTGGTGCCAGGTTGCCTGGAGAGGTTGTGGAGCCTGCCCCTCAGGGATCTCCAAAAGCTGCATGCACGCGAGCCTGGGCACAGTGCTCTGCATGGTCCTGCTTGAGCAGAGGGGGTTGGACCAGGTGGACCCAGAGATTCCTTCCAAACTAAACAATTCCAATAGACCTTAGTCTGGGGAAAAGGAGGCTGAGGGGAGACCTTATCTCCTGCTTCCAGTACCTGAAAGGTTCTTACAGTGAGAGTGGGGCAGGTCTCTTCTCACTAGTGACAAGTGACAGGATGAGGGGAAATGGCCTCAAGTTGTGCCAGGGCAAGTTTAGGTTGGATATTATGAAGAACTTCTTTACAGAAAGGGTAGTTAGGTACTGGAATAGGCTCCCCAGGGAGGTGGTTGAATCACCATCCCTGGATGTGTTTAAGAGCCGTCTGGATGAGGTGCTCAGGGATATGATTTAGTGGAGGGTATTTAGAGTTAGGGTACTGGTTTGGCTGCGGTTGGACTTGATGATCTTCAAGGTCTTTTCCAACCTGGGTAATTCTACGATTCTATGATACTCTGTAGCAGAGTATAGATGCATTCATTAGGAAGGTGAATTTTGGAGTATGCTATGCATGTAAGGTTATAGAATCATAGAATTGCTTCAGTTGGAAGGGACCTTAAATCTCACCCTGTTCCAACCTCCTGCTGTGGGCAGGGCTGCCACCCACTAGGTGGGGCTGTCTATGGCTTCATCTAGCCTGGCCTTGAACACCTCCAGGGTTGGGGCACCCACAGCTGCTTTGGGCAGTCTGTTCTAGCACCTCGCCACCCTCTGAGTAAAAAATTTCTTACTAATGTTAAACTAAAAGTTTCTGTTTTAGTTGCTTAATATTTTCAAGTGATTCTCTTTGAAAATGTATTTGAGTCTCATAAGTATGGCCAAGAAGGGTGTAAGCTTGGAGGAAGGAAGGAAGCTTGCAGATGAAATACTCTTAATTAGAAAGCAGTTATAGCTTGAGTAATCAAGAGTACTTGAGGATAGATGCAGCTTGTGGATGGGTTTTAAGTACTCCATAGCTTGTTATGAAACCTCAAGCAGTAGCCCTGATTTGCAATATAACTTCTGTATACGGCTTCCTCACTCTACTTATCAGTGATGCATGGATTCCGGGTGAGAGATTTCTGCTTAACAGTGTAAGCTTGACTTCTTTTTTTTAAGAAGTTCCTCATAAACAAAAATCTGTTTGGCAGCAACCTTTGAGCTTCTGTGATTGACCTGGTGTTCAGCCCTACGAGACCGAACACCTTCCTGTGGTGTACTGGTGTAAATTATGCTGCCTGATTTGTAAGTGGAGTTCTCTGGCAAGATGATGTCACTTTGCTGTAGTTTCTTTAACTGGAATTTTCATTTGTATGTCACTTAAATGGTAGTTACCATGTTATTCATTTAAGGATTGTTTTCATAACTTAGGAAATAAGATTAGAATAGCAAGTTTTTCTATGATGCTTGGCATAAGTAGAGCCACCCCTTTTGCTTGAATCTATGATATCTGTTGAAATAGTACTTTAAAACTGTGATAACCAAATGCTGTTGCTACTCCATATGGTGCTTGACTTCAGGCAGGTTTCTAGGTTTCCCTAGACCAGTGCTTGAGCTGTTGGTTTAAGGACTCGGATGCCAGTGCTGTTTAGTGTTTTGGTATCAGAATAGTAATGGAATGTGAAAAATAATAGAAGTCCTGTATGATTTAGAAATCAAATTCAGTGATTTAATGGCATATGTATTTCACATATCTTTATTTCCGGAAGTAATATCTACATTTAAATGTTTTTTTTCTTCTTAAGAATAATGGTGTATGAGTTAGAGACTGTCACCACAAGTAGTCCTAAACTGATCATATTGGTTTTTTGTTTTTACTATAGTGATATTTTCCAATATCCATTTCTTTCTCTGCTTCCCTTTCTTCTTTACTTAGCTTTGTACCTATGTAAGCTTGGCTAGGAGAAGTGTTTTAGTGGTCTGGAACAAGTACACAGTGTAGATAAATTGCTGATGTAGCTTTTTTCCAAAAGAGAAGCTTCTGAACTGCCTATCTTTGCCAGCATTAGTTCAGTGTCAGGTTGAACTTTCACATTCGATTCCAAACATAAAGCACCCATTTATAAAACAAGATTTCTGGCTGTGCTGTCTAATTGCTGAGTCTGAGTTTTCTTTTATGCAGACCTGCTACTTAGTCTGACTTACAGAGCTGTTACCAGTGAACAATAAGTATTTAGTAGTATTTCTTTTTGAATGACACCGTCTTGCCAAGTTTTATTATAGCTTATATGCAAGCTTTCTGTACCAGCTAACATTTACATGCTTGGATTAGAAAGCAAATGTTTCATTAGAACTCTCTTCCATACTGTAAAGTGTGGCTGTTTGTTTTGCTAGGTATTAGCCCCATCATTATTTTTTTTTTCTTACGATTTTCTTTTAGGCAAGATGAATGTAAGTGTTTAGTGTAGCTTGGATACTTTCCTCTGTAATTAAATTTCCCTTCAGAATCAATCTTATAAAAAGAGAGATTAACTTTTTGTTTTAAAAATAGCACACACTAGAGGGTATTGCTGTAGCCTATTTGTGGACTCAGGTGTTTGTAGCTTAAATCTTGTAACTGGATTGATTGGCAGGGGACAAATGCCAGACATATCTGCTTTTAGGCTGTTCTGATGTATGTTGAGCTCTGTGATTTTTGTGAAGATACAGTCCACATCTGCTTGCTATCTTGTAGTGTAGGCAAGTGGGATTTTCAATTAAATGTTTCTTTGCAGATGGTGGAGCATGAGTCTGAGTTCTCCTGCCTTTCAGGAGCTTAGTATGGTGAAATAATATTATAAGCTGTGGAGAGGTTGTTGTTTTGGTGGGCTTTTTTCCTTCCCATAAAATGTACACTGAGTTCTCCAAAGTGCAGAGCAGTAGGGAATTGGACCTCAGGTTCCTCATTTGTAAATCTGATTATGCACAGGACATGTAAGTAAGGAAGAGCTGAAGCTTAGTAATGATATTTACTTAAAACGATGACTTCATCTTATTTTGTTTTCATATAAATAATAGTACTACACCTCAGAAGAGATGTTATATAATTCTTTATCACTGTTAACTTCTGATTTTAGTTTTTGTTTTTTATTTTGGGTTTTTGTTCCTTCAGGTGATTCAGATCTTTTTTCTGATTAGCCTGAGCCATATTTAAGTTAACAATTCTAACGTCAGCAGATTTTACTTGGCCTTGTGGGTTTATTGTCTAACCTGAAATAAATGGTTACTGAAAGGAAAACTAACAACTTTGCACTGATGCAACACTTAGCTGACATTACAGGTTTTTCATTTTTGTTTTTTAACATGTCACCAATAATGATAGCAAACATCTTTGTAATGTTTTTTTCTCTGGAAGAGAAATGTTGTGTTGTGCATTCTTGATTCTTTTTTTTTTTTTTTTTTTTTCCCCTGACTTCTCACATTTGCTTCACTTTTTTCCTTTTTTCTTTTTCTAGCACAGAATTTATGTCTGCTGTTGTTAACAGGTTTTGGCAATTAGCAGAAAAGTGTTGCATCTTCCTCCTTTCCACCTATCTCATATTTTCCCTTGGGATTTTTCAGGAGCTTCAAAACCTCTATCGCAGTGTTTTAAAGCTATTTAATTTAAATCATCCAGATTAAAATAACATATCTTAAGGTTTGTATTTAAAGTACAGCAAGTTTCATCTAGCAAGTGACACTGCTGATAAACATAAGAGTATGTTATGACACTGGAAGAGGTCACTAAGTACAAGTGTTCCCTCATGGACTTAAGACCAAAGCCAACAGAATGCCATTGGTCTTGCTCATCACCTGGATCTGCTTAAACTTATGTAACCAATTGGGATTTTGAAATGCAGAGAGAAGTAGATGGGTAAAAATCTAATTATTCACATAGTAGAAAATGCATCTGCAGAGAACATAAGTCAGTTGCTTTATTTTCACCGGACGCTTGCAGTTAGTTTATCTAAAGATTTGCTGCTCTGCAAACCATGTAATGGTTTTCATACCTAGCCCATACTAGGATATATTTAAAAAGAAAATGCTTTGATTCTGAACTCCATGCAGAGTATGATTACTGTGTAACAGAAATGTTATTTATAAGTAAATATCTAATGACTGTTATAAATAACAAATTACCAAATCACCTCTTCAGCTATATTTCTAGTATAAAAATTTAATATTTTTTTTAATCTTTGAACAGTGAGCTCTAAAGTATGGATGCAAATATTCTGCTAAATAGCTATTATTTTAGTCCAAACTGTAATACATCTGTGTTGATAAGATGCTGCTGTAGGGGTTTGCATTCAGCTTTTGTTCAGTTGTTGGCTTCTAATTCCCCTGGAAATAAATTTTCTTTACATTGTACTACTTAGCTTCCTTTTTAAATCTGAGGGCTTAGGTGCACTGATATGTAAGGAATGTGAGCCCACATTGATACTGATGCAATTGTAAATAATGATTTATAAAATCTAATTCTGGCATGACATGTATAAGATGTCTTGTATCTTTTTCCAGCTGCAGAACTGCACGCAGTCAAAAAACAGGAGTATTTTCTGTTATATGCTGCAGTTTCCTTTCACTCTGGTATTAGTAATTTCTGCCTTTCAGTTTTATTTTCCAGGAGATACTGTGCAGTTGTTTTAAATTTCTTTGTGAGTTTCCCTTTATTGCGATTAAGGTCAGAGTAATTATCAAATAAGTTTTGTCAGATTGGTGAAAACTTCAGAAGCTGAGCTGAACCTGCCATTTCTAGAATTGTTCTCATAACTAGAGAATCTAGGTTTAGTTCCTAGTTATGAGAACAGTGTTTTTAGAAATAATGTTGTGGACTGGATGCTACATTTGAGTAGGCAAACCACATAGAGGTGATTAAACATAATATAGCTTGCTTTTATTAATTTGGACCATTTCCTAAGTGTGAGTTAAGTAAACCAGAGGAGACTTTGTGGGCTCAGAAGAGTTGAGGTGAAATCTGCCTACCTACTTCAGCTTCCTTGAACTGTTCTGAAGGCTTCTCAAGACTGAGAGCAAGAGAACTCTGCTGTAGTGTAGAAACAGCAAACGTGGGAACTTAAACAGCTTCTGGGAAGTTAGGGGCTCTAGCAAGTTTTGGAAGAGCTAGATAATTTTTTGTGGCAGTCAAAAGTTCTCAATGTGAAAGGTGTGCTTCACAGTTCTTAAGTAATTTAAGTGTGAATGAAACACTTGGTTTTGTGGTCTATTATTCGGAACCTTCATATAAGTATTAGCTGCTTTGGAAGCTAGGTAAGGATGGTAATTGTAATAAAATTCACGGATTTTGTTTTGAAACCTGAGTCATGGTGTCATGCTGTTAGAACTGCTGAACTCCTGTAGAAGTACCAGCGAACTTTTTCATGTATGATAGCTTCTCTTATGTGAGATAAGAAACTTAGAACTACATTATTTGTCTCAAATAAACAGTGAGCTCGTTTTAACAGTGAGAAAAATGGAGAGGGGGAAAAAAAAAACACACCCATTCTTTTCCTAGAGAGAAAGGAGATGGGACTTCTGGGAGGTTGGGGAGGAGAAAGTGTATACGTGAGAGATTGTGCTAGAGCAAATAGGAATTTTAATCTGACCAGGATCTAAAGGGAAGAGTAGTAGCTTAAAGAACTTTTCCCATTTATCTCTCAACAGGAATTCCGTCCAGCATGTTTTCTGGGTGGAACTGGGCAGTCTATTGTTTGTATCTGGTTTTGAATATTTGTTCCTTTGAAGGTAAGTCATCCATCTGAAGCATAATGACTTAAAGAAATTCTTTAATCAGATGCTTGTAGCAAACATCTGCTTTTTGTTTAGGGACCTACTGCAGATTTGGGGCAGAAAATGATACGTTATGATCTAGGCTGTGTTCTTAATCTTGCAGTGAGGTAATGCACTAATACTCAGCTCTCCTTCTAGTTACAACTGGTAAGGAGGCAGAGAATCAGAAACAGCTTACTCTGTAGGGTCACCGTAGCAGACTACAGTCACAGTTTAGATGCTATAATGTGATTTCTCTAATTTTAACTACAGTATTGCTTCAAAGTTGTTGGTTTTTATTTTGCCTATGGCAGGTGAAATCTAAATGAAAGTTTATCTTGATCAGACTAAGTAGCTGTTAAAGCAGTAAGCTTTCAGTGAGTTAGTGTTCTGGTCTCTGTCAACCTTGGGCTACTTCTGCTGTGTAGCAAGTGATCATTCTAAAGATGTTTACTGTGGCTGTTTGATCAAGGTAACATTTCAGTCATCTGACATTTAATCTTCTAAGAGCTGACTTTTATATGCCTATGTAGCAATAATCACAATTGCTGAATGTTTAAAAAGAAATGCTTGTTCATCTTCATTCCCAAATACTCTTGTATGTATCAGTGATTCTGAAATAGGTAACTCAAGTATTCAACTGTTTAAGTGTGATTCTTCTACAGTATTCCTACTGCAACGAAGGTGTACACCTCAAATTTTGTTGTTAATCCTCAACAGAAAATAACTTCTTATATGCAAGAATAACTTCAGTTTCTTTGCCCTTCAAAATGTACTCATTGTTTTTGTCCTTGACTCTTCTCTGTCTCTTTAAAAGCCCTTGATTATTAGTTGAGATTTTCTTGCTTGATAGAGCTCTTCTTTTGAAGCCCAAGTAATAGTAGTCTAGTTTTGCGCCTCAGGTTTGTTTCATAACTGCCAGCTAACTAGTTTCCTGCTTAGGCATATGTAGCAATATTTTCAATATTACAGTGGTGTTGTGGCATCAGTTACTGTAGAGTGCATTGTTGTTTTTTTAAATGTTTTTTTTTTTCTAACAATTTCTGCTCTAGTTTCAGGTGGACTTGTACAATCATGTGGTCACATCATTCCGGAGTCTCCAGTGTTGGCCCTGGGTTCCAATTTCACAGCCTTGTGTATTTTGAATGAGAGTTGCCTTGACTTTGGCAATATATATGCTAGTCAAATTATATGGAAAATGAAAAATAAAGTGGTACCTAAAGAACAATACCGTGAAATAAACAGAACTGTTTCTAGTGTCACATTTAATGACACTTCTTCACTAGCTTCTCCTCTGACGTGCAACGTTTTAGCAGATGGACAGATTGAGCAGAATATTTATGGAATTTCAGTTACAGTGGGCTGTAAGTACTGTTTTTCTTGAAATTAATTCTTATTCCAACAATAGCTCCTAGGAAAATTGCTTCTGAGAAACAGGGAAGAGAATGAAAAATGCATCCATCTTTATATTTATTTCTAGTCTGTCAGCTCCTGGATAATTATATAAAAATACTATAAAATCTCATGTCATCAGAGCTGGTGAATATATACACTGAATAATTTTCTGAAAAATGGAAAATATTCTGGAGTATTTCATGCAGATGAAAGTGTTAAAGCTGCCTTGATTATTATTTTTTTTAATTTTATTTTTTATTTTTTGTCAGAAAGAAGATATGAATATAACTGAAAAAGATCCTGGAGAGAAATCAAACTTTCCTTGATTATTTATTTTTGATTTTTTTTTTCCCCACTGTGCAAGGAAGTGCAATAATGTATAAATTCTGCTTTCATAATAGCATTATAAGCTTACTGTTTTCATCATTAGTGGACTGAGAAATGTCTAGTCCAGCTGTATCATGAAATTAAACCTGAGCTGCGTTTAGAAGGAAAGATCCTATTTGAATTGCTGTACTCTTAGAGATAAGAAAGTACTCCTAATTGTAAACCTTCCTTATTCAATCTGGATTGTACTTGCATAGTTCTGAGCAAGTGTTCTTTGAGGCAAGACTGAAGTGTAATATGAATGACTTTCTTAATTGGTGAACAGATCATAAAATGATGGATAAGTGTTTCTGTGTCCTGAATTCCTTCCTGAGTGTAGCTGGTAAATTACATTGCTTCCTAATGTTGGCTGAATATACTGGAGTTACTGTGTGACTTCTATGCAAAAGGCTGCTTTAGCTTTGCTATTTAAGCTAATATGATTCTGAGTTACTGTGAGTTGAAAAGATTTTGCAGAAAAGCAGATTTTAATTTCAACTTCTGATGAGTACATTTTCTCCCAAGAAAGATGGAATAGATTAAATATGGGGAAAGTGGAAGACATCTGGAATATTCTATGATAAATTAAATGACATTACAGATAACTTAGAGTTGTAATTCACATGTGAATTTTGAGGTACATCATTATTTTCATTCTATCAATTTAAGTCCTATGAACAGTGAGAGAAACAGTATATTTCAGAATACTACAAATACTGAAGAGCAAAATGGAATGTTTATAAGTTGGTAATTGTTTAAAATTGGATCTTCTGCTTGAAAAGAAGATTAAATATATTACGCTGTTGTAAATCGTGATATCCTAAAAGCTACAGTGTTATCTCTGTATGCCATTATGTGAATTCAGGAAGCAAAGAAAAACATTCAGATGCTCTTTGAAAATTTCTTACATATTATTAAAGTGTGCTGGTGAAGATTGTGTATCTTTCTTGTAGGTATTTGGGACTAAGCCTTTCCTGTCCCATATATGGGTTGACTGAGTAGACATGTAACAATTGCCTTATATCTGAAGTTATTGGCAAGGTCAACGTATGCCATTGCATATGCTCTACTACTCATCATTGGTTTTCTTCCATGTCATTTAAAGTATGTTTAGCATGGTAGGTGAGATGGCGGATACTTTTATCTGCCTTAATGAATCTGCCTGATTGTTACTTTGTCAGGCATTTGCTCCTTATTTTGCTTATGGTTTCTCAGAGTGGATGGTTAAACTTAATAACTTTGGTTTTCCCCCTCCTTTAAAAATACATGTGACTAAAAGTACTCAGATGCTTTCTGAAGTTGCTATAACAGGACATGTAGCATGATTCTTACTGAACTGTGTACATGGTAAAATATATATATGTATTAATTATTGCTAATTCTTTCTGTACAGTGCCCCCAGAGAAGCCTGAAAACTTAAGTTGTATTGTGAATCAGGTGTCAAAACTCACATATCCTATGAAATGCACGTGGAACCCTGGAAGGCCTACATTCCTGGACACACATTTTAGGTTGAAATATAGGTGGTAAGTATCTCTGTATACAATATCTAAATAATTTTAAGCAAATTTTGTACACTAAACCAAACTTCCTTGAAGTTATTTAATCATAGAATCATAGAATTACTCAGGTTGGAAAAGACCTTGAAGATCATCAAGTCCAACCAATACTTTGAAACCACATTTAAATTCAGTGTTCTGAAATATTGCTGCCTGTTTTTGAGGGGAGGATGGGGCTAAAGCAGCTTACAGTAATTTAGAATTCCAACTTGAAATTTAACGACTATACTCATTTTGCATCAGCAGCATCTTAATTTTTTTGTTCAAGTATATAACTAGCATGGTTTCAGTGTAGTACACCTAATTGTGATGTGGGTGGACCCAAAAAACATACTGTTTTTCTTAGATGATGGTTCTGTTAGAATGTTGCCATTCTAAACATGCAAAGAAAACAGCATATGATAATTAAATTTTGTAGTTCTCTACTATGTATTCTTGAAGAACTCAGTCTTGTTGGTCCACAGTCGAATCTAATCTTCAGCAAAAATTTATCCTGTGAAGTCAAATTAAAATGTTTTTCAAACTCATTCAAATGGCCTCTTCTCATGTAAAGCAGAACAGATTTGTATTCCCCCCCTGGGAATAACTGCCCACAGCTTCCCATCTCCCCTGGTTCTTCTAAAGTGCTTTGGTAATTAGTGTTGTAGAATGTATGGATAGCTAGAAAACTTTAATTTAAAAAATCTAGTGCAAATAAAATTTTACATGCTTTTCTTTATTTAGGTCACGAGAAAGCTTTCCTGACTGCATACCGAGATACTTAAATAATTCCTGTACCATTTCTGATGTCCAGTTCTTTGTTAACCTGGAGGTCTGGGTAGAAGCAGCAAATGCTCTTGGGAAGGCTGAATCTGATCGTCTTGTTTTTGATCCCATAGAGATTGGTAATCAATATCCCTATTAATTAAATCTTGCATGACTTCTGTTCCTGTATATATTGCAAAATAGCTACATTAATATTTTTCATTGTAAATGTAACACTTCCAAGTATTATTGAATGGAACTTGAACTGTGCTGAAGAAATTCAGAATTTGGGAGATATGACTGCTTTTAGAGCCTGAAGTTCTTGTGTAGCCTGCTTTAGAAATTTTTGTTAAATAGCAGCCATTTGGGAGTGTTGCAGGCCTTAATGACAGTGTTGCAGCACAGTGTGCTAATTGCTAGAGGCATGGAAAAATAATGCAGCTGCAGGGATGACCAACTTCTTCTCTTCCAGTCAAACCACTGCCTCCGCACAATCTATCAGTCAACTCAGGAATACTGCCTACTGTTCTGAAGCTTTCCTGGGAGAACCGGATTTCAGCAGCTGTGATGAAACTAAAATTCAATATTCGTTACAGAATCAGTAGTGATACAAACTGGATGCAGGTAACAAGAATGCCTCTTGTGACTATTCTGCTGTAACCTGGCCATTTGCTGAACTGCTGCTGAGGTTTACTTAATATTTCATCTCATTTTACAATCTGTGGTATCCTAACAATTTATTTGGCCTATTTCTGAAAGCTGTGATCTTAAGTTCTTTGGCAGTCCAGAGTGCAGTGCCCTTCTTGTGGACTTCTCTACTATTACCTCAGTTTTGTCGTGTATTTTGCTGATTTTGTATGTAGAACATCTAGAACACTTGTATATGGAAATACCAGAGTCGATGCAAAACTTCTGATCTAAATGTCACTTAGAATGCTGGATTCTTTTTTTAAACTGATTGTAGCTACAACAGTATGTGCAGTACAGCAGTCTGGTTGTCCTGCGTACATGCCTTGAGCTCAACACAGTCAAAACTGGGAACAATGAGAGTGTGTCATACATGTATAATATGTTTGTGTCATTGAGAGGTTTTTTCTTTTATGTCATTCCCTGGCTGTACTGTTAGAAGCTTATCAGGTTTTTCCCCCTTAGCATTCTCTGAGCAACAATATTCCAGAAACTTTTTTTTTTCCACTAAAAGTCAACCCAGCTTCTGTTTCATCATGTAGGTCCAAAAGTATTTTGAATTTCACAAGATCTTGAAAGAAAAGTTGATTTTAACTTCACAAAATACAATGTCGGAGCAGGTAGCATAGCAAACTGCCTGTGACTAGGATAGTGTATCTCTTTCAAGGAACATCTTCTGCTATAAATCTCTGCATTTAAAACTTAAGGTATTGATATTTTGCGCAATGCTGTTCAGTACAGTTTATCCTGCAACTTCAGAATCTCTTAATTTGTTGAACTGTTAAGTCTTTTTTTAACTTCCCCATTTGACATTAAGTCATAGAACTGCTTGATTAAAAATGGAAGAAACTCCGAAGACATTCACTTGCAAGTAGGATTACTTGTGCTGGAATCAGTGTGTATAAAAGCATTAATCTGTTATCCATATATGTTTTTGTACTTATACAGTAAGAATATATATATATATTTTTTTATTTTTTTTTTTTGCATTCAGTTGTCATCTTTGAAGGAAAAAAAATTATGGGGAAAGAAACTTTTATTAACAAAGTTCTACACTGCTCTAATGGGAAGATGTCAGACTTTCAAAGTATTTCCATGTCAACTGCAAAACAGTGGAAGTAATGACCCTGCATTCTCTAACTTGATAAGTTCCTTCTAGCACAGGTATTCTGCAGTGGTTAATCCAGCAGATACCCACCCTTGTTTCAGAGCTTTGCTGAGCATCACATATCAATAAGAGGAGTTACAGGAGAAGGAAGAAACTTTGTGTTATTTATGTAGTAAGTAAAACGGAAAATTATCTATATGAGAAGCAGCAACGAAACATGAGAGGTTATTCTGAGATAGCTGCTTACCTGTTTTTGCATATATGCTTCATAGTACACCTGATAAATACATAGAGTTGTGACTGAACTCCTATCACATCAGTGGTTCAGAATTTAAGCTTTTGGAAATAGGAGGGACAAGAACAATGTTGTGTTGATCCTGTAATATAGAGGATAAACTGTTTGAAATGGATACTCCTCTTGAATGTGAGGCTATAGTAGAACAGAACTCAAATTTACATTTTTTGATCAGTTTGTACAATCTTCCTTCCCTTACAGGTTCCTCCTGAAGATACAGCTTCACCAAGAACTTCATTCAGCATTCAAGGCCTCAGACCATACACAGAGTATGTCTTTTCAATTCGATGCATGAAGGAAGATGGAGTAGGCTTTTGGAGTGACTGGAGTGAAGAAAAAGTTGGGGTCACAACTGAAGATAGTAAGTAATATATGAAAACTAATCGCCAACTTTAAAAATATGACTGCAATGCAGTTTGACAATAGCCAACTGAAATTCTGCATGCTCATTTGAGTTGTTTGATTTATGTAAGCTTGATTCTGCAGCAGAATCCATTTTTTTATGAAACCTTTCTTTCAGTAGACAGAGTGCTTTAGGTCATGAACAGCTCAGGGCAAAGGAGGTGATCGAGTAAAGTGAGCTAATATCAATTATGAACAAGATTGTTTTCCAGGCTGAAGCACTGATAAGAAAAAATACACAGATGGAGGCGTGGCCTCTTGTTCACTGAAGTGTGTAAATACAATGCTGTTTTAACTTTTCCTGCATTTGCTACGCTTTCTTGCGTGTCACAGTATCACAGCCTAGTTTTGCAGTGTCTTGCACCCACTAATTTACGATACTCTGCCCACAGTTGCTACATCTTGCTGCTCATCCTTAGTAGGGTAGACATTGATATGGGTGGTCATAAAAAGAGAGCACTGTGGATAAATTACTAACTTTAAACAAGACTGAGCCTATGTGAATAATGGTTTTACTTGAGCAATATTTAGTATATATATTAAAAAAAAAAATGATTGCTTTGTTACAGTTTCCATTTTTTATGACAGTTATTGATTTTGTTGAAATCCTATAGATCTAGATTTAAGGTATCCTTTCCCTTTGCAATATGGCTGAACAGTGGTTTGCTGCTATTGTGACTTAATGAGGAAGACGTTTTACCTGTAGCAGCTCTTAAAGGGCAGTGTTCATTTCATGTTTAGTCTTGCCATAAAGGACTTGAGAAGCATGATCATAGAACTGTAGAATCATAGAATGGCTTGGGTTGGAAGGGGCCTCAAGGATCATCAGGCTCCAACCCCCCTATCACATGCAGGGCTACCAACCTCTGTATCTAACACTAGGATGTGCATAGCCTCTAAATGTACACCAAATATTTCACAATTAACAAACACAAAAGATAGAATGCATTTAACCAGTAGACTAAGTTTCAATTTCACAGCTTTAGTGGGAAAAAGCTGCTGAGCCTCCACAGCTCTGCAGGGCAAATACTCAGCATAGAGTGCAAGATCCATCCCTGCTGCATCCAGCTGATGAACTTTACTGGCCATGGCCATTCAGCTCCTTGTCATGATCCAGTCAGCTGTTTGTCTCTTTACAATAAACTGTGTTCTATATTTGTGCTATTTAATCATAGTCTCAGTCATATTCCTTCACGATGATGGTACCGAGACAGTTACTGCACTGGGTCTCTTCCACTAAAATGCGTATTCAGTGCATTTTGTATTTCGTAGCAGCGTTGGTTGCTTCCAGTTGCTCGTGATCACGTACATTACTTGAAAAGTAACTACACCTCACTATGCTACTGTGTATATTACCTTTTACAGTTTATGGAAGTCATTTCAGTATATCCTGCTAATGAGGCAGTCCTGCAAGTTTGTGTTTAGGTACAGCGAATGCTGCCTTCTGCCACTGAGTTGTTGCCAAAATTATTAGTTGAGCATACTGCATGTGCTTAGCATTTTTCTGTTACGTATTTTTATTGTCTTGTAGCATTTTATGCCTTAGCAATTCCTGCAGCAACTGTAAACCAAAGTTGCAAAACAATAACTGAGCAGTAATTATTGGAACACTGAGATTAAAATAACATCCATGTGCTTGTTACTGCAAAACCTTCTAGTACATAAGACTGAATCCTTACATTTTTTTTCTATTAAAGCAAGCAGTGAAATGTGTAAACAAACACAGTCTAAATGTATGCATACAGCTGTTTAATTGTACAAACTGCTTAGCAGGTCTGCTGCACTGTGTTCATCCATAGGATTCAAACCATCATTTCCAGATACAAGCCCAGACTTTGTTGATGTTCATCAGTGTTCTGTGATCCATTGAACATTTGTCATTCATTTGAATGACTCATATGTTAGACTGAACTGGAACTAACTTAAGAGTGCTAAATAGATATTTTAAGAGGTGCAAAATTTTATCCTCTTGAATCTGAATCCCTGTTGGTATCAAAACACCTTGTATTAGTGTGTTTCTTGCTACAGCTAAAGTGAACTAATCTGTTGTAGGGTCTTCTGTGCTTTTGGTAAGTGTGAATACAGTCTGTCTTCTGGTTTAAAAAAATTGCTCTAGCTGTACTTTCTAGTGAAAACAATATTCATTCTTTCTCTGCATTGCTTGCTAATTAGTCAGTATTTCTGTTGTTTACCAATGAATTGAGAGTGAAACTTTCTCTTCTGAGTTTGCTTACAGCTTCAGTGCTGGTGTTACCTCCTGCAAATAACTAGATAAGTTTGCAAATATCTAGGATCAAAGGGTAACTAGAGTAGGAGAGGACTTCAGGAAGCCTCTCTTTCCGTTTTTATCCTTTTTCTACTTAAGTGCAAGGCTTGAATGAGGAAATCAATTTCACACTATTAGCAAAACCTGTATGAAAACAACTACACAGCTGTCTGCTGCAAAAGTTAAATGAAATGGCCGAGTGTTGAAGTTACTTATGCCATTATTATTGCCTGTGTAATCAAATTAGAAAACTGAACTTTGGGCACTATCTTTTGTTTAAGACTGTTACACCAGCATTCTAGAAAATTGCAGTTGCTTGCATTTTGTGTTCAAAAAATGCCCCAGTGACTTACTACATTAATTGCAGTGACACAAATGTATAGTATTGATGCTGAGCAGTAATCTGAGAATTCTGACTAATTCGAAATGATTTATCGTTTTACTTCATAATCCTTTTCAGAAAACATCTATTTTGTACCCACAAGAAGTAACTGTAGCCAAAGGTATCTATGTACAGCAGAGGAGGTGTGCTGTATAATTGTATTACAATAGTATGTCTAGTGATTTATGAGGATTGCAAGAATAAGTTATCTTCAGAGTGGATTGATTTTTTTTTAGAAGCTAGCTTGATTTCCAAGTAAGTCATCATCATCAGAATTAGGAATCACGTGCTGATTTCTGTCTGTGAAGAGAAATAAGCACTGCTGGGATTTTAAGCCTTATTTCTTAAGGAACTTGGTTATTATTAGAAACCTTTCCTGTCCAATTCTTGCACTGTGAGGTCTGAAACCATTGTTTGGTTTAGTTCCATTTCATTTCTAATTTGCAGCATTTGCTTTGTATCTATTCCATAATGATCCTACCCGATATGAAGACAGTGCACTGACTTCTGCTTACATACTTGACCACTGACAGGGAACCTCCTTTTTTTTTTTCCTCTCAGATTACTATAAGCACTTTGTGGTATTTGTTTAGCTTCTGAATTAGTCTTTTTTTCTTCCCTATGCTTATAGCCTTTTTTCCTTGTGCTCTTCTTGGTCGTCCTTCAGTGGTTTCTAATTAGTTTTTTTAGTGCCTTGCAAGCACTTCAGTACATCTGTCTCTGAACAGAGTTAAAACAATCAAGGATTTTGTTGTCAAAACACCACTTCATGCTTATTGTTCTACTGCACTGGGTCAGAAGTCCTTCCTTATTTATCCTAACTGAGCTCTCAGGAAGTGAAGTTTTAGGTTGAGTTTACATTTGAGCAGTAAGAACCCCTGTAGGTAGAACCTGCCATTAAGCAGAGTAGAATTCGTATGTATGAAATGACTTTCAGCTGCAGTCTAAGATTAATTTTTTCTGGGGGGGTGTTATAAAAATATTCTTTCAATATCCTAGCCATTTTTTTTCAGCTTCAGTGACAGTGCTTTTCTGCTTTCTATTGCATGGAAGAGGAGTGTGTTCTACTGCTCAAACTGAGCAATGGGAATTTCAGATTTCCTGTTTACTAGATAGACTGCACTGCTGCTTGGCTGTTGCAGCCTGCTCTGCAAGGAAAAAAAAAAAAAAAAAAAAAACTAGTGATCAAGCATCAGTGTTTTATTTTTGCCTGAGAGTCAAGGTGTTAAAGTAGGAAAAGATCATGAGGCAAGTCATGTTGCAGTCATGATCTTCATTAAGTGAGATAGATATCTACCATCCATTTTCCATGGATCAAAGGTATGTACTGAAATAAGACTAAGAGCTTGCTTGTCAGTTCCCAGTTCTTTCCTCCTGATGTAGAGTAAAAGAAGCAAGATGTACCCTGTATACTTGACTTTACTTTTTAGATATGAAACTGCCAAACCTTTTAATTATTAACACTGAAAATGCAATAAAAGAACTCCCACACAAACACAGCCTAGTGAGATTATAAATGTAAATGCATTTCAAGACTTATTTTTTCTCTTGTGATTAAAGTCCTTGCCAAGAATTGGCCACTTTTTCTTGCTTTATGCACTGTAATAGATTCATTCTGCATTGAAATGAAATTAACAATGGAAGTACTACTTAAATTTTTAATGGTACTGACACCAGAAACTGTTGTAGCATTGTACACAGAGTACTGCAGTTCTGTTATTCAAATTCTTCCTACCTTTTTATAATAAAAGGGTATTTTTTTTGTGGGAGAAACCAGTCTCCTCATTAACTATTTTGCAGTTGCCATTTTGAAGTGACTTGATGTTGGGTGGTAGGGAAGGTGTAGTGGTTACTAAGTGAAACAAGGTGCAGAAGAGTGGTATTGTGCTTCTGAACACAAGCTGCACAATGTAGATTTAGCTGCACCTCAGCCCTGTTGAGTTTGGCCATTGTCACTGATGTTCACTTTGGTGGTGCTTGCTTTCTTTGATATCATGTGTTTGGAGCAGAACTGGTATTTCATTCATCCCTTCAAGAAGCCTTTCCATGAAGCTGTTTCACTCAACATACCTAAGCCTTCTTTCTTCTCAGGGAAATAAGGGAACAATTTTATTGTTTTTGTAGAACCATCTAAAGGGCCAGCCATATGGAGGACCATTGATGCATCTCCCTCACCAGCTTTTTGGACAGTACGACTGATGTGGAAGGTAAAACAATGTACTAAACTGCAAAAATTGAATATTATTATAAAAATGAGTGTGTGTAAATGTACCTCAACAGACTTAGTAGATATCTGTAATGGAACAGTTATCAATACAAAAAATGACTTAAATTTTTTCATAACTTCTTATTAAGTGTGCTGAAAGTAAGATTTTAAGGCTGTGAGTAATCCAGAATCCACTTGAAGATTTCCAAATTGCTGTCTACATGGCCAATGTGTGGAACTGGAAATTCCCTTGCACATAGTACAGTTTGATATGATGCCTTCTGATGTATCATGCAGGAATCCTTCAGCTGCAAAATCCATTAACCCTAGAGATATTCCAGAGATGTAACTTATTAATTACAGCTCTGTGTGTTCGCGTGGAGTAGGCCACTGATTACCCCAAGCTGTGAAAGTGAATACAACCATCAGTCCGTCTCCTGCTTTCTTCTGGTTTCTGACCTGTTATATTTAATTTAGCTTTGTTTTATTAGTATTTTCCTGTTGATACATGCCTTACGTGAACTTCCCTGTATATGGATCCTTTTCTGATTTAACTTGTATGTCACATGCCACTCTGATGTTATTAATTAACTTAGAATTGGAAAAATGGTGCTACTTAAGTTTACCCTCTTTAAGATTTTTCTCTATATTCCCTGATAGCTAATATTGTTCCAGATAATACAGATACAAATATTTTTTTACTTATAATAAAATTGCTCATGCTGTTCTGCATTTAAGATCAACCCAGCCTATAACATGAAATTCTTTTGGCAACATTGTGTTGTGAAGTTGCACAAAATGCATGTTTTTTCCACACATGGTCTGAAGTCTTGACAGAGGTGCTTTTGTTAGACTGCTGTATAGGATTATGAGTCAAGCAAGATTTTAAAAAGAAATAGTTCTAGAGAGTACTGTTTTACAGAAATGAACTTTAAAGCTATTTGCAGTTCTCTTAATCATATATGTAATTTGTCTTTCTCTCAGTTCTAAACCATCAAACTGTGCTTCAAAGCTAATCACATTTGTTCAGTATTGATATAATCTAAAAAAATATATTTCTAACAGGCACTAGAGCCATTTGAAGCCAATGGAGTCATCTTGCAGTATGAAGTAACTGTCAGAGCTAAACCACCCCTCTCCCATCCACCATGGAGGTACAACGTTACTACCACCAGCCTTACATTAAAGCTGCCAAATGGAACTTATGAAGTGACTTTGATTGCCCATAACAGAGTTGGGGCATCCCCTCCATCAGTTCTACTTATTCCATCAAGTAACTCAAAAGGTTAGCATTACAATAATGTCTCTAACATTCAAATGCACAGAATAGTAGAATCTGTGACTTCTTATAAAAAATGTTCAGTGTTGTAAAATTACACCTTTTACATTAACATACAATTGTAATACTGCTAAATGCATGTGTGCTCTTAACCCCTTCTAATCTCTGCAGTTTGAACAAGGGCTCTTCTGAAAGTAATGCCTCCTGTTTTAGAGTGCTGGTCCATGACATCAGAGTCAGATGTTGGTGGGTGGGGTGGATGTAAAAATTGAACTTTCCCACCAATATTCCTTTACATTTTGTTGCTGTGTGACTGGTGGCAGCAGAGGAAAAGTGTGACAAACTGGCATATGACATGGAAGTGCTTATGAAGCAAAGATGTGTCATTGAATTCCTCCATGCAGAAAAAAATTTTACTCACTGACATTTGTCAACACTTGCTGAACAGTTATGGAGACCAAACAGTGAATATGAGCACAGTGAGGTGGTGAGTGGTGCATTTCAGCTATGGTAACAGCACTGTTCCAGATGAGCCATGTTCCAGACAGTTATGCATTATTTTTTTATTTTTTTTTAAAAGCACAGCATGTGAGCTCTTTTTCATCATTGGTGAAGAGGCACAGCTAATGGTGTTAACTATGCTCAAAAAACAGTGTTTTATAGCTATTTGCTCTATCAAATGTTATTGTCCTCTTTGTAAATGTTGCAGTTTCCATGGAAATGAATCATAGAATCATAAAATCACTAAGGTTGGAAAAAACACTGAAGAGCCATCCAGTCCAACCATCTACCAATCACCAATATTTCGCAGTAAACCATGTCCCTCAGTACAGCATCTAAATGTTTCTTGATCACCTCCAGGGGCCGTGACTCTACCACTTCCCTGGGCAGCCCATTGCAGCACCTGACCACTCTCTAAGTGGAAAAAGTATTTCTTAACATCCAACCTGAATCTCCTGTGGTGCAACTTGAGGCCATTCCCTCTAGTCTTATTGCTAGTTACATGGGAGAAGAAGCCAACATTCACCTCACTTTCAGGAAGTTGCAGAGAGCCTCGTCTTCTCCAGGCTGAACAATCACATCTTCCTCAAATGCTTCTCATGAGAGTTGTGCTCCTGAACCCTTACCAGCTTTATTACCCTTCTGTGACCACACTGAGGCCTTGATGTCTTCCTTATAGTGAGGGGCCCAAAACTGAATGCAGTACTTGAGGTACAGTCTCACCATGGCTGAGTACAGGTGAATAATCACTTCCCTGCCTCTGCTAGCAGCCCTATTTCTGATACAAGCCTTGATCCCGTTGGCCTTCTTGGCTACCTGGACATGCTGCTGGCTCATGTTCAGTCAAGTATCGGTCCAGTTGGCCTCAGCCCAGCTATTCAGCCTGTCCAGAATTCTCTGTAGGGCTGTTCTATCTCCAGGCAGGTTGACACTTTCTGCTAACTTGGTGTCATCTGCAAGTTCACTGGGGCTGCGCTTAAAGGCCTCATCCAGGTCATCATGAGGACAGGTCCCAGTGCTTACTCCTGGGGAGCACTACTCATGACTGGTTGCCAGCTAGATGTAGCTTCATTAATCAACACTCTCGGCCTGGTCTTCCAACCAGTTCTTTAAGCAGCAAATAACATATCTGTCCAAGCCATAGACTGCCAGCTTCTCCAGGAGTACGAGAAACATTGTCAAAGGCTTTGCTGAAGCTTAGGTAGACTACCTTCAACATCAACAACCTTTCCCTCATCTCCCAGGCAAGTCACTTGGACATAAAAGGAGGTCAGGTTGGTCAAGCAGGACCTGCATTTCATGTACTTGTTCTAGCTGGCTCTGATTCCCTGGCTGTCCCACAGATGCCATGTGATCTCCCTCAAGATGATCTGCTCTGTAACTTTTCTTGGCCTGTAGTTCCCTGGATCTTTTGTGACCCTGCAGGTAGATGAGAGTCTACCAGGGTGTCTTCCATGGTAGGCTCTCGTACCAGCTGCATCAGGAAGTTATCTTCCGTACACACTAAAAACCTTCTAGATTGCTCTTTCTGTGCTGTATTGTATTTCCAGCATTTATCGGGGAAGTTGACATCCCCCATGAGAGCAAGGGCTGCTAATGGCACAGTATTCCTGCTCCTTTAAGTATCATTTGCTTCCACTGAAGGGATAGAGGAAAATACAACCTGTGTTGCCCATTCCATCCACTAACTGCCCCAGTCCCTTTTAGATAAGTCCTTTTAGATAATCCTCAAGCTTCTCTCAGCAACTTCATTACTGCCGGTCTGAACTATCTGTAAAAGATAATAGAGGGGCAAATCAGACTAGGAAGTTTCCTGGAAATATCCCTGACTGGACCCCAGGGAAGCAGCACACTTCCTTGTGGGCAGTGTCGGTCTGACATACAGGGCCCTCCCTTAGTCTCAGCAGGGAGCTGCCTGTGGCACATTCTTACTTGCCAAAGCTTTCTGGCTAGAGGAGACCATGGATAGATTTGCTGTGTGGCAGGTTTTACACAGGCAGTGGGTAACCTTGCTGCTGCTCCTGGCTTCATCTCCACAGCACTCCTATGCAGAGAACAGCAGCTGCTCCCTGACAGGGCTGCCCCTCAACCAGCCAAGGCAGTTCCCTGCTTCAGCACAGAACGTGTCTGTTCCAGAGCTGAGTACCTCACCAAAAAATAGGAGGCATTACTTCTTAAGCAACCTATGTATGCTGGGATTCATGGCAATTTAGGCACTCGTTAATTCATTGCAAGTTTTGAGTGCTATTTCACAGTTCTTTTTGGTCCACAGAGCAACTTGCACTGTATTTTCTATTTTATTTCTTCTAGAATAGCAGGCATTTCTGTTTTCTAAAAATAAAATATTTGGGGAAGCAAGTGTCATCTACTTCGTGTATGTCCAGTTTAGCTATTGTTCTTCTTCCTTCTGCTTTGTGGTATTCCCTCCCACCCACCTCCCTTTTCTGCTCTTGCCCTTGTCTTACCCTCCAGTGTTTCCTGTATATTGTGAAATGGTGGAAACAGACGACTCTGTTCGTTTTCCTTTTTATCATGTTCCTTTTATTGTGCACTGTTAGTAGTAAATGCAAGCTGGTTTCTGCTTATAGCACATCTTGTAGCACATCTGCTGAATCTAGCCTTTTGCATAATCCAAGGGGTCTGATACTCGGTACGTAAACACTGGGGGAGAGCCACAGATTCGAAAACTACTAAATGACCCAACTAAAGATAGGCTTCAGCATAGTAGTATTGTAGCTAGAAGGGCCTGGTAAGATACATGAGCATATTCAGCATTGGAATGGGAATTTAGAAGGTCTGTATGTTTGATTTTGCTGTGATATAGACCCTTTAGTTTGGAAGAAATATGGTAACTTTTTACTGTGCAATAAGACAACTTGCTGTGTAGAAGAAAAAGTGTGTCTGATTTACAGTTATTGAATATTATTGTTTGTCTCTCTGATACAAATTCAGATGTAAGTTCCTTAATTTCAGCAAATGACTAACATTTTCTTAGATTCTGTCAACTTGTAACTATTACAATAATCAAAAGTATCCACATTTGACAAGACAGCTGCTATTTTGACTATCTGGTGGAAGAAATGTCAAAATTTAGGACTTTTCCATTTTCTTTCATTCCAGCTCCTGTGAAGAATATGAGAACACTACCTAAAGATGGCAAATTGTGGGTAGGATGGACTGCTCCTAATAATGTTCTTAAATACGTGATTGAATGGTGTCTGATGTCCAACAGCTCAGACTGCATCACAGAGTGGCAGATAGAACCAGGAAGCATTCAAGGAACATACTTAAAAGGTACTTAGCTTACAAGTTTGCAAATATCTTGTAGAACTAAAAACCTAGTGAATATTCTCAAAGGGAAGAATATATTTATGGTAACTTGGTTTCTCTTCGTAGGATGGGAATCTGGGATAATGCAAGGGCTACTCTTAGTTTATAACCATTTATAACCATGTGGAAATATCAATATTTTTGCCAAATTAACTAGTTTTTACATTTTGAAATTCATGTTATGCTAAAAAAAGTCTCTTATCTGCATTTTGCTTTTAATCTCTTCATTCTTGGGAACAACTGAAATGGTAAAAAGGCTGAGGTCCTTCCAAATTGAATTGTCATGCATCTTTAGGTCAAACAATGAAACTCAATCAACTTCACAGTTCTGTTCAGATCATGATCAATAGCTCACATGTATAATTCTGTGATTCAGTGTTGCAGACAGCTAAAGGCTTAATTAGAATAAATTAGAAAGAAAGCCAAAATTCTATTAAGTCTGCTTATACTTCAGTGAACCACTTTATTTTTCACATAGCTACTTCTTCAGAGCAATATGTAAATGAGCTCTAGAATAACAGCATTAGTTATAAGGCCATTTAACAAAAAGGCAAGTCTTGGGACCCTGCATCTAAAGTAAATGAGGTAGATAGTGAGAAATTTAACTCTCTGAAACAACATATTTTAAAATTCCCTTTATTAGGTGACATTAAACCATTCAAGTGTTACTTGATAACTGTGTACCCTCTGTATGCTGATGGCCAGGGAAGTGGACAGTCTGTGAAGGCTTACCTTCAGCAGGATCGTAAGTACAAGAGTCACCTTGGAGCACATTTGCTGACATCTTGGCTAAAGTAGTGAAACCTTTGCTTTCATGTGAACTGCATAATTAAAAGTAGCCCTACACGTAAGGGCATCTGATGTAATTGTTTTCGTCCCCTCTGTTAACATCCATTCTGCTAATATGCAGTTTTCCAGCTTTTATCAGAGAATTTGGCACAGGATTTTGTTACTTTATCAACATAGTGTTAGTTCTTTGATTTATTTTAGATACCGTGTATGAAGTCAAGACTAGTTGACTTCAGTGGAAGACTTTGTGTGATCTCATCTGGTTGCTTTTTCATACATTTTTCTAGATATTCCCTTTAAAGCTCCTTTGAAATTGCTACATAGCCTGAAAATCATGTGTTGTCTTAAAATAATGCTTTGTAGATAAGTTAGTCCAGCTATTCTACTGAAGTTTTTATGAAATAGCAATCCAGTTCTCATTAATGCACTACTTTTATGGATGGAAGGATCTGCAGTAGAAACTAACGTTCATCTCGTTCATCTACCATTACAGGTCCTTCAAAAGGACCAACTGTTCAGACAAAGAAAGTAGGAAAAGCTGAAGCTGTTTTGACATGGAACCATCTCACAGTAGATGAGCAAAATGGATTCATCAGAAGTTACACAATATTGTACAAAACTGTCGATGGAAATGAAACAGGTAACAGAAGGAAGACATGCTTTGTGGTGTTGAAGTGCTCAATCTGTTGTTTCCTTCCTAATGCATGTTCCTAGAAAATGAGAAACATACTCACGTGTGTTTGACAGTCTTATTCTGATGATATAAAGCTGATGTTAGAGGTACAGCTCTCCCATGCAGTGAACAGAAAAAAGTTAGCAATAAAGAATTAAGCACGTGCAGTCTGTGTATGAGTGGGTACTGAGTTTGGTTTCTGAAAGCTGATTGGCAGTTACTGTACTCCCATTTGTCTATCTAAATACAGAACAAGGAGGTTGTGTAACAAGATGGGCACAAACTGTAACACAGGAGGTTCCTGCCAACCTCAGCGGTTCTGAGGCTGTCAAGATGAAGCTAGGCCATTCAGTCTGTGAAGGAATATTTATTTAATTGATTATTTATTTAAAGCTGCATTTTGGCTTCATAGTCTGTATGAGCTCCAGACACAGACAGGGAGATTACGTTGTAGAAAGGTGTTTTGCTTTATTTTGTTTTCGAGATCTACATAAGAAGGGCAGTTTACTTATGCTTCTAGTTATCCACATAGCTTTTTCTAGCTAGCTATGTATTCTGCGTATTAGAGCCCTTTAAGCTTCAGTTTTACTTTGAGTTTGCTTTCTGAAATGAATTGTCACAAAGAAGGAATAAATTCAAATGTGCACAGAAGCAAATTAACCTCAGCACTCACTGTACACGTTGGTAATCTTTCTGTGACGGTTGTGTTTTCCATGCAACTGCACATTCTGCAGAAGCTTCCTCTTAAGATGTAGTGTCTTAATGCTTTTGTGTTTATGGAGATCTAACAAACCATACTGAAAACTAGTATATTTTTCTTCTCTTCAGCCGTGTCAGTGGATCCATCCAAGACAGAGTATACGCTCTCTTCTCTAACCAGTGACACACTGTATACTGTGCGGATGATGGCATACACAGATGAAGGAGGCAGGAGTGGTCCTGATTTTACTTTTACCACACAGAAGTTTGGTAAGGAAGAATGGGAAAAAATCCACAGAAGTAGGAATCGATGTTGCAGTAGTATAGAGGGCTCAGTTTCTGATCTGACAGGAGAAGAAGGTGATTTAGAAAAGAAAGAAAGAAAGGCATTTCAGTTATTCATTCTCACAAAGTGCAAGAAACTGTCCAACATTCAAACACAAAAGTATCTTTGACCTTCTTTTATTATTTGAATTCATTCACGATTCCTTTGGGCAGTTCCTTCTGCATGTTTTCTGAATTTTTCTTATGTGGCAAACATGCTGGTTTGAGATGTGCTTCTTGTGAGTGGCCCACTTGTGTGAGTAAACAGGATTTTCTCAGTGTCCCTGTGTTGTTATCTGATATTGGATGGCTCCTGTTCTGGTCTTAAAGACAGTGTCTAGAGGCTTGGTTTTAATCTGAAAGTAGATTGCCTTCATTTTCCCGGCTGTTGTTCTGCGAAGCTGCAGGGTTGGGCTGGGAATCTCGACCTGCTAATGTGGATGCCTGTCAGCATATGCCATTCTTTACCACCCTTATTCAGTTCCACAGTCCTATTTTAATAGCTATTAGTTTGTTACACTTCTCTGCAGAAATTCACTGTGAAGAGTTAAATTTATAAGTGCAGCTTCCTGTTTATAAGGGTAAAAGCAGCAACATTAAGTTTTCGTTCGGGATAGTGCTGCTCTTCCCTAAGCATTTTGTAGGGTTTACTTATAAAATATATACGTCATTTGGGAAGGGATACATGCCAACAGTGCAGATTTAAGTGTTTGTAGGTAAAGGATGTTTTGATGTACAGAATAAACTGATAGATGGCTTACATTAATTACTTGGTCATGATACTGATATGGCAATTGGTGGGTCACTGAAATTGGACCACAGATGTATTCACTTAGAAATTGTATCTACCTACATTGTAAAAATTATTTGTAGCATTACAGCCTCTGGAGCAGTCTGTGGCTTTTATTGATGCAAGGCATTAGACTGAACTGAGCTTTTCATAAGTTTACCAACAGACTTTTTTTCATAGAGGGAAAAGGTTCTTCTGAAGCTGAATCTTAAGGCTATGCTGTGTGTTTGGTTTCGTATGTCCCTGCCTGTGAGGAACTGTGTGCTGCTGCTGAGTTCCTTTTATACCAAAAAGGGCTGTAAATGCTTTTCTTTGTGTTTTGGGTTTTTTTTTTTGTGATTGTTTGTTTGTTTGTTTTCAGGAAGGGGAGAAATTGAAGCCATAGTTGTACCTGTGTGTCTGGCATTCCTGTTGATTGTACTCCTTGGAGTTTTGTTTTGCTTCAACAAACGTGACTTGTAAGTGTAAATGTTTTATAAGTCGTCAGATGGGACTAGAATGAAGTCTTTAATTTCATAAAGCACAGAATATTTGGTTTAACTATATTCAAGCTATTTAGTCTTAGCAAATGTTAAGTTTACTCAGTTCTTATTTAGTATTTAGTGGGATGTATTGTGTCCTATTCCAGCTGTTTTTACCTCAGAGTTCTTCCCTGTGGCTTTAGCTGAGAGCTGAAGTGTTTTCCCCAGCAAAGAGCATCTCTTACGTGTCCCCAGTCAACTAACTTTTCTTTCAGGTTTAGAAGGAAAACTTCTTGCCCTTCTCATTCTGATATCCCTGCTGCTTCTAAAATCAATTCTTAATGGACTGTATTTGGAAAGCCTGTCTCGGAACATGTCCAAACTTTGTTTGTACTTGTAATATTCATAGTTAGCTCAGAGTAACAGAAGTGTATGTTTATACCAACACAGGTAATATTTTCTACCTAAATATTTGTTCTGTGGAATCCACATAGGAATTTAAAAGTGCATCTTTTAATATTGTTTTTAATTTTCTGCAGAATTAAAAAGCATATCTGGCCTAACGTCCCTGATCCATCCAAGAGTAACATTGCTCAGTGGTCCCCTCAAGTTCCAGCCAAGGTAATACTCATTTTTCTGCATCCTTAATTTTCCTAATTCATAAGGTCTCAACTAACCAGAGAGAGTCTTCTTCCTTCTAAAATACACAGAGTTCAGGGTTTGAAATAAGACTGGATGTAAGTTTCACAACATCATTATATTATATGGCTAGAAAACTTAATTGTCAAATAGATTTAGTGTTAGAAATGTATGATCCTTAGCTCAAGTTCACAGCATAGAGCTTGAGTTCACTATTTCAAAGGGCCAAACCCCGATTACTATACACTTTATGGGAAAAAAAGTTCTAATTAAACCATTCATGATTCTTAAAACTTTGTACAGTTAAGTGTGAAAGAGGGAGATCTAAAGTATGGATGGTAAGTGTGGCATTAAAATCTGTGCCCCATGTTGGATGGATGACAAAAAATTCTGTTCAGTAAACTGTGGCTAACATCTTAGGTTCAGATGTTGAACATGCTTTTGAGAGTATGTGTGCATGGCCTCTGTGTAGAATGTTCTGTACTGCGTAGTGAATGGTTTTCTGTTCTTCAGAACCATTAAAAATCAGAGCAAAGCTTGCACATCCAGTTGCAGTTCTTAGAGTACTTTTGGGATTATGAATATAAAGCTACATCTTTCATTTTGTAGCAGATAGTTGGAGGGTATTGCCACACTCAATGAGGAGGCAAAATGTATGAAGAATATTGGACTTACTACACAAAAAGAAATAAGTTATTTAATATTTTGCTTGTTTTCAACTTAAATAACCTTCCTCTTAGGCAACATCCTTCTCTTTCTTTCAGCACAACTTTAGTTCTAAAGATCAGATGTACCCTGAAGGCAGTTTTACAGATGTGAGCGTCGTAGAAATAGAAGCTGATGACAAGAAGTCTTTTTCAGAACAAGATCTAAAACCTTTTGATTTGCTCAAAAAGGAAAAAAGTACTTCAGAAGGGCACAGCAGTGGTATTGGAGGATCCTCGTGCATGTCTTCTCCTAGGCAAAGTGTCTCTGATAGTGATGAAGGTGAAACTACACAAAACACCTCCAGCACTGTGCAGTATTCAACTGTAGTACTTAATGGCTACAGAGATCAAACACCTGTACAAGTCTTTTCAAGGTCTGAATCTACTCAGCCTCTGCTAGATTCAGAAGAGAGATTAGAGGATCATGCTGGAGGGAGTGACAGTATGACTCAAAGGCAGCATTATTTCAGACAAAATTGTGGTCAGGAGGAAACCAAGACAGACAGGCCATTCTTTGAAAGAGCGAAGCAGATTATTTCTGCTAATGAGGAGGATCTCGCTGGGTTTGCACAACTGCAGATCTCAGGTCAGAGTCCACAGCCTCTAGGCTTTGAGCTGGAAGAAAATACCCAGGAAGCTGCTCTGCCAGATGTTTTACAGACAAGTACTGAAGGACAAACTGTGAGGCCTGAAACAGTGGAGGGAAACGAACCATCAGTTGATGAAATGCCAAAGAGTTACCTCCCGCAGACTGTGAGACAAGGGGGTTATGTGCCTCAGTGAGAGAAGAGACTGGCTGTATTAGGCCTTCATTAGTGCCTGTTCACATTTTTTTTTCCTGTGTTCCTGATAAATTAAGCTAGGTATTTTTATCTGAATGCAGATAGAAATATTGGGATTAGAAGAATAATTTGACAAAGAACAATAAGGACTATGTTTCCGTGGAAAATCTGCAGTCCAGACCTACTGGAGACTTACTTTTATGCACTACATGAAATCATATTTGTCTGAAAAGCTGAACAAGCCTATGTGCTACCTTGCTTTTTGTCTTGTCGTATCAGATTTACACGATTGAAAACAGCAAGTTTCAACTAATCACTTTGGCCAACAGACCTCCGAGAAGAAAATACTTTGATTTGTGACAGTGTACAAGCCTAAAAAGCCAGCTTTGGTTGCTTGGAGCATCTTTGTGCAAAAACGAGACTGAAGTTCAGTATTCTACAGCATAAAGATACCGTACAAACACTTCAATAGCTTGACCAACCTTCTGAATTTTGACTTGGCCCAGTGTCACAGTTTCAGACTTACCAAACTCAGTATGCAAATCATGCATCCCCATTTAAAACCTACATAGAAGTTGTGATGGTGTGCAGGTAAAATGCTATGATTTCTTGACTCGAGTGCTACTATAGTCACTGATACTCTCTCTATATTTAGATATGCTTGCACATGAAGTATATAATAATTTGGCCTAAAAGTGTGCCTTGCTACTGGATGCACAGCAGTTCAGTCTTTGTGTTTTAGTGTTAAATCCATATGAAAACACAGATGAGGAATTAGTCAAAGATTTTTGATCCCCAGTCGCTTTCTGGTCATACTGCATCTCTCCGGTCACGTTAATTGCCTTTGTATTACATGTGCCCCTTTGGCAGTGCACTACTTGAGGGGTAGATAACGGGCTGACGGATTTCACTGTCCTTATAACTGCCCAGGAGATGGGGAATAGGATCTTCTTCCTGACTGACTATGAAGATTAATACTACAGGACTTGCTTGAAACAGACCACAGCAAAAACCAAAGCGCTCAAGTCACTGAAGTGCTCAGGGAAAAAGAAAAGCAACTGCCCTGAAATTGACAGTTACTGACAACAGGAATCTCTTATCCAGCATAAGCCACAGATAATATTTGTGGCTGCTAACATTCCTCACGTCTCAGTTCAGCCCTGTTCAGATGGTCTGTGTTTTATTAAAGGTACATACAATTGCATTAATATAACCCTCTTCCCTAATGATGACATTTTATGACACTCGTGGAGATGTTTTTCTTAACTTAGTCTAGTCAGCTTTTCTAACTTGACACTAATAACCTTCATTCAAAACACTACGTGCTGTTCTGTGAGAATGAAATGAGAGTTTTAATTCTCCTTCAGCAATAGGGGGACCTCCAGAACCTTCCAGTGCTGTGATGCTCCTGTCCTGCAGAGCAGTTGCTAAAGGCCTTCCACAGGTGGAAGCATGATGTGATGTTCATCTCTTACACTTTTGTTTCGAAGCAGCTCAGTGCTGGGGTGAATTCAGAGTATTGCTGTTTGGACTCCTCAAAACGGAGTTCTTAAGCTGCAGTAGCATTGTATGCAATATTCTGCAGTTCCTTTCTGCTTACAGTATTTTTCATGTCGGGGCACTTTTTTTCCAATGTGATGTTGCAGGTTACTGTAACTGTACTTCAGAACAGACCACCTTCCTTCCTGCCGCCTCAGCACATTCAGCCTCCGCCTGCAGAGCGCAAGGCATAATGAAAGCTGTGCAGTCACGAGGAAGACGTGTCTGGTTTTGCAAAGGCTGAAGGAGCGCTCTGCTGTCAGAACAGATTCCTCTTGGAAAGCAGCAGCAGCGAGTTTGTGCAGGGATAGGTGTGTCTACTTAATCAAACTTCATAGTGGCTGTGGATACCGAGAGTGAAAGGGAAAGTCAGTGTGCGTGCTAACTCGAACTGCCCTACAGCCACATGCTGTCTAATTCACCCTCTGCTGACCTCTGAAATGTTTTGGGCTGCGATTTTTATGGCCACGGTCTGGCTGCTTGGCTTGAACATTGCTTTAACGAATGTTGCTTTAAACATGCTATCTTCCATCTGTGATCCAGCAGTACTAACTTTTGGTAGCATATGCTGTATCTGAGAGACCACTTCAGCTGTTCCTAAAGTTATTATTCTCTTTCTGTCATGTAGAGGGAAAGCATTTCATTCTCAGTTGCTGTTAGCCATGAACCATTTCCAAAGTAAGTTAAACCTTGAAGTGATTCCCTCTTTTCGGGGGGCAGTGCTAACGAGAGCTCTAGTCTGTCACGTCTGGACTCCTACTTCATTGTTGTCTATGGGTCTGTGGTAATGAACGCACACAGCTGGACCGGAGGGCATCCTGACATGGGTTCTGCATGGCAGATTTACTTTCTGTCTTTCTGTCTGATGCATGCATCTAGGGATAAAATAGTGGAGATGAAGCAGGAGGTGCTTGTGGGTGAACAGCCTACGGAAGCCACAGAAAGCCAGAGTAAGAGGTTTGCTCACAGCTCCATAAAGCTCTGTGCCAGAGTGCTGTGCTGTGCAGTCTGTGGGTTTAACTTGGTTTTGCATTTAGTTTGCATTACAGCAACAGGGTTGTATCTGAGAGTTACACACAGGTTTTAGAGCGTATGTCATGCATTTTAGCAAGCCACCGAAATTCTCTGAATTTGGCCTGAATGTGAGAACTAAAGGAAAAGCTTTTATTTTTTATGTTTTTTTCCAATAGCTGTGGTGCACTTTACAAAATAAAGGCATTATTAAAATAAAATTACACGTTACTATTGACACTTTAGTGCCCATCTTGATTTCCCAGACGGGAATTTGTCAAGTAGGGATGTGATAAAAGGTGAGGAAAGCATCCTGCTTGTCTTCAGCAGGTAGGGGCAGTGAATAAGGACTTGTTTCTCCTGTATTATCACACTTGGAGCTGCTTTCAGGCACAGACTAACCAAACTCCTCCTCTGCGTGCAAGAAAAGTGCTTGTTATTTCTGTAGTGATGTTCAGTGTGCTCTGCTAGAACAGGCGGTTGGTGGGGTTGATGCTGTGGCTGTGTTGGCTTGTTTCCATGGCACTTGGCATGGGAATATCTTCTGTTGCAGTGAAAAAGGCTGTGTTTGTGCTTACTGTTGTAAGCTAAACTACCTGCTAAGCCTCGGGCTAACAGGGCAAAGGACAGCAGAGCAGAAACGTTCTTAAGTTAGTTTAGGACTGTCTGTGGTAGGCTGATCGGTCTGACAGCAGCCCAGCAAAGTGATAACTTATCCAGATGTGCAGAAACTTTGGCCACGTCCCTTTGGCTGCCCCTTGCTCACAAAGGCTGCTCTGGTTCTCAGCTTAGGATCTGACCATAAATTGTGAGCACCACCAGCTGGCTGAAACCTACATGAGCACACTGAGGGAGTGTGGGAGTCGTGCTGCTTTAACTTAGGTAACATATCAATTAACGCCAGGTCTTAAATACCCTGAGACCCACTTCAGTATATGCTGCTATCCTATCGACTTCAATAGGATCTAGAACTCCAGAGCAACCCAGAACTGGTGTAGTCAGCCCCTCCAAGATGTGTACGCATTCAGTTGTGCTTTATATGCATTAAAAGGGACTAAACAGACTGGTTTGTCTTCTGTGAGATGGTTGTTGTGATTGAGACTAATTGCTATTTAGGTACATTCCTTGAAGTGCATTAAAAAGCTCCACTGATGGCTGGATCCTAAAACTTCCCCATCAACGCTGATCTCTTGGCTAGGATGGATACATACAGGCATTTTGTATTCCCGTAGCTGCTGTCAATGATGTTATTTGGAAGCAGTTTATGGTAGCAGAAGTACCGCATCGCCTGCGGTGGAGCAGCCCATTGGTGACCACCGCCCTCCGTACTGCAGGGAGCCCGGAGCAGCGGTCTGGAGAAGGGCAGGATCACCCACCCTGGGCTGATGGTCAACTCCTGTTTCTCTTCCCTAAAAGTGAAAGGATGAGTTAAGATGAAGCTCGAACGCATACACCTGCTTTCTCTGTCGTTCCCTTCATAGCACTTGTGCAATCTGAGCCATTCATAAGGCACAGCAGTGCTGACTCTATGCGCAAGGATGCACATCAAGGCCACGGACTTGTTGCAGACTACTCTAATGACTACGGCCAGAGCGTGGCGGGGCAGGAACGAATAACTGACAGCGTGCAGCGCGGGGCAGGGGTGTGCATGCAGAGACAGCCTGGAGGTGGACGCAGGCAGTGCCGACGTGGGTGCGCTGCAGGAGCACACAGTGCTGATAGATGAGAAACGAGTGGACGGCTGCATTGTGGCTTCCTCCTGCCCTGACCTGCACCGACTGCACTGCGCCTCTGGAACTGCCAGCTGTGGGACCGCGCACAGCAGCCGCTCTTACAGCAAAGCACATTCGTTCGTGGATCCGCTTGGCCCACCGCGGCCTTGTAACAGACTGGACTCTGGTGTCACGCGGCCGTGGGCGCTCTGCTCAGCACCTGCTTTCTGTGGGGCAGAGTGGATGAGGGTGAACATGGCTGTGTCGCCACGTCCATCTCGGTAAGCGTAGTTGTAAGACATGGGGATATTTAACAAGGAAAGTGCCTTGATGCTGAACTGAACTTAGTGAATGTAATGTTAAATAGATTTTATTATGTACCACATGGGGTTACGGCTGCCTGAGCTACTGCTGATGTGTAACCGCTGCCGGCTTTAAGTGCATGCTGTGGCAGCCAGCTGAGCTGTGGGCGCTGCGAGCACTGTCTATACAGAAGTGTTTTCCACAGCACTACGCGACCTTACTTCTTTTGCAAGCTGCATGTTTATTGTCATAGAGACTCTGCTTTCTACAATTTACTTTTTACTGTAACGTCGGAATGTCTTTGTTACCCAGCTGAGCCTGAACGTTGCATTTGTCTACTATGTCATATTAAAAAAAGGACAAAATTCCAAGCTGTGTGTCGCAGCGGCTGTCGGCGCTGCGGGGCGTTCTCTCTCTCCCCGTTCCGTTCTCTCTCTCCCCGTTCCGTTCTCTCTCCCTATTCTCTCGCTCCGGGCGCGGTGCGCTCGGCGGCCGCAGGGCAGCGCTTCGCGTTGTCCGCACCGGGCGGTTCGGGTTCCTTCGTACAAGGGTCGAGCGTCCGAGCGGCCTCCGCGGAACGAGGCGCGGAGCCAGGAACGCCCCGCGGCAGCACGGAAGCGCCGGGCGGGACGGCCAGAAGCGCGCAGGGCCGGGCGCCCGCCCCCGAGCAGCGCCGCCGGGCGGGGGCAGCAGCGCGACGTGCCGCGAGCCGGGACGGCCCTCGGCCGCGTCCCGCTCCGCCTTTGGTTTCGCTTACGGGCGCGCGTTCTTTTCAGGAGGGCTCAGCCGCCGCTCCGCCATCCCTACGTCCCTCCCACCGCACCGGCAGCGGCCGCGTATCCGTCTCCACGTCCCGGCCGCGTTCCGACCGGCGGTAAAGCGCCGCCGCTGAATCTCCGCTCACGCCGCCCGCGCACGGGAATTGCCGGCCTCAGCGCCGCCCGCCGTCCGTGCGCTGCGGAAACAGACGCGCTCCCGCGGTCCGGATGCAGCTTTTTCCCCGGCGCCGAGTCGGAGCGCGGCAGGAAGGCGCGGCCCCACATCCACTCACGCACCGTCTCCGCCCGGCCCCGCCCCGATCGCTCCCCCCGTCCCAACCCGCTGACCTCGGTCCCGAGGGCACGGCAATGGCACCATGCGTCACCCGGCAGCCGCCGCCTCCGCCGTGCGCTCCGTTGCCTGGAAGAACCTCGCGCTCCGCCGCGGGGGCGGGAGGACCCGGCCCGGATACGGGGCGCGGTGCGGCGGTTTCACGGCCCTGGCCGGGCCTGCAGGACGCTGCCGCTCTGTGGAGAAACGCGGCGCTTCCGGACCGCGGGAGGTGGACGCTCGTGTATGGAACACGCCGGCCGGCATCGTCACCTTGTCACTGCCGTTGGGATCCGAGAAGTCACGGCAGACAGGTGAGGTCCGTCGTGAGTGGAAACGCGGACACGGCACGGCCGGTTTTAAGAATCACGGAATCGTAGGAGTCGCGCAGTTGGGAAAGACCTGAAAGATCACCGAGTCCAACCACAGCCTGACCGCACTGCCCCGGCTCACAGCCCTGCGCTAAATCCTGTCCCCGAGCACCACATCCGAACGGCTTTAAACACATCCAGGGATGGTGACTCGGCCTCCTCCCTGGGGAGCCTATTCCAGTGCTTAACAGCCCTTTCTGTAAAGAGGTTTCCTGATATCCAGCCTAAACCTCCCCTGGTGCAACTTGAGGCCATTTCTCTTCATCCTGCCACCTGTAACCAGTGAGTAGTGACCAACCCCACTCTCACTGTAAGCACCTTTCAGGTATCTGGAGGGAGCAGTCAGGTCTCTCCTCAGCCTCCTTTTCCCCAGACTAAACAGCCCCAGTTCCTTCAGTCTCTCCTCATAGGGCATATTCTCCAGGCCCTTCACAAGCCTTGTTGCCCTTCTCTGCACCTGTTCCAGCACCTCCATGTCCTTTCTGTACTGAGGTGCCAAAAACTGAACACGTAAGAGAAGACCCAGAGAACTACCAGCCTATCAGCCCCAGTTCTGTGCCAGGGAAGATCATGGACGCTACGCTAAGGCAAATGGAAGGCAGGGAGGTGATGGAGGAAAACCAGCATGGCTCCTCCAAGGGCAGGTCCCACCAGACCAACTGACTTTCAGTAATGACACCACTGTGTCAACGGACAGGTGCCACCGATGTCACCTGTCAGGACTTCAGTAAGAGCTTTGATGTGGCACCCTGAAACATCCTCCTCTCCAGACTGGAGAGATGATTTGTTGGGTGGCCTGTTTGATGGACAAAGAACTGGCTGCAGGATCAAGTCCAGAGAGTGGTAGTCAATGGCTCCATATCAGGATGGAGATCAGTGACAAGTTCTGTTCCCCAGGGGTCAGTGCTGGGGCCAATACTCTTTAATATCTGCATCAGTGACACTGACAGTGGGGCTGAGTGCAGCCTTAGCAAGTCTGCTGGTGACACAGTAACCTTGGTGCAGCTGACACACCAGAGGGACGGTGTACCATCCAGATGGACCTAGACAGGCTTGAGTGGTGGGCACAGGTGAACCTCATGAAGTTCAGCAAATCCAAATGCAAGTCTTGCACATGAGTCCAGGCAACATCCATTACCAATACAAACCAGGGGATGAAAGGATTGAGTGCAGCCCTACTGAAAGGGACCTGTGGGTACTGGTGAATGGCTGGCTGGACATGAGTCAGCAATGTGCCCTCGCAGCCCAGAAAGCCAACTGTATTCTGGGCTGCATCAAAAGCAGCGTGGCCAGCAGGCCTCACCTGGAGTACCGCATCCAGATGCAGTCCTCAGTACCGGAGAGGCACAGACCTGCTGCAGTGTGTCCACAGGAGGGCCACAAGAATGATCCAAGGGAAGGAACAACTCCCCCATGAAGACAGGCTGAGAGAGCTGCGGCTGTTCAGCCTGGGGAAAAGAAGGCTCTGTGGAGACCTGAGAGCAGCCCCTCAGTATCTGAGGGGGGCTGTAAGAAAGAATGGGACAGACCCTTTAGTAGGGCCTGTGGCGGCAGGACGAGGGGAAATGGTCTCAAGCTAAAAGGGGGGAGATTTAGACTGGATATAAGGAAGACGTTGTTTACAGTAAGAGTGGTGGGGCACTGGAACGGGTTGCCCAGAGAAGCAGCAGACGCCCAGTCCTTGGGGACATTCAAGGCCAAGCTGAAAGAGGGCTCTGAACACCATGATGTAGCTGTAGGTGTCTGTTCATTACAGGGGAGTTGGAGGAGATCACCTTTAAAGGTCCCCTTCCAACTCTGTGGTTACAGATTCTGCAATTCTGTGATTACACAGCTGGGAAAAATACAGGCCAACTTCTCTCTTTGAAGGCAGTGCAGGGTCAGGCTCTGTTACAGCACAACATGTGGAGTCATTTAAATACAAACATCAACATAGAAACGCCCAAAGTAAACAAAGATGACCACAGTACAACTCCTTTAAAGGTAATGAAACAGATCCATCCCCAGGGGCTGCAGAGTGGGAGCGGTTCCCGTGGGTGCGGGAGGAAGTGTGCGGTGCAGGAGGGAACCACAGCACTGTGAGTGGGATGCAGAGCAGCCCTGGCACTGCAGTGCACAGGTGGCACACAGCAGCGCAGTGCAGCTCCCAGGCACACGGGGCACAGGCAGCACCATCTCCTGCTTGAGGCAGCCCTGGCAGCACATGGGCACCAAGAACAGAGTTCAGCTCAGGGCAGGAGACCGAGGTGGCACAGTGGTGGTGCAGTGGCTGTGGGAGCTGCCCTCCTTGTCCCTTCAGAAAGGACAGGGGAGGCCCCAAGTGTAGGAGGAGAGGTGAAAATGAGCGCAGACTGAAGCGGTAGGAGGCAATTGGCACCAGATATGATTCACAGCTTCCTGCCTCACAGTGCCTGCACAGTACAAAATCACGTTAAGATGGAGCTGTGGAGAGCTTCATCAGGAGCACAGAAGCAATTAAACCCTTCCGAGAAGAAAAGGAGGGAAGAGGGTAGTCCTCAATAACGAGCAAAGCCGGCTGTGCAGCAAAGAAGGCGCTCAGACAGAAGCAAATGCACGGATCATGCTGGAGATGTCAGCTCTCTGAAGAAAGCAGAGGCTGCGGAGGCAGCAGGAGGGAAGAGGTCCCAGGTGTGGGGCAGCTGCAGAATGAGCTTCCCATTCAAAACTAAGACACCGTCCTCTGCATTAATTCCTGTATTCAGAGGATTTTTTAAACGTATGTTTATGTCTGAATCCCCAAAAGGCCACGTGCAGACTCGACAGAGAGCGGCCACACAAGGGTTTGTCCCAGAGCCGTGCAGCGCTCACTTCAAGGTAAGAACGGTAAGAGGAATTGTCCAGATCTTGTCACATCACGGTGGAATTTGCTGTAGTGTAATTCTGGAGCCTCTGCAGCTCCCTTCCTTCAGGCCAAAGCGTTCTGTTGAGTAACGTTCCGAGTGAACAACAGCAGAGCACTAACGCCGAGTTTAATCCCATGAGCTTTGTTTCTGGCATCCCTGAGTACTACTGACTAATCCCACGGTTACAAAACACGGTATTTCTTCATCAGAATCCACCGCACGTACAGTTTCTCATCTAGTGGAGAAAACTCTGCTGTCTGATCCTTGGCAAGGGGAGCGCGGCATTCCCAGGATAGCAATGGCAGATCCAGGAAATCTCAGGCTGCTCTTCTGAGAAATACTCACTGCAAAGCTTCCGTTCTGTTGACTCAGTCACGGTAACCTAGATACATGAAGTTGGCTCAGGAGGCTTTCAGCTAAGCAATGCCTGAAGAACAAGACAAGGGCTTCCAAAAAACGCCGGTGGTGTGCCGTCCTTTTAAGAGCTGAAGAGAGTCAAAGGCACCGGGTGAGGAAAGTACAGCAGTAAGTAATTCCTCTGCGCTTAGTTCTGCTTTAAACAAATTTCAGAGAATAAACCTGCACTGTACAGACACGCATCTGCTTCAGTTCATGTTTTGATTCATCAGCAATATGAATTATACAGACAGGTGCACGATTTTCTGCACAAACCATAGATTACTCGTGTTATTTCCTAGTATCTGGGCACACACATATTTATATGTACAAAAGCAATTCATTGGACAGTTTCCCAGAGGAACTGATATCGTTTCATAGATGACATATCTGTGTAATTGCACCTCTTCTGCCATACTAGCTTGCAGCAGCACTGAGGCCATCTCATTGTCTCTTCCTGGAAGTCTGTATCCCAAGACGCTCTGCTTGTTACACACTCCAAGGAAGCAAACTGTGAATGTAACACCTGAGCTTCCCTTACTTGTGAACATTCAACATATCAAAAACTGTACTGCACACAGATATGAAATAACACACTGTCCTCTGCCAATATAATTTTGTTGTAGTCACCACAGGGATGCTTCAGTGTTCTGATGCAAGCTTATTCAGTAAAAACAGGCATACATGCAAAGAGTGTGGTATCTCTCTGTAACGTCTGAAATGGTAATAGTCATTAGAGAAATAACAAAGGGGAAAAAATAAACATCCATGCAATTAATTTCAGATGAGCTGTACCTACAGAAGAAGCCTGTAACGGGATCAAGTTTCAAATGGTGTTAAGGTCTCAGGTCCTTCCAGCCTGCCCTGAGACATAGCTGGCATCAACAGGGTGGGCTGTATCTAAAGCACATGTTATGCTATTAAATCTTAAAGCTATATACAAACACAAAGCCTACAAGGCTACTGTGCAAAAAATGGAACACACAAATCGAAGCAGAATTGTTGAAGTGACTGTGAGAAGGTGACGTGAACCCATTTGCTGAGGCACAGGAATAGAAGCTGTGAGTCCCTCACATACACTGTGCTCTCAGATTAAGGCTCAGTCATATGCAAGCGTTTACTTCAGCTAAGGAGATATCAAACTGGGATGGAAAGTTCAGCTCTTCTGAACAAGCTCCTGCTCATGATTACAAGTTGATACATCCATCTCAAGAACTCACCAACTATCTCAAAAAGAGAGATCTATTTATAACAAGTCCACTTCAGGAATATTAAAAGATAGCATAGCATTTGTAATGAAATATACACTGTGGCAAGAGCAGACCATTCGCCAGTGCATCCAAGTCAGCTGTTCAGCAGCAACCACACCGTCTGTGGAGATGTATCTACAGGAACGCTTCCTTCTCTCTCATGCATTCACTAATAGTGCATTTTTTCTTCTTATTAAGGGGATTTTAATGGACGTAAGTATCATAGGTCACATAGCATAAGAATTTTGTCCATAACAGGTTAATCTGTTAAAATCTGGGGGATTGACATCTGTAGAATTTGAAATTCCAGGGTGTTAAATGATAAATCTAAAAGACTGAATGTTTAATTTAGCTTCCCCCCCACCCCCCTCCCCAGTTCAAAATACCACAACTTCAATTGAGAACAGCTTTAAACAAGGAGAAATTAAAGGCACAGTAGCAAGAAGAGACGAGAAGATAAGGAGTAAATCTTATCTTGCAGTAAACAGCTAAAAAAGAAAAAGAAAAAAAGAAAAAAGAAAAAAACCCACAGCTCTGAAGGAGTCCATAATACAGAGAACAATTAAAAATGAGAGAAAGGGAAGGAAGCAAGAAGCCAATGCATGTACATAACATATCCTCTCATTAAAGATATGGCAACTATGAGCCAAACCGGAGGAAACAGTGAAGTTACTTCATGTAACTTAAGGAAATATCTGGCAGATGTTGGCTCTGTTCAGGTTAGTGCACGCTGCCCCAGCAGTGCTCATCTATCTGAATTGGTTGCCAAGGGGGAAAGCAGCAAGCTACTTGCACTGCTTGATGTTTTCATGAGGAAAATCAAAATGAAGAACTAAGAAAAGCTACATCCTTTGCCTTACCACTGACACATTTCTCTGGTTTAAAAAAAAAATAAAAAATAAGAAAAATAAAAAATAAAAAATCCCCCACAACTCAGAGTGAAACTTCACAGGAATAAACACAGTACATTCACTTCTTCACAGCTGTTCAATGGAACAGGGAAATTTCATCCAAAGTAATCACGACCATCCAGGAAACACAGGAAAATATAAAAGCTGTGCTACTGGGTTGGGACTTCACAAGGAATTATTTCCCCTGCTAATGAGCTGTTGCCAGCCCAACCATGTCCAATGTTATATAGGATTGTCCTACAACATTTTGTGGAAGTCCAGGCAAAACAGCTGCCTGGCGTTCAGGTTCATTCTTGCTGTGTTCTGACAAGTTCTCAGAAACAAGAAATTCTCTTGTTTTAACAGAATTTCTAAGGTATGGGTTGAACAGGCTTTTTTCACTGAAATCTTCTCTGTTTAATACTTCTTCATTATCATTTTCTTCATTTTTAATTGAGATCTGTTGGGAATCACATAAACCATCTTCCAGCATTTTGATGGGTTGGAGTTTCTTGGCTGGTATCAAAGCTGAATGTATTTGACTTCTGAAATCTTGATCAGTGATAATGTAAGGCACGGACGGTGAAAGGTGCTTAGCATCTTCCTGTTCTTCGTTATTCATTATCTTTTTATCATTATTTAGCAGAGTTATTTTGTATTCAGAGGTATTCTGTACTTCGTTTGTATTAATGTCAGTACTTCCAGAAACACATTTTTCACAGTTCATTAGTAGTGATCCTTCATGTTCTTCTTCAGGAAAACAATCTTCCAAAACACTTATGTTTTCCAGGTCTCTGGTTTTATCCTCACATGCCAGTCCCTTTGAAAATGAATCATTCTGTCAGTATAAAGATAGGATTTTGAAAGTTACATAAAGATAGATAAGTTATCAGAAGACTGTTTAATATACAAAATACTGCCATTATTCTATCCATCTACTAAATATTTTAACTCCATGGTCTGAACACGTACTGTTTCCACCTGGTCCACTCTAACCAACTAGTTTATGGACAAAATATAAAATTCACAGTTTACACTTGCTATAGAACCTTGATCAACTCCATTCAAATATAAAGGATAGAAGTACAAAAACATCAGTAAGGATATATGTGAACAATTAAAAAGATGGAAATATTAGTACAATGACATAGCTCTGGATTATCAATCAACTTCGATTTTATGCTGCACTACATTTTCTGTGGAGAATTGAGGAAGTATTGAGATGTAGAGATTTGAGTCAGTGGTTATAGTTAGAAAACAACTGTCACAAATACTTGTCTTTTGCCCATTTGATCCCCTCCTTAATAAATGAAACCATATCTGTTACCATAGATGCATCAAGATGCACTGCGATGCTCTCTGCAGGATTGGGTACATCAGGCCAGCAAACCTTTTTAAACCTGTTATTGAGAGAAAGTATGTTTAGTCAAATGTTGGGAAAAAAAAAAAAAAAAAAAAAAAAAAACACAGATTTTTTTAAAAATCTTGTGTTACAGAGACAGTGCAGAATTAACTGTTAATGCACAGCAGTCAGTTTTCTGATTATACAGCACACTAAGTAAGAGCATTCCAAAATAAGGCTTTGTACAAGAACTGCTGTGGTTACATTTCTGGTAGTTCTTCAGAAAAAAATGCCAAATCAAGTACATTTCACTCTATTGAAAGCATCCAAAGCAGTAGACCACACAAAAGTGACACTGAGTTCTTGTTTCAACAGTAGAAAATCACTTAAAGTGAAGTGGTACCTTATAGTCCTTTCATGGAACAATAGACAGGAGAGAAAATAGTGCATATTGTGTTTAAGTGAATCAGAACTTGGCAAGAGCTTGACTTTTCACAGCACAACTTAATCTACACAAGAATACGAACACTAAACTACATCTCAAAGCATTCTCTGGGATGAAATTACAGTCTCTTTCTTTTACAAAAAGTCAGAATAAGCAATACAGGTGAAGATGTGAAACTGTTGGAAATCACACGTTTAAGTAAAGTTGATGCAGTATCTATACACTCTGTTTATCTATCAACTTATCTCTCTTTGGAACTTTCCATAGCTTAGAACCTTCCAAAAGAGTTGTTACTGTTAAGTTTATTATTAAGCTCTGTCCAAACAACCCAGTCATTCCTCAGGCTAGAGAAAAACACCACTTTAACCTTAGCAAATCCTCACAGCCATCTCTGGGATATTGTATTCCTGACTGACGAGGAATCTGAAATCTGGCTGGGGGCATCTCTGACAGTAGATAAAAGAATTACAGATCATACAAAATATGTGTTCAGACCCATGGATCAAGCATACAACTGCTTTCACATTAGTTTATTGCAGAGCAAGGAAAGTGTATATAAATGAACCAAAGTAATACTAGCATAACTAAGATCATCAATACAGCTTATGTAAAATGTGTTCTGGTTGTGTGCTTGCAGACATATTAACAGTGTATGGGAAGCATTCTTTTAGCTTTATTTAGCATTATTATTTCAACATCTGAATTAAATTATACTTTTCTTACTTGACAGACCACAGAACTGACGCTAGCACGTAAGATTTTCCATAAAGTGATGCAGAGAGTACCAAATCCATCTTCCTCTCTCACTCTTTGTTTTTTTAACTGCACTTTCTGAAATTAGTATTTACTTTTGGTCTACAGAATATTAAATGGAGTTACAAGATAATCTGTATGTTTAGTTATTTATTACTTTATCTGCCAACTATACTTTCCTAATTGGATACTGGTATGAAAACTGACACAGAAGCATTTGGAAATTAATAAAAAATTCCTTTTTATAATATAAAATATATCGACTAGATTCAAATTTAGAACATGAAAAATGTACTTACAGGTGTTTTTTCATAATGCACGTTATCCAAAGGCCTAACAGAAACAACATGCTTAATCCAACTGGTATAGCAATGAAAATAACATCTTCTTTGTCTTTAGAGAAAAGAACAGATGGTTATCATTTCTTCCTGTATTTCAATAAGACAGCTGATTTCCTATATCAAAGTCACCTGACTAGCAGCACCATAAAAACCTTTGCCAAAATTAATCAAAATTACTGAGAATACTGAATAGTACCCATCGTACCATGTGTGAAAAGTTGAGCATTTTTCCATCAGCTTACTAAAACAGAAAAGAAGGAGAAAAAAAATAGCATCACTCAATAATCCAGTCTGGAGTGGACATTTCCAGCCTACCCTGTCCAATGCAGAAATCAGAATCAGGTTGTTCAGTGTCCTGTGCTAGTACCACTGACTGCCATCCAGGATGAAAAGCCTAATACCTTTCTGGGTACTCATTGCTTTCAAGTTGCCTAAAACCACTATATAGTAAAACTGCCACTTGTTACTACTGAATAGATTTTACGTACAGTGCCAGAGATGGGTTTTAAATATGCTTAGAATATAGTTACTCTAATGAGTGAAACATACTATACAAACTTCTGAGCTAGCTTCCAAGTACCTACCAGAGGCAGGTACAGACAGCAACAGAAATCAGACTTCCGCACACCCTAACCTATCTTGTATGTGAGTGGCAAACTAGCAGAAGAATTTAGAGGCAGAAAATAAAATTAGCTTCACATCTCATACCCTGTTCAAGGGCAACTAATGTACTTTCTCATATTTCAGTTCACACATACATACATACATGTATTTCACTGTGAGTATATGCAACTATATATATATACATATACACACACTCGTATATAAATGTATACAAACATGTATGCATGGAAAACATTCCTCCAGAAGCAGAAAAGAATAAGCATCTGATTTTCTGCTTGCAATCGTTTCACCAAACCCCTTACTAAAATAGTTACTCGGTGCACAGCCATTCTAAACCTAGTATCTTGGATGGAAATATCTACTTTCTGTTCAGCTGTAAGGCACTCTATCCCTGAACTGATGGCATAGAAATAACATGTTGATCCCACAAAAATTTTTAGTATTCTACAGCTTCACTGGCAGCAAAAAACACATGTTTTTTTGACTCCTTCTCTTTAAGTTTAAGTTTGTAAAGATTTCCAGCAAATCAAGCTAAATTCAGGTCATGTTGATCATTCTTACTTGCTTTAATAACCACTAAAAAAATAATAATAATAATAATAAAAAGTTATTCTAACAAACATCTAAACAAAAAGAATCCTGTATTTATTACCCCCCAAACTGCTTTCAAAATAGTAGTGACTAACCTTGAAAACTACTTACTGAATTTCAAAGTCTTGAATGTTTTTGGCTCTCCACTGGTCCCACCAGCTCTGTTTCTTGCCATGATATAGACAGTGTATTGTGTATTAGCCTGTAAAGACTTCAGTGTGTATTGTAGCACATCAGAGCTCACTGTTTCATCTTTTAAGGAAAACATTTATGTCAGTAAGCACAAAAAAATAGCATTTCTTAATTTTTTATTATTATTATTATTTTTTTTTAATTTCCATGATCTCTGAAATCCAGGCTAAGAAACTAAAGCATTAAAACAGTTGGTAAAAGTTGTGTTTCTGCAGCTCATAAAATTGGACTAAATTTCTAACAACACAGCTAGACACCAATTACCCAAAAGAACACAATCTACTGGCCTTGGATACCACCCCCCATGAAAACACAGGAAATTAGCAGAAAGCAACAGATTGTCTTTTTTTCCCTTGTTAACTATTGGAATTAATATGGGTAAGTTTTACTTTTAGACAGGGCACATATCCTAACATACTATGTCTACAGACTGATAAAGAAAATGTTTCATAACATGGATTTAAAACATTTTCTGGGGAATTTAGTCTACGCCAGTATACTACTCCTCAGCCAAATTAAGAACCACTGGGGTAACAGATATGTTGCAATATATACTGAGAACAAACAAAGTACATTTCCCCTAAATCAAGATGGGGAAAATGAAGTCTTGGAGTTAAAAGGCCATCAGTGAAATCACCCTGGCACAAACTCAAGAGTTCTATTTTCAGATGCAACAAACAGATGTGACAACAAAAAATCCTAAAAAACCAACAGTACAGCTGGGCTTTGCCTTTTAAAACTAGCTAATCTGAATCCATAGAATAGGCAAGGTCTGTTTCATGTGAGAAGCTTTCCAGTGCCTTACACATTATGCTTTGGTTATGGCTGCATGTAGGAGAATGACCCCACGCAAAACACTTAGGAACTAATATGGCATAACTCATTTGGAAACTAACGTGGCAAGAAAGATTGTACACAGAAGGCACCATCTGACAGAAATTGTCACAGCTTCTTTCTAGTTTACAAACTGTCTAAAATACTTCTGCCTTGGCTCTGAACTGGTCATCCAGAAGCAACTGAAGACATGCCAAGATTTCTTAGTTTGAGATTGTTTAAAACGATATTAAGTATCTGCTAACAGCAATGTCTGAAACAAAGAAGGAAGAGAACCATTTCTAAAATACAACAGCACTCTTAATAAATCAAGCAGGAAGAACAAAATTAGGTCACAGAAACACTTCTCATAAAAGATTCTACGGAAATTAATGGTATAAGTCTCAAACGGATAGAATTATATTGATAGTTTGCAAGGATACTACTCCTGTCACATGAAACTGGGAAAATAACCAAAAAGAATGCTGGCAGCCTACTGAGCAGGGGGGCTGTATCAACCACGGGACATTAAGCACATTTGAAGTGATTAATCCAAAAAACTATGTCCGAAGACATAACTTCTTGGCAGCTTATTTTAGCTCTGTGGCTATCATTTACTATTTAGCTTTTATTATAAAAATAGTTTTAATAGAAAATTTCCACCATAATGTTCCAGAAGCCAAGGGCCTGGAAAAGGCATCCTTCCAAGGACACGCATGGAACTTACAAACTCACTGAAATCTCATGAACTTCAAATTCATGAATTTGCACAGGATCTATGCCTCATTAATGTATTCCGTCTGCACTTTATCTCCTCTACCTTTGTTGTGATTTCTTTCAGCTGGCTTCAAATATGTCATCATAGAGACATTTAAGATGAAAAAAGACTAGTACTTATGCAAGAATGGAAAACCACAACTATACAGCAAATAATAGTTTCTGATTTGGCATAAACTTGCAAAAAAAATGTGTTTATTTATTTATCTTTAACATTACATAGAACAAGATGCAAAAACCCTCTAATATATGAGCTGCTATCCATCCTACTCTGGAAAAGAGAAAAGCAATGATAATGCTACCACACTGACTGCATTAACATTGAGATCCATCATATTTACACCCCCTCAATGAAGCACAAAGGACAACGTGATTAGCAGTCCTGGCTGCATCACCAAGGGTAGTACATTAACAGTAAAAAAAATAATTAAAAAAAATATATATATATTAACATCAAGCAATACTGTACAAAATAAACTCAAAACAGATAGAGAAACAGAGCAAGACTGCACATGTTGTACTAAAGCAAGGAACATTCACTAGCATAATTCTTCATTTCAGTTAAATCTAAAAACAATCCCTGATCTTTATGTAGGCCATATTTAATGTCAGTATTTTCAGACATTTTTATGACATACAATAACAAAGTATGCTAGTAATTACAGAGAGCAGATTGTCATAACCCAGTCCAAAGCTCAGATGTTTGATGTATACTTACTCAGTTCTTTTCCACCGTCGGGTTTATAAAATATTGTGTAGTTACTGATAAAGCCATTTCTTTTATCCTTTGAAATCTCGTTCCATTTTATTGTAACTTCATTTTTGCCTGGAAAACCCGTATCAGCCACAGGGCCTTCTGATGGCTCTGCATTGGAACATGGTAAATTAGGAAAAGAAGTTAATTCATCTATCAGTCAATATTATCCACATTACTTCACACATACCAATAATACCAAAAAACGTAAATGTCTTACTAGTGCTCTGATACAGCCCCTAACTTTTTTCACTCTCTTTAATGTGTAATTTCTGATAATATATCCCCATGTCTATTTTGATACTCGCATATTTCTTAGTGTTACAGCATCCATTTATCTCAAGACCACTAAAAGGCTCTATCCTCACAACATCATAGAGAGGGAACTCATAACTCTGAAGCAAGTGCTCACTGTACTTCAGTTTTTATAAAAGTAATCTCTGTCAACATTTAATACTATCACAGCATTCAAATACAAGTTGTGTTAGCGTTGCTCTATCACAAAGCAATTACCTTTTTCTAGTAAATAATGTTTAATCCTGCATTGTACTATGTGTGCACGCACATTTACATGGGGTCTGTATGCACAAACAAGAGAAATTTTCTCCAGAAAACTTTAAATTATCAGTAAACTACATTCTTGCAGCTGGCTGTATCAATCACCAAATGCACATTAAACTTCCACAAACAAAAAAATTCTCACACACATACACCCAATTTCATCTGCAGTTTCTATTCAGCTACAAATGTCATTGCATATCATCTTTCTTATATGCAGGACATCATATATACTATTACAATATAAAACTTAACAAAAAGCATGATTTTCAAACTATTGTTCTAATCTGTGAGTAGAATGTCTCATACACAAGCACAGGTAGCACAGTCAATTGCATCATTAAAATCAAGCCTAAACATAAATCTAAATGCAGCTGCAACGTTAAACAGAAACACACAGCTGTTCCATGTTTGTAGCTGTACTCTTTCCAAGTACTCTGTATACAGTACATAGAATTTACAACTAATCGATGGATCAATGCAGCACTGTACTATTCTCTTCATCATCTACTTCTTCCCCCCAGTAATGCCAGTACCAAATTTCACAAATAAAATACACCCTAAGAGAGGAACCACTTTTCACGACATTACTGGTTTTAAATACATACCTTTTTCTTGAACATAAGTTTGTATGGAATACGGAGCTGCTACTTTATTTCCATAAATAGGATACACTGACATGTTGTAGCATACAAATGATTTAAAGTTTTCTGTAAAGAAAAAAAGGAATATTTGCATAGAATTCTGCACATGAGATTTACGCAACCTAAAGGAGACTCAATCACGGTGTCTTCCTAGATGGATAGTAAATACATACATACAGTTTTCCAAGTACAGAATATATTTTGGTTAGGCTGTGGTTGTACTTGATGATCTTTAAGGTCTTTTCCAACCTGAGCTATACTATGATTCTGTGATTCGATTTATTATTTCAAGTATTCATTATAGCATTTAACAGACAGAATTCCATTTTGTAAGAGTACCAGCATCCTGAGTCATTTTTCACAGGAAATAGTTTGATCAAGTAATTATTATTATCAGCTTTATACAGTTTCCAAACATGATGCCACTTACTCCTCTCTAATAGTTTGAGATTTTGGCAGAAGCTTTTATTTTCACCTTATCATTACAAAATGATAATTTCAGGGACATTTTCAATTTCACACATGAGGTTTACTGCTCTGCCGAAGAGTTTTGTTTTCTGAGACCCAGCTTGTAACTGTACACTGATGGTCCAGTTATGCCGACTGTAGACACATGTCTAAGCAACCTGACTCACAGCACAACAAAATCTCTGCGCTGGACTTCTATATGCTTCAAAACATAGTTCAGGTCTCAGGAAATTATGCTTTCAGCACTGAATCACCTGGTAGCCAAGCAATTAGCAGGATGCATCTCTCTATTTAAAATAACTCATCAACTCAGAGAGGGCTCATTTCTGGTTTTATGAGAAGCTTAAGGGGTTTCGTGTACCAGTCCTCCTCAGACTCAGTGACTATGATTCTATAGACAAATCCATAGATTATATCAGCTTTCCACTGCTTTTTCAGCCTCTTAAACTTATCACAGCCCAGCACAAATGAGGATGGCCCACATGTTGTCTGTAAAATAATTCCACAAATGACAGAATCAGGCTTGAATAGACGAAACACATGTCTAGTGTAATTTGTGCTCAGGCTAACCAAAGATGTCCTAGTTATGCTCAAGAGGAAGCTGCTTTTTAGTTAAGAAGTCAAGACTCAAGTCAGTGAGTACTAAACTGCTCTTGAACTTTATTTTGAGGAGACCGTTGTTTAATTTATTATAGGCAGAAACACTACTTAAATCAGTGTTGTCTGTGGCAATAGGATGCATTTCAGCAGTAAGGTAAGCACTCAGTAACAAACTAGATGTTCCTTTTTACTTTAGAAAAATGAAGTGCACTTGCTTTCTTAAAACTTCAGAAATTCTTCTTCCTAGATGTAGGCTTCAGAAAGATCCTTATATGAACAAAGGCAACTTTCAAGTTCATTAAATTTAAGTTCTCCAATGGAGAACTAAAGAAATAAGAACCCAAGTAACATTCAAGATATATCATGTACTATTTCAAACATTTTGACAATTGATCCTGTGATCACAAAATAAAAACAAAGACTCATTTCATTACCTGCAAACAACATGCAAGAGATACTCATTCTGATATTAACATTCACAGTTTGCCACAGTTTTGTCAGTACATGATAAGGCCACTGAAACCTCTGAAGAATGCCTTAGGTCATAATATAAAGGTGATTATAAAAGACTTAAGAGAGTGCATGGGAACTGTTAGGCCACAGCCTGAACCACTGATTGGGGAAGGAACCACTTCACCACTTGGTGAAGGAACACAGCCAGTCCTGGGAGCACAGACAGAAACAGTTTGCCTGTACAACTAGAAAGGGTGGATCTTGACTTCATTTCCAGACCCCCATTTAAGGGATGGCAGCTGCAAGGGAAGTACCTCTACTTGGAGATTGGCTCCTTTGGAGTACTTGGTGAGTTCTAATCCTCAGAAAGGGGTAGGCAATACCTTCTTTATTAAGGGACTGTGACTGCAACCTTTCTTGGGTTTGAAGTAACTGTATCTGCTACCACTTATCCTTACAGAGAGGTTGATCAATCACTACATTTGTTTATTTTAAAGTAAAATTCTCTCTGAAATCTTCTTGCAGGTTTCCTGCTCTCTAAAGCACATGAAGACACTATCTTTTCCCATCTTTGAATTCAGTTTTTTGGCTCTAGGTTATTCTGCTAGATATACCGTATCTCTGTAGCAGGCCAGAAGACAATGAAAACAAAGTATCTATAACCTAATTTTATACAGGACCAATGACCATCTTGTGTCAAAATCTGAGTGATAAAATCACTGTTGAACTACATGCAGCAATTTCAGTAAAGCATAAAATAAGTCTGTTACTATTTTGTCTGTATAAGGCTGCATGAAATCAAATCCTTTAATACTGGATTGTACACAAGTACTCCTATGCGCTATGTGCCCAATGTGATACAATTTGAAGTACAGTAGTCTGGATCAGGATCAAGAGTGAAACTCTCAGAGACAATATGAAAGCAGCCACCCAGTTCCCATGAACTCTATCACAAAGCCAATGAAAGTCTCATATTTGTTCTTTGACTTTTTTTTCAAGCACGTATGTTAACAAAGACATGAAAGGGATCAACTTGACAAAAAGCAGAATAACAAAAGTGTCAATGTTAATTTCAAAACAGCTGCTTGCAAATTCAACCTCATTTGTTCTTTCTGGTCTGCATACAAATAAACACACAAGTAACTACATGTACATATAAGCATACATATATGTGTCCATTATTACAGCTGTAACTTGTAAATGAACGTACTTTTGTTAGGTTTCCATTTTGTAGAATTTGATATATACTGCCATGATCTACCAAAAGGATCTGTCTCCATTTCCTCATACCACTCAACTACATACTCGGTTACTTCTGGTTTAGAGACTGTCCATTCCAGAATCATTTCTTCCTCTGTTGTAAAGGTTCTCACTGCTTCAATAATTTGAGAAGCTAAAAATGTAACAGAACGTCATCAATTTTATCTTTGTAGAAACTGCAGCATGAGAAGAATTCAGCCATAGCAAGCTGAGATTGCTTCTTTAGAGAAGCACGAGTCTTAGCCATGGTTAAGAAAAAATGACTTTACATACACACCAAACTTAAAATGAAGAATATAAGAACTGTAGCATTAAAAAAGAGGGAGGGGCCAATAAAATAATCAAGACAGTCCATAAAAGGATTTACACAGAATCAAAGGATCTAAATTTCACAGCTTATAGATTATAGCTAGTGCAGATAAGCAAGTTTTCATTGGGGCATCAAATGGCAATAAGAAAACAAGTAAAGCAAGTCAGCAGGATTGTTAAGTGACACCAAAGTAAAAGTTGACCATCAACCTGTAGAACAAAATTAATGGAAATATGACTGAAAACTTAACCTAGGAAAGCAGAAGGGGAAAAAAATATCTTAACCTTGTGTTGTCAAGTCTAAGTTTATAGAAAGAAGAAACACAGCATGGTAAAAACAGAAATGCTTACTGAGGAATATGGAAGTGAACTGAGAAGCAGTCAGCAGCATTCAGGACATGATGACATTGTGTCTGCATATCCAATGTTTCTGATTAGACTGGAATTTAATTATGCAATTCCAGAGAAGCACTTCTACAACTGATGTAGGAGAAGTGATTCAACACTGGGTCAACTGACACGTTTCTCCCAGATCATGGGTAGCCAGCAGGATATTGCAATACAAGGCTAACAAAGATATCTGAATTAAGTATAAAAGAGTTCAATAGCTCTCAAGTGCATGGAAGAATGCAGAATATATAAAAAAAAGCATGTTTCTCTCTCCACTTCTGTTAGGGTCTTCTATTAAAATGGGAATAACATCAAACATGGTGCAATAATGCCCTGAGGTAACCAATTTTATGGTCTGGGAGATGGGTGAGGCATAATTTGATGGTGCTATGAATTTTTTGGGGGAGATTCAGGATTTGAACAAAAATAAAATAATGCAACAGAAATAATAACACATCAGAAAATGCGGGTATTTTAACAATGATACGATAACACAAAAGTCCAAACAATAATCTTCTGCAAAAGAAACATGGCATCTGATAGCTAAATACAGCAAGAGAAGCACTATTGTTCCAGTAAAAATTAGCAGGCTACGTAGTCTTACATATAATACAGTTCTACATACAGTTCGAAGACAAAAGTCCTTATCACAGTTTTGCTTCCACTACAGTAGACTTACACAGGTGTCAAGAATATCATTTGCTTGCAATGAGAAAAAAAATATTGCAATATTCAAAAAATCTTACATTTTTCATCAGTGGATGGAATCCTCAAAATAGCTGCAGGAGAATTTCCAGCAGAATTATAGGCAGTAAGAGATATTATATACGCCTCTTCATTTAAAAGTAAAGTAATTTTCTTATCAGAAGTGAAGTTTGTCATTTGAAGTGCAGCATTATTTTCGGGATAGTACTGTATTTTGTAGCCTAGAATTCTCCCATGGGGTGGAAAGTTGCTTAACAGCTATTGAAAGAATGCATTAGTAAGTTTTTCACAGTGTTATCTTTATAATCAAAATTATATTCTGTATTAAAGAACATAGAATCTTTGTAAATAAAAAATACAGCGGAAGGTAGTTAGGGGGATGTTTCAGTTAATAGAATGCAAATGTACTAGCTCACAGGCAGTTCATCATCTTGCTTCTCAATACAGATTCCTTAGAACACCTCACAACTTCAAAACAGCAGCTCTGGAAACAATCAGATAATCTTTCCTTTAAAATATTTTATAGTGATATTTTGCTCTAAAAAGACACATTAGGAAATCACAAAAGAGAGTAACTCATAAAAACATCTATCAAAAATGATCTCACAAAACTGTACCTGAAATCACCAGAAAACCCAAAAACTGCACTGTAGCATTAGCTGAGAGAAAACTACAACAAACGCCTAGTCATTTGTTTCAGTAATTTCATTACATAAATATTCAGTTTTACTAAATGACTATTAAATTTAAATGTGAATATAAACACAGCACTGGTAAACTGCATTATTCAAGATCAGTTGCAAGGATTTTCAATCAGATTTTCCAATGATCTGAACACAATGAAACCCTCTTTTTCTGCATTTACTATAAAGCTCTATTAATCTACCCCTCACTTAACCAAAGCCTTTTCACTTCTGATTTGGTTCAGGGAGGATGTTGTTGTCATTCATTTGCTTTTCTGATGACAACGAAAGAGTGTATTTACCTTCCACATAAGATACACAGATCTGTTTCCAGCTGGGGATGAAGACTCAATTACTCTCCACAAATCCACTTTTTCCGAGGGAGCTATTAAAAAACAACAACAAAAGTCCTGAAATCTGTTGTTATAAGTGGTCAAAGGGATGCCTCATATCATGACATTGTGCTCAGCAAAAAAATCTGGGAAGTAAACAAAGGGGTGGATGCTCAGAATGATGGCATCTGTCCTCCCTCACCTTGAGTATGGAGTGCAGGTTTGGGAACCACAGTTTAAGACATAAAGCAATCAGATAGTGTCCAAATGAGAACTAGAAAGAGGGTGATGGGTCTGGAGGAGAAGATGTACAAGGAGTAGCTGAAGCCTCGGGGTTTATTCAGCCCAGAGCAAGAGTTGCTGAGGTTCTCCTGATGGGGGACGCAGCTCCTTGGAGGGAGCGGAGGGCAGCACTGAGCTTTGATCTCTGGGGACAGTGACAGAAACAGCATAGAGCTGCATCAAGGGAGGATCATGTTTGGCGTTAGGAAAAGGTTCTTCATCAGAGAGTGGTCAGGCCCTAGAACAGAGTCCTCAGGGTAGTGGTCATGGTCCGAAGCTGCTGGACTTAAAGGAGCATTTGGACAGTGCTCTGAGATGTAGGATTTCAGTGGTCCCATGTGGAACCAAGTGTTGGATTCAACAATCTCTCACAAAGGACAAGCAAAAAACACACGCTGACTCTCTGAGGATTACTTGGTATGTCTCTAACATTTGTAGTACAAGGCTGTTGAGATGACAACAAACCAAAGGCTGACAACAACCTAGAATGGGATCCTGTTCTCACACAGGATAGCTGACAAACAGGCCTAACTTTCCCACAAGCACGTTTTTGCTTGAAACTTACTTTTAACAGATTTGTCATCACAAACTCACTTGTTTAGAGCCCTGGGACAATGCACCAGCAAACCTAGCAGACATAAAAAGATGCCTGAGGGGCCCCATGTTGTCATCTTCATGGTCATCATTGCTGTTTGCCAGTTCAAGACTGCAACCCCTGAACGCATGATCAGCCCCTCCCCACCCCTGCACCCCTTTTCTGCTACCAGCTCAAAACAAACCTCCAAAATAGACCGGTGATCAAATTTTTCCCGCCTGTCTCTTTTTAACTCTCATTCTTTCTCCTATTTCCTCAGTTTTCTCTTTTCATTCTTTTTCTCTTATAAAATAATTAAGTAACTGCACAAATTATTTTGGCTTCTTAAAAGTCTTATCTCTCATAAAATTGCTAAGTTGTAAAGTTGTGAATTAATTGTGAGATTTATTTCAGTTCCCTAAGGTCATATAATTAGCTTCATGGCTTAAGATAAATTCTAAGTGTTAGAGTGATGATAAAAAAACACTATATAGTTGGCCTACCTTTATCTTCTGTGCTTGCTTTTTCCTCTTTACACCATTCACTCCAGTGTTTTGACTCAACACTGATACACCGAATGGCAACCAAATACTCTGTGGAGTCCCACAGACCTGTGAGATTATGTGTTGATATCTCTTCTCCAGAAGCCACCATAACAGTGTCGATTTGCTGAAGTTGATGCATGAACAAAAATGGTTAGCTATAAGATTGGATGCAGACACATAGCCTGGTTTCAAAATACTCACAATGAAGTTTTGACCTCTCACATCTCTCCTGTAAAACCCCAAATCATTTGTTTTTTATTTAAATTTTTGTGTGGTATCTTCATTCCTCCCATAAAACTCTGGTTCCTGAAAAACCTCAGCCTAAAGAAGATTAGGATTGACTGACGTGTGACGTGAACCATGTGCAGCTCCCAGGTAGTTCTAGGGCAGGGGTTCTGGGCAGCTGTGCTGGTAGAGGTGGTGCTGGGTAGCCATATCTCCTAACAACTGGGGAGCAACTGAGTATTGCTAGAGTCAAGTATCACCATAATACCCTGGATACATCTGAAAACATCCTTCAAGAGGCAATGATCGCCTGGACATACTGAACAGATCTTTTAAATAAACTAACATACACCATAAACCAAAGCCATTCTGTCCATCAGTTCACTCAGGAAATTATACCCTCAGACCAACAGATAATATGCTCGGCCTGAGAACATCAGGATGATGCTAATTAAAAAACACGTTAGCATCAGGAACTTCTTTCAAGCTCCAAGAACTTCTATTAGTTACTCTGACAACAGCTGTCCTTCATTTAAGTGTCAGAAAGACAGACTCAGAAAAATAATATGCTTATTTCCTATCTTGCAAAATCTATACTTTGATGTACCTGAAAAATATCATATAATTAGTCCGTCTTAATCTGACTCATCTACTGTGTTTGGAAGTAAATGTTGTTTTCTTCACCAGAATGAAAAACAAGAATAACATCCTGACTAATTATGTGTATAACAGGCCACTCCTTTGCCATTCACAGAAATATCAGTACAGTTTGTATCAAAATATATATTGAGCAAAAGGAAAAGAAAATTAATCCTAGATAACAAAAAAAGAAACTGAATGCATACCCTCCTGCACTAAAATAAAAAGGTTCTATCATCATTTCCAATGTTTCTTGTCTTTTTTATAGTTAGCCTTTTATAGCATTATGAAATTAGTTACAAAGCCCACATTCAATAGAGAACAAGAGCAGCTTACCGATGTGTTTGTATACAAGTTTCTGTATCGAATCTGGCATTTTACATCCAGTAAAGGTGTACTTCTCTCAGGTATTTTCCAGGTTACTATAAGCAACTGCTTTATACCAACATATTTTTCTAATGAAAGTATTTCAGGAGGCTGAAATCTCTCTAGAATGGAGAAACAAAAGAAAAAGCTTACATAAATATCAAAACTAGTCTATATGAATTCCAATAAGTTTAACTACTATCCCAATTACATACAATCCAGCAGAGAATTCATATGATGGTGTATTTTATAGACATAATTCTACCCACGGGAAATTATTTATGAGATTGCACATGTAATTAAAGCTAATAAATTCACTCTCAAGTAGATGTACAGATTTCTCTCACCTTTATCAGTGTTCAAGAATACTACCAGAATCTCTTCTCATAGACAACAGCAGGGAAAATAAAAGAACTGGAGCTCAGTTGCTAAGGTCAAGTTCTAATTACAGATGAGGAAATAATTCTGTCACGAAGGATTTCAGGGTAAGAGCAATGTGAAGAAGACAATGGCAAAAGGACAGATAAACACAGAAGAGAGATGACTGATATGTAGAATGTGGAAAGTAACATGGAGCTACAGCAAGCCTGAACACAAGTCATAAAGGCACACAAGGCTGGAGAGCTGACAGAGTGCTGCATCAAAAATACGCAGTTCAAAGGATTATGCTTGTTTCCTCTGAAACAGTACTGTCAAGCCTCTCATATTCTTAGCACTGACTCTAGAATAACTGGCTCTTCTTGACATTTCTTTACCACAGCTAAAATTTGCACCTCACATAACTTCTTGTGTGTGTGTGTGGTACACGCAGCTGTTTCACTGATGCTTGAAAACCACTGAGGACCTGAAACTGACATACGGGTTTTGAGCAGAAACATTCACTGTAGCTTAGTTGTTTATATTCCACAAAATCCAGCTCAGGTCAAGCCCTGTATCTGCGACTCATCCTAGATTCACCCTTTCCACCAACGTCTCACATAGAGCCACCAAATCCAACACATTGCAGCAGCCTGTCACTCACATTGAAAAAAGAAGTACTTAGAGGGACGTACATTGTGCAGGAAAGAGTGACAGTGCTGACTTCCCTCTGCTGAGACAAAATCTGGAATACCTACACCAGAATGAATAGAGAAGAATGCAGTACAGAAGAAGAGGGGGTCAAAATAGTACTACTGTTCTTCAGAACTGCAGAACAGGTGATTTTTCCTAACCGGGAAGTAGAATATAAGAATAAATGATAGGCAGTTCTGGTGATATGGTGATAATAGCATTCATATACAGCCTGATGCTCTACTGACATCTAGTATTACTCAAAAACACAAACAGTCCAAGCACCAGTTATTTTAAGAAAAAATTTTAGTTCATTGCCTTTACTTGTAGATTAAAAAATGCTTCAGTAATTTGTGATTTACAGACATTAGCCAAAATATTGCTGGGGTCAGATATTCTAGGTATTCTGTAATACGAATAAAGCTTTTTTTTTTTTTAAATCACCCCTTGGTAGGGCCAAGAAACTGCTTAAATTTGCTGCCTGTTCCCAGCAGTTCAAAGACTGTTACATTTACATAGAAAGACCATCAGTTAAACCATAAGAGGAGATTAACTTTTCTAAATTGTAAGTATCCAAATTTTCAGAAAAGTAAAAGGAATTAAGCACTTTATTAAACACTAGATGTCGTTCATTTCAGACACTTTGAAGTCTTACAGTTTAAACTTTTAAGTAGTCAAGTGTGGAGTCAGGACTTGGACTTGATGATCCATTTGGGTCTCTTTCAACTTTGGATATTCTACTGCTCTACAAATTTTAACTAGCAATTAAAATGAGATGGTTATTCAAAAGTAAACCAATATAAAACTAACTGAATCTAAAGAATTATTTCAAAACATTATATTGGAAATGTTATATTTCATAGTTTTATTCTACTAAAACTAACTTACTTTACACATTTTGTCCCAGAGATCTCTAAGCAGTATTTTACAAAGAAGGAAAAATAAATGGGAATAAATGGCTCAACAGATACTATGTTTTTGTTTTTATTTAACTATCCATTAATTACCTATTTCTTCCATATTTATAGGAACACAATCTGATGAGGCTTCACCCAAAACATTTTCAGCTTTCACTTGAACACAAAGATTATCACCAAATGGAATATTTGGGTAATGAAATGAACATGACTCAGTTTTGCTTGGGCAGATGGAGATCTTCGGCTCTTGCATAATTGGACCTCGTACACTCATACTAAAAATTGAAAAAATGGGAGAAATAACAGGAGTTATACATTAGAATGGATAGAAGGGATGGGATAGGGACACAACTAGTGGTCTCACCCCAGCATACCAGTTCCTGGTACATCCTATACTTACATTTTTCTGTAAAGAGTATAACTTGTTTCAAGATTTGTTTCTCTTCCTGAAGTCCAGTTACAAGTAAGCTTTATATCAACATCGTAAATGCAGGAAATATTTCTTGGTGTGCCTGGTGGAACTGCAGAGACAAAGGAAAATAAATTCTCATGAAAATAAGCAATTTTAATATAAAACTTCAAATGTTAGTAGGCAGGCTGATTACATCACACCACTACATGACTTGCATAGAACATAGTTTAAGAATTTATCTCCTTCATAACCTTTCACAAAACCAAAAAAAGAGATTTGCTCCAGCTACTTCTCAGATGTACTTAACTAAGTGGGCCTAAAGGAATTTTTATAGTAACTCACTAAAAAAATTTGTATCAAATCAATATGCACTCCAGCCTGAACCTCTAAGTATAACGCCTGCAAAGCACCTATAGCTAGATGTCAGTACAGTTAGTAACAGAAAAACAAAGAAACAAAAAGAGGGTAATCTCTGAGAGACACAGTTTCACTTAGTTCCTTCCCATTACCACCTACCCTACCAAAACTGCTGATCTGAAAAGCCCTCATGACCTCAGAAAGATAACTTCCTGGAAAACTTATCAATACAACTCTGAAGAGACCCCCCTAATTCCAGACTCCCACTCTTCCAAGTAAGATAACACAAAGGAATGCAATCTTCATAGTCTGAAGCTGTATCTGTATTAAAGCCAGTCTTCTTTACTCAGCAGAAGAAATGGGAGTTGAAGAGAAGACAAAGACCTCCAATGAAATAAACTAGCTGAACAGAGTTCTATGAACTCTACAAGAAGCCCTCTCTCTGAAACAGTCTACCTCTGTTCTATTAAAAGATTTCCCTTTTGCTAACATGCTTAAGATACACTTAACCTGGAAAACAGGCAATATTTTCTGCTGTTCTTTTTAGCCAGGAACTTACTTCTTTGCATTTATTCTTTACTAGAAAGGGATCCCCATGCAGATGCTCATATACAGTTAGTATATAGTATATATATGCTCAATAAATTAGAAAAAATAGTATTTAGTTTACCCTTAAGTCTTCTCCAGATGAGACTATAATTTGTTTGGAATACAGGAATGGAATAGAAAGTAAACCATCCCTAGAGAAATATAAAGTTGTCTAGTCTAGACATGAGAAACAACTGAAGAGAAAACTTGCACTGATTTAACTGGCCAAACACTGGGTCAGAGAGATTATGGACCTGCATGAATAAGGTTTGCCAGAAGTTTAATGCTTTACTTTGGGAAAAAAGAGAGTTGTTTTAAAAATATTTTTATTTTAGGTTATTCAAAAACGTTAAAATTAGTTGCCCCACATTTCTACTTACAGCCAGATTTCACTTCAGTGTGAACCAGAAGTTGTTCTTTCCCTAAGTACTTAATAAAGCATTTCACATGTGCTTTGTTGTGAGTGAAATTATTGATAGTTATACTAGATACAGTCTCATTGACAATATTGTAGTTTTCCTGAGCAATTAATTCACGATTCAGTTTCCAGATGATGTGGCTTGCGTTCCTGTGAGGTGTGTAGTGTTTTCCAAGAACACAGAATAGCTTCAGGGTGGATCCTCTTTCAATTGCAGGAGAAGAAGGAAAAATGTCAGCATCTCTTGTAGAGGTTTCATCTAAAAACAAAATTAAAGTTATCATATAACCTAGTCTCTCTCTCTCTCTCTCTCAAAAAAAAAAAAAAAAAGAAAAAAGAAAAGAAAAGGGCAACTTATCAACATATATGCCCAGAGATCAACACTATTCAAATAAAATGCTCAGATGGCACCCATATTATATCTATTGATATAGGTATGTGTAAGAATGATGTTTCCATATCTTTGCTATTGACAGTGTGTAACAAGTGGTGGTGACTATGTTGAAAAAGTTTTTGGCTGCTCTACCAAACTGTGTTGTTGTGCTTTCTGTATCTGCTGTAGTTTCTAAGGAAATAAATAGGAGGCACTACTTTTGAAGCAACCTACAGACTACAGATGAAAAATAAAATCCTGTGGTTTTCCATTCAGATCTGTTTCTTAACCACTTCAGAACCAGCCATACAACATTCATTACAATTTCAATAGTTACTGTGCAAACTTAAGTTGACTGTGGAACTACCACAGTTCTAAAAAACTAATTAATCAGTTTTTTTAAAAAAAAAAAACAAACCTTCACACATTGTTACTGTTATTGTGGCTTTTAAGATCGGGGATAATGTTACTACTCAGAAATTCATGTAATGACTACTAACATTTGGCATTAACTAGACCTAAAACAGCAGACATTCACTGCTCTTTGGGTGCTTGTGTATTACAAAGGTATTCATTTGGACTATCAGATCACCAAAGTTAAACCTTGACAACCCAACAAGAACTGAACACTGATATGACTTCCAGATGCAGAGTCCTCCATCATTCTGTGCAAGAGTAAAACAGCTAACAAGGTAACTTTTAAATATATATATATATATTAAAAAAAAAAAAAAAAAAAAAAAAAAAAAAAAACAGAACAAAACTTACAGAGATCACAGTTTACACACCAGACAGATCAAGAATACCGTAAGTTAATCTTTCACCCTATCCTGTACATTACCTAATCACCTGCTAACTCCTATGTTTAAAATACTCTGGTTTTCATTTTAGTAACACTTAGAAATTATATTTGGCAAAGGATCCTTGCTGGTAAATTTTCTATTGGCAAAATGAGTGCTAGTAATTAAGAAACATACCTGCTGCAGAGCTTCTACAGAGCAAGATAAATATCCAAATCCAACATTGGAACATTTCCTTTCCAGTAACTGTGGGAAGGAAACACTGTCAAAAAATAAAAATATTAAATAAATAAAAAGCAGGTAGATGCCCTTGTAACTTCAACACTTTGCAAGCATTTATATAACAAGAATAATGACTCACTTGGGTTCAATCTAGGTATTGATTTACCTAAGTGTTAGTTTCCTGCATGATGCGAGAAATTTGAAGCAGTTTTCCCAAAAGATGAAAGGGACAAGTATATCTGAAATCCTTCTGAGGGGGATCCAATCTGTCTTTTAATTGCAGTGTGAAGCATAAAATCACTCAGGTTGGATAAGAACTTAAAGGTCATCAAGTCCAACCACAACCTAACCATAACAACCTAACAACCCCCCTGTAGCAGGATTCCAGGGTCACAATCTGAATTAGTGGGTGAGCTATGTGAGTACTTGAGTGCCTGGAGTAGCAGGGGGTTCAGGAGCCACCCTACTTCCGTGCAATCTGAGTATGCGCAGGCTCCCCCTTTCCACCCACCCTTGTCTCCTGCCGTGCATCTGTACAGACGGGGGAAGGTCACATTCCTCCCCTGATATTCAATCTAAACTTACCCTGGCACAACTTGAGGCCATTTCTCCCCATCTTGCCACCTGTCACCAGTAAGAAGAGACCAGCCCCACTCTCACTGTAAGCACCTTTCAGATACTGGAAGAGAGCTTATTGGTCTCCCCTCAGCCTCCTTTTCCCCAGACTAAACAGCCCCAGTTCCTTCAGTCTCTCCTCATAGGGCATATTCTCCAAGCCTTTCACAAGCCTTGTTGCCCTTCTCTTCACCTGCTCTAGCACCTCAATGTCCTTTCTGTACTGAGGTGCCAAAAAGTGAACACAGTACTCAAAGTGAGGCCTCACCAGTGCTGAGTACAGGGGCAGAATGACTTCCTTAGTCCTGCTCACCACACCATTCCTGATACACGCCAGGATGCCATTTGCCTTCTTGGCCACCTGGGCACACTGCTGGCTCATACTCAGCAGACTGTCCACCAGCACACCAAGGTCTCTTTCCATCAGGCAGCTTTCCAGCCACAGCTCCCCATGTCTGTAGGGTTGCCTGGGATTGCTGTGACCAAAATGCAGGACCCAACACTTGACCCTATTGAAACTCATACAGTTAACCTTGGCCCATCAATCCAGTCTACCCAGGTCCCTCTGAAGTGTCCTTCTCCCCTCAGACAGATCAATGTTTCCTCCCAATTTGGTGTCAGTGTCAAACTTACTGAGGATGCACTCAGTCCCCTCATCAAGATCATTAATAAAGATCTTAAATAGAAGTGGCCCCAGTAGAGCCCAGGAAGACACCACTCATGACCAGCCACCAACTGGCTTTAACTCCGTTGACCATAACTCTTTGGGCTCGGCCATCCAGCCAGTGTTTTACCCAGCAGAATGTACACCCATCCAAACCATGGGCAGCCAGCTACTCCATGAGGATGTTGTGGGGGACAGTGTCAAAGGCCTTACTGAAGTCCAGACAGACCACGCTGACAGCCTTACAATCATCCACTAAGCATGTCTCCCTGTCATAGAATGAAATCAGGTTTGTCAAATAGGATCTACCATTCGTAAACCCATGCTGACTGGGCCTGATCCCCTGGCTGACCTGTAACAGGTCTGTGATAGCTCCCAAGATTATCCATTCCATAATCTTCCTCAGCACCAAGGTGAGACTGACAGCCCTTTCTGAAGATGGGTGCCACATTTACCAGTTTCCAGTCCTCTGGCACATCCCCAGTTAGCCAGGACTGCCGAAGGATGATGGAGAGTGGCTTGGCAACTGCATCCGCCAACTCCCTCAGCACTCTAGGGTACAATCCATCTGGCCCCATGGGCTTGTGAACACTCAGCTTTTGGAGCAGGTCCAAAACCATCTCATCATAGATCAAGCAGGTCTTATTCTGTTTCCCATCCCTGTCTACCAGCACAGGGGGCTGTGTTCCCAGGGAGTAACAAGTCCTACTATTAAAGACTGAGGCAAAGAAGGTAATAAGTACCTCAGCCTCATCCTGATCTTTGGTCACCAAGCTGCCCTCTGCATCCAACAAAGGACGGATATTCTCCCTAGCCCTTCCTTCTCTTACTGCTGAGGTATTTATAGAAGTATTTACTGTTGCTTTTCACCCTAGTTGCCAAGTTCAGTTTTTGCTGAGCTTTGGCCTGATTTTCTCCCTGCACAGCTTCACTATGTACTTGTAATTCCCATAAGTTGCTTGCCCACTCCTTCAAAGACCATAAACCTTCCTTTTGTTCCCGAGTTCCAGCCAAGGTTTCTGTTCAGCTAGATCAATCTCCTTCCCTGTCAGCTTGTCTGCTGTGTTCTGCATCTTTAAAATGACTTCTTTAAAGTATTCCCGGCCTTCCTGGGCTCCCATGCCCTCCAGAACCACCTCCCAAGGGACTCTCTCAACCATGGCCTGAAAGGGACCAAAGTCTCCCCTCCAGAAGTCCAAGGATTGGTAAGAAAGAGAATTACATGAAATTTGGCCTCCCTAACTATTCTGTGGGGACAGGCATTAAACAGGGCCACCTCTTAAAAAGGCTAAATGAAAACTATATTCCACTCAAAAATAAAGGAAAATCCTAACAGTCAGATGACTCTTAACCAGCCCAGTAGAACACACACCAAAGACTGCTATGCAGTTGTGGTCAACAGTGATGCATTCCACTGTACTTTACTACCTAGGAGACTAGTGGTTGCAGTGCAACTGATATGATTCAGAGGCAACTACTGATACCAGCAAAACAAAGCAAAATCATCAAGAACTTTACAAGATGATGAGCCTCATCCAAAATATTGAACAGAGGAGGAAGGATGAACCCAGTACAAATCAACATTCTGCAAAAATGAATTACAGATGCTGCACTGGCATAAGAACTTTTTTTTCCCCCATTTCAAAAAGTTAATTATTTAATTAGATAGTTAAATAAAATGTTTTGTAACAGCTCGCTCAGTGAATATGTCTTTAATCTTGGAGGAAATACTAATTCATGAGAACACCAAATCCTGTGCGTGGCATGTGAAGATAAGCGTTTATAGCTGTTTACAGGAAAGAGCTTGGGGCATTTTACATAAATGATAGAGCTCTATTATTTCTTTTTCGTAGCCTTTAATAAAAACCCATGACAAAAGCTCAACATCTATTCTTAATTGTAAAGACTTGGGGAAATAAAACTAATGTTAAAAACACAGTTTTTCCTAAAAAAGTAAAGTAAAAAGAAGATAAAACAGTCACCACAGTACAGTCATCTAGAGTGAAGCAATCTCACTGCTCTAGGTAAAATGGGTGTTAAGTTTTCTTAATTGTAGATTACTCAAAATATTATCTCAACCTATGCCAAGAACAAAACAAACAAATCCCCAGACAGGGCACACGACTACAGAACAAAATGCCTTCTAGATTAGCCAACAACCATTTATGAGAAGGTCTCAATCAATTCACACAAAAATTTTTAATGAAATTAACAGTCAATTTCAATACAAAATGTAGTGGGGGGGGAACACCCTATAACATGACATGGAAATTTGATTTTACCTGGGAGCAACGATCCTTCTACTAGAAATTAAATTACTGTATTGATCGCATGCAAAATAAATAAATAAATAAATGTGAGAAATAAAGGAAGTATGAGCAGAAGAACCAACTTGGTTAGAGCATAAAACACTTCAAAGGATGCAGAAACTCTTAGCACAGAGAAATAGAACAATCTGCCATATAGTAAATCAATCAATCAATAATTAAAAGGCCTATTAAGTATGCCTCACATTTCCCACAGTAAATCTGTTTTATATCCTTGGAATTTTTCAAAACGCTAACAGTTTCTGCTGAAATCTTAGCATGCCAGTTCTGTGTTTTTGAAGGGACAAGACTGAGGCTGCCTTTCAGCCAAAAAAAAAACATTTAGGCACTTCTAAGAATAGGGAAAATGTTTTCATGACCAGTCCTACCCTAGCAACCCCATACTCCCACACTCTTAGCAAGCAATTGAGACTCAAAAGCACAGGAAAGTCATAAACCTATTTTCAAGTTATGCTTGTGCCAAAAATATCCCAAACTACTGCATATTCTACTGCAGTGGAGCACAGTGCTAAGAAGACCAGGCATGGGAAATCCAGCTGCAGTGCCAGGCTACAAGCTTTCAAAATATTCTAGCTCCTTGCATTTACATAAAAGATTAAACAAAGATCAAGGATCCCATCTGTACTTAGCAATCTCTACCCACATCCTCTACCCACATCCAACTTTCTGTTCTGTTCTAGTGCTCCTCCAGTGCACATTACACAGTCAGACACACACACTTAGTAAAATAATGTTATTGTTAAGTAGCAAACGTGAATAGCTTTTAAAGTATCTGACTTTCCTGAAACAGAGAACTGCAAAGGGTCTAGGGAGATCCTATTATGTTTTCTCCCAGCTGTAAGTTGTTACTTTGGTTCAGTACTGATGCTGTAACAGCACCTCTTTTCTCCTTCCCCAGTTTAGCAGCTGGATACTCAGTGTGCAAATTGCCAATTACAAGATGTCAGAAATCAGTGTAGCAACTCAGCAGGTTACAGATTTGCTTACACCTTATGTGGTTGTCACTCTAATCACACATGACTAAGTAGCAGTTTGGATGTTTACTTGTTCAAGACGCATGTGAAAGAATTGAAAGAACTGTCTGGTGATGAACAAGTTACATCATAAACTCAGAAATGCTTCACTTAAAGATGACCCAAAACTAGGAGAAGAGGCTGATATACCAGAGGGCTGTGCTGTCATCCAGAGGGACCTCAACAGGCTGGACAGACGGGCTGGCAGGAGCCTTACAGTGTTCAACAAGAAGTGCAGAGTCATGCACCTGTGAAGAAACATGTTAAAGCATCAGCACTCCTTTACCATAAGGGTGGCTGGACACAGGAGCTGCAGAGACTCCTTCCTGGAGATCTCCAAATGCCACCTGGATGTGGCTATTGGGCACCCTGATCTGGATGTCCCTGCTGGAGCTGGTGTTGAAAAAGATGGACCCAGAGGACTCTTCCAACCTCACAAGTGGACAGAATGACTGAAAGACAACCACAAAAGCTAAACTCAGATCAGTAACATAGCTGTTTTCTTCAACAAGAACTATTTAAAGATTTGATTAATCAAACTGAAGTTTCTGGCACAAAGGGGGAAACTCAATGAAGGTCTCATTCAAAAAGAAAGAAAAATGTAACATGTCTGGCAAACCTGCCTCATCAGCAAAGCCTCAGGGTTTCCATTTTTAATTTTGAAGTTTAATACATTTCATTATGGTGTAAATATATGACGAAGCCACAGGAAAAAAAGACCCATGACAACTTTTCCTCACATTTTCTATGTGGTGTTACTTCAATAATATCTCCCCTCTTCCAAGATAGGAAAGATTTTTCCATTCAAATCTAATTCTAAGATTATTTTCAATAGTACAAACACATACTTCTGCACACAAGGTAGCTGTTATGCCATTAATGAAAATCACAGTACATCTATAAATTGAACTGGCAGTATGTCTTTAGCCTACATAAAACATAAGCACTCTTCAAGAATCTCTAACATTTCTGTTCAGACCTAGCAGGGTATTCCTTCTTACTAACTACAAATACAATGCTTACAGCAACCCTAATATAGAAAACTGAAGAGCTGTTGATGTCTTTCATTCAGATGTTAGTAGCAATTGTAGCATCTCTATGATGCCAGCTACCAGATAAAGAGACAGCCTCTGTTCTATACCAGATCAGTCAATGCTGACTGACAGGAATCCAGGTGGGAGCTATGCCAGTGAATTAGTGTAGAATTCATTTGGAAACAGGCTCATTTGAACAAGCTATAAACATAAGTGTCCCAAACTCCACTATTCAAATCTGTTAGTGTTCACACAAATCCCAGGGGTAAAAGAGGACATTTCAGGCACAGAATGCCTGAAGTTCCAAATATGAACTCCAGTCCCCTTCCTCGAAAACAGGCTGCAGAAGCATCAGCTCCCAGGAACAAATCCAAGGATGAGTATCAGAGGAGGAAGAACAAAGATTCATCCATACAGGTCAGAGAAGAACAAACAAACTGAAAGAATCAGCAGAGCTGAGGGACAGTTGATGCCCTTTCTGACCTCCCTAAGCCGTACAAATTGCACTTTGATAGGACCATTTGTGGGAAAAGCAGCAGATGCCACAGTAAATGATCCTGGGCACGTTGGTTTCATAGCCTGTAGTCCCTAACTAAATGTAGCTAGCTGAACCTCAGTCCAGGAAGAATAAAAATTAACACTGTAGTATTTCGGTTAAATAGAAATTCAAGCCAAAGAAGCTAAGCACATTTTCTGTTGAAAAATAAACCTATTTATATTTGAAATGATGACAATTTGCTGCCATTACCTATTTAATTCACTAGAATAAGTTCTCAGTATTATTCAAACAATACAGACATACTGGGGAAGCTAGGAAGTTTACGGAGACATCCAAAGGACCGTTGTGGAGCAGAGCTCCTTGAAACCACAGAAACTTGTTCTTTAGATATCACAACAAGAAGTAAAATAGAATGTTCTGCATCCAGAAAGTTCAAGGACTTTTTAATTTACAAGCCGTAAATTGACTGGAATCTGAAAAAAAAAAAAAAAAAACAGGAAAGACTCTGCCATTCTCTAAGCAGAATTAATTAAATAAAAAATAGGAACATCATGATAAGATACTTTTGTTCTAAAATCCTGAAGGATGTGGTGGCCGGGCAAGGTCAGTTCAGTTAATAACTGTGGATAATATTACTTTGTTTAGTGTACATTAAAGTTACGAATGAAAAACTTGTTTTAAGAAAACCTCTTCTTCAGTATAGAACAGTGTTTAGCAGCATGTTAACACATTTGGATATAAAATGCTGAGTAAGATATTAAGGTCATTATTATGATTATTATTATCATTTTAAGTACATGATCATATGGAATTTGATAAATATCCCTAAAAGAAAGGGCAGGACAACAATACTACCCTAATTGAAACTAGAACTAGAAATACTGTCACTGCATGGTCATTCTGTTTTTAGCCATGAAAAAGAAAAAACTTTTGAGTAAGGTTTTAAAGGCCTTGTGTACAGGTCTGACCCTGGGAGTTTACTTCTTAACTTTAGTGTCTGAGGAACCACAGATGTTAGCGTATACACTGGGAGATGATTTTGTCACACATCTCCAGTCCATTGGCCATTATTAAGGTAGTTGCCTTCATACCCTTTCTTTGGGTACGGTCACTAAAAGAAAGGTGGAGAGCAGGACTGAACCAAACACCTCTGCCAGCATAAGCAACTAGATGAGAAACGTGGACTGCTCCTGCAGAGGGATTCACGCACTGTCCTTTAAATAAAGGTAGAACTCTCATCAAGAAAGAGGTTTTTTCTACAAGCCAGATCCAAATCCCTTTCTTACCTCCCAAATCTGGAAACTGTTTTAACTTGGAGTTCATGAAAAATACGTATCAGTCCATACATAAGAGGGAAGATTTTCTGTACTTCAGAGCATTTGTTCACTGGGCACAACGTTGCATTAGCTACCCACCACAGTGCTGTGCGTGTTACCAGAAGAGGGAGGGCCATGCAGGTAAATCTGCACTCCCACACGTAGAAGACAGAACAAGATGAGAATAAAATGTATCATTAAGATGGCCATGAGTGTGCCGTTTACCAATCCCCATACCACAGCTACACTTACAGACACTGCCGATAATGAGTTTTGCAATTATACAGCTCACTGCAATACTTTATCCTGGTTTTCGTAATTAATTTGGAATATAGACAATACACACCACTCCATCCTGTATCTTTCGTAGAGTGGTTAAGAAGCTTACCCTGCATCTCCACTTTCAAACATCCCTCTGCTTTTCCATATGCAGACACCTAGGTGTACTCATATCAACTTCACGTGAAGGTAAAAATTACACTCTAAGTGTTTCACGGCCTTCCTACCCAGTGGACAAACTCATGAAACAGCTGGAGCTGGACATGAAGGAAGCAGGCATTTGTGCAGTCTCTGCTGCATGAATGCAGCACCTGCATGACATAACAGGGAAACCTCTGCACAGCTCATCTTCACCACATCCCTCATCTTCCTCTGTGTGACACCAGATCCCCTCACTCGCCTTCTTAAGGAACACAAGAGCCCCACCAGACTCTTGGCACACGAGTGTCCAAGCACACCACCCCTTGTCCCCAGCAGAGGAGGCAGTTCTCTGTTCTGCTGAGTGTACTCTCTGCTTTGATTCCAGACATGATTTATCTAAGAGACAGCCCGTACAACACAACCAAACACTGACACTAAAACAGCACATCTGTATGAGCCATTTTTCTTCTGTTTTCTACTAATACAGTAAACTCATCCTAACGATATTTTCATATTTCAGCTCAAAGCGCTGGCTGACAGAACCACAGACAGAACCAACTACTACAAACTACTCGGTACAACAACAACATTTTTTTAGATGAAGACTCACCCTGCACGTCCCAAGAAAAAGCCATCAGACTCGCACTGTCACAACACAGACACCAAAGTAACACTAACATCCAAACTGAACGCCAGCCGACTGCCCCGTGCTCCCGCCTGGAGCACCACGTAACGAAGTCTCTCAGAGCTCAGCAGCCGGGCTCGGGCATTTTTAGCCGTTTCTGCCCAAACGCCGCGCACAGCCGCCGAGTCCCGCGCAGGGCGCCCAGTCCACGCACGAGCGTGCGCAGGCGGTACCTGTGGCAGATCCGTGACGGGAAACGACGACGCCCCGCGGGGCAGAAAGCGCGTCCGTACAGACGGTGTGTCCCACAGCCCGGAACGCCTCGGGTAACGCCGCTGCCGAGCGGGACGCCTTCTTCCCCAAAGCAAGCAGCACAGCACTTCAGCGACAGCGTTCGGCTCTTACGTCCCGGGCCGTCAGGAAACGACCGCCATCGCCGCGCTCCACGGCTGCACTGCGTGACGCGCCGCTCGCGGCCCCACAGCCCCGGGACGGCTCCTCCCGCCCGAAGCGCCGGGACGTAGCGCGGCGGAGCGCGGCTCGGCTGCGGGCGGCGGCGGGCGCGGCACGGCCACGCTTTTTCCCGTAACCCTGAGAGAAAGCGGCCCGCCGCGCAGAGCCGCTCCCCTCACCGTCGTGACTGAAGAGCGAACTCCCGCCCGGCGGAGCACACCGGGCTCGGCACCGCCTCCCGCCCGCCCTCACCACCTGCCGGGCCGGGGCAGATAGCAACCTATCGGTGTCCCGCGGGCCCGTGATTTCCAGAGCTGTCGGTGGTGGGCGCGTTGGCACCCATCTCACGCTGCTTCCAAAGCGCTTAAGTACATCAGCGCTGTAATGCGTGTTGATACACATCGTCTTTATACTGCACAAACATGTACAGCGAAACAAGAGGGCTGGGTAATGGCCGGTGCTGATGAGCACTCAGGGACGCGCTTCATGCATTATTTAGGTCATCGGTGCCGTTTGGAACAAATAAAGCTATGATCCCTCCTAAAGCTTGCAAATGCATGCCAACTAATGACGGCCATCAGCCACATAAAACAGAATAAAAGGAACAAGAGTTGGAAGGAAGATGGCAATTATGAGAGATACTGTGCAAATGGAATGGCATACTCCCCAGAAATATGCCTCCTGATTAGCACCCACAATCCTTTCTAGGAAGACAGTCCCTGAGAACAGATAATGCACTTTTGTAATCAATGCCGATGCCATCCAGCAGTCTTGCCCCTAGCCCAGAAGAGATCCCTGCTACTTTGAGGTGTTAATGCCAAATTAGCATCCCTGGGAAGTCAGAGCATACAAGAAGCTGCTGCCCATGCAGACGCAGGAGGCTGTTTTGTACCCGATGAAGTCAGTTACCATCCGTGGCAGATCTACTTGGCTCTTGCTTAGGCCCACCACCACTGCCCATCAGATACTGAGTTGGATAACGAGACAGATGCTGTTTGGAAGCTGTGCTGCCTCTCTGTCCGTGGCTGCTCACTGTCATCAGTGTTTCCCCAGCATGCCTCCACCACATCTCCCCCATCTCCGGGACCTGTCCCCAGTCCCTATGCTTCCCAAGCCCTGCTTTTCCTAATCCAACAGTCTAGGTGCAGAAGTGGGATCAGCCTGCTGAGAAGGTCGTACCTGCTTACTTATGGGAGGAGCAAATAAATGCTCTGTTTTGTTTAGTTTGGATGTTTAAAGGAATCACAGACAGCCCACAGATCTGAGGCAAGCAAGCTGCAGGCCTGTGCATATCAGTTGCCAGCACTCTGTCTGCACATCTGTACAATTTGGAGCATGTCCAAAGAAGGGCAACACAGCTCGTGGAGGGGCTGGAGCATTTGTCTTACAAGGAGTGGCTGAAGGAACTGGAATTGGAGGCTGTGGTGAGGTAGGGGTCAGCCTCGTTTTGCAGGTAACAGTAATAGGAAGAGAAGCAATGGTCCTAAATTGCTCCAGGGGAGATTCAGATTGGATATTTGGAAAAACTTCTTCTCAGCAAGAGTGATGAGCTATTGGAACAGGCTGCCCTGAGTGCTGGTGGAGCTTTTTCCAAGAGGTTTTCAAGCAAAGGGTAGCTGTCACATGGAGTGACATGGGCAGGAGTAGCTATGGACATGGACTGACTGTTGGACCAGATGATTTTATTAGCCTTTCTAAACTTAATGATTCTGTGATTCTATGAATTTGCTGCCTGTCAGCAATTTAAGCTGCAATTGCTATTTTTTCCCCCTCTGCAAATACCCAGTGGCAATACATTCTCCTGATCCCAGTTGGAAAATGAGCAGGCTGGTTGACTGAGTAAAATGCTCCAAGCAAAAACCCAGCACTTCAGACCATGCTGTTGATGTGCTGGTGTACCATCAGTCCCACCCATTTCATTTACTTGTTCCTGCTGCTGTTTGTCATCCAGCTCCTGTCTGCTTGCCTTTTTCCCACAGAGCAGACATTTACACCCTGAACCTCATCATCCACTCCAACTTTCAGAGCAGCCACCAGCCTTCACTTCTTCAGTTAACTCCCCACAGTCACCTCGGAGGGTAGCCTACTGATTCACCTATTAGTTTTGAAACCATGTTGCCATCCCTTGATCATCTGTGACTCATGCTAAGACTGCACTGTGCCAATGTTTCCCTTGCTATTAACAGGAATTTTAACATGTAGGTACAGCAATACTTTGAAATTTCCCATCTATTTTGCTATTAGGTATAAAAGGAACTGTGATGAAGCAAAAACAGACTCAGACTATAAGCTAAACTCTCCTTGATTCTGCAAGGACTTTGACATGTTCCCACAGTACATCCATATGTCTAAACTGGAGAGAGATGAGTTCGAGGTAATGCATAAGGAATTGCTTGGATGCTCACAGCCAAAGGGTTGTGATAAATGACTGTTGAGATGGAAGCTGATCACAAATGTTGTCCTCCAGGGGTTCATCTTAGGACTGGTACTCTTGAGCATCTTTATCAGTTACATCAATGATAGAACTGAGCATACCCTCAGCAAGTTTCCACATGACACCAACCTAAGCGGTGAGTTGATATGGCAGAGGAGATGCCATTCAAAGGGACCTTGATAAAAGGTGGGACCATATCAACCTAATATAGTATAACAAGGCCCAGTACAAGCTGTTGTGTTTGGGTCAGGGCAGTCCCAGGTATGTGTACAGACTGGGAGAAGAACTTGAGAGTAGCCCTGCTGAGAAGGACTTAGGGGTTCCGGTAGATGAAAAACTTAACATGAGTCAGCACTGTGCATTTGAAGTCCAGAAGGCCAATAGTATCCTGGGCTGAATCAAAAGAGGTGACTGTCAGTCTCTGCTCTGCTCTCATGGGGTCCCATTTGCAGTACTGCATCCTGGACTGGAGACCCCAGCTCGAGGACATGGGGCTTTTGAAAAGGGCCCAGAGCAGGGCCATGAGGGTGATCAGAGCCCTGGAGCACCTCTCCTGCAAAGGCAGGCTGAGGGAGCTGCATTTGTTCACAATGGAGAAGGATCTGGGCAGATTTCATTACAGTCTTTTAATATTTAAAGGATGATAATAAACAGGAGGGAAACCAGCTTTTTACGCAGGTATATTGTGATAAGACAAGGGGAAATGGTTTTAAACTGAAGGAGGGGAGAGTTAGATTAGATGTCAGGGGGAAGTTTCTCACAGAGAGTGGTGAGGTGCTTGAACAATCTGCTTAGAGAGACTGTGGGCACCCATCCTTAGAGGTGTTCCAGGCCAGGTTGGATGGGGCTGTTGGCAGCCTGATCTATGATTCTATAACTCTTTTTTACATTGTTTGCACAGGTACCCTGGACTTGGCCTATTAGTTGCCTGTATCCACATATTAGTACAGTACATTGCTTTTTTTAACATACTGAAAGATGGCTCAATATTTTAAAGTGACCAGAAAGTTACACCAGACCTAACAAAAGAAGTTATTCACTTGCTAAACTTTGTAAAATCTCCGAGCATCCTTCTGACTGCCTGAAGACGAGGCACACGCTCTAATTAAAGCTTCCTTTGTTTAAAATGTTTTCATGGAGGCTGCAGCACTTAGGACATTCCAGGATGCAGAGGACACTTAATGAAAGCAGCAATAACTGTTCCAGTTACCACCATCTGTAATGATTTAATAGGAGAGGGAAAATGCATCTTACAGAAGAAAAAAAAAGTTGATGTCATTTACCAAAAATGATTTGCCATTGGAGTCTGGAAACCTTTAGGATGCAGCAATAATCATGCCAAAAAATGTTGTCACATTGACACTTAGGGGTGTTTTTATCTACTTTGTGCAAGTGTTTTAAAGGATAAACTGTTGCTGTGAGGATAGGAGAAAAGTGAAGCTGCTATTCCTGGAACTTCAGGGAAGCAAATACTCTTGAAAGGAAGATTCAGTGTTTTGACTGTCTGCTCTTCTGCTTCTGCGTTCCTTTGGCCAGTGAGCTGCCAGTTCATGGACAGCTGCTTCAGAGGCTGAGGGACGGATCCCAAGTGATACTCCTTGGAGGAAGGAATATGTGCTGCCCATGTAGGTAGAACAATGCAGGACACCAAAGAACTACTGCTAAAATCTGATCCTGATCACCCATCAAATATTTACATAACAGTCGCTCAGTTTTGAGAAGTATTTATCTTCTGTATTATCACCACATGCTATAAAGATATTAATCATTGCACACTTACTGAGAGTCTATGTGAATTAACACTTGGCACAGAACAGAGAATTGTGCAATCATCTGGAAAAATGAGGTGCATTTTCACTGTCATTTGACCTTGCAGAATTTAAATGTGCAATATCTTGATATATAATGATAAAAGCAAGCCTGACATGAAACTAAGTTTTCATTAGGTTGGTTTTAACTCTGAAATGGTTGAAGGTTCACTGGTGTATTAGGAAGAGCATGTGTGAGAGAGGGACAGGGAAAGTTATGTAACTTTTTCTAAAACTCAGCCTAATATGTAAGAAATCATCAGGCCTTTGGAACTGTGATTTTTAGAAGCACTTCAAACCTTTGCCTTGTTAAGTTGCATGTACATCACCTTTTGACCCCACATAACTGGAATGCAGAACTTAAAAAAACAATGGAATCACAATTCCATCTATTTCCATCCTGCCTGCAGCTATCTGGGCTCCCAGCCCTTACAACATTACCCTTTTTTTCCTTTTTTTCCCCCCATATGCTGCTATGCAGTCATCAGTAAGACCTTGATGAACCATTCTGGTGAAAACCATTATTTCCCCACACCTGGGGGTAGGGTATTGACTAATTTGGAATACCAAAGCCATAATTTCATCTTCCCAGGAATTTGTGATCCTAATGTAATTGCAAGAGGAAGCAGAAAAACATGACATCATCAGTTTGTAAAGGAATCTTTGTTCACATTATTAAGCCAGCTTAAATTACAGCATGCTAATAATAGCCTGTATAAGACGACTCAATGAATCAAGACTTGAATTTACTGTTGTAGAAGTATTGACACAGTCCTAATTAACACAAAAGCAGTTTGTTTGTAAAGTTTTAATACTTCTTCACTAGAAGCATAGTTCCTGAGTACAACCTACTTCATGCTTTTCCCTACTAAAAGAACAGCAGTGTCTGTTTCAAAAAAAAAAAGAAAAGACTTTCCTGGTATTCAGCACAGAAAATAAAATCAGTAGTTTTTACTCGCAGTTGGAAAGTCTGGGTGCTTGAGATCATACAGCTTAATTGCATGGTAACATTCAAATGGATATAATTTCAGATTTGGTGGATCAGTGTAACAGGAAATGGGTAGCACTACGGTAAAAGTTACATTGAAAACTGAGCTGCGTTTAGAGTACTTCATGGTGAGATCACAAAATATGTGTGGCTGCATAGCGATAATGCGTGATGCAAAGGATCGCTTTAAAAGTAATACTGATTCTGTCTGTAACAGGATAAAACTATATTCTGCATATGAAGATGTGCTATTATTTTGTAGAAGATACAGCTCTATAGCAGTACAGGCCCATAGAAGATGGCACTGCCACAGTCTCACCTTTGTCCCACTGACAGTTCTACTCACTGCTGGTGCCAGTACTAGACACTGCACAAGCTAACTCTGTGCTGTATCATGCATTAGGTTGATATGCTTGTTGGGTGGTGCCCTGGGGCCTCATTCCTCATTCTGAGTGTAAAGAGGAAGGTTTGGTGCTGTCCTTCATTGATTTATTTTCATTTATTTGTGTGTAGTTCTGCAGTGAGTGTCCAGCTATTCCCTGCTGATTGAATTTGGCAGGGGGAGTGAAAATTCACTGCCAACAGTCAGGTCCTGCACTGTATGTAAACAAATTAGTTATGTCCTTCCTTGATTTCACTTTAAAATAACAACAACAAAAAAAAAAAAAATGCTTTTCACAACAGCAGCACCCTCTAAACCATGTTTTTAAACTCCTGACTTATGCCTGCGGCCTTAGTTTCACTGCACTACATTGACCAAGACACCACGATTGTATAATAAGCCAGAAAAAAGCAGAACTGTATCATTTTAGTTTGATCTATAATTAGCAGAAGACATACAAGCTGTCCAAAACTAATAAGATGGGTAAAAAATACAGTATTGGCCATGTTATGCAGTGAGCAACTGTCCATATTTAACATATACAGAAGGATTCTGAAAGCTAGATTAATTTAATCATTCATACATGCTCTTAATCTGTTCTCAGGAATATTCTTTCTCCTCAAGAAAAGAATCAGGTGTTTTCCTAAGGAGGCCACAAAGCCGTTATCCATTTCAGAACAGAATACGGAACTTCGCAATACTTCCTTCCCGTCACATCTCCCCTTACAGTATTGCAACACCATAACATCAGCTGTAATTGCAATCAGTTAAAATGCTGGCAAAGAGTCTTGCCTTCTGAGGCTTACTACAGAAACATTTCAGATGTTTTCATCCTACAGTAACTCAGGCTTCCCAAACCTTTTACTATGATTACAAAGGCAGGGAAATATAATTATAGCCATTTGTACGAGCAGGCTGAAGGAATTATTGAATTATTATGAACCTCACATGACTTTAATGAAAGGACTACACAATGCCATTTCCTCTAATTTCCCATAATGAGAACACAATGAGCAACGATTCCTTATTAGGACCACAACCAACAAAAATTACCTCTTACAAAAAGAGCCCATCTAGAAATAACAATCACCAACATCAAGTTTCTTAAAAACATACATTTCACAAAGACCAGAAAAGTGAAAAAGCCTCACACCTAAGAATGACGTGTTATACAGATATTTCTCTCTTCCTACATGCTATGAGCAGCTTCAAGAAGACCTGTATGTTATCTCTGGAGCGGGCACCTTTTGAAGGTGACATGGCTGAAAGCACTTCTCCAAATTAAAGGGTAGGAATCACAGTACCACACCAACAATATAGAATTAATTTCCAAGTGGCAAAATAGACTCCTTCAAGGCAAAACCTGACAACTGCAAACTCTTCAATCTCTGAGCAGCAAAGCTCTTTGCTCACCTTACAATCCAAAGATGGGGAAAGCATTATTTCTCAGTTTTCTTCCCTTAAAATGATGTGACTTCTGGTCCCACTGTGCTCCATTTCAGGCCAGGATGTATTCTGCAACAGCAGTGGTTTGGTAGTAGGAGGTTGCACGAGCAAGAAGACATCAGAGGTAGTTCAGTGGAACAGGACACAGCTGAGCCCACCAGCCAGCCTGGTGGCACCAGCACCTCAGGGTGGGTACAGTTCAGAGCATGGGTTCCAATCTTTTGGCTTGCCTGGGCTGCATTCAGTGGAGATCGTCTTGGTTAACATATAAAATATGTAACACAGTTAATGCATATCAGTATTATTAAAACTTAGCTTAAAAATAATAAAACCATAAAACTAATGGGATATTTGACGTTGCTTTTGCACAACTAACAGACCAGACTAGTTCACTGGCAGCGGCTGCAAATCTTAGTGAGCTTACAAGGTGCTGCTCAGAGATTTTTGACGAAATTTTACTCTTCCTGTGCTTCATCCTTAAAAACAGATGTTCACAAATGTACATACTGCCAAAAAAAGCGAAGATGTGAATAAGGATCAGTTGTGAAGTGAGGGTCTTATAAAAGTCCAGCTGAGAGATAATTAATTTGTTGGATATCTGATCACAACTCTATACATTCCATTTGAAAACCTGCAGGTAATGAATTTATGTTGACTGAAACTGGAATCCCAAGTATACAAAAAAAACTGGTGATTTTATTTTTTTTTTTTCAATCTTGAAATGCTGTTCTCAAATTCCTTTACCAAAACAAAAAGCAAAGCTGCATCTGTTCTTCCTTACAGTGGCTTGGGTTGTTTGTTGCAGAGCACCATCTTAACACGCTTGCAACAGTCTCCAGAAGAACAGCGGGTCATCAGTATTACCACTGAATCACAGTATGGGTTGGATTGGAAGGGACTTTAGAGATCATCTATGTCCACCATCTATACCCCCCGCTGTGGGCAGAGCTGCCATCCACCAGCTCAGGCTGCCCAGGGCCCCATCTAACCCGGCCCTAAACACCTCGAGACATGGGGCAACTGCAGCTTCTCTGGGCAGCTGTGCCAGAGCTTCACTACCCTATGAATCATATTTCTAGAACTGCCTAGGAGCTTAAGAGGAAATATTTTCATTACTGTCTCCGGCCTCCAACTGACTTCTTCAGTCTGTCTGAACAGGGAACTGAATCCCTTGAACAGAAAGTAGCTCCTCTAAATATCCTTCCTTACGGCAACAGTTTCATTTCTGCTTAATGAAGAGTAATAAAATCCAAGCTCACTGCATTTAGAGGTGCTTAAAAATGCAGACACACTTCGAAGAAAATTAATAGTATAAAGTGAAAAACATTCAACATTAATTCTTCAGGCACTACTGAGTCATAGCCTACAATTGCCCAACTTGATTTGAACAATTTAAATAAATAAAAATTGGGAAGAAAAACAAAACAAAACAAAAACAACAGGGTGTGAAGGGGTGAAGGGAGAGGGCAGATAAACATTAAGAAACTGCGCTTCCACTGTTGCTTGTTGGCTGCTGCCCTTGAGAAAAATGACTGAAGCATTCACAGCATAAAAATCCTGCAGTGTCTGTGCTTGAAAGAAGTTTTGTGGCCAACGACTGAACCTAAACATACACAGTATATTCACAGAAAGTAAAAGTTTGCTGAGAGGACTAAATCAGCAGTATGGTGGGGGCAAGGGGTCTGCTTTCCCAGAGCAGCCCACACAGCACTGAGCTCTACGCTCATAGCTGGAGCAGTGCTGACGTCACACTGATGTTTGGCTGTGGCTGAGTGGGGCAGGCACAGCACTAAGGCTCTCTCCATCCCCCAAAACCAGAGGCTGGGGGTGGGCAGGAGGTGGGTAAGGGATACAGACAGGGCAGCTCCTCCCTAAGGGGATATCCCACAGCGTGCAGTGCCACATGGAGCAATAAATCAGGGAAAAGGGGAGGAGAAGGGCTGTCTTGTTATAAAAACATCTGCCCTCCCAGCTAAGCTTCCCAAGATGCAGCTGAACATCAGTTGCTGATGGGAAGTAGAGAACAGTTGTTTTCTCTCGCACTGCTTCCACGTGGTCTTTACTTTTTTCCCTCCACTTTTCCCCTCTAACTAAATTTTGCTTATCTCAACCCCTGAGATTTTTCTTCCGCTGTATTTTCTCCCCCTCTTTTTTTGAGGAGGGTCGTTAAAGCAAGCAGCATGGTGAGGTTTAGCTGCCAACCCATGTGAAACCATCACGTAAAGAACAGCAGCATAAATATTCATCTCAACAGTTACTAGGGATCAAACATAGACATCCGAATCTGACCAAGTAACAACTGTATGTAGTGTTACTAAGGTAAAAATAGCGATCTGTCACAATAACTCCCTCTTGTGTCACTATTACTCAGAATTGCTAAATAGTACATTCGAGTTATTGAACTTGGTAACAAAAACAAAAATAACCCCACGGCCATGTACTACCATGCAGCCTGAAAGGGACACAGGTTGTCCTAAATCAAGGAGGAGCACACACTTTATGCTGACCTACTGACAGTGTGTTGTGGTTTAACTTGGCAGCCAGCGGAGCACCACCTGCAAGTGGGATAGGGGAGAGAATTCAAAACAAAGTGCAAGAACTTGTGAGTTGAGATAAAGATGGTTTAATGAAGGGAAGAAAAAAAAAGAACCCAGAACCAAGCGATGTACCATGCACTTGGTAACCACCAGTCAATACCAACCCAGACCCCAAGCAACAGCAGTCCCCATAAAATTCCCCACTGCTATAGTTTAGCATGACATCATTTGAAAGGTCCATCAAATCCATCCTATTTGAAAGGTCATGGCAGTCTGGTGAAGTTCCCACTGACTGGAGAAGGGGAAACATAATGCCCATTTTCAAGAAGGGAGAAAAAGATCCAAGAAGCTACAGGCTGGTCTCACCTCTGTGCCTAGAAAAATCATGGAGCAGATCCTCTAGTAGGCCCTATTAAACACATTAAAAGTCAAGATCAGGTGACTGGTGGTAACCAACGTGGCTTCACCAAGGACAAATTGTGCCTGACAAAATTGGTGGCCTTTTTTGATGGAGTTACAGCATCAGTGGATAAGGGAAGAGCAACTGATGTCATCTACGTGGACTTCTGCAAAGTGCTTGACACTGTCCCGCGTGACATCCCGGTCAGTAAATAGCATAAGTACAGGTTTGATGGACAAACTACTCGCTGGATAAGGAACTGGATGGATGGTCATGCTCAGAGTTGAGGTCAGTGGCTCACTGTCCAAATGGAGACCAGTGATAAGTAGTGTTCCTCTGGGAACAGTACTGGGACCAGTACTTCTTAACATCGGTCAGCAACATGGACACTGGGATTGAGTGCACCCTCAGCAAGTTAACAGAAGACAACAACCTGTGCATGAGCAGCAGGCCAAGAGAGATGATTCTGCTCCTCTGCTCTGCTCTCCTGAGACCCCACCTGGAGTACAGCATCCAGTTCTGGGGCCCCCAACATAAGAAGGTCGTTGATCTCTTGGAGTGGATCCAGAGAAGAGCCATGAAGATGATCAGAGGGCTGGAGCACCTCCCCTAAGAGGACAAGATGAGAGAGTTGGGGTAGTTAAGCCTGGAAAAGGTTCTGGAGGAAAACTTACAGTGGTCTTTCAGTACCTGAAAGGGGCCTGCAGAAAGCTGAGGAGGCATGTAGCAATAGGACAAGGAGCAATGGCTATTACCACACTGGAAGAGAGTGGATATAAATTAAATACAGGGAAGAAATTATTTACTAAGTGGGTGGTGAGAAACTGGAACTGGTTGCCCAGAGAAACTGTGGATAGCCCCTCCTTGGAGGAGTTCAAGGCAAGGCTGGATGGGACTTCGAGCAACCTGCTCCTGTGGGACATGTCCTTGCACGTAGCAGGGAGGTTGGGACTAGATGATCTTAAAGGTCCCTTCCAACCCATACTGTTTTATGATGAGTGTCATAGAGAGCATTCTCATCTGAAATCCAAAAGGCAGAACCATACCAACTTCTAGGAATAAAGTTAACTCTGTCCCAGCTGAATCCAGGATAAGACATCTAGCAAGACTGCTTTTTACTTCCTGCCCCAGTAGAGATCTGTAAGGAGAGATAGGTCTATCCCCTGGTATTTTTTAAAACTACTTTGCAGGGATACACAATTCAAAAAAAAAAAAAAAAAAGGTCTTCATAATAGTTCAATCTAGATAGTGAAGGACTTTGAATTATTCAGTGCAGTTTTGATGACACACTGTTCAAACTACTCATCAGCCTGAATGCCTGCTTAAAACAGCCTTGATTCCCTGTGCTGTAAGTTTGAGTGGAGATGCACCCCAAGCCAGCAAACTGTTACATGTCAGAAGGCTTGCTTTTCTCAGCCTATTTGAAATCCCTTAGAACTAGTCTATAGCCCACGAGTAGTTACAGATCATGAAAAGGTTTGTCTTGGAAGAGACCTTAAACTCTCACCCAGTTCCAACCCCCTGCCAAAGGCAGGGCTGCCACCCACCAGATCAGAATTCCCTCCTAACATCTAATCTAAATCTACTCTCTTTTGGTTTAAAGCTGTTTCCCCTTGTCCTGTCACTATCAGACCATGTAAAAAGTCCCTCCAGGTACTGGAAGGCTGCAGTGAGGTCTCTGCAGAGTTTTCTCCTCTCCGAGGCTAATCAAGCCCAGCTTCCTCATCCTGTTTTTGTAGGAGAGGTGCTGCACCTCTCTGATAACCTTCATGGCCCTCCTCTGGCCTCACTGCAACAGCTCCACATCTTTTTTGTGGACTGTTAACCAGTAATTGACATTTTCTGTTAGTGATGAATTGGGCACCACTCATACTCAGTCTGCCATCCATTAGCATCAAAAGCAGAACATTTGCTCTCAAAGTTCTTTAATGTTTGCCCCACAATCATCTTAACTTAGGAAACAAAATCCAAAGTACACTTCTCTACACTATTGCTGCCTGTTCTAGATCTCTGATTGCCCTCAAAATACTATTTCAATAGTATAATAGTGTGCTATTCCAATTAATCTTGAAGACTGAAACTACAATAGTCATATTCCCAATTCAGAAGAGTCCCCAGCCTACTTCACTTCTCTTGCTATCTGAAACACTAGGGATCATAGGATAGTAATTCATATTGGACAGCATATCAGGACATCTTCAGTTCCATGTCTTGCTCAGAGCATCGGCACAGATTGCATCGTATGGCTCATGGCTTTATCCTGTCTGGTCTGGAAGGTTTCAAAGAATGACATGTACCAGATTATGGTCTGTTACGGTCACAGTAAAAAAGATGTTCAGGCTCCAAGGAATCATTGAAAACATCTTACAAGAGCTCAGCATCAGTCCCATCTGAACTGCAGAAGGCGCCTCTCTTTCAGCTTGCTCAGGTCCACTCGGTGCATCCGCTGATCCCCACCAGTTTGGTGGCACCTGCCCACCTGGGTAGCGAGTGCTCCTTCACATTCTCTTGGTCTCGATGCAACCAGGGATACATTTTCTCTGACCTGCTCAAGCCGTTGACAGTCATTTTGTGATCAGTCATAATTCCCATCATCTCAGCTGCTTTTTACCTGGTGATTTATTTTCAACTGCAGTAAACCTGAGAATCATGAAAGGGGTTTTCACCCCCCTTGAATTTTTAATAACAGAAAGTCCTTTGTGCACCTGTCTTCTCTGTAACTTACCACCCTTCTCCCATAGTGCTATACAGGTAACTTCTATCCAGAAGGACTCAACTGCCCCGTATATTTTAAGTAATTGTTTCCAAAAAGATCCTGCCCGCTTACTGGGAAAAAAAATAAAGTCCTGATCTTCTTAGCTTGTAAACCCATACTCTGGTGACAGAGGGGATGTAGCAGAGTTACAAAGGGTACCAGCAGAACATTCATATAACACAAGGACGCTGCTGTCTGCAAGCACAGCTGTATGTCGGTGGGGTTAGTTCCCCTGTGCTGCATCACAGTACAACACACACTGTATGCGAAAAGCAAGTCCTCTTAAGATCAGTACAGTACTGAAGCATGCTTGGGGCAGCAGTCCCAGAGATGGACCCTGAAAACAAGTAACAGCTCCAAGCCAGAGCATATTAAAAACACCTCAGGTACTCCTACTGCAGCAAAGCAGTAGGATGCAGAGAACGATCATCTGTTTTCTACTCTTCTTTTTTAAAGCACGTCAAATACTATTTTAAGAATCTTTTCAGACATCCCAGGGAAAAAAAATAGTGAAAAAATTCAATGTGATTAGTTGGGTCGTGTGTTTGGAGAAGCACATCACTGCACTAACCATCACAGACCAACTGGAAGCAACACTTACTTACCATCATCCTTTCTGTATTTAAGGGATCAGAGCAGAGGTCTCAGGCACAACCATTCTAGAAACTGACAGAGTGGTTCACAGGATATTCAGTCTCTTCACATGCTAAATAGGGAATGTCTACAGGGATTGCTATTTATGCCAGACATGGAGCCCAAAATTGTTTCAGAAAAGGCAAAAAGTGAGTCTTGTTGATAAGAGCTACCTGTGCGAAGTTCTCTCAGTGGCTGATTTACCTTCATTTTTCAGGTATGCAAGGAAACCCCTGACTCCACTAGCTGCTCTGCTCACCTGGAACTGCTGATCTGATCAGGGTCTGACATAGAAAACATATCACAAGTCATGTGTACAGGCCTTATTCCTTCAGTCCTTTCATTCTCTGAGAACTCATATCTCACGAGGAAGAATGTTCAGGTACTGCATTAATAATATGCAGTTTGACAGAAATTAGAGTAAGCAAGATTCAAAGTCTGAAGTATGTGCTTGACGGCACTTTGCAACACTACTTTGTCATGACCCCTCAGATTAATCTTGAACTACTTTGAAATACAAGGAGCATTTTTTGTATTAATGTGGAGGTAATGACAGGGAAAAAATACACAAGGACCCGAAGTTACAGTCTGACTGAAAAAAGTAGAAGCACCTAAGAAGAATCAGAACTACATTGTTCCCAGTTTTCAATCTGCTTAGAGAAATACTTAAACCACTCATCCTGACTGCCATCTGGCGGACAACCGTCTACAGCTCAAAGCATTGATAACTAACAATATATATGCTATCTTCCAGGGGCACATGTTAAAGATATTAGGAAGGCTCTACCACAGCTCATTAAACCACAGACTACTGATTTTTATTGGCATTCAGGGGGTCCCAGGATGCAATAAGGAAACTAAGAATGCTAAAAGGCACTTTGCACACTGTAGAAAGGTGCTGAAGGGGTCAGGAGTGTTCTCCTCTGTCCTCCTGATAGGTGGCTGGGACCCAGAAAGGAGAACATGTCAGGTAAATGACTGGCTGTGGGGGTGATGTCCTGATCAAGGTTTGTGGTATTTGATCTTGACTAGGCCTTTGAGAAACCAGGTGTGTGGACTTCTGATGGACTCCAACTGAGCAAGTAGTGCACAAGCATGCTGGGGCACGAGCTCTCTGAATGGATTACCAGGGCTTTAAACTAGTTTTGAAGGAGGAAGAGAGGGCAGTTAAATGTGAGAGAAGGGCTGGGGGATGTTGTCACTGTTAGAGACTGCACAGAAAAGCTTCTGAGTTGTCCCATAGGATTGTGTGAGGGGTCATGTTGCCGATACCCTTTCCAAAATCTTCTTGAGTCCTGCTGCACCTGCTGCTTCCCTCAAATGCCTGTATACCAATGCATGTAGCATGGGAGATAGACAGGATGAGCTGAAGATCTGTGTCCAGTCACAGGGCCATGATCTCATTGCAGTCACGGAGATGTAGTGGGACAGCTTACAGGACCAGAATGCTGTCATAGAGGGCTATGTCTTTTCTAGGAAATAGAGACTGGGGGAGGGAGGTGGAGGAGTTGCTCCTTGTGTGAGACCAACCAGAGCGTATCAAGCTCCACCTGGGGGAGGGCGAAGAACATGTGGGTGAGAATTAAGGGGTGAGCTAGTATGGCTGACATCATTGTGGGGGTGTACTACAGCTCACCAGATCAGAAGGACGAAGTCAGTAAGGCCCTATACAAGCAGCTGGAAGTATCCTCACAATCCCATGCACTAGTTCTCATGGGGGACTTTAATAATCCAGATATCTGTTAGATGTCCGGATGGTTCCTGCAATGCATTAAAGATAACTTTGACATGGGTGGTGGAGATGCCAATGAGGCTGAGGAGCCTTCTGGACCTTGTTCTTACCAACAGGGATAGGCTTGTTAGGGATGTGACTTTTAGCGAACCAACTACGACCTTTTCCAGGGGCTACTTGGAGATGTCTCATGGACTAGAGACAGTGCTTGAAGGTAAGGGGGCTTGTGAGAGCTGGGCAACATTTAAACAGCACTTCCAAGCTCAAGATCAGTGCACCGCTAGGAGTAGGAAATCAGGGAAAGGAGGCAGGAGACCTGCATGGATGAGCAAGGAGCTCATGGATAAGATCAAAGGGAAGGTGGTCTATGAAATGTGGAAAAAGGGCCTGTCCTCTCAGAAGGAGTATAGGAGCACTGTCAGGGCCTGCAGGGATGCAACAAGGAAGACTAAAGCTCACTTGGAGTTGGCAAAGGAGATAAGGGATAAGTATGTTAATGGTAAAAGGGAGACTAGGCATAACGTGGGTCCCCTGTTGAACAAGGGAGGTGTCCTGGTAGTGGGGGATGCTGAGAAGGCAGAGATGCTGAATGCATTCTGAATGCCTTCTTTGCTTCACTCTTCACTTCAAAGACTCCTGGACCCTCTGACTCCTGGACCCTGGAGGGAAGACAGAGAGTCCAAGAAATTGAGAGCTTCCCTCTGGCTGAGGAGGCAGCTGTCCAGGAGCACCTGGGTGGGATCACAGTGAGGGTGATGGAGCACTGGAAGAGGCTACCCTGGAGTGTTGTGGAGTCTCCTCTGGAGATATTCAAGACTCGCCTGGATGCCAAACCATGCAGCCTGCAGTTGGGTGCCCTGCTTTGTCAGGGGGTTGGACTCTATCTCTAGACATCCCTTCTAAACCCTGCAGTTCTGTGAATCTATGAAAGCCTGCCTTGCCCAGAAAGTCTGTGCTGAAGAATATTATTTTAAGCTTAGTTACATGCTACTGTAACAGAGCATTTCAAAAGAACATTTGCAAACATTATGCCTTCAAGTGTTCTCAAGAGACTTTAGAACTGGTTCCAAATTCACGCACAGAGTATTTAACCCACAACCTATTGTTAAGATTGGTAAAGTTAGCTGAATGTTGCTTTTTTTTTCTTAAAAAAATCATTTTCATTAACAGTTTTGATAATTTAGTTATACTGGAGCACACCTACATCTACCAGAAACAGAGGAAAAAGAAAGAACATAGTTTAATTTATGTCTTTCAAAACAAAAAGATATTCTACTTCCTCTTTTGCAACCTCTGTTTAACTGGAGAGGAAATCAACAAAGGAAGCTACTGTATGGAAGGGTAAGATGCATAGTTACCTACAAAGAGCAGGGAAATGAAACAAATTGGTAGTCAAACATGCCTTTCAAAAATACTCCACATGTGAGCACGTTCTCTTTGAAGTTTTAATTGCATGAAACCCATACTGTCGGGTTTCTTTTCCCCCCAAGCTCCCCCCTTTCTACTCACATCAGATTAAACAAAGATGAATATGCATTCCTATAAGCACAGAGGATAAGGAAAGCTCATGAGTTCAGGTTATGTATTATGTTTATGCATTTTTAGTAGAAATCATTTGAGACGCTTTAAATGATGAGTTGTACTAAATGTAATGAAATGTTTTACAAGCTACAAATACAATGCAAGCCTACAGCACATCCAGAATACCTCTTCTTAGTCAGTTACACAACTCATCCTGATCCTCCCCAGCCAAACATGTGCAAGATAAGAGGCAAAGCAAAAAGCACCCTGTGATTGAAATGATCCTTGAAACAAGGATAAGTTGGTCTCCTTCGAAGGCTTTTTCTAAGATACGTACAACCCATGGCTGCAGTTAGTTTGTTAGCCTTTCATAAACATGGAAGAGCTCAAGAGTAAATCTTCCAAAAATTACTACTCATACATATTTCCTGCAGCAAGCAAATCAAGAAAACCCCAAACTTCTGACATGAAAGCCATAGTGGACACACAAATCCTCAAGAACTGCCCCAAAAAGGAGCCATGCTGTCCAGGGCACTAAATACATACACTGCTTCCAAGTTGCAATTAAAAAGAATTTTAATAACAAAGTATTAAGTTCAAGTGATATGCTATTTTCCACTTGCAAGCAAAACAGGGATGACAACTCACTTGTTTATAGCAACGCATCACTTATACCAACATACCAGCCCCAGCAAAAACCTACTGATTGAAACAGTTAACACTTAGTATCAGGCTTTTTTGTTTCCTGAAAATGGCTTTTGCCTTCCTACATTGTGTGAAAATCACCAATCTGTTCCTTTTTCATTGTTGAAATCATCATCATGAGATACAAGGTAGCTTGTGAAGACAAAGTGTTTCATAAAGCTTAACAGTAATTAAACGTTAACTGTAACAGTTCATTTAAACCACAACAGAATACAACAGAGTTCGGTACTAGATTTGCTTTACTCCCATGACTGAAATGTTCTTTCAGTATATGACATCCTCTTTTCTCCTGGGTTCACTCTGCTGCTGCCTGTATTAATCTAGGAAAGAGAATGGGTACTAGTTTAGAATCATTAGCAGTATCAAGCTTTCAACAAAAGCTGCTACAAAACAATTGGTATTCATAACCCTTTATATTCTCTAAATGCTAATTTTTAGAACAAGGAAGGAGCTTTCCATAACTCCAGTCTAAGATGAACATGCTTTTATCAACCTCAGTTTTAATCTTTCCCAAAGTTTAAATCCCAGCTTTTCCCCCTACCCAACACAAATTGGTTCGTGTAATGCCAAGGAAAAACTTTCTCCTCTTCCTTAAGGATGTCTGCCTGAACTATCTTCCCAATAAAATCCTCTTCCCTTGTGTAGTCAACTACAAGATTGTTCAAAAAAATCACCAGATAAAAAGCCTGCAACAGACCACAGTTCTAAATGAATCATTTTGTTACATAATGACCTTTTTGTGCATTCCATTTCAAAGAGAAAGTGAATACTGCATACAAATGAAGATGTTCTCTTTATTCCCCAGGATAAAGGCCATCAGCATCTTTATAATGCCTTCATCACTACAGAAGCCTACTCCAACTGACACGGTTATATTAGTACTATAACAAAGTACTAGATACCGGTCTCTGTCATAACCGGTAAAGCACTGGGGAAAAAAAAAAAAATCTAGGATTACTAGTTTATTTCAAAGAAAAAAAAGCTGATAGGAACATGCTGTTCCTTGGAAACACTGCTTTCAGAAGGGCTCACAAAGCAGGCATTAGGAATTTGACAGTCTCCAAGTCCAGATTTCATGCACTGCATATGTATGATTAACAAGGCAGCATCCTCCAGCCATAACAAGCAGCAAGCATGTTTCCTCTGAAACCTCTGTTTATGAGTGAGTGGAATAAAAATTTCAGATTCTGTAGTTCAGATATTGCAAGGGAATAAGTGTCCTTGAATGTTATGTTATGTTACAAATGATACACTCGGACTTCAAGCATGAGAAAGAAGTAAGAATTTAAGTTAACTCATGTCCCAAAGAAGACCCAGGGGAAAAAAACATTCAGATCTGATTAAGGAATTGGACAGGCATGTGGATACACCCAAAATAAAACCTTTTCACTAGTTATGGAAGGCAAAAAACATGAATCATGAAAGGAGTATCTGAAACTGAATTCCAACTTCAGACACCGCATGAACACAGAATGAGTAATTAATTATCTGGAAGTCTCTAAAAGTGTATCAACACTTGGAATGCAATTGTGATATAATAAAATTCCTTATGAAAATCATTAAGGAATGGATTTTGTTAACACCAAAACTGAAGCAGTAACTGAATTAGCAAGAATTATCAAACTAAATTAATTATCAATTATAAAAAATTATCAATTCTAAATTATCAATTCTAAAAAACTTCAAGTATGCACAGAACAGCAGTCTCAGCAGCTACACTACCTAGAATTTCTCATTTACTCAGGTTGTATTTTCATATCTGTAAGAGCAATGTTAAGAAGCCGTAAGATTCCTCAACACAAACTCTATAAAAAAATTTGACATGAATCAGGTTAGGACATTTATCTAGCTACAATTAGCTTAAGTTGTCCGCCAAATCAGTTACTTAAAATGCATAGGTAGTAGAGAAATTGTGCATATTTGTACAAACCTTTTCTTTCAAAGTCAGTTTTGATACTGCAGATAAAGATTAATGCAGCTAGCAAGGCTACAATGCAAACAGTCAAACTTAAGACCAGTTATCCAAAGTGAGCTTCAGAATCATTACGAATTTTTAAGAGGCATGACTCAGATGAGGGACTCAAGTCCAAAAGTTTCAGCAACACATACTTTGGATATATGTTGTGACCCACACCTTCATACTGACAGAGAATTCCAACAGCAAAGACTTCCAGACTTACCCTCCGTGCACCAAGTGATGGAACAGTATTTGTCCCTTCTACAGCCATTTCTTCCAACCAAACTGGAACTTCCTGCTGAGCCTAGATAATTAGAAAAGGGAATCTATCAGCTTTGAGCACTTTGCCAGTTCATATTAAAAGTTACACAACCACAATGCAGTTAGAATTCTTACTTAGTACACTGAAGTGAGATCCTAAGAAACAGAATTTCAACACTAAGATTTGAAACTTACTTCTGAAAGCACTTTAAGTAGAGACTGTACAAGATGGCCATCTGACTGATCATCAAAGAATGAAACTGCTTTGCCAGGATTTCCACAACGACCGGTTCGTCCGATTCGATGTACATAATCTTCAATGGTGTTAGGGAGATCAAAATTAATAACATGTTGAACATTTTCGATATCCAGGCCTCTTGCTGCTACCGAAGTTGCCACAAGAATTTGACATTTTCCAGAACGGAAATCGCGAAGGGCTATCTCTCTCTCCCTCTGTTCCCTATCTCTGTCAAGAAAACAATTGTTAGAAAATCTCTGTAATTTGCACTATTAAGATACAAGTTAAAAGGTTCACAGACAGAAGCAGTTATTGAAAAAAACATTACCCTCAAGCTACCCATCTAAGTTTTCTGAATTTTTAATGGGTTAGCAGTAAGACTTACCTATTTTAACTTGAAACTCCAGAACAACTGCATTTGTTTCAGAAAATAATATATACCAGAACTACTTCTACAAGTGCATCCATGGCCCACCTCAAGGTAAAATAACCTCAAAGCTAAGCATAAAAAGGTTAAAAAAGAAAAGAAAGGTGCTGGGACAAAGGTAAGAGTTCAGAGAAGAAGAGAGAAGAAAAGGATACACAACACTAATGATGAGGCTGCAAGAGAACACAAGAGAAAAGTCTTCGTATGCCAGTCTCTATTTAAGAAGTCTGTGAGCACATCACGGAGGCAGAAACAACAGCATCAGAAACCTCTGTGGTACACAACTTACTGCTTTGGGGAACTGGCATCACAGACGGGAAGATCCACAGCTCCCACTTAATTCATGAATGTAATCTCAAGTCTTTTTTTTTTTTTTGTTATATCTGTGTCTTTGTCATTTGTGTTACAACAGCCGATTCTAATGAATTAAATAAAATTTTCTTGTTTAGCAGCAGATGTAGAATTCCCCATTCTTACAGAGTATCTGAAATGTGGTCTATCATGAAGATGCATACTCATCAAACGAAGTGACAAAACTCACCTTCAGAAATGCTACATTCTCTACAGGACAGAGCTGCTGAGGATTACAAGGCAAACTAAACCAATACAACCTGATTTCCAGAAAAGTTAATCTTCAGATATATCACTACCGATTTAATAAGCACTTCAAGAATTTTCACTTAATACTCACCCATGAATGCTGGTGGATGGTAAGTTCTCTTGACAAAGAAAGGCTGCAAGGTAATCTGCCTTTTTCTTTGTGTCCACAAACACCATGGTTCGTTCACCACCTACGTTAAAAAGGAGTACAGATCTAATGGAGTTTGATGCAAATTCACTATTCAGAACTGTAGTTAAAAATATCCAATGCAAGAATTGGTTTCAAATTAAGTCTTTATGGCATGATTTGAACAAATTCAATCCATTAATTTCTAAATCAACACAGAAACCCAGGTCAACAGTCATGCATTATATTTTTCTCTTCATTAAAAGCGATGAAAGATGAGTTCTGTTCTGTGGGAAGTTCCAGCATGTTCCCTCTTCCTACAGCATATAGCTGCGGCACCTTCAATTTCAAAGTAGACTTCTCGATCTTCAGAAACCTCTCTCTCTCTCTTACTTTCCTCAATTTATTAGCCTTCATTTTAATTAGATTGTATTATATTGTGTTATCTTGCATTCCCATATCATAGTAAAATAAGTTTTCCTCCTTAGATCGTTGCCGCTGCTCTGTTTGTTTCCTTGAGCCCAGCTCCCACCTCCCTACCTCATTCCCTTTTTTTCCCTTCCCATTTTTTGGGTTCAGGGGTCCCATGGGCCTACTGCCCTCTCCCCTCCCGTCATGGACATAGATCAATCTAGATAACTCCGTGACCCCTATGAAAAAAAAAAATACAGGCCCAAAGGTTTGTTTACATTTAATAAACCTACGCTCTGGTGAATATCATCAGGTGCTAAAGCAAATAGTAACAGTCTATGCGAAGAAACTAACTGTCTACGAAGTTTCATCACCATTACTCAAAGGTCAGACCTTTACCAACACCCATAATACAACCTTCTCTAAAAGCTATGGCTCCCTGCAAAACGCTTCAAGCTTCAATCAGCAGTCTTGTATGCAACAGAATGCAGTCGTGACTTAACAGCAAGAGCATACGTTTAAAAGTAAGTGAGTCTATCTCTCCTGGAAGACAGTTAGTTACAAGGAAAGTTACCTGTGCTTTGTAGAATTTCTATTAGTTTATCCCTCTTGGATAAGCGGGGGACCTGAAGAATATTTTGCTGAACATCACTGCAGGCTCCACAGGTATTTCCAATAACAAGAAATATATAGTCAGTCTTCAAAAATTCACCAGCCAGCCTTGAAGAGAACCAAACACTATTAAGCACTATTAACACTGCTTATTTTTGCTTCAAGATCAAGCAGCCATCACAACAGTTACTCATACAACTTCTCAGCAGGAAGTGAATATAATGCCACACATGGGTTCTTTCTTTTTCAAAAAAGGAGAAGTTTGCATTATTTTCTAAACAGTTGTACAAAAAATGATCAGTGCACAGACATGCCCACAACGTCTCACAATTACTGCATTTCTTAGTCATCTCAAACTGTTCTACACAGACACCTGAAATACGTTCCTGACACATATGCTACCATTCCTGGGGCACTATTTCATCACTACATGAAAGGAACAAGGAAGAATCCCACAATGTCCAGAACTGAAGATTAGTCTTCAAAGAGACACACCATTTTTTTTTTGACCGTTGAACAAAAGCTCCACTTAAAAACATAGAGCTTATCCCATTGCACTTATTTACCACCCCGTATGTGAAACTCAGCTTATGTTCTGGTCTTAGATTTTAATCTGAGATCAAATGTGGCAAACTCAGTATCACCAACAAATGCCCCATAATAGTTGAGAATTTTTACTAAATTAATCTATCTGTAGATAAGCATGCTTTGTATCCAGTGTACAAAATGTGGTTTTCACTGCAGTAGAATTCATATCGCAAACAAGTTAATGTCTAACTGAATCTGGCAGCCTCAATTAAACTTTAGATTAGACTCCTAAAAAAAGTCAAGTCTTAAATACATTCAAATCCTGACTTAAGTACTTGAATCTCACACCTAATTTTATAGGGGCAATCACAACTTATAGTGTGTTTCTCATCGCAAATACAGAGGTTACTACAGATTAACATCTTTTTGGTCTTATGACCCGAAAGGTTGTTGAACACTCAGAGAAACAGTTCTAAACTGAAAGTAAAGGCTAAGTTTAAGGTCTCTGAAAAATGTCAAATAAATTAAAAAATGGAATGAATAGAAAATATCTTCTACTTTAATGGAAGACATAAAGCCCAAAATTGCTAAGCAAAATTTCTCACATCAGCTAGGAAAAGCTGGTGGCTCTCAACTCTCCTACACAACAGAGGTTAGACCAAAGGTTATGTCATAGCTAAGATCCAAGCTCAAGAACAAAAGTAAACATTATTCCTCATTTAGTCTGAGGAAGAGGAGGCTGAGGGGAGACCTTATTGTCGTCTTCCAGTACCTGAAAGGTTCTTACAGTGAGAGTGGGGCAGGTCTCTTCTCACTAGTGACAAGTGACAGGACGAGGAGAAATGGCCTCAAGTTGCACCAGGGCAAGTTCAGGTTGGATATTAGGAAGAACTTCTTTACAGAAAGGGTGGTTAGGTACTGGAATAGGCTCCCCAGGGAGGTGGTTGAATCGCCATCCCTGGATGTGTTTAAGAGCCATTTGGATGTGGTACTCAGGGATATGATTTAGCAGAGGTTTTTTTTGTTTTTTTGTTGTTTTTTTTTAAGAGATGGGGTACTGGTTAGGCTGCGGTTGGACTTGATGATCTTCAAGGTCTTTTCCAACCTGGGTAATTCTATGATTCTATGATTATGTTTAAGCCAAATCTGACTAAATCTACACTCAGAAAAAAGAAAAAAAAAAAAAAAAAAAGCTTGAAAAGAAGTGCAGGAGAGCCTAAAATGAACGATGCCAAAGAAAGTGTCACATTCTGAAGTGTTTTTTTGATAGTGGAATAAGGAAAAATCATCAGCTTTTCTGACATCAGAATACGGGGGGAGGGGAAAAAAACTCAAAAAAACTCAAAAAAAACCCAAAAAAACAAAAAAAAAAAAAGGAAACCTTTTTACTTCTCTAAAATGAGAATATTACCTTTAGGAATTTTTGTTTCAAAAGACTTTAAGAACATTATGACACATTTCCAAACTGATCCACGCACTCACATGAAGTCTTCTACCAGCACTTGGAGATTCTGTAAGACTGACAGCAGCAAGGTAGGCTTCTCCACAAGAGAAAGCAGTCAGTATGTCATATATTTTGAATTGAAGGCAATTTCCCTTCTGATGCTGGTAGTTATAGTATTCTCAGCTCATCCACCAATACATATAAAAAACATGTAGCAAGCGTATTAGCACCAACACTAGAAATCTAGAAATTCAGAGATCAATGTTTCTCTCTAAACCCCAATACCTCAGCCAACTAGAGCACATTCCTCATCTTAAATGGAAATCTTTTTCCTGTATATAGTAGAAAGTGAGATTGCAGTCAGGCCTGAACAGTAAACACAGAAGGAACATGAGCCACACTCGCCTACACTATTACCTGAATGCTTGATTTACAGCTGCAGAAATGAGGCCAGTTATTAATTCACTACAACTTCCTTTCAACACAAACATCTCCACCAGAGGTTTGACTGAGGAACCAAAGCCACACCAGTCAATGTAAGACTGAAGTGCCTTCAATCCTACTTCACAAAACGCAGTCCATCTCACCAAAAGCTGCATTAACTGATCAGGCGGTAAAAGACAGTCCATCGCCCTTATTACTGAGGACACCCAACTACCAAAGATACTTTTTTCCTCACTTTCCAAAAACATCGTTGTTGAAAAGCCAGAATTGACCCAGTGAAATAACAATGTAGTTCACCTCCATGGTCCAACTAGTTTATAAGCTATCAATCTGTAATACACTTACTGTTTGGGGTTTTTGTTTGTTTGCTTGTTTTTAGGTCATAACGTCACAACAGTATCACTTAACACAAAAGCCACCACAGTTATGTCCTCTGCTCAAACTGCAGTTTAGACCCCTCTGATTTAAAACAGGACTTTTAGATGCGAGTCTCTTTAAAAGTGGAAATACTGAAAAATATTCATCCACCTATGGGAAAGGGATGCTTTGTTCTGTCAGGTTCAGCAACACCATTTCCATTCGTTGAAACTTGCTTTTGGCTGGAAAATAAAACATTACATGTATTGAGAGATGCAAGATGCATCTAAAAGCCATTAGTGGAAGTTTCAGAACTACTGAAACCAAACATCACTCATACATGCAAAAAAGGATGCTATATGAGGAAGGCTGGTGAGCTGAACAATAGTTGAGCTGTCTGTTTAAATTATGCCCTGAAACCTAAAGACTACAGTACCAGTGCTGCTTGATAAAGAGCAAGACCATTGCTTTTAAATCTCAAACATGTGTTGCTGCACAAACAAACAAATAACCAAGGGCACTATGAGGACTTCTGCAGAAGTGTAACTCAAGAGCTTTCAGACTTCACTGAATTCTCACTAAGAACCTCCTGAGAAAGCAAGCAACTCACCCTTCATCTATGTAAGTTAGATGTATACATGTAGATTTGCTACTGAGAAAAAAATAAGTATTCAGCAAGGAATATTAACAGTGTAGCTTTTCAGTCTATTCTAGCAAGTTTATAAGACTTAACAAAAGAAAAAATGAGTATCCTTCACCCTTCAGACATATAGAAGCATACAAGCATACCTTCAGATATATTCCCATCTTTGTTTAGCTCACCTCTGAACTTCCTCAGGAAAAGTGGCACTAAACATTAACGTCTGACGTCTGTCTTTAGCTGGCATGTCTGGATAAGAAATCAGCTTCTTCATATCTAATCCAAAACCCATATCAAGCATGCGGTCTGCTTCATCTAGCACCAAATACTTCACTTCCACTAAACTGATCTGTAAACATTTCAATGAGAGAAAAATTGTGTTTTTTCGCTGACAGTATACACTTATTTGTCAAAGTCCATCTTCTAAATATTTCCTTCTAGTTTAAGTTAATTGACAAATAAAAGCCCAGGTTCTTCTCATATATTATATCTTACTTGCACCTTGGTCTCTAACACTGTTAATCTGTACCAATTCTAACCATACGCTGAAACCAAAATGCTTCAGAACTTGGTTCCCCAATTCAAACCAAGATGGAGCCTACTGTAGGTAAATTGTTACTCAGCACTACTGGTTTGAAATCATGTCCAAGTTTTACAAGGATTTTCTCATAACATCCTAGCATATTCTCAAAAACTGCTTGGCCTGTAAAAAGTAGATGTCAGAAAGCATACAATGTTATCCTTCACAAGTACATACTGCTGGTTGTGACTAGAAACCCAATTACCACAAAAAGCACATAAAAACTACCACAGCAAAAAGAATAAGACAAAGAGAAAACATGCTAAGGGATTTTCCATGAAAACTAAGACAAAACATTCAGTTTATTTAACTGTAAAATATAATTGCCAAGAACATTGTAGCCAATTTGATCTAAAATGGTATTCTCAGTGTGACCCGACAAGGACTGAAAAGACTGGACACACCACACTTTCCAAAACATTATGGTACTTAGTTATTCCAGGAAAAGCTCACTTGCACTTCAAGGGCATGTTCAAAGGCAGTGTACTGACTGGTTTTCAAGGCTCGTTTATTTGCTTCTAATAAATCTGAATAATGAACACTACTACATAAAAGGTTAAAATAGCTTAAGGGAACACAGACTTAAGTTTTAGAAGCTTACCTTCCCTTTTTCAATAATGTCAAGAAGCCTTCCAGGAGTGGCACATAATATATTACAGCCTTGCATTATTTGACGGATTGAATGACCTGTTTGTGTACCTCCATAGATCACAACAGGCCTTATACAAGTCCTATTGTATAGAAAAAGAAATGGATTATTATCTACATATTTAAGCTGTATCAATATATGAAAATAAGCAAATATAGTCAGATTTACCACAAACCAATTTGAATGCTTTAATCCATTTATCATATAATACAGTTTATAACAAAGAGCGGAATTTTTGGCCTAGATTCTATCTCTATAAGCTCAAGATTCCCATTCAGACTACATACAAGAGGGTGCACTGCACACAAGAGGAAGGAACATTGCATCTCAACTGCATTCTTCCCTCTCCCTTCAACTGAGATACAACACAGCAGTAAGAACTGGGAGAGAGTTACACACTGCTCCCTTTATATTGAAGGCTCAGAAGAAAAAAAAGGGAGGTCAGAAAATATAATGTTAAAGCTGCACGCATCAAAGGGACAGTGCAGAACATTCACAAGGGGAAATTTCTGAAAAGCAGAGAACACTACTCAGGCACTAAGCTGCAAATGCGTTCCATTACTGAACCAATTTAGTACTCTCCCAGCTGAGAAATTTTGGTTATATCTACCAAGTTAAGCTACATCAGATCTGTAGAAAAAATGCACCTATTAACAAGAACTACCTTATGCAGCTTTCTGTTAAAGCTTCCACACGCGTACAGAAAGCATTTTCATATCTGAATTCTGTTCATCCTTGAAGACATTAATTCAGCTCCATATATAACAAGGTTCAATCAGATAAAACCAAGCTAAACTAATTTAAGGATAAAACTAGGCTAAACTAATTACCTCTTGCGCCACTGCTAGTAACCCGGAAAAATGAGGCCAATCTCAACCTCACCACAACTTCCTTTAAGGTAGCTGTAGAGAGCAATACGGTGGCTCTTGAGACACCTTTTCTCCAGACTTAATATCAGTTCCCCTCAATGACTTCTCTTAAGACTTATGCTCCAGACCCCTCATCAGCTTTGTTGCCCTTCTTTGGATGCACTCCAGGGCCTCAACGTCGTTATTATATAGTTAAAAATATACCAAAATATAAAATACGTTAAATATATAAAACCCAATATAGTAATAAACTTGCTAATCAGCATTACCAGCCTAAGCTCCAGTGTTTGTAGTTCTTTGATAGGCATAAACAATTTTGGAAGTTTGTGGAAAAAATTATTTCTGATTAAGTAAAAAGCAAGTACAGAAGCTTACCCATACACAAACTTCCTTGCTTCTAAGAAGATCTGATTTATCAGTTCTCTAGTTGGTGCAACAATAATGCATCGTGGTTCTTGCTGCTTTTGGAAGACACTTGCAGTTACGCCATCCTTCATCATCTGGTCCACAATTGGTAGAAGAAAAGCTGCCTAAAAAAAAGCATCAATGAATGCTGTTTAGACTTAAAGCATTGGTCATGGTAAAGCTGTGTATCAATCTATTAGACAGAATGATACAGCATACTATAAACTTCAAGAAAAGCACAGCAAAAGGACTTAGATAACACACCACAGGTCAAAACTTTCTCCCTGCCTAAAAAGTATGAAAACATTTCTCTCGTCCTTAAGATTCCAATACTGCAAGAACACCACCACACATTACCTTATTTCTGAGTTCTTCAGGCAGTTCTATACATCATCCTGACACATGGTACTATTTAAGCACCCTAGGATCAAATTCTGTTCTGAAACACGTACTTAGGAGCTTTCTATTATCATCAGCAGATCTGCAAGTTAACAGAGTATTAACAATCTCTGGATTGCTACAACAGCAGACTAATTTTTGACATCTGCATCAGCACTCCTACTTCCAAATAAGTCTAGTTACACCCAAAACAGAACCTTTGTAGACTGACAAAAAAGCATTCTTTGTAGACATTCAAAAAAAGCACTGAATACTTAAGGTTTTTGCACATTTCAGCCTCTCCACAAACAGAAGTAACATTTCTCTAAGCAGCAACTAGCAACATATATATCAAAGCTGGAATTCCACACAGTGCTAAAACTCGAAATGGTATGTTTAATAGCCAATATACAGAGCTGTCCGCAGTTAGATTTGTATACATTAAAGTTTAACAAGTTGAGACAACTGTCAGCTTCTAAGCTCTAGTCTCTGTATCACTGTAATGAATCACCTAAAACTAAGCCTGGTACAAATCAGACTTGGTTCACACTAAGGACGACAAATCAGGACAGCATACTATTGAAATCCAGCGTAAGTTTAAAAGACAAAACAAAACAAAAGTCTCTTAACATACTATTATTTTCCTAATAAACTGTTTCCACAATGGCCTATAAATCTGCTTCACTATCTGTATGTTCTCAATGACTTGTCTAGTCATTAGTGCAGTGAAGCATTCAAAAATTAATTAAATTAATTAATTTAATTCAATTAAATTTAATTATTCTATTAATTAAATTAATTCGAAATTAATTAATTTAATCTGAGAATAGCTCTCCATCTGTTCTATCTCTGCCTAATAACACACTTGACAAATGGTTTATCTTGTACTGAAATGACAAAAACAATCACATTACATGCTTGCCAACAGAAGAATGCTTATTTTGAAGTCTGTGGCATCCACCTAAATCTTCGAAGTCGTGAATTTACAGTATAAATGAATGCTACAGAAAATGCTTACTGTTTTTCCTGATCCTGTCTGGGCACATGCCATTAAATCCCGCCCTGCTTGTACAACAGGAATGCTGTATTTCTGCACTGGAGTAAGTTTTGAATATCCAGTTCTAGATATATTCTTCCTTAAAGTCTGAGAGAAGTTAGCTGCTTCAAAAGTCTGCAAGGGGAAAATAAAATGTATTGTACAGTACACAGCCTATTTTACAGTATACAACAATGCATGTTTAATAGATGAGACACTTACTGAAGAATACAGACACTAAAAGGACAAATCTGAAGAGGGGTCTCACTTGTCTTCTAGATACCAGAGTTCCTAACAGTAGAAGCCTCCAAGTATCCTCAAGCTATTCATACTCCTGAAGAACTGTTGCCTGTACAGCAGTGAAGGACTTCAACTTGTCTTACTAACTTTGGGAAAAAACTAAACAGAAACTATATATAACAGCTGGGCTCAAACAGGAAACATACACCATGGTATACTTAGAAGGCAGACCACAACTCCTCTGTTTTGTTTCTTGTAGAAGATTCATTCTGATGTACTCTTAATGTCTGTACTAAAACTACTAATAAGAACTAAAGCAACACCCCCATCCAGGAGCAAAAAGCACCATATAGAGAAAACACACCCTCATTTCCCTACCACCTGCCCCCACTCCCTTCTCCTACCTTCCCTCCCTCTGCCCTGCTTCTTTATCCTTCCTCCTAGAAGGAAGGAGACCCTTTCCCTTCTTTTAAAAAAAAAGCTAGCCACCTTGTGTTATGTGGAAGCAAAAATCACATATTACTTTTTAAACAAACAGAAAATCACAGAATCACACTCAGTACTTGAGAATGAAATGTTCACTAACCAGCAGTGGTGATGGAGGGTCAATTCCTGACATATCGGCAGTGCATTCATCATACTTGTCAAAATTAATTCCTGTCTGATAACATGCAAAGATGGACTGTTCATCATCAGGTGGAGGAGGGGGCACGTAAGTCACCTTTGGACCTTCAGAACACAAGAATAAACAGTGTAAAGAAAATTTAGAGTGTTTCAAGTATTGTGTTACTGAAGTCATTAGTATATACCTCCACCTTACAGGAGACAAAGATACTTATAAAGCGAATTCTACTAAAACTTAGCTTTACACTGCAATACTGAAAACTTGCTTGCACACAAAACAAGACTTTTCTAAGGCCGTTCTATAATGCATTCTCACATTTGCTCAGGAAACTTACTTTGAAGAGATACTAACAACAAGTATGTTAGTTCCTACATAACTACTGCAAAAATTCATTACACTACAAATTGGCTCTACCTCCCAACAATGAAATCATTAATATTAAAAGTATAATTCTTTTGTCCCTGGTAGTTCATTAATACTTCAGCATTCCTTAAGGGACCTTTAAAGCTAATAAAATCAGATGTAAAAAACGAATTATTTGATGTTCACTAAAAGGTTTGCAACACAAGTCTTTTCACACAGACCTCAAGTAAGGAATGACTATAATCCAAAATTATTCATACAGAATTAAGGTATTTGTTATTTGTCCCCTTGCATCTCAGAAGTACAAGGAAGCAAAATAATGCCAAAATCTCCTCAAAATACACTCAAGGTAATTAAACATTCTGATAGACTGTTTCAACTGACACATTCAATACATGCTAGAAAGTCATTATTCATTAAACATTTCAACATGATTTCCTGCACACAGAAAGTATGACATTCTATTTACCAATCTGATCTCAGTAAAACACATCAAGCCCGTCTTCTGTACAGAGCACCTCAAAAGTGACATCTTAAGTGAATGACCTACTGCTTCCCAAGCATTTTTCTGTAACAACTGTAATCACCATTTACATGTGACAGCCAGTTAATTTCTGATAGCTGTGTCTCAAGTAGGCAACAATTGCAATTAGAAAATAAGAACATTCCATAGAGGAATTCCACAGCAGTCCACTCCAAAACTAATCACATTTATTTAGCTGAGAACAATGACAGCATTGCCCCAAAACTTAACGATGAGCACAGTTTAACAGTACATGCTTAACAACTCACGTTATACAGTTCAGAGTTATAAATTCTCAGAAATCACTACCTTCTGTCTTATGAACTGAATTCTAGCAATCTTAAGAAAAAATGCTGCCTCAAAAGCAAGTTAAAATTGACATATTACTTATGAAGCTGCTTACCTCTTCCAGAATCAATTTCTTCACAGTGTCCTTTGTGAACTCCTGTTAAATGAAGCAGTCTCCAAAGTTAGCTTCTTTTAGGAAAAAAAAAAAAAAAGCTAAGAGAACACTTAAATAAGGACCATAATGAAAAAACGTATCCAAAAACACTTGAAAACTCAGCAGCATATCCTGGTATGATTAGCAATTGAGTTTACGTATTTAGCTAAGCATTGAAAATTTAATTATCAGAAGCTGAAATACACACCAAAAAATGACTTGCTCGAAATCTTTACCCTCAAATTTCTTTATTGAAACAAAAAGCACAGCTGCACAGTTTACACCATTGACAGAACTGTTTAGCCAACGTATCTAAATGCACGACATTATTTGCCACAACTTAAGTTTCATTTCAAACAGTTATTGTCCGAAACACAACACAGACGATTTTGGTCTTGAAGATGCACATTTAACTCATTTAAACAAGCAGTCAAATCCACAAGAAGTGCTGAATTTATGAGCCCTTTTTTATCTTCACATTCTGGGACAAATTTTCCTTTCAGTTCCATAGATGACTTCACTTTGCAAAGTTTTCTTAGCCACCTTTCTTCAGAAAACCAAACAGTGACCCCATAATCACCACCTACACTTTTAAGGAACTCCTGGAACTGTCAATTATTCAGTCCCTCAGACTTCACAAAATTCATGGCTTTGATGACCATTTGCATGACATTATCCTTTTCTAAAGCTTCCGCACATAGATTTTCCTATCATCTGATGCAAGAATATTTCATCAAGCACGAATTACCAGTGGAAACCGCATCATGTTCTATTACTTTATAAATCCCTTTTTTTTTTTAAACCAACCATCACCAGGGTATAACCAGTAGTGAGACTGCAAATGCACTGACAAAGAATAAAGAAAATTGCTTTAATGTTTCTTTTTTTACTGATTTAGTTGTGTCTTCCAGTGGCTACCTCTCAGTGATATTATATTCATTATCAGTACCTCTAAGGAAATTCCAAGTCAACTCATATTTGTAGCATCAGTATCTTCATCTACCAGCAAAGCACAAAATTTGGATGTAGCAGTAGGGGACACAAGCTGCAATGTGAACACAGCTGGGCCACACGCAGCCCATTGGTTGGGCATACCTGCTGTAATCCATGAATTCTGCACAGCTCTTATGCTCTTTTAATGCAAAAGCTAATAACATACCAGAATACCCCATCTCTGCTGCAGCAGGTGATAGAATTTCTGAAGTCATAGAGGATTTCGAAAACAATAATTTATGTCTCTTGCACACAATTACACTGCACATGCTAAACTTGGTTTCATCTCCCAAAGATGTAAAACTGTACTAGTAACACCCTAATTAAAGGAATGGCCCCCAGAAAAGTGAGGGAAGCAGCAGCATGACTACTTATTGTCTACATCAGCTGCATTTAAAGCAATTGAACAGAGATATGAATGGAATAAGGGACTTTATCTTTAGTCCAACCAGCTAAGAAAGGTTATTAAACACACCAAGGACAACCTGTTTAAGGCTCTTTTAATCCACAAGAAGCAAGCCCTTGCAAAAAAATAAAAAAGAAAAAAAAAAGAGCTGCAGATAATCTGTTAGAAAATGATATGTCTACCTAATGGAAATTGGAAGAAAATACATAATTAAGAATACTCTGAATGCTGCATGCCACATATTCCAGGGAACTTGTACTAAATCATTTGTATAAGACCTGATTCTGAGTTAGCACTCTGTACGCAGCAAAGCAACTGTTCCACTGTGATCTATTGAGACTTGGCCCCTGACCCTCCCCAGCATACACCGAGATGTGTGCTTGTACATACTTTTTAGCATATGATAGAAAATGCAGCTGCTTCATTCCTATTTTTTCTACATTTGTATGCCCTTCCTAATATTTTATATACTATACACAGATTTTCAAATTGAATGTAGAATGTACTTGAGGGATAAACACATCTCAGACATTAGGGAATACATTTAGCCCAACCTCCTCCAACACCCTATTATAAACCTCAAACAAACCTCCCCACTTCTGAATCTTTAACTAACTTGCTGTATTTGACTGTAGTAAACTTTTGAACCACTATGTTAAACTGGTTAAAGTGCTGATCAAGTGCTACTAAGAATCAGTCAACCAAACTTTGTGATTCATCACAGAAGTATTAATAATCCCTACATCACTGCTGTATCACTTGAATAAAAATCTGTTCACAACAGCATGCAAGCAAGCCATCTAACTGTTGCAATAGGTCTTTAATTCCCAGTGGGGGGGAAAACTAAGATAATATCACTTACCAAAGCTCTGATAGTACTACTTTGCTACAAATCAGCAATGAGAAAATCCAAGATACAAATCATGTTACTAAAAACATCTCACCTGCAAGACCCCCAGCTGCTCCTCTTACTCCTGCAGCAAAAGGGTTGCCACGCAGAGGACTATTTCTTTCCTCGCTATTAAAGGCTGTAAGAAATACAAAGCATAGTAAGGTGCACATCTAAAGTTAGTTTTATAAAGCATTATGCCCAATGCTAGCATTATAGAACCACAGAATATCCAGAGCTGAAAGGGACAAGGATCAAACCCCCCGCCTACCCAAGTCAAACCTTTGACTGATTACACTGTTCAAATGCTCCTTGAGCTCCAGCAGTTTTGTGCCACTGCCCTGGGGAGTGTTCCAGTGCCTCACTACCCACCCTCTCACAAAGAGCCTTTTCCTAACACCCAACCTGACCATCCCCTGATGCAGCCCCATGCCATTCCCTTGGCTCCTGCAGCTTTCACTGGTCAACACCAGCATCTCTGCTTCCCCTCATGAAGATAAATGCCTGATACTACTTATGACAAAATCCACAGTGCAATATCCCCAGGAGATTCTTTGTAATTTTTACCAGTTCTGCATTATTTCCAGTGATATGATCTTGCAAAGAAGGTACCCCTAGCACATCTGAAGAAATAAAACTATTTCACAGCATTATACTTTTAGTTCACCAGGAGTAATCAAATCAAAAAGAAGGACCTAAGGTGCAGACCCACACAAACCAGTCAATTCAAAACTTACACTTGCTTTGCCCAAAGCTGCCAGGAACTCTTCTAAAACCTTGCTCTCGCATACCAGGGTCATTTGTGGAGTTCCTCTCTTGAAAATCTGCATCATGGCACACAAAACCTTAGTTTGTCTGATTTTGCACATACACATCAAGTGACCTTTATTTGATTATTCTGTGAAGTCCTTGCTTTATTGCACTTTTTATTAGAATTAACAAAGCTATATGATTTGCCCAAACATGAAATTTTTTATTTTATTTTATTTTATTTTTTTTTTTTTTTGGTGCTAAAAACACAAAGAAAATCTACTGCTCTCTTGTATTGCATCTTTCCAGGAAATCTAACATTAAGTCTTCACTCCTCTGGTTAATCCACAGGAAAACTGGCTTTCTCCATTTTTGCGAGCAGTACCATAGTGAGACAGCACTTACTACTTACTGTCCCACATTACTATTTTACTTCCTCACAGTCCTTAATGCTCACATTAACCCAGACTACCAATAAGCCTAACATTTGCATGGGCACAATGTATTTCTGGCTTTTCTAATGCTAGGAGGAAAAAAACACAGTTCTTAGGAGTTACACTAGACTATGTCACATAAAGTGCATTACTATTAGAGTAAGCCAAACAGAACTGAGAAAACTTTCAAGAGTAAATTCTACTTTATTATTCCATTTTAATGTACTACACATCTATTACCATTTATCTGTTAGTCTTTACAACTGAACATTTGTTCTCCCAAATAACAGTAACAAAGATCATCACGCTGGTTTCAGCAGAGACTTCATAGTGTCTGGTATGATACTGAGGAGAAAGACACTGATTATTTAGTTATTGCTGAGCAGTGCTTCATAGAGACAAGGATGTTTCAGTTTTTCAGCCTGTCCTATTATCCCACCAACCAGAGGACTCAGACACTGAGAGGGGTGGAACATGAACAGCTAATTTCAACTGGCCTAAAAGAGATTACATATTATATGGCATCATATGAAAAATATATATAAAACTGAGAAGAGCAGGCCAGTGGAGCAGCTACTGCTCTGGGCATCAGTCAGCAGGTGGTGACCAATCACACTATGCATCACTTTTCTACAGATATTTATGTATTACTATCCTTACTATTATTCTTCTCTTCCTTCTCTGTCTTCGTATCAATTTTTATCTCAACCTATGAATTCTACTTCTTTTTTTCTCCAATCTCTTCTCCATTCCACTGGGAGAAGGAAGAGTGAGAGAAAGTCACTGTGGTGTTCAGCTGATAGTATATGCTGCTAGATGAGATCAAGAAGTTCTACTACAACGTCTGTAGCTCCTTTGCAATGTGCTGTGAATACTCATTCATAAATAGCCCATCATTTGAGTTTTTACAAATGCAAAATAAAAATTGCATTTTAAAGGAGATAGGCTAAGTATAAATATTCCTAAGCATTACAGACCTTAAAATACACATTTAGAGTTATTTTCACAAGTGTTAGAATTATCACACAAGTCATAAATGCTCACACAGGTCTGATACAATGAAACTGAATATAGAAATAAGGAAAACAATTTATCAAATACAAATAGTCACAGAACAAAACATTCTGGAAAGTTACCTCTGCTTCCAAAACTCCTCCCTCTACCAAGTCTGGTCACTGGTTGATCCTCTCTGTTCTGATGTACAACAGAATCTACAGATAGCAAAATAAATCAACAATTAAGATCATCTTTGATTTTAGCGTAGTTGGTTGTTTTATTTTGTTAAATGAACTCCACATTAAAATTACAGAATATATTCAGGATGAACAGGAGTTTGTTTCCATAAGCCAACCAGGCCTGCTGGCTAAAGTCAGGGTTCACCTGTCTCAAAGAAGGGAAAAGGATTGTAGCCCAGGAGTTGGCAGAGCTTGTTAAGTGGGCTTTAAACTAAGTATTAAGGGGGAAAGAAAGTAGAGCCAGGCTCACTAGAGATGAGTCTAGGGACAGCATGCCACAGTTGAGAGCAAGACCAATGGCCCAGCTGAAGTACACCTACACTGCTGGTGATAAACTATTGGATGGCGTGCCACAGTCAGAATGGCTGTGTGCTAGTGAGATCCTTTAATCTGCTTTATGAGGTGCTGGGTACATCAAAACACATCTAAAACACACCAGTGCACGCACCATGAGAAATAAAAAAAGCTAGAAGCCTTGCCTCAGTCCAGGGCTACAACATCACTGCTATAAGCAAAACCAGCCCTGTGAATGGTGTGATGGATGGTAACAGGCTTTTCAGAAGGGACAGGCAGAGCAGGACTGTATGTTGTGCAGGGGGTGGACTGTATGAAAATGACACTTGTCAACAACTTGTTTGACAGCCTCTAGGTAAGGATTAAGGGACACGGAAACAAAGGAGATGTCACTGTGAGAGTCGACAACAGACCAAAAGACCATGATGATGATGAACTACTCTTCAAGGAACCTAGAGATTTCAAGCTCAATTGCCTTTGTCCTTATGGAGCACTTAAGTGACAAAGTTTACCTGAGTACACCATACAGCTTATATAAACAGATGCAACAGATGCCTAAAAAACCTAAAAACATAAAACAGAGAAGACCTCATGGGTGAAGTGGTGAACTGTGGCTATCTTGGCCATAGTGGCCAAGAAGTACTCAATTCAAAATCTTTTGTGACAGGAGGAAAACTGCTACCAAAACCTCAACCCTGAATATAAGAAGGGCAAATTTTAGGCTGCTCAGGGAACTAGTTATTAACATCCACTGGGAAACTGCTTTTGAAAGTCTTGGAGTCTCAGCACTGCCTACCCTAAGTACAACCTCCTGAGTGCACAGGAACCAGGCAATTCCACAATGCCAGAAGTCAAGTAGGTGGGGCAGAAGGCCAGCATGGCTCAACAGGAATCTTCTTCTAAAGCTCTGGCAGAAAAAGAAAGCACACAGCTGCTGGAAGCAAGGTAAAGCTACAGGTGATAACTACAGGATGATATTCACATTTACACTGAGAAAATTTGTACAGCCAAAGCTGTTAGAAGTTGAAGCCGGTCAATACGGTGGCAAACAACAAAAAGGTTGCTGTTTTTTTTTTTTTAAATACATTAACAACAAAAGGAGAACCAGAGAGAACATTGGTTCGTTACTTGATGAGAATGGCTATCTCACAAATGAGGACAAAGACAAAGCAAGAGACTTTAGTGCCTTCTTTGCCTCTGTCTTCAATACTGACTACGAACTCAGGGACCTCAGATGCCCCAGGTTGGAGGCCATGGTCCTCAGCCAACTATTCAGCCAAACCCAAGCTTGTACAGGATTTGCTGCTCCACCTGGATGCAGATAAGTCTATAGGGCCCAATGGGATTCACCCTGAGTATTCACAGGGCTGGATAATGTCACTGCAAGATGTCTCTCAATTATTTTTGAAGGGTCTTAGGAACCTGGAGAAGTATCAGTTGACTGTATATAGTTTGGGCTCCCAAGAGGGGAAAAAAAGCCTACAGTAAAAAAAGACAGCATTTCAAAGCTGGATGAAGTTAAGAAGAGGGCTAGAGGATGCTTATGTGCCTGTAGCACAATCACCTTTAATTCACAGTCTGTGAATTTAAGGTAAGCCACAGTAATCCATTTCAGTGTCTAATAGATATAGTAACACATTAATGGAGGAAATAAGAAACAAAATTCATTTCAATATTCAGGTAATTCCATACGTAATAATATAATACATATACTAATATATATTATAATAATATATATAATATATGATGCAACAAGGTGCCCTTAAACAGCAATGTTTAGGGCACATACAGCTGCCTTCAAAAACAGAACAGTATCGCACTGCAACAGCTTTGCTACTAACGCACACATATTTCAGCACCTACTAGGGTACCAATAATAAGGTTGCCAGTCCTAATGCTTTGTCCAAAAGCAAGGCTTAATAATCCCTAAAAGTACAAATTTTAACTGCACAATCCTACCTCTGCCCCCAAAACATCCTCTAGTGCCACGCTGTGCATGCAGACTCCTGTTAAGTCCTTCATTAGCACCTGGAAAAGTAAACAAACAAAGCTTTTGACACTGTCTCCCACAGCATTCTCATATACAAACCAATGAAATTCACCCTACATAACTGGAAACTAAGGAAAACTTCTGGGCCCCAAAGGCTGCAATCAATAGCATAAACTCCAGGTGGAGGTCAATCATTAGTGGACTACCCCATAGTCTGTTAAAGGTGCCAGAAGAGTTTACCATCTTCATTCAAGCCTTGGGATCAAGGGACAGAGTGCACCCTTTGCAAGTCTGCACACCTAATTTAAACATCAGCTGAAACACAATTCATTAACTTTAAGTTAAAAGTTTTCAAAAGAGAGAAGGTTTATCCAGCCCTTTCTGGGAAGTTAAAAAAATAAAAATCCCCGTCACTACCTGCTCTCTGAATCCTCAACTTCAAATCTGGAGAAGTTCTAGTAACAGAACTGAATTCTGGGTATTGCCCATACTGATTTTCCAATATCTTGAGATATTTATCTAATTAGGTAAAAAAATCTCCTTTTCACCTACGCATACTGCCTTGTTCTAAATGCTCATAAGAAAATAAATCTAATCTGTGCTAAACATGACACATTAAAAAAGTTTAGGTTGCGCTTCCACAGCTGTTTTGAACTAAATATGAACACCATATTTTTATCCCAGATACAATTTCACTGAAGTTAAAATATTCACATTCAGTTTCAGCACAGATAATTCCCAAGAAAAGAAACCAGTGAGAACTTCTTAACTGCCCTATCCCACATCCTGTCAGTTTTAAGCTAAACCTGTTTCCTGATCTGGTTATTGTACCATCACTCAGAGTATGTGCTGGGACAAACTGCTTCTAGCAATATCAGCATGGCCTACTATAACTAAAGATTCTCTTCAAGTTTAAAAAGGTAAAATCTTCATGAAATCAAAGTATTTTATGGAAACTTACAAACTAAAAGTTACATCAATGTAATGTCTCATTTAGTTTTTTTATTTTTAATTTTTTTTTTTAATGTTTCAACAGCTTCCTGTGAGCTTTTCTTATTCTACAACTGTCAGGAAGTACCTTGATAGGACTGCTCAACACTGCATGTAGTATCTACTCTTTTTCAACACTCTTTCACACAGGCATTTGTAGAAATGGTTACCCAGTCATCATCCATTCACCTTAAATTATACAATGTATTCAGCACCAACTATGCTAAACAAAGGAGTGAGGGACACAAGTAAAACTTACTCCTTATATTATTTGTACAATTTGATGTTGATTATTGCATGAGGGAATACATGAAAATATTAAATAAAACTAAAATGGTTTTATTTATAGAATAATAATAATAATATAGAATAATATTTTATAGAATAGTACCATGTTACATCTCCTAAGCTTCTCAAGTCATCAACTTCCCCAAATATCAATAAAATCTCAAGGAGTTTTTGCATACCAAGTGAGCCTTTATTCTGACTAAAACCAAAGAAGGGGCTGTTTGGTCTGCCTGGGAGCCCAGACAAGGGGCTGCTTGGTCTGCTGGAGAACCGGTGGGATGGGCTGTTTGGTCTGCCAGAGTTAGCCTACAGGGGAAAAAAAAAGGGACATCATGATGTTATCTTCAGGTCAAGAAAAGTATATGTGAACTAAAGGTGCATTTAATTGCCAAGTCTCGCATTTAACATAAAGTGCCTTCTGCACCCATGTGCACAGTCTTTCAAATTATTCTGTTCAAAGTTTCTTACACTTCACTACATTGAAGTGCATAATGGTCATACACAAATGTCACCAGAACCAAATAATACACAACCAGTATGAAGACAAGTTTATCTTGCCTCCTGTCAGACTTGTGGAGGCATCAACTTCACTTTGCTAACAAACATTTAAAGCCTGTTATAAACAAGACCCGCCTGGACGCCTACCTGTGCAATGTGGTGTAGGGAGCCTGCTTTGGCAGAGGGGTTGGACTCGATGATCTCTAGAGGTCCCTTCCAACCCCTACAATTCTGTGATTAGTCACCCAAAGCAGTAATGCAGTCTTTTAAAGTATTTCTTTCCTCCAGTTTAGGCTTAGAAAGATTACGACTACAAGTACCACAAATAAAACTGTTCCCATCACACGCTGACAGATTATCCTCAAGTATTTTAAAGAAGTCGGTCCCTCTCAGTTTATTCAAACATTTGGATGCTCCATCCCAAACAGTTCAGAACAGCACCAAATTTTCATATTGCACCATTGTAACATTTTATTTCCAGCAAAGCCTAATTTCCCCTGTTTAATACAAGTTAGACGTGCATTAGTAGGCCAAAGCACCAGATGATGGAGTAACATCAAAAAGTTACCAACATTTTTACTTTCAAGATCATGCTTTTTTATTTTACTACAACTTACGTAGTTTTCTTCTTGTCATTACCAGCCTTTGCAGGAAACTAACTCCAAAGCAAGAAAATTATAATTACCATATAGTACATGCTACTACTGCTTCTTTGGGCAACTGCACTGATAACTTGTCACCTACTTGGATAACCCATTCATCTCTCCTTACCCCCATTGCTCTAGGCTCATCAGAAGATTCGTAACACATCCTGAAATTTACAGCAGCAGCTTCTGATATTAATTCATCCCATAAGTAGTAAAACATTACTCAGCTGTCTCTTATTACAGTCCCCTGCCTCACCCTTGACTTCACACCAAAGCATTTTGCTCCCAAGTAATCAAGCAGCAAAACTGCACGCGAGGAACTGGCACACAAGGCTGCCGGCTCTGACCGCCCAGGCACACAGCCCGCTCCCCGGCCGGGCAGCTCCGTGCCCTCGGCTCCCACAGCACAGCCCGGCACTTTCTCCGCGCACCGCACCGCTCGGGGAGCCGCAGGGAGCACCGAAGCGGCCTCTCGGCCTTCTCTTCCCCGAACGGGCCGTCCCAGCGCCGCACCGCGCTCCCCTGGACACGACTCACCGACCACACCTGCTGCTCCTCAGGACGCCGCAGGGGAGCCGCAGCCGCCTCCTGCTCCAGGAGCTCCAAGTCCCAGTCCTCCTCCATAGCGAACGACAGCAGCTCACCTGCAGGACCAGGACCAGGTGAGCAGCACCCCCAGCCCAGACGCCACCATCCCGGCGGCTCTCGCGATGCGGACACGCGGCGGAGCCCACCCCGGCACGCACTGCCCTTGGCCCCGCGCCCCGCTCCGGTTCCGACACGCCGCGGCTGGCCCCGCGCCCCGTACCAGCGCACACACAACCGTCCCTCTCCCCGCCAAGTAGCATGGCGCCGTCCCCCGAAGCACCTTATATAGCCGCCACCGCGTGCCGCGGCCGCGCTTCGACCGCCAGCCAATGGGACCGCGGATCGTCACGTGGCGCATGCGCAGCAGCCGTCATGGCAGAGAAACGCGCGTAGTGGGGGTGGGGTGAGAAGGTGGCGGTAGCGCTCCGGGTGGGCGGCTGCGGGCCGGGCCGCACCGCGTTGGGCGGGAAGGACGGTGAGATCGGGGGCGGTGCTCCCTGCTGCGCCGAGATCGGGGCGCCTGAGGAGCGCGGGCGGATGGCAGCTCTAGGCGGGGCGGGAGGGCCGTGCCGGGCCTTGTCGGTCCCTAGGGCCCTGTCGGTGTCACAGCGCCTGCGTGGCGCCTTCGCGGTGGCTGTGGGTGCGGCCTTTGTTTCACGGGGACCTCGTGAATTCAGCTGTGCAACCCAACAGCTAACGGGCGGGCTATTCCAATGCAAAAGATACAGACAGCGTTACGTACCTGCAAAATTAAAGACTGAGGGAGGGGACTGTCCCTCGCTGCTTTGCCGTTGTGAGGCCCCAGGTGCAATATCACATCCAGGCCTAGGGATCCAGCACCAGGAGTGTGCAGGGCGGCCGGAGCCGGTCCGGAGGAAACGCTCCGAGGGCTGGAGCCGCTTCAGCTGAGGGAGCTGGGCTTATTCGGCTCGGAGAAGAGAAGGGACCCGAGGGGCCTCACTGCTCTCAAAGGGAGACCTCATCAAGAGGTCCTTGGTGAACGTGGGTTCCCATTTTCCAAAGCACTTCCCAGATGTGTGGCAGAACACGTGCTTCGTGCAGAAGGCTTTGTGTCACAGAACAGAAACTCACAGCATAATGCTGGCAGTTAATGAAGGCTCTTTTTAAAGCAGTTTCTAAAGGTAGTGCTTATTAGGGAGTGCAGGAGAATGTATACATTTATTTCATGTTTGCTTGTTAACAAATTACAGCTCTTTCAATCAATCCTTTTTCCAAGCAAAAATCTTCTAAGGCCTCTAGTTAATGACAAAAGAAGTTAGAATATAAATAGAAGCTGTATGTCTGCTATGGCTTTAACTACTGAGGTCTTCCACAGCGTGTTGTAATACAAGAAGAATTTTGCAGAGCAGCAGCCATGGATCAAGTATGGACTTCACAGAACAGCAGCTGTGGAGCAGGATAAACCGCATGAGAACCAAGGATACCTCTAGGAAAAGAACGAATGGCTTGCAGCTTTGAAGGGGGGGTTTAGGGTTGTTATTGCAGTAGCTTTCCTCCAATTAGTGTGTGTGATTTTTGGACGCCCTCATCTGTATACCATGAAAGTATGTCTTTTTAGGCAATAGACGGACGCAGCTATCTGTAACCATATTGGTTACGTTACCTTTTGCCTTCAGGTTCACCAACAATAGCGCATGATGCAGAAGGTAGGTTTCAGGGGTGGGAGTAGCTTCCTGTATGATCAAGATGTTAAATTCTTCCCACAGCTCTGCTGCCGTGTGTTTTGGTTGTAATCACTTATAGCGTCAGCAGGTGGTGTTTCCATTGCTTTCCAAAGTGATATGACAGCACTTGGCCAGACTTATGACCAACTGACCAAAATCCACAGAGTACCTGAATTATAAGAGGTGCAAAAGATAAGGGTGAAGGAAGGGCTGCAGAAAGCAGAATTTCAGATTGGCTCAGATGGCACCTAGCTGAGAATCGGGGTGACAGGTTGTTGGTCTGCTGTTTTGTTTCCTCCTGCGGTCTGAAATTCAGATTATGCAGCAGTTTCCTTGAAGGAGCAGTGCTGCTGCTCGGCCTTGCTATCGGTTTAGGGCTGTGTTTGAGGAAGTACAGACTGGGATATGTGCTGAGCTTGTGTTGAAAAAGCTTTTTCATGTGGGAAAGCTGTATCAGCGCTGTCTTCCTTGCACGTAGTTCAGTTTTCCCTAGCAAGAGCTACCTACTCTTGAACAGCATACTTTGGGGAACCTGCTGTGACAAGTTGGATTTGACGACACACAGAGGTCCCTTCCAACCTCTGTGATGCTGTGATAACCCCCCAGTGTGAACCATTATAAATGCACCTGATGAACCTCCGTCAGGCTCAGTGTTTGTGCCAGGGTTGCTGGCCACACTCAAGTGCCCCCACCACCCAAAGCAGAATGTGTGGTAGACATGTTGTTGCAGCACATGATACTTAATGGCTCCTGAGATGGAGCCAGGCTGTTACACTTGAGAATCTCATTCCAATGAAAAAAACAATGAGGCAGGAGCAGGGAAGGGAGCTGGGGCACTTCTAGCTCTGAGCAACATGGCTCAGCTCCTTGAGGCCAAACCCAATATTATGTCCCTGTTCAGTGGGACGGGTAGTCCGTCATGTTACATGTGCTTGTGCAAACCTGGGCAGTAAAGATGCTGATTTAACATTGTAGGTTTCGGCAACAGATCTCATGATTTGCAAAGTGAAATCTAGTCACGTATGGAATTGAACATTTGTGCCAGATCTTGAACGTGAAAAATGGTTCATAGATTTAAGGTTTGTGGTGGATTTGACCTCTCACTGAAATGAGTTAAACATGCATCATCAAGGTGAAAATCATCTTCCCTGAGCCATGTTTCAGGCCATGGCAGCTTTCGAAATGAAATGTTGATTATGGCAAGCTCAGGTTGTGGCAAGCGATGTTATGCTTTTTGTTCTGATAAAGGGATTTCAGAATAGATTTTGAGATTAAAAAAATGAAAATATAAAAAAGGCTTTGTGTGTGTGTGTGTGTGTGTGTGTATTTTCGACTCCTCTTTCAGCCAACATAAATACATTACCTACAGTTTTCCAAAGGGCACGTATAGAGCTGCAATCAGATATTCATCTCAAAGGAAAAAAAAAGGTCATGTTTCTTTACCAGACTTTTGTAAGAGCTCTCTTACTAGAGAAAAACATTCCCAACGTCACAGCCACACCTCGCTCATACCACACCTTCTTGGCAGCACGCACATCTGTGCACGACCTTTTTCAAGGATGGAGCGCAGGAAGAGCAAAATTTCATCAGAAATCTCAGGCAACACCTTGAGAACTGCAGCCTCCGCCATGGAGCCAGACTGACGCCTGGGTTTCACAAAAACAAGGTAAAACATCCCACCTGTTTTGCCTTTTTATTGTCCTCTGTTTTGTTTCTGTTTGTTAGATAAATATATATATTTATACGTTTTGTTGCTGGTGTTCATTAACTGTACTGTATATTATATATGTGGCCCGAGACAATTCGTCTGCACTGCATGCAGCGCAGGCAGGCCGCAAGCCTGCTCTCCAGCCTGTGCGCTGACAATGCTGCAGCTTCGCACCGCTGTAAAAGCTCCGTCAACACGCGCGGCTTCGCGTGGTAGCACAAGTTGCAAAGCGGAGTGACAGGGCGAAAGGAGCGACGCGGCGCCTCCCCGCCCTCAGCAGCCCCGGCCGGCAGCGTGAGGCGGCGCCGCGCGGCTCGCTGGGAAGCGTAGTCCGGGGCTCGGCGCTCGGGGTCGCTTCCTGTTGTCGGCGCGGAGCGCTGCCGGAGCCGCAGGTAGGAGGCCGCGCCGGCACGGGGCTCCCGGCGGCAGCGCAGCGGAGCAGCCCGCGTGGAGGGATCGGGGTGCCGCCACCTCGCCTCACCGGCGGCGTGGCTTTGAGCGCGGCCGGGGGAGCGGCGTGCCACACGGGCCGTTTCGCTCCTCCGGCCGGGGCGGACCGAGCCGCGCCCTGCGTGCTGCCGGCCGAGGGGGCGCCGCGCGGAGGGGGGAGGCCGGCGCGGTGTGACTGCCCGGCCCCGCCGGCTGCCGGCCTGAAGCCGCGCGCGGGGGAGCCGAGCGGAACGGAGCGCCGTGCGGGGCGGTGCGCTGCGGGACCGGCAGGTTGCGAGTCGAGGAGAAGCTTGGCTCCGTTCTGACAGCCCGCTGACCTGTTCCCTGTAACTGCGGTGGTGAAAACGGAGTCATTAAGATGTTAAACTTCTTCACGTTCTGATGGTTGTAACTATTTCTTTAGAAGCTGTACAGATGCATAAGTCTCAATCATAGGCTCATTATCTGCTGAAGATAAGTTCGTTTAATTTCATCTACACATTACTTAGACACCATCCGTCAGTAGCCATGTGCTCACTGATTCAGCCTGAGGTGCTCAGGAGGTTGCTCCAAAAGTACTGCCTCCTATTTATTTCTTTGGAAACTACAACAGATACAAAAAGCACAATAATACTATTTGATAGAGGAAGTTCCCAGCTACAAAATGCACTTTTTCAACATAGTCAGCACGTGTAGCTGTGCATTTTTGCCAATGATGAACAAGAGCCTGCATGCCACATGCTTAATCATGTCAATGGAGGTCCCCCACTGTCACCACTGCTGAAACACAGCACCCACCTCCTCACTGTGCTCACATCCACTGCTTGGGCTCCAGAAACATGCAGCAAGTGTCAGTGAATGTCAGTGAGTGCCATTACTTTTTTTCCAAATGGAGGAATTCAGTGCCACATCTTTGCTTCATACGCACTTCCATGTCAGACAGCGTTCTGTCAGGCTGTCTATCTGCTGCCATCTGTCACTCAGCAACAAAATATAAGGGGGTACTGGTGGGAAGGTTCCTCCTGTGCTGTCATACCACCAACACCTGCCTCTGATGTTGTGGGCCAAGATCATAAAATAGGAGGCATTGCTTTTACAACAGCCCATGTAGAAGCAGCTTGTATCTGCAAGCAGTGTTACCAAAGCAGACGTTATCTTAACGCTGTTTATATGTATTAATTATTTTCATTCATTGCCGTCCTGTGAGAATATGGACAAGCTGATTTGTGGCAAGTTGTCCCTGTTTTAAGGAGCTCTGAATGCCTGCCACTACTTTTACTTTTTCAGTACCTTCTAACCTAGGGCTCATTACCCCCAAAAAAGGAACCTGGAAGCTCTTCTGTTCTGCTTTGAAGTTCCCCTTTTTCATGGTATAGCCTGCTTATTTCTCCCAGTTTCTGTGTGGATAGCCTGCAGTATACTTGAGATTTATGCCTTGCCTTTTATTGATCCATTCATCATTCAGAATTTAGGAGATGGCCACCTCACAGCAAGTAGCACTTCTGAAACCATTTTTCTCGTTTAAACTGAGTACTCGCCTTAGTGGAATGCAGTACTTAAGCTATGAATGTGATGTGGAGTTATTCTTTATATAAGAACAGACTGTGTCCACAGGTTTGCTTGCGACATTTTCATTGGAGAAATTTAGTTGACTGGGAGATGTACTTAGAAGAACCGCAACAAATATGAAAACATAGGGAACTACTATTGTACATAAGCTTAACAACAGTCCTTGGTGCAGCTTTTGTCTGCAAAACTGTAGTTGTGATAAGGCAAGTTAAAGAGGAACAAGTTAAAGTTGATTTAAGTTGTTCGATCATTTACTGTAACATGCATGACTTCACAATTAAGAGTTAAGGCCTTGCATGTGGTGGCTTGTCAATTGAGTCTCCCCCTGCACTAAGAAATTATTGCAGAATCACTGCTAGCATAGCACATCAGTTTTGCTTTTGGTAACATGGAGCTGTTGTGTAAATAGAACTACATGTTCTGTTTTCTCTGCACCATTTCCAACTGCACAGACATTGAATGACACACTGGAGGCTGTGGTAGCGGTTCTTCTCCCTGCCTTCTTTCCCCCACTCTCCCAGGAGAAGAAGAGTTCCTACAAACAAGTTAAGCATAGTCTGAGCTTGTGGGATAACCAGGATAACTGACTAACAACGCTGTCCTGTGCCGGCTGTGGTGTAAACTTTTTTGGTAACCCCTTTCCGTGGCCTAGGCAGAACGTCTGTACTGATCTGTCTAGTGGGTGTTTCATTTTAAGGTGCTGACACATGTACCCGTAGCAGAGTGCTGGCGTAGATTCACAGTACAGGCAAATTGTACGGTGTGTTTATCCTCCAGTGCAAAGAGCAGATCACAGCACCACCAGGCTAGAATGAGAGCTCTCAGTATGGTGGTTCCTGGTTTTCACTTTATGAAACTTCTCATGCTTTGTTACTGGGAGAGAAGAAGAACCTGGGAGGTAGAGAAAGCATAAATTTGCAGGAGCAAACCATTAATGAAAGTTCACCTCTGTTTTGAATACCACATGGAAGTCATCTGAGCGTAGCCTGGAGTGGGACTGGGAAAAGCACCTTGTCTACCTGTTGGTATTTCACAGTTTCTTTACCAGCAGCAGAAAAACTTGGATTAGGAAATCCTCATTTGCTTGTGTTGGTAGCATGACTGTTGTGATTAAATGATTTGAAGATCACGTACAGAATTTTGTCTGTCACAAGTGTTTTTTAAAGATAAACCTCCGAAACTAGGTGAGCGTAGGTCAGATTCCTAGTATAAAAACTCAAGGTAGCTACAGCACTAGCAAAGTAAGTAGGAAGGAAGTAGTTGATGTAGTGGAAATTGCCTGGCAATAAGTCTGGATATCACAGCCAGCTTAGTACCGTGTATAAAAATGTCTAATGGCAATGCAGTCCGGGCGAGGAGTAGGCATTAGATAAAAAGATAGTTAATCAGGTTAATTATTCTATGTTTTGTTCTTTTGCCCGCAGTTATCTTTTAAGCTGCATTGGTTCTGGCTACAGTTTTCATATCATACGGTTTTGATATCATAAAGTTTTGATATCTGCATAAAGTAGTTAATTTGCTGGTTATGAGTCTCTCTTATCTGCTCTGGACAATAAGCACTTACAAGCTAGTCTTTTGAAAAGGGCTTATTTTTAAATAGGCCCATAAGAGACAAATAAACAGTGCTGTAGCCCCAAACTATGCTTTCAAGCCTAATTTAGTGCATGCTATGTCTTGGAAGATTGTTTTTCTTTATGGGATATTTTAAATGTTCTGGGTTCTTTGTAGCTGCAGTGCAGAGAAAGTCATACTGGTGATCATTGTTTTCTGCAGTTTTCAGATTGAATTACAAAACACGAATACATTATTTACAAGAGGTTTTAAGGAAGTGACATATTAAGTGATACTTAATTCACACCTTAATCAGACTCCATTTTGGCTAAATCCTGCGCATGATTTAAACTCAAACAAAAGAGGTTGCAAAATGCAGGAGGGAGGTATCTCAGTTCCTGAGATAAGGGTGTACCTGTTTGGGAAAATTATGCGGGATGTTAAGGTGAAAAATACAACAGAACAGAATAAAAAGGAACAGTTAATACTGGATTGTAAGTCTTCCACTTGAGACTTCTGGTGAAGCTTTACACAGAAAGAAGGAAGCTGCAAGATTTAGAGATTACCATTAAAAGCAACAAAAATAAAGCCGTAAAGACTATTTTCTCAAGGTGCAATCAGCGAAGTACAGAAGGGCTTGTGAGTGAGAGAGGAACAGGTGGACAGTCGTAGCAGTAGGAGAAGTCTCTGATCCCATGGTTTTCTTTCAGAAGCATTGAGCTGCTAGAGGAAGTGCACTGAGATAAGTTAAACGGGAGGTATGCAGGTCATAAAGGTAATCAGTAGGGAGAAAAGAGGTGGCGTAGAGCTGTAGAAAATTACATGAGAGAAATCAGTAGAAGAGAAATAATCAAGACGGAAGCTATAAATGGGATTTGGAAAGAAATAGGGTGTCACCTGAAAGGAAATTGAAATATTGCTGTCAATTAAGGAATCTCTTTGTAAATAGTGGATGTTAAAGGCAAGTTGGAAAGCAGTTTTGACAGTGTTTAGGAGTGGCAGAAAACAGAGAGGAAATGAGCAGGATTGTGAGAGGTGAGAGTCACGAGAAGGCTGTAAAGCAAAAAATAAAAGGAGTATTCAAGACATCCCAGCTGAGGCCAAAGAACTAGCAGTAATGATCAGAAAGGAAGGACTTTGGAGTAAAGGAGAGTATGACAGCAAAAATGAAGGATAAGATAAAGGTAGTGCTATCAAGGACTGCAAACAAGGCTTGTACAGTTGTCTTATATCTGATCACTTTTTGTGATCTGTTACAGAGCCAAGGTGAACAACATAAAATCATGCCTTTAAACTTAAAAGACTTAATTCAAATCTTTTATATCGTGAGTTACAGTGTCATGGATACTGAAGGCATGAGGGAACTGGAAGCCTTATGAGATGAAATTGCATAATTTGTACAGCTTAGCACAAGCATGCATGTGTGTCCAGGTAGACAGCAGGCCTCGAGCTCAAAACTGATTCAGATTTAGAACACCTCATTCTGTCATTCCATTGCGTGCCATCCTTTTTGATCTTTTGGTATCTCTAGTTCCCATTTATCTTCCCATCAGCCTGTCTACCATACAAAATATCAGGAAACAATTGCACTGGAAAAGCTGATACCTCTACCATTTTTGTTTGAAAAATATGTTCTGGTTGATAAATTCTTCAGCAGGTAGCAGGAGTGAGAGCAGTGAAGCCATTAGGTTTGTTCATCTGCACATGAGACTGCAGCAAGTCCCTTGTAAGGACTGATTCATTTGAAGAAAATATAATTCCATTTGCTTAAAAAGCAATCTGCTTTCTGTTTTTTAGCTTGTTGCGCTCTGAACGTATACAATACATTATCATTAATGCATTATTAAGCATTGAACTTGTTGCTGTCTTTAATTCAGAGAACCTGGGCATGATACACCGTTATAATTTAATCTTTATTCTCACTCTGGGAAATACACCAGAAAACTGCATATGTATTTGCTGTAAAGTTTGAAGTAATTTTTCAAACAGTATTCTCTAATTAAATTTGGATAAATTATTCTCAGCTGTTCTGTTGCTAATTGCAAACACAGCTCTTCTAAAAATCACAGCAATCTTCAGGTTGGGCATTGAGGACTAGAAAGGAGTCTCATGCTGTGAAAACCATTGGATAAGACCTACACGTAAAAATACTTAGCATTGCTTTCTACATGGTGGGCTTGTTTTTGGCTATGGTAGCTCAAAATAAATAAATAAATAAATCATTGCAAACTTTTTCAGTCCCAGTATGAGAACAACATTCATCATTCATCGTAGTGCTTTAATTTATATTGGCTGTTGTTGTAGTACAAGAGTCAGAGCACAATGGTTTATTGAACACTTTACTTAAATGTGCGGGATGTTTTGAAATTATGTCTGCTGTACTTGACCAGTGATGTTTGCACAGCGAAATGACAGTTCCCAGCAGCAAATTGAAGGGTTTTTTTGTTTTCACCTCAGGAGCTTCTAAAGTTGTGGAACTCTGCCAGTCTTAAATTCATAGCAGATATATAGCTTACTTAATTGCATTTGTCTTGTTTTCTTTCTTTTGCTCAGAATAACGGTCAGAGTCTAGAAGAAATAAGTGTATTCATCAGATATGGAGGAGGATATCAAGCCTCTCTTGATTCCTGTAGGAGGCGATGAGAGTAATTATGGAATTATGAATATACAGTTTAATCCAGAAGATCTTAGATGCAAAAGGTAAGAAGAATGCTGAGCATGGAGAATGATTCTGTAGTCGCTTGCTGTCTAATCTTTGCCTCCAGCAAAAGAATTCTATGAAGACATAAAGTAGAATTTGGAAACTAGGGTCTAAGCTCAGACAGTTCCTATTTTGTCTCTATATTATGATTTCTCTAAGCACCAGGTTAAGAAATGCACTTATTATTTTGTGTATAAGAATTTTCTACTGGCATCATTTAAAAAAGTGTTGTCCAATTAGAATTCAGCTTGTGAGCTAAAAAAGATGTTCTTCGAACACTGACTGATTAGTGCATATACTGAATAGCGATGATTTTTATTGAACACAACAAAGTGAAATGTTGGGTTTATGCAAGAAAGTTCACCAGATGCAGTAGGTAAATGGCTGTTCACATGTGCAAATGGCTGTGCGTGCATTCTGAAGGTGATGTGGGGAATAATATGTTATTAGCTCATATTGAGGAATTATTTTGTCTGTAGTGGTTTTTGGATTGTTTTTTTTCTAGACAGAGCAGATAAGAAAAAGAGCAGTTTTATTTTTTTGCTTTGTCTGCAAAAACAATATTTATCTAGATAAGCAATAATTTTCTTGTATCTAGTGATGTTTTCATACAATTCAACAGCTCAGTTCCTCAACGGAGCTCAGAGTGGGAGGATTCCTCTGCTATTGCAGTTAAGATTTTGTGAGCTGTTGTTTGTTGTTAAATCAAAACTAAGATCAGAATAAGAACTGCCCTTCTTGTGTTAGCTGGAGTCAGCAGCTCCACTTTTTTACAAAAGGGAATAGCCCTATGCTTTAGGACAGTGGTTTTACTCCTTTGCCTCATTTTATTTACTTTTTCTGTCAAGCATCCTATATCAGTATTGCAGGCTTCCTGTAGAAACTGAAGGTGGCACTGTTGTATTCAAACTCATCTTACTTGTGGCCACTTCTGCAAGAGTTCTCGAGGTTAGTTAATTCCTGCTGTCTCAGCCTGGACCTGTAGCTTTAGAAAACCTTGAGGTTATATATATGTTAGCCAGGACTAAACAACTTCTCATCTATGTGAGGGAAAGGGAAGGAGGAGGTAGGGAAAACAAAGGTAGGAGTTAGCACAGAGGAACAATGGAAGACAGGTGTGGGCATCCACAGGACAGTGTATATAAAGATTAGAAGACAGTAGAGGTGGAAAAAGGTGTCATGCAAACTACATTTTTAGATCATCGTATTCCTGTGGAGGGGCTGAGCCCCTTTCTGACACAGAAAGACTGATGATTTTTATAGAGGTTTTGGGGAGCTCTTTGTGTTGAAGACTGTGTGTGTTGTGTTGGAGGAGTAGTGAGTTTCAAGAAGTAATGGGAGAAGTTTGCCCCTTTGTGATACATCAAAAATCCAAGATCCACTTTTCAGAAGTGAAGTTAGGTATTCATTCCTTATTGTGCTTTTTATTTTACGCACAATTTCTTAAATTTGATGATTCAACTTCATAAAATGTTATAAGGCACATGGTATTTAGTTCTCTCTCCAAAAGCAGTGAATGTTCTTAGGTTATGTTTCCACCTCCACAATATCCAGCTTTGCAGATCCATTCTCTTTGTCCTTACTGCTTCACCCTTAAGTTCTTTCTTCCATTTAGAACATCCTAGTCTTTTGTCTTCCAAGCACACAGAGGCACAAAGACAAGGGGCATCAGACCTGGGATATCAGAGAGGCCTGGAAATCACTGTGGTGACAAACAAGGTTGAACTCCCATCTTTATGTACTGGAAAGTGTAGCACAAATTTCAGGTTGGATGCTGGGGGAAGCTTCTCCAAAAGAGTGGGCATTGTAACAGGCTGCCCAGGAAAGCTGTGGAATCACCATCCCTGGAGGTGTTCAAGAAACATGTAGGTGTCTTACTTAATGGTCACAGTGCAGTGGGCAGAACTGATGGTAGATGGGCGGACTTAGATGGCCTTTGAGGTCTTTTCAACTTTAATGATGCTATGATTCTATGATCTTTAGAACAAGGAATGAGGAAGAAGCAGGCCATCAGTTTGCCTTGACATGGTCAGAGCAATACTGGGGACTTTGTAGTCTTGGAAGAGTGACTGGAAGGGCTTGCTCTTTTGATCTTTGGGGAGATGTAGCTGAAGGGAGAGAGGTTTGTCATCCAAAAAGATCAAATAGGAAAATACAATAACAGTACATGATGTGCTCTGCTTAGCTGCTCCTTTCTTAACTCATTGTTCAGAAACTGTAATGGGATGTACATGTGTGATCACTTACTACAAATTTTCAGAGTCCCTATTAAGCTTTGAGATCACTATCGAAGTGTTCTGTGTAATCTTTTAAAATTTATTTTGTCCTTTTTTGATACTGTTCTGTTCCTTTGGTTTTGGGTTTTGATTGCATTTATTTAATTACTTGGTTTTCTTTAAAGCTTGGAGGATGTGGGATTTTTGAAGGGCATGTTTTTCGTTGTTTACTTAAGAACAAAGGACAAATTGCTTTTCTTAATAGAATTGTAAATTACTTTATCTAGTATTCTCCTGGTATTTTGGGCAAAATACAGAGCTGCTTTTAACATTCTCCAAGGGAGTTCTTCACAATGACCTGAATTTCTTGCACTCTGTTAGGTTTGTTTGCCTGTTTTGTAGGGCCCTTTGAAAGCCAGGCTGTCATTATAATGGCTTGTTGATGCTTATTGTACTCAAGGGATAGCAGGTTTTTTTCTTCTTAATGCTCTTTTAAAATACTTTTTATCAGTGTATTGTTTTGCATATGAAAAACAGTGCCCCTAGTAAGGGAAGATCAAGCCTTCTGTGTTTCACCCTTCCTTCCCCCCACCCCCCAACAATTCCTTTTGAAGTTCCATAATGTTCTTTTACAATGTAGGAAAGATCAGTAGGTGGAATTAAACAGTTACAAATTAAACTGTGTCTGTAGGTGGCAGTCAGATAAGCTTTTCTCATGCAAAAGAATTTCCTTTTCATTTTAACATTTCTCTTAACTTAAAAAAAAATCAGATAATGGTAAAGGCTAACCTGCACAGCAGCTACAGTTTCTGCATTCATGCTTTTACTTCTCTAAATCCACATGAACTTTTTATTCCATTGCTTCATTTTCATTTTTCTATGTTACTAACATTTCTACTAATTCCTCAACTTACTACTCCCTAACAAGACCTCTAGAATATCTTTACCTTTAACAAAGTAGAGTGAAGGTGCTTGAAAATGTGGTGTGGCAAAGCTTGTGGTTCTTTATTTGCTAAACTAGTATGCATCCCCCAAAGGATTATTGTGGTTCTTCTTCCAACAAGTATTTTAAGATAGTTGTGTGGTCATGCACTTGTCTTTATAATTACAGTGGTAAATATGAATATGAGAAAAAGCTAAGTTGCCAAGAGAATAAAGACCTTATAGGTTACACCATAAGCATATGACTTAAAATTCAGTCTGCTTAGATGGTAGAAATCAAGTCACGGAGTTGTTTGGAGCTGGTTTCCTCAAGGTAAGTTCAGAAACATCTGCAGTGATCTTATGCAGATAGATGGAAGAAATAGCAACCTATGAATTCATTGTCAATATCTATATCTATAGTTTTTCTTACTACTTTTGCTCCTTACTTTAATTTCCATGACAGTGAAGCAGCTTCATTTCTTAGTTTCTTCTGTGCACTATACAGTGATCCTGTAATAATTTGGTGACTCAGTAAAAAGGCAAAGGAGTTTACAGGTTTAATTTCTGTACAATAATCCTTTCAAACTCCCGAAAAAGAAGCTAACAGATGTGGGGTTTGTTGAAGAAAACTGTGTAATAAGCTTCGTGTGGTTTTCTTAGAGGGGAAGAAATAAATAGTGCTATTCGTATTATTCAGTTATGAGAAGTTATTAATACCATCACATGGATCTAAAACACATTCAAATGGTATAAAGAATTACATTGTAAGGGCTACTCACTCTCTTGTGGAAAGCAGCTGTGTTTTGCTGGTGTGTTTGTCCTGCTAAAAAGAACATTGGTTTTCATGCTGGTAATTGAAATACAAGACTTAACTGTGTTTGTTGATGTGGATATAACACATTTGTGGATACTGTCATCTATTTCAGTGCATAGTAATTGTCTGTACTGTTCTGCATGAATATTCACAGTCTTTAGTCATGTAACTTCTCCTCTTCCCTCGGTTCACATTGTCCCACATCCTTTTCATATTCATTTTGCCACATGAGTGATACAGTGAGGTTGCTTATATAGATCAGGAAGTTTTCTAGGGATCTGTTGCAGCTGCAGATGCTTGCATGTTCTTGGTGCTTGGCTACTATGCTTAAGGTCCCTAAGAAAGTGTTTGCCAAAATGCAGCCCAAATTGACTCCTACTTTGGGCTTTGAAGATCTTAAAGTACTCTCTTGGCTTCTTGGACACGCCTGATTTTGCCCTACAGCCAGTCTTTGATCTGACTAGGGGCTGGGTAATGGCCTTGATCCTAAACAAGAGGGCTACCTACGCCCAAGGAGATCAAAGAGGAAGATTATATCCCAGTCTGCCTACCTAACTTGCAAATATTTTCAGGGAGACTTGTAGCAAATGTAGAACTGATGAGGGATCAGTCTGTCTTATCATGGTCACTTGCACAATACTGGAGTCCAGTACAGTGGTATTCTGAGGGGAAAAAAAACATCAATTACTGCTTTAGATCATTATCAGTCTCAACAGATGTACACCAGAAGGGAATGGCAAGGGAAGTCACCCAAGTACCGTCTGCATTAAACATGTACTCCTCCAGGCAGAAAGCAAATACAATATTTCCTTGGAGTTATTTTGTGTTATCTTGTTTGTTTGTTTGTTTCCATCACCCATATATTTGATTCTAAATCACGCTTTTCTGTTTTATAGTATAGTGGTATATTTCTTATTAAATCCAGACTATGCTCAAAATACTAGAGAAAATGAAATTTCTTTGTTTAAAGAATTTCCTACGTACTAGAAGATACATTTCTGATGTGCATCTTTTTTTTTTTTTTTCCTTAATATTCACTTGGTCATAAACTACCACTACTGCTTTCCCCATAAAATAGGATATTGTATTCATGTTTGCTGTTGTTTTGCCTTTAAGATAATCTGTGGCTTTAACTTGAGTTGCCTGGAAAATAGTCTACCACTGTATCCCAGTCTGGAATAATTTCCTTTGATGGCCATGTCAGCAGTTGTTGAACACCGTGCTGAAAGAAGTCTGTTTTAGATATGTCTGCTTTAAAGCAGAATGTAGACTCTGACTCAGTGTAACTTCTTCACACCAACAAAGGAAGATTTAGGGGATGTATTAATAACATTAACTTGACATGGGGAGAGAGTAGTCCTCATGAAGCTCTTACCTCTCCGCAGCAGCTGTCTAATTAGCAAAGCATGCTTTCAGTTATATTTAGTGTTTTAGTAATTATAAAAAAAGAGCTAATTTTAGGAGGCATTCTACTACTACGTTTCCTTGTTTCAATGCATCAAACTTTATTTTACAGCTCTTCTAATGAAATATTTTTCATAGTGGTGTATGTGAAATGGTTTAGCAAGTGTAAGCAATTTTTTCTGCAGTAAAGGAAGATATAAGAAGTAACAATGTCTTTAGACATAGGAAAGAATGATTAACCGGTAAAGAAGTGAGGTCGTTTTCTCTGATTGTTCAGATATTTCTCTACTTGTTTATATTTTTCTGACAAATATTCATAACTGCTGTGCCTGTTAAGCATTCAGGAATGAGGCCATACTAAAACTTGAAGACTTAGCATATCTCTTCAAAGGTATCACAGCTGCCTTCACCACAATATTCTTTTTCTTTCCTCCAGATAAAAGGGAGGCAAATGCTTAATGACTCACATGAGATAAGAATGAAACCTTTGTTTCTGAAAGCTGTGGCAGGAGGGGTTTCCTTTCTTTGTAGGTCTGAGCCACAAAGGTGCGCTGAGAACATCATTCAAATAGACCGTGGTTGTATTACAGTAAAAATGGCATGGATTTATTGCTGATTTAATTGTTAGCCTTAAACATGTCAAAATCTCTGCTAGAGATTTGTATTGTAGCATCAGGAGCAGGAAAAACTGCAGCTGTCACTCTGCTTGCTCCATGAGTAGGTACACATAGAGAAAACTTTGGTGGGGGTGGCTGCATTCTTCTGCAGTGGCTGTGACCATACCTGCAGTATCTGTAAAGGGAGATCTGTAAGAGGGAAAGGGAGGCCACCTTCCTGCTGTGCATCTATGTTTAAGAGGGTATGTCTGAACTGTGGGGTGTCTGTTGTTGGGAATCTTGTTCTCTGTAATTAGCCTGAATTTGAAAGGAAATCTGAAGGTGATTCAGAATTGAAAGTGGACATCTGCTGTTCAGTGGCAAAGTCTAGTCCTGGTTTCTTTGTCTTAAAAGTATCACATTGACTTATTTGGGCTTGGTTCCATCTGCATTAAACACAATTTTATGCAGTGTTTTTGGCTAGATTATTAGTTCCCAGCCATTTTTTTAGCTGGTTCTCATTACCTGTGCTCATTACTCTTTTTCTCTGCCTTCTTTCTGTTTCTGCCTTACTCACACCTTCTGTTTCTAGCTCTATTCCTCATTGCTAGTTCTGGCAACACATGTTATAAATGCTAATATGCTTGACCAAACTTATTAACGTTATATTTCTGATGTGATTCATTGCTGAGAGCTAATAGATAGGATATTAGGTCTGAATGTTGATGTTAAGTTGCTGTGCAGAATCTGAGCAACATGGGTTATATGAAGATTTGATGGTTTCACTCACAGCATTTGTTTTTTGTCAGTGAATGACAGATGTGGCCTGAGTGATCCTAAGCTGTTCTCTGAATTATGTTACCTCTTGTGGTACAGGATTGCTAAAAGTTTTCCTTTCTTTTCATTTTTCATCCCCCTCCTTTAGACCATTTCATGTGGAGCCTACAAACATAGTCAGCGCCAATGATGACATGCAGAGAGTCTCTGATGAAGCTTCAGCGATGAATAAGCGGATTCATTACTATAGCAGGCTCACATCTCCTTCAGACAAGGCATTGGTGAGACAAAGACAGGGCCAGATGAACTAAGTGTTGGGTCTTCCACAACCTAGGTATATAAAATAAGTACAAACAATGGTAGGGGGGAAGTTAATCTGTAGTTTAGCTTTGAAGTAGATATCTCATAGCTGGGCACCTTAACAAAGTTTGATGTTAACACAAGTCAAGATCAAATTCTTCTGTCTTTACCATCTAAGAAAAAATACAGTTTTAATTTTGGAAGAGTGGTCCAGGCTGCCCAAATAGGTGTTCTCCTTGTTGTCCTCTGTGAGGAGGATTTAAGCATGGATCAATTGTGGTGATTGAGCTATGTCTGTGTGATCGAGCTCTGTGTGTTGCCAGTCTTTTTGAGATGAAGATCTGTTTTTCTACTGCTTAGCTAAGAATCTGATGAACGGTTTTTAATGCCCCCATCCAAAAAATAAATAAATAAATAAATAAATCATGCTCCACCTTCTTTTTTTCTTTTAAAATATACTTTTCCTGGAAAGATTTTGTTTTACAGCAGTTGACTTGCTGTATTTGGGGTAATATTTATTTTGATTCTGCTAGTAATTATTCCTTTTTATTCTTTTGCTAGATTGCTCCTGATCACGTACTTCCAGCTCCTGATGAAATCTATGTATATAGTCCATTAGGAACTGCTTTTAAAGTTGACAGTTGCACAGATGGCCATGGTAAAAACTCCAGTATAGTGACAATGTATGTTAAACACCTTCTCATACAGTAGCCATAAAATGAATTATTTTTTTTTAATGTTTCATATTTCATCTGAGAAAGTAGAATGGAATAAGAGTCTTTTAAAAATCATTCACTGACTCTTTAACTTTTCTTCCTAGATTTGTGATATGGAACACAATGATGGGTACATCTATATTAAGTATCCCATGGGGAATAAAACAGGTAAAAATATGAAAAATATATGCACATGAAAACGTTTTTGGCAACATGGCTTGCTCTTCATCTTTCTGCAGTGCTGTTGATATATACAGTATTTTCTTTTTTCCCTCTAAACAGGCAGGATTTACTTCTGGAATCATCCTCATCATACTGATGGGCGTTTTGACACTTTATTGCTGTTACAGAGTTGTGAAATCACGGAAAATGATACGTAAGCTTCGTAATGCAATTATTTCCATAAAAGTGTGAAATACAGAGTTCTGATAGTTTGTTGTTTGCCTGTACTACTAAAATGTTTGTATGTAAAAATAAATTGCTTCAAATTAGAAAGGAATAAGGTTCTTGTTATCATTTAGCTGTCTGAGAGCTACAGTTCTGCTGTCTCTGAAATATGCACAACTGAAGGCGTTTATGTGCTCTGCAGTCCTTGTTGGATGCAATTTTTGCATGATTACATCACTGATGGTATATCTGCTTTGAGTGTTCTTTTATTGTTCAAAACTCATATCTCTTGTTTTTTTACACATAAACTACCACCCTACTTGTTCAAGTAAAGCCAGTTAAGTTTTACTACTCCAGCCTGTGACAGCTTATTTCCAAGTACTGCTGAAGACCAGTTCATGGTCAGGTATATTCTGCTGTAACTTCTGCAGAAAGGCTTAGCAGCAAATGCAGTGTGCATTTTTTTTGGCCCCACTTCCTTAGTGCCATCGCTTCTGGAAGTACTCGAAGTAGTAGGATTGCTGCAGTTCTTCAAGCTAAACCTCAGGTTCTTTAGTCTCCCTGTGTAGAACAAGCAATATTAACATCATAACCTGTTTGAAGAACATCACTATGAATGTTGTACTTAAAATTTAATAGCAATCTTCTTAGCCCTTAGAAACCCTATGAATTTGTGTCAGAATTCAGAAAAAATCAACTAGTCCTTTTATGAGGAATTATAATTTAACATTTTCTTTAGATTTCTGTTTGTTTATTTATTTATTTGCTTCTAATCTTCAGCTTTAACAGATACCTCAAACTGGGAATTTCCAGATGTTTGCAAGTATTATTTTGGATCTTTTGGTCAATGGTCAAGCCTCTTATTTTCTATGGTATCTCTTGTTGGAGCCATGGTTGTTTATTGGGTACTTATGTCCAACTTTCTGTTCAACACAGGAAAGTTTATATATAGTAAGTATTAATCTTTGGTTAATTTAAACAGCCATCTTGTTTAAAGATCATGAATTTGGTATATACTCAGAGAGGATTGTCCCATTTATTAATCTTGATTTTGTTACTTTCTGTGAAAAATCAAGTGAGAATAAGTAAGTGTGGTTTTATGGGCATAGTCACCTGCATGTTTTCAAAGCCAGTTTCTCAATATGTGTTTCTAGTGAATGACAAAGTACCAGCTATCTGGCTTGAAGTGATTACAGGCTTCTTGGTGTAGTTTAAAAAATGTGCTTTTGTTGTTGGGCTTAAAAAAAAAGAATTTCAGACTCAATCCTGACTTGCTTCTTTCCAGTTTATATGTTCACCCCCTCCTTGTTTGTGCTGGTGTAACTATTCAAAATGATCCAGGTTACTGAAGAAGATCTCCACATAGGAATCACAGAATCATAGAATTGCACAGGTTGGAAAAGACGTTAAACATCATTGAGTCCAATCACAACCTAACCATACTACCCTAACAGCCCTCCGCTAAATCATGTCCCTGAGCGCCGCATCCAAATGGTGTTTAAACACATCCAGGGATGGTGACTCAGCCACCTTCCTGGGAGCCTATTGCAGTGCTTAACAGCCCTTTCTGTAAAGAAGTTTTCCTGATATCCTAAACTTACCCTGGTGCAACTCGAGGCTATTTCTCCTCATCCTGTCAGCAGTGAGAAGAGACCCACCCTGCTCTTGCTGTAAGCACATATCGGGTATTGGAAGAGAACAATAAAGTCTCCCCTCAGCCTCCTCTTCCCCAAACTAAACAGCCACAGTTCCTTCAGTCTCTCCTCATAGGGCATATTCTCCAAGCCCTTCACAAGCCTCATTGCCCTTCTCTGGACCTCCTCCAGAACCTCAGTGTCATTTCTGTACTGAGGTGCCCAAAACTGAACACAGTACTCGAGGTGAGGCCTCACCAGTGTTGAGTACAGGGGCAAGATTACTTCCTAATCCTGCTCGCCACACCATTCCTGATACAAGCCAGGATGCCACTGGCTTTCTGGGCCACCTGGGCATACTGCTGGCTCATACACAGGTGACTGCCCATCAGTACACAAAGATCACCCTCTGTTAGGCAAGGTCCCTTTCTGTCAGGCAAAAAAAACAAAACAAAACAAAAAGTTTAATTCTAGATTTCAGCAATGAAAGAATCGCGATGAGGCGATTAATTTTAATTGCATCTTCTCTTGGTTTTGTACACTGAAGTGATATCAGTAAGTATGAGACTCAGTAGTGATTCAGGGCATCATAAATAAAAATTTAGTAGTATAAAATACATAGTTTTCTTCCCACAAGATTTTTTGCTTTCTTTATGAGAAACAAGCTGCTCTTAATTGCTTTAAAAATCGGAAGCCTTCTACCCTATTTGATTTTCTGTGTGCATGATACGTCCACATGCAGCAGAAGCAAATTTTAATCAGAGAGATACTAATAAAATTTCCAAGCTGATGAGTATTTTCTGCATGTGTATGTATATGTGTAAATATAAGGAGATTGCTATCCAGTACTCTCCTACTGATCAAGTTTAAGAGACCTGAAAATGTCTTTACTTGCAGCAAAGTAGCACAGGAGTACAGTTGAAATAACATATTATGAGAGATGACACTGAGACTTAAACGTTTTTCCAGTCATGACCTTATGTAAAGAACAAAATGGAAAAAAAACAAGGAAAACAAAGGGTATGCCTGGATACTTCATAGATGGAGGGGACTGCTGTGAACAAAGTGGTGCAGTGGTCCTTGGAATACCCATCTGAGGTTGGTGGGGAGTGCTAATTGCATATTGCAGCTCTGATGTTATTTTTTCAAAATGTTTCTTTAACATTTTTGTTAAGCAAGCAGATAAAAGCCTAATAGAAGGATCAGAACATTGTTAATACAATTTTATTTTTTTCTTTTCAGACTTTGCTCATGATATCAATGTAACAGATATTGTTCCAGGAACAAATGGAAGTAACAAAGGTAAGAAGCACTTACTAGTTTGGAAAGAAGGGAATTTCAAGGCAGTTTTCATGCATAGATTTTAACCCGTTTTGGTTATAAAATGTATAAAATAAGTTCTAACTATGTTTCTAGAAAGCTAATATTTTCTGTCTGGTGTTTCTTCTTCTACAGTTAACCACACTTGGAAAGATTAATAATTTAAAATGAAACAGTGGGGGAGGAGCAGAGCAAGCCTTAAGAAACAAATTATAAGTTAGTGTATACCCATCTAGGTACTCCTAAAAGCCACGAATGTTGAGTCACTTAACAGTTGTGTGATGAGGAGTTTCCTTAAGGAAATTTAACTTTTGCACCCTGAAGCTGAGGCACAGGAAGTGTGTTTTCTGTTGGAAATTCTTGGCTTGGGCATCCTTGCTCCTCAATAACTCTGCAGGATTTATTTAATGCTGTATTTATGTAATGCTTTATTTAATATTGTAGCTCTATTCTATGAAACAGAAAGTTTTCTTTATTCTAAGCTCTTATGGGGGTGGGGAAATACTTCAGAACCAGCCATGCAGCTGTGTCACACCAGCTGTAGTAGTGTTTCTGGAGAGCAGCTATTTGGAGTCAGGCAAGGGAATTAAGAAATGAATCTGAAAACCAGTCGATTTGCATTTGAGCTAGCTCTTAACTCTGTTTCTCCGTAAGTCCTTATCAGCAAGGATTTAGAATCTGCTGCTGTGTTTTTTCTCTTATGGTCTCTCCTGCCTCTCCTGTTTCATCCCATTTTCTGGCAGCAGCAGATGTAACTTACAGACAAAGTTAGAAAAACATATTCCACTATTCCACAGCATCCTCCACTTACTGGAAGATTCAGTGCAGGGTCTGCACAGAACTAAGGGCTGCTGGATAGTCAGATGTCTCTTGGCAGGGTATTTGATGATAGCAAGGAGATCACAAAAAACAAAAGCACTTTTCAAGACCTGTGAAACAATCCTCTTTTAAGTAATGAAATGAAAGTAAGAATACTGCAAGTAACCTAATGTTCTCAAAAAACTTGATAGAACACTTCATACACTTTTGCCTTTGTAACAAAATATTCATGAAGGCAGTGTAGGAGACGGGCTATAAAGTACTGTGGGATGCCAAGGTTGGAAAGGTGAAATCATGAGAACTGTAAGGTTCATATTTCAATGTGTAACTTTGTAGGCATGCATTAGAAAGAAATATTAACCAGAAGCAAATAGGTATATTTTCACCACAGGATCTTTTATGCTTGGTTGGTTTTGTTCCAGTCACTTGTTGAGGTGCTGTTCAGGTGATACCATGTAACAGGAATTTGACATTCTCTTTTCACATAATTATGGGTATATTTCTTATATTGCTTCTGTTGTCTGTAAGTGACATACTTGCAACCTGACGTTGCACCAACATGAGAGTATGTTTGCTTTGGTTTGAGAGTTTTGGACCTGTCACTGATCATCATAGCTTTCTTGTCAAGCTGTTTGTGTGTTCCCAGGCAATGTGCATTAATGCGGGTTCTTTTGTAGACAGATGTGTTTGCATTTGTTAATATGACATTAAGGGTGCAAGACAGATCACAATGCTAAGGATGAAGTCAAATGTAGAGGTGTGCTGTTCTGGCTGACTTCAGGCAGATGTGTGTAGGCACAGGATATGGCTGCAGGTAGGTAACCCTGGATACTCGATGCCAAAACTCAAGCTGCAAACACAAGAGTGTCTCTGTTGTGCTCAGCATATAGTGCAAAGTACATAGCAGGGAAACTGGAGCACTGAAGTGCTGATAACAAACAGAAAGTAAGACCTGAGTTGCTGAACATTGCTTTTGGTTCTTCTCCCTAGATGTAAGGCACGCTCCAGAAATTGTGGGATCTTAGCAATGAAAATTATGTGCAAGTGAAATTCTTTTCATCTGGGTATATTTTTATTTCCCTTTCCAGTCATTTGTCCAAGTGCTGCTAGTGGTCACCCACCACAGAACCAGAGTGTGATGTTCTCTTCTGGCAACAGTACAGGTTTTCAGCTCTTCGAGGAGTGGTGGAGCAAGTCACAAACAGTACCATTTTACTTGATTGCTGTTCTTCTACCCCTCCTAAATCTGAAGTCTCCATCCTTCTTTGCGAAATTTAATGTCCTGGGTAGGTAACAAGTACTACTAAAGCACTGATTTATTTTGGTTGAAGGATATAGAAAACATTGACAGCTACTCCAGTGAGTAGTTTGGCAGCAGCGTCATACCTTGGGCATTTCATAAGTTAGATTGTTAATCACCTGCAGACTTTCCACTCTGTTTTGCTTGAGCCTTGTGGTTAGTAGGAAATAATTTATTATTTTTTCCCTTTGCTCCTTTGATAATCCTGTATAAGTTCTGTTGTATTTGCAACAGATTTTCCCAAACTGTGGTACACACTGCAGTGCAGTGTTTGATATGTACTACTTTGGCCCAACCCTTATCTGGTATTTCAACAGGCAGTTATTTCCAAAGAGTGATTACTACAGATCTGAAGTAATTTGACACTAATCAATGTATTAATTCACAGCAACATCAGTCAGTCACTCCTTGTAACCTGCTGCCATGCTTTGCTTCAGCTCAGCTTCTGGCCTGTTCTGTACTACAAAGACAAAAACTGTGACTTCTCCTTGCTTTTGTGCATTGAGATAGGAGAACAAAGCAGTTGGGAATGGTAGATAAAGTGCATTAGTGATAGTGTGGGCAGTTACTTTTTGTGATGCTGGAAGGCATTGCATTGGAGCCCATGCTGAAGAGAAGGGGGAAAAACAAGTGGAAAACACAGAACTATGTGAAAAAATGGAACTGTATTGTAAAGAACATAACAGGCAGGGAACTGAGGACCTTATTTAGCCAGTGTGACAGTGAATTAGAGCTTGTAACTCCTATTGCTGGATCTAATAAATGGAGATACAATATAGAAATTTGAGTAGGTGATAGGTCTTCTTTCTAAAAAGCAGGATGTTTATGTAGAATATCAAGTTGAGGGTTAAGCATGAATTTTCTCATAACTCCAATTGATTATTATTTAATGCAGGTGTTCAAAGGTGCTTTAGCTTCTGTGAATCTTGTAAGTTTTTCAGGCAAGAATTGGAAAAGCTATTTTTCATATGCTAAAATGAATCTTGGTAGAAAACTCTTGCTTATCTTCATGCTTATGGAAGCCTGAATTGTGAGGAAACTACAGAGTGTTAACTGTTAAGTAGATCCTAAAGAGCAGAACCTTTTATCTTCTTAGTCTTTGACTGTATTTTTGGAATTTATCCTGTAGCCTTGGCAATAATACAGTATTATTGACCTGGAGATTGCATCAAAATAGCCTTAATTACTGGTGCAAGGTTTCCTTAAATTTTTGAGTAGCTATTATTCTTCTTCCCCTCCCTTTTAAGTGACAGAAGCCAAGTTCATACTCTATCTCACAGGCAGACACAGCAAGGCATTTGTATGATCTTTAATCTTATTCAAAATCCTTTAGAGTGCAGATTTTTGCTGAATGACTCTGGACCAATGAGATGGAGTTCAAATCCTGCTTTATGGCCAAAGGTTATTCTCCAAGGTTATGATTATGACAATTTTTAAAGCAGTAGTTATCAAACATTGTTATCAAACTATTATCTCCCAGTTTAAAGTTGACATCTGTAGTAAGCATTAATTCATCTCTCACTGGGCTATTTAGTCAAGGACTGAATGAATGGACATGGAGATAGCTGTGCTGTCTGTGGCCAGAGCTATGTCTCACGTCAGATTAGAATCCTGATAGTTGAATCTAGGATCCATTCGTTATCATCTGGAGCTCTCCCTACCTAGCCAGCATGAGGGATTGCTGGTTCACTGTGACTAGTGCAGCATGTGGAGAATGTTAAAAGTGCTTAATGTGGGGCATTCATTGCAAGTGCATTGCTCTTTCTGTCTGACATATTAAAAGAAAATAAAAATAAAAATGTATTTTTAAGAATGAATATCACCTGAAAGTTTGAGCTACTGGTAACTGGTTGGATGGAGCAAGGAAAAGCAAAGGAAAAATATTTTCTATCACCTCTTGCTATTTGTTTGGTCTTTTCTAGGTACAGTTTCAGTTATCTACTTAGTTCTTTTGGTTACTGTAAAGGCTGCTCACCTGGGAATCCACTTAGAATTCAACTGGTTTACAGAGAATGAATTTTTTGTACCAGGTAAGATAGTTAACAATGTAATGAAACATATATGAAGGGCTTAAGACTTTAAAACAATTTATAAATGCCTGTCTTGTTCACCTCTTAACATCTTTGTGAGGTAAGCAGAGTAAGGAAATGATGTCTGAAATTGCATCTAGAGGTTCAGGAGTCTTCACTTTCCAAGAGCTGTTAACTTTAACTAGTATCTTTTTTTCATTTCTTGAATATTGTTTTGCTTTCCCCTACTCTCACAGTGACATTATAAATCACTCTGTGAAATGTTTGCATGAACAGTCCTACTGAATGAAGAGATAGTCTATAGAGATCAATTTCTTGGTTTAGGAGACTTCAAAAGAGAGATGAGGGCCAGGTCTTAAGCTCCTTTTTCCCATTCTTTACAGGAGTTATGTCTTCTAATATTATCATAGAATCATAGGATGATTGGAGTTGGGAGGGCCTTTAAAGACCATCCAGTTCCAACTCCGCTGTCACAGGCAGTGTTGCCACCCACTAAATCAGAATGCTCTATATTGAATTGAATCAGTCCCTCTGATACATAGCATTACCTTTGTATGAACTGGTGTACCCAGCAAGTTACTGTGGTGATGGGGAAAACAATGGTGAGAGAAATTCTGAATCTGATTGTGCAGTTTTTACTATGAACATTAAAGTACTGGATGGAAAATAAGCCCAAAACTTGCACTCTGAATCTATTGGTAGCATGTCATGCTTGTTAGGTACTGAAAATACAGTGAATTCAGCCTTATGGAAAGTATATTATGTCAACCTTGTTGTGCCCTTTGTTAATTTCTTGAAGTGTTTTTAACTTGCTCACCTCATAGCAGTTTAGAGAAAGCTGATCTAGATATTTTTGCATAGAGCTCTGCAAGGTCTGTTTTTGAGCATCTGATGAGTGTTTTGCTATATTGCTGGATGGTTTCCAGAAGCTGAGCTAACTCTGGGATCTCCAATTCCTGAATCTCTTTCAAGTATATACATATCCTTTTGTAATATCAACAAAGATGGTGCTTTAATCATGTCACGGCATTGATAAATTCTTAGATCATTAGCAGCACTTCAAGAAAAATATTGTGGACGTAATCACAGAATTGCAAGGGTTGAAAGGGAACTCTAGAAATCGAGTCCAGCCCCTCTGCTAAAGCTGATTTCCCACAGTGGGTCACACAGGTAGACATCCAGATGAAGCTTGTATATCTCCAAAGAAGGGCAACGAGGCTTGTGAAGCAGTGGGAAAAATCAGCCCTGTGAGGAGAGGCTGAGGGAGCTGGGGCTGTTCAGTCTGGAGAAAAGGAGGCTGAGGGGAGACGTTATCGCTCTCTTCCAGTATCTGAAGGGTGCTTACAGTGAGAGTGGGGCAGGTCTCACTGGTGACAGGTAACAGGATGAGGGGAAATGGCCTCAAGTTGTGCCAAGGTAAGTTTAGACTGGAGGTTAGGAAACACTTCTTTACAGAAAGGGTATTCAAGCACTGGAATAGGCTCCCCAGGGAGGTGGTTGAGTCACCGTCCCTGGATGTGTTTAAGAGCTGTTTGGATGCGGTACTCAGAGATATGATTTAGCAGAGGGTTTTTAGAGTTAGGGTACTACGGTTAGGCTGCAGTTGAACTTGATGATCTTTAAGGTCTTTTCGAACCTGAGTAATTCTATGATTCTATGAAGAAGACTCCACAACCTCCCTGGGCAACCTGTTCCAGTGTTCCATCACCCTCACTGTAAAGAACTTCTTCCACCTCCTTTTGTGGAATATTCTATGTTCTAGTTTTCTACTGTCTAGAACCCCTTGTCTTTTCACTATACAACATGAGAAGAGTCTGACCTTGTTCAGTTACTTCCTACACTTTAGGTATTTATAAGCATTAATCAGATCCTCTCTCAGCTTTTTCTTCTCTAGGCTGAACAGACCTTTCAGATATTCAGCATAACATAGTCCTTCCAGTACTCAAAGAAACAGTACATTTCCTTGGAGGCTAAAGAGTAAAAAAAAGTCACCATAGATGCTACAAAGGGTTAGAGAAGGGGCCCATACCCTGATTTTGAAGTAGCATGTCTTTAACATCTGCATATGGCAGTTTTCTTATGGAAGCATAACCAGTTTGCTAATCTCTATCATTTTCAAAACTGAGGTAACTCACAGAACATAACAGTGGCTTTCCTCTCATTTCCATTTCTGGGGACCAGAACATTTACAGCTGCTGTGGAACCAGTTCCTGCTTCAAAAATGCTCTGCAGTCACACTGTTAAGAAGCAGGAAGGCTTGTATGTTTAAGTCCTAGATTAACCTGGTAGACTTTAGTGGCTGGGGTCATGCAAGAAACTTTCCTGGAGGCTGTGGAAACTTTCCTGCAGGCTGTGTAATGTAGTAACTGCCATCTTCATGCATTTTGTACTTCCTAATTAAATATTTGTGCTGGCTATGGTCAAGGACAGATTGTCCCTTTTCAACATGATCATTCTTGCTTTTGTCAGTAGACCCTACAAAACTATATGTCATCTGCATATTGACATTGCTTGTTTCATAGAAGCAAGTTACTAACACTTTTTCTTCCCTCCCTTAGAATTTAGAGTTCTGTTCCCTCAGCTCACAGGGGTTCTAACACTTGCCTTCTTCATCCACAATTGTGTCATCACTCTTCTTCAAAATAACAAGAATCAAGAAAACAACGTAAGTAATTCCACAAGGCTTTGCTGATTTGTAACTAGATTACCATGCAGCTATTGAATTTTCCAGTCTGTTTCTCTTGAAATTGATGTAGAGACTGTAATAGCTTCAGAATAAGTAAATTGGTTTTGTGATCTGATAAGAAACCAGTTATACATCCATGAGTAACAGATGAACAACAAATTTATTCAGATGAAAGTCTTGAGGAATATCCCAGGATATGTGTATATATATATATATATTGTGTGCCCCAGTGGCACAGCGGTAGAATTGCCGCTTGCAACACTGGAGGCCCAGGTTCAAATCCCCCCTGTGGCGCAGGGGGTAGAAGTGCCGCTCTGCTACACAGAGGGCTCGAATCCCGGGAGTTGGACTCGATGATCTCTAAGGTCCCTTCCAACTCGCACGATACTATGATACTATGATTATATGTGGTCAGGCAGGCGTTAAGTAGCCAGATTATATGGAAGAGGCAGAAAAACTGACAAGGATGCTGTAGAAAAAGTAATGGATTTTACAATAAAGAAGAGGAGAATCTCAAGCACAGAACTGATTCTAGTGGAGGCCTGAACAATAATGTTGGGTTCTGGATAATATATTTTCTGAGAGTTGCTTCAGTGGCTTTTGTGTTAAGGTCTGTAGAGAAACCTGACCCTGATTAGCAAATCCTCAAAGCTGGGAGCTTCTGTGATACCTAGTCTTTGGGCTGGTCTTTTAACCATTGCTATGTACTGCTCATCCACATGAAACTGTGTTCTTTCTTCATGTCTTCTGATCTTAAAACTTGAGTAAACATGGTACAGTGTTAAAAGCTTCAGATACATTTATTTGATTTCTTTTTCTCGCTTGTGTTCTGGAATTCCTGTCTAGTTTCACTAAAAACTTGTCTGGAAAGTTAACTACAATAACATAAAAATATTTTTAATTATTAGATGTGTCGAATGCGTCTAATTTGATTACGCAGGTAAAGTGCAGGTTATGTACCACTGCATTGAGATGAGATGACGTTTTGCTTTGATAGATCTCCATAGTTAGATTTTTTTTGTCCCTGTGAGCCAAGGTACTGATACCCCTATGAAAAGGAGTCCTGAATCCTGAAGGCTTTTTTGTATTTTAAAGGCATTTCTGAAAAATTTAACAACTAAAGAGTAGGTTAGCAATGCTCTGGATAAAGAAAATAGGTAAATATTTCTCAATGAGTTGTTAGAAAATCTTACAGTACACAAGAGGGCAATGTTACGTTTTTCTTAGCTGTGGATTTCACATTCTAAAGGCACTGTCATTTCTGCCGTCAGCTTTGTAGGCAGAGAAGGTCTGCTGCCTCCTTGCTGCTTTAAGACTTTCCCTGTGGCTTTACCTTTCGCATTTATATTGGAGGAAGCAGTCAGAGCTGTGAAAAACAGACCCTGAAATATTCTGCAGCTTGCTCCTTCTGTGTTAAGGAGGAAGAAACTGCTGTCTGCTTTTGAACAGTTTTTATGAACACCCTGCCTAGAATATAAGTTGTATTTTGATGTCAGCATGCATCTCAGCAATAATCAGTCCTCAACAATAGTCTTGCACTGCAGAAGTGTGTTTAAACTGATCAGAAAGAGCACATTTTCTTATAGCATGAAAGGTTTATAATAGGAAGCCAAATCTGTGTGTTGTTCTTCTAGGAGTTCCGCTTAGCTAGGGAATTTTTTTGCTTGCTTCTTTCTGTTTGTAACCCTATAAAAGCTTTTCATCTTAGTCTGCAAAGTGCTTTGCAAATATTAATGAAGTGTTGATGTTGCTATAGAACTGTTTTGTAGTTATTTCCCTTCTGTGCTGGAATAAGTTGAAAGTTTATGTGTGTATATGGATCTCAACCTCTGTGATTGGTCACAGATAGAGGGTAACTTCCTCCTGTGTATTCGTATCAAGATGCATTCTTATGTCAGTATCTCACAGGAATCAAATGGAGACTGCTGCTTAATGAATGGATCCAAGCTATTTACATGTCACATCATGGGTGTTCTGTGAAAAGGCACAGTACTTGACAAGCTGCAGAAGTACAACTTGCTGAAACTAGCAGTCATATGAACTACTTTGGAGAGGTTGAAAAAGAGTAAGAAAAACAATAGCATGCCTTTTATGGAGTCAGAAATCCAAAACAATAGTAGTTTCCATTCCAGTCAAAGGCACATTTCACTACCCAAAGTTTAAAACACACATAGGAGGAGGATTCCTCCAGCTGCTGTTCCCATACAGTGCTGTGAGTGTGACAGTAGCAGTGAAGTAAGTCAAGTGTCAGCAGCATGGCCTAGAGAGCCATGTGAGCATAGTTTTTCGTCTGCAGCTCTGTGTTGAGTAGTCCTGCCAGATAAATACTCCCTTCTCCTGTCTCCCACTGTTTCCCTCTTGTATCAGTATGTTTGTGCAACTGCGCAGTGAACTGGTTTGGAAACTGAGTGCACATAGAACTAACAGACCCAAGAAAGATTACTTGTTGGGTTTCTTTGCTTTTGAATCTGATTCACTTCTGTCATTTGGTTCCCTGAGCAGCTTCTCTCAGCAAACCAGATATTTGTAAAAGCCCAGCGCAGGAGCTACAGGTATGCTTAGGGGACATGTTCTGTGTGCAAGTGCTGTCTCCTAACAATTGTTTGTAGACATACCTAGGGAAAGGCTGGGAACAGGAGAGTACTTTTTGTCCAGATGTTGTCTGTAGAAGGCACAGAGCTGAGGGTTCTGTATGTTTTCTGCAGTATTGGAACACTTTATGCCTCAGGAACAGAGTGAGCTTCCACTGATAATACTCTACCATCGGTTTGTCTTTCCAGCCATGATTATGCACAGCATGATGGATCTTAGTGAAGTACTTTTGTCATCCTGTTATATGTTATCACTTGAACAGGTAAAGTCTGTTTTCAAGCTATAGATCAGAGTCTAGTTAAGGTTTTACAGAAGCAGCATCTGCCTTTTGAGAAGAGACCAATCTGAAATGCATTAGTCAAAAGCTACTGTTTCTAATATAGTAATCATTAGTACACATCAATTCAGAATTCTCTATCTTAACACTGACTGCAAACTAACTTTCAGTACAATACTGAAAAAAAAATAAGTTGTTTTCCCTAAGTCCCATGACAGGGAAAACAAGGGCTGAGAGTTGCCCGCTCTTTTCATCTTCACAGAGGAAATAACTGTGGAGCCACAGCCTTCACTGTGCTGCACCCAGCCTGTGCCTGGGTATTCATCCATGGCTTGTAACATAATGTCTTGTACTATCAGAGCTCTCCTTATGTTAGCTTCGTGTGGTCTATCAGACTTATCCTTCTTTTAGGAAGCCAATTTCTGTGTCTCTTCCGTGACTGCTGCCAGCCTTAGTCCCAGTTTTCTTTAAGTCCAGAGACACTTTTAACGCATTGTTCCATATGTCTTGACCAGAAAAAGTCCTGGTCAGCAATAACTGTAGCTGAAGTATTGCCCAATTTTCACCTCTGCAGCTGCTTGTTATTTCAGGTGTACTCAGGAAGGGCTTGGCAGGTGGCAAGGTGTCAATCCTTACGGACTGTGACCTGCCTGTTATCTGTGATACTTCCCTTCCTCTCTGATCCCCCATATATTTCTTTCTTTCAACCGTCTGTTTTACACTTCATTTTTAGATTATAAACTCTAGATGGAAGGACCACTATATTTATGTCTAGGCAGCTTCCACCTGAGTGGGAAAAGAGCTATCAAGATCTTAATATTAAATTTAAAATAGACAAATGCGATTATTGCTCTGTTATTTAAAAGTAATCCTTTTATCTCTCTCCGTGTGTCCTTTAGTTTTATCTGTAATTATGCTGTCTAAACAGTATTTATAGTCAAGGTCTTTGGAGAGTGAACTGAGGTCTCCTGAATAGTAATCAAGAGGTGTTCCTGTCACATACGCACACATCTGTACGAAGATAACCGTTTTTCTTACTCAGAAGCAGATATTTGCAGTGCAGTTGATGTGCATGAGGAAAGATAAAATTGTGTTGTTAAAAGTGCTGTTAGTGTTGTGATAGCACCTGGAGTCAAGGCTGTATTGTATCATGCACTATAAAAGTGCATTATAAAAATTATCACAGCATTTAGTTTTAGTCTATATTAAAGCAAGCACTCTTTTGGGAACTCTAGGAGCATGGACTAGTTAATATAATCACAGGTAACAGCACACCTGCTAGTGACCCTTAATCAAATGTAGTCGAAGGAATGAATTTGCATGTGTTTGTTTTCAGATTACATGGCCCCACAGCTGCAAGTGCTTGTCACAGCAAAAATAATTTGACATTTGTTCATAGAGATTGTATGTAAGCCAAATACAAATAGCAACTGATAGTTACTGTGCTACCTTTATGCGAGGGGAATACCCTTAAAATAGCAAATTTAAAGTGACTTTACAGAAATTCTGTCAGATAAGGTGCCTTTAGAAGGTCTTCAGTGCATTTTGAAAAACTGCCCAAGTGCTGTCCTCAAGAGGTGAGAGTCCATATCTGTCTGCAAAGCCACCTGGCTGAACATGTCTGGCTCCTGCAGTTAATGGAAGTTACTCTTAAATAGTTGTAAGAAACTAGGATGATTATATTCAGTATTTTAAAAATGACTTCTTACGATTGGCACTGGTGCTGTTGGAGATGTAGCTGATATCTAAAAGCCTGTACGCTTTCCTCCATAAACATGAAGAAATTCTGGGAATAATGTAAACAGAATTGTATTCCTCAGCCTCTGCTGAAGCTTGTAGCCCGTACTCAGCATCAAGCGTGAGGGCAGTAGAAGCTACAGAAGCATCTTCCAGCTGTGTATATCTGACCAGCAACAGAAAGAGGTTGCAGCTGTCAGGGGGACAAGGACTGTTAGGCATAGTGTGGGGTATGCGTTACCAATACTGTGTTATCTGATCAGGAAGATCATTGGCTTCTTCTGAACTGATGACAAAAAAAAAAAAAAAAGCATTGACCTGGCAAAATGAGCATGAGAGCTGGTTTTCTTCGGAACTTTTCCTGATACTTGTAATCTGCCATGTATGTATTTTCACTGGGCACTGCCTGCCTTTGGAAGATGCCTCAAAGGTGTAAGATACTCTTCTTTTGTCAAGGAAGTAGTGTGAAGAAACACTTGGAGAAGCATTCCCTTGCAGAGATGTGAGTGAGCTTTGCATATGCTCTGTGAACTGGCTGGTTGCCATAGAATCCTGGTCTGCAAACCATATGGCCCTAATAATTTAGTGCTGTGCCTGAGTTAATAAGATTTGCTTCTCAGTCATAAGAAAATAGGGTCATATATTGAAACATTAGTGATAATCCTCTAAGAAGCTGATTATTAGCAGCAGCTGAGCAAATGGTTTGCTGTAAGGTAATGACTGTATTGTAGCACAGTGTACACTTATACAGAATATCATTCATTAATTAGTTAAAAAAAAAAAAGTCTTCTAAAAATTATAAAGGAGTTGATAAAGACAAAAGTCAGGTACACTGCTATTAAGTCGCTGCAGTGTGCATATGAATTCTGTGATTTTAAAGTACTGGAGAAGATTTGCTGCTTGTGTTCCAGTGCTCAATTAGGGCATTTACAGGCTTTGTCTTTAACAGCCATCTCTGCACCCCAAGGCTCTAATACCAACAGGTGAATGTAAGAAAGGAGAGTTTTCAGTTTGTGTGTTTTAACAACTCATGGTTTGTGCACCCAGCAATAGCATGCTGCCTATATTGGAATATCTTTTTCTCATATACTTTGCATATCTCGATAAATGTGTAATATTTGTCAGTCTCCAGTTTGAATTATCTTGCACTTTTTGGTCTGATCCAGGATCAGATTTGAAATCTCCATTCAAGTAATAGTAAGTGATAGTAAAAATAGTTAAAAATGTAAAATAATAATAGAAACATAAATTATAAAAGCAGCAGCAGCAAATGCAATAGAAATCTTCTACTGAGCTTTTTTCTTTTGCCTGTTTCATTGTGTCAGTGCTGGCCAAAATAAGGTTTTATTTTTCTTTAGGTGAGAGACCTCTCCATTGCTTACTTCCTGGTGGGATTAACATATCTGTACGTTGGAGTGATAATTTTTGCATCTTTTCCTTCTCCGCCACTATCCAAAGAGTGTATTGAACAGGTAAGATGTTTTACTGCTCTACACGGTCATCCTTGACCTTTAATTAAGTTATTAAAAAAAAACAACAAAAAACTGCTTCTGCTGCTTGCTTCGTGATACTCACATCTGTTCTTCACTCTGGTCAGTTGGCTGATGCTTCATGGGCACTACCACAAGCGGATGAGTAATGCTTTTGTTATCTCATTAGCATGCATGTCTGGTTGCCAGTAGTTCTCTAAAAACAAACATTAAATAAATCCTCTGTGAAAGTGAAGACCAAAGGGAGCAACACAGACTTGAATGTTTAGTTTATTTATTTCTGAAAGGTATCACGTTTACATTTAATTGTGTGTGCAGTGACAAATCCTGCTCACTTTAGTAGCTTTCAAGTACTCTAAAGGAAAAAAAGAAAACAACCCCCACAAAACATTAAAGGAAATGCATGTGTATTCACACTAGTCTTTGCTATGGATGGGTTTGCAGTATAGCACTGTGGTGGGCCTTGCCAACAAAGTTCTTCAGATAATAAATAGCCCTGCTGTAAATGCTATTAAACTCTTCTCTGCCTATAGGCAAGGCTGATTCTCACACCCCTGACTAATTCAGAGATAGGAATTGTGTGCTGGTGATGCATTTTGTTCAAAGTGATCCACGTTGCCTGCACAGTAGCTAGCAATAAAGCAGCTTTTAAAGGCTTCCTCTGACTTCAGGTTAGTTAGAACTGGCATTGCTGCTTAACCAGGAAATGATATATTTTTAAACACATTTGTAGTAATTTAATGGGATTAAAAAAACAGTTAATAGATGACAACAGCTGTTATTGCAGTTTATTTTCTGTAGTTATCCTAATACTATAAAGCCACTTAAATATTTCCATGTAATCTAAGTCTTATACTGTTCGGATTTTCAGGTGTTTGCAATGTTTTTTGTTATGATAATGATGCAATTTTACTGAATAAATACCTTTATTTCGTGATATGACAGGTAATAAGGGCACGTGAATTCATTTGTCTGAGCAGTCAGGTAGCTGCTCCATAGGCTTAATTATTTTGAATGCTGGGAGTAGAAAATATGTTTTAACATTGAAATTGACATCATCTCTTTAATATGAAAATAAAAAGGGGGTTGGGGATGTATTTGGTTACATAACATTTTCAAAGGGGAAAAGGAATATTTCATGTTCCAGGGTTGATCTAGCATGTAGATTTGCTTGGCTTTTACTGTTTTCTTTGTTGAACACAGATATTAAAAATCAGCACATAAACGTTATTGAGACACCGCTGGTAAATGTAACGTTATCTTTCTGCTTAGAATTTTCTAGACAACTTTCCCAGCAACGACATCATGTCTTTTATTGCAAGAATATTTCTGCTGTTCCAGATGATTACTGTATACCCGCTGTTAGGCTATCTGGCACGGGTGCAGCTATTAAGACAGGTTTTTGGAAACGCTTACCCAAGGTAAGAAGACTATCCTTTGACAATAGCTTGGCACGCTGTGCTTAACTACCCAGTTGTACGTGGGTCAGAAAGTTGGCTGAGCTTTCAGGAGTTTCCTTTGGTGCTTTAGTACACTTCAAAATGTAATTTCAAACTGTTTGCAGAGGCAAAGGTTGAAGGAAACTCTAGCCTGCAGGCCGGGGACTGCTACGGCTTGGCAGAGCAGAATGGGAGGGAGCTGTGTCTTTTGTTTTAGCTCTTCATTTCATTTTTGTCTGTGCAGTTCCTTTGTCATGAATGTATATAGCAAAAAAATTATTTTCAGCTCAGAAAATTTATACCAAGTGGTTTTTAAGTTTTGAAAGGCGTGCACTCTGCGCATTAACCTGTCAGGGTTCAGTATTGTGTTTTGATTGTGCATAGCTAGTAATCATCCATCTGTTTTTAAACAGAGCTAATAGCTAACTGAGTTGTTAGCCATGTTATCTTGACTGCTGTTATGCTTATAAAAATAGCTTTTCAGATGCTAATTTCAGAGACGAGCCACACCCTTGCATTTGTGCCCTGCCTGAGCACCAGGGAAAAGCTGACCCAGAACTCAATTTGGGTTCTGTTTGTTTGTTGTTGCTTTGTTGTTGCTGTTGTTTTAAATAAAACCTAGGACATCTATATTTGGAATATCATCTGAATTTGTCGCAGCTGAGAAGTTGGTATTTATCTCTGAGTTTCTTATTTTATGTTGTGAATTACTGTTGATGAAGGGAAGGAAAAAATATCACAGGAAGCAATGTGTATTTCCTCTGTGGCATCAGCAGTAGCATGTGAGTCTGGGAAGACATTGTCAAAAGTTTCACGTTTCTTCTGGGTCCTAAAATAGGTGTGGAAAGGTCTAGAAACTGGATGTCTAAATTAGGACATGAAATAAATGCCTGCTTTTTTTGATGCTAAATTGTACTCAATTCAAAGAGGAGGAGATTTTTAGGAACTGCTGCAAGCTACTATTGGAAACAAGGCCATTGATTTAAGTGCTAAACATGGATTTCACAGCCGTTGGGAAATAGCCGTATTCTTAGTATTACATAAACCTGCCTCTTCCCATCTCTTATCCCAAGTCGTTTCCCTTCTGGCCTCTCCTAAAATCTTCATACAAGCCCCTGCTCAGGTTAGCTCAGGCTTGCTGTTTTTAAGCTTTCGTGGTATGACGAATGCGACAATGCACATTCTTTGTTCTTGTCTCCACGACAGCTTCATAGCTTCAGTCTTCTCCTGTGGGTAGCTTCAGTCTCTTTTTTTTTTAATTATTTTTTATTTTTTAAAGTCCTTATAGTGGAGATATTTAACATTTCTGAGGAGTCAGAAATTGTTTCTAGGAAGCCACTTGTTCTCTTGTTCACCTATGGAGGCAAGGTAGTACGTTCTGACTGTATGTTTCTCTCTTCAGTATCCCGGGTATCTCACATGTTGCTCAAATGTCACTCAATTGATATCCAAGCTCCGTCTTCTGTATATTTATATCTTTGTTTTCCTGGGCAGTGGGGACTAACTTTTTTACCAGAAAAAAAAAAGAAGACTGATCTGTGAAATATGGACTTCAACTCTTAGGTGTGTATCTAGGGTGTGTGTATGGAGGGGCATATTTGCAGTCACTTGACCGATGAATATTTGTAACTAAGGACTTGGAAGGATGAAGGAGAAAAAAGACCAGAGAAGGTGAGGTTCGGCATCATTTGGCTAGAAGGATCTGATACAAATTAAAACGACAGCAATCTTGGGGTTTTGAGACTGATTCTGTTGATGTGATTTTTTCCTACCTTTTCCTGTATTTATTTACAGACTGTGGAAATAGGGTTTGGGGATGTTCTTTGATGGTATGTCCATCCACATGTATATGCAAGAGCGGATATCTCAGTGTGCCAAATTCAGATGGGTGGTGCATTTGAATATCTGTGTTGGCCACCTGGCTTCCCTGTGTTGTGATTCAATATGCCTTATTAGACCTATTTCCCTATCCACATCCTTCCTATATTAAATTTCCTTTGCAGCTACCAGAATGTTATAAATTTACATTGTCTGTAATTGTCCTGTTTGTAAAAAAAAAAAAAAAAAAAAAAAAAAAACCAAACATGTTTTGATTGGAAGGGACCTCAAGAGATCATTGAGTCGAACCCCCCTGCTAAAGCAGGTTCCCTGTTGTAGGTCACACAGTTAGGTGTCCTTCAACAGTAAGTCTGTGGTGCTGTTTTCTGAGAGCCCAACAGGTCTGAATTCTACCTTTTGAAAAAGAATCATCCTTATCTTTGAAGAGCGAAAATACACATTGACTCTAAATCGGGGGATTCTCCTTGTCTGTCAGTTTCAGACACCTGTGCCACTGCCTGTCTTAAACACATATATAGACATGCTGGGCACAGTGGTCTTAGGACAGACACCATCACAAAACCTTGAGCCTTCTTGTGCTTTCCACGATAGATTTAGTGATAATAGAACACGTCCTGATTTCATCTTTTATTGAGCAAAGAGTACATTAGTGTAAAGACCACAACACAGAAAGGGACATACTGGGACAAAATCCAAGCAAATCTTTCTTCTCTCTCTTGTGTTGTAAAAGAAGGCCAAAACTCTGTGTTTGGGGAAATTACTTTCTTTTCTAAAGCAAGATATATTTACAATGGCATCATTTAATGAGTGACTTATAGCCAGAGGCATGTGGTTTATCTGCTGCCTCTGATGTGATTCTGGATCTTCTAGCATATATAGAAAGCTAATTTTTTCTGGTGTTACTGTTGGCTTGTGGCTACAGTGATCGCTGTGACAGAGAATTCCCTTGATTAATTACCATGCCGTGCATAAAATACTTTGTACAGTTGTCAGTTTTTAGAATTTCTTTTAAAAATCTTCCTTGCTCCGAGAGGTTAAATAAACTGATGGACAGAAATCCCTTGGCTTTCCTCAAAGACTGTCCTCCCCTCACTCCATGGCAGCCCAGCAGACCTGCCAGTTCTCCGACAGATGTGTGTCTTCTGATGCAGTGAAGAACATTTCTGCTGTTTGCGTGCATGCTTCACAATCTGCTCCTCATCTCGCTTCTGCTTTGTGTCTGAGCTGCAGTAACTCGTACTATTTTGACTGATGTCACTTGGGTGAGACTTCTGGGAAGAAAATTCAGTTTCAGATTCAGTAACCTTTCAAAAATCTTTACTTACATGAACTTTGTTTTGATTTCTTTATTATTTAAATGTGCGTGTTCATGTTGTAACTACACGCTGATTGCAGCACTTTTAACTTCTTTGCTTCTGACCTGTCAGGGTTTTTAACCAGTTCCTTCTTTAGTTTCTTTAATATTACCTGCCCTGGGGTTTGTCTTCACACTTGTTGGTGTGATTCTTACTTTAAGGATGCTGAAGTTAGCCAAATATGTATGGCCAGCATTATTCACAGGGATAACTGCAGCCAGCACTTCCACAGGGGAGGACTTGATGCAGCATATCTACTGATTGCTTTTTTTCCCTATGGATGTAAAAAAGCCAGAAGTGATATGGTCATGCTTCCAAAAATTACTGCTTTTCTGACTGCCTTTCTGCAGCGTGTGGCGGCCATTAAGTGTAAAGCAAGCTACTGGTGGACTAAGGCTGCACCCTTAGGACCGGTGAAGACATAACTGCCTGTGGGGAGTGCTTGTCATTGCAGGTGTGCGCCTGCATAAAACTTGGAATCTTATTTTTCAAATAAATATATGCATAAACATATTTTTATATGTGAAAAGAATAAATAGTACAGCTGCTGGTAGCTGTGTCAGATCCTTACGTGTTCAGAAGGATTGTTTTCAAATTGTCAAGTATCCTTCTCGGTATTTGGGAATGTGACTTCTTCCTTTCTGAAAGGTGAGATAACCTGAGTATCTGTGCAGGTAAAAACCCAAGCATGCAGCTGTGGGGGGGCTGTTTTCTTGTGATTTAAATGCACAGTCCATTCTGTCGGAGAACTGGAAACATGGTCTAATCTGGGCTGTTATTGAAATGGTAGAAAGGGGTGCAGGAATGTTCCAAGGAGAAATAGCGTCATCTTTTCCCTTGAAGTGAATGGATTAAAGTCCTCTTTGGGGTTTTTGTTACTTTTCTTGCAGTTGCTGCGTAATTGTGACAATAAAAGCTGGAAGACAGTTCCCTGCAAGGACTGCTTTGGAGTGTTTTCAGACCATTGCTTTCACTTGAGTAAAAACGCATCCTTCCTTGCCCAGATGTTAAAAAAGCAACAGCTTCAAACTACAAAATCATTTCTGTTCTAAAACGCGTCAAAATGAAATATCCCCAACTTTTTTTTCAATTTTTCTGCAAAAATATTCTGTACCAGCCCAAATTTGGAAATCATATCCTGACCGTGAGGCCTGCACTCTGTTTAATCTTGTTTGCTGAAAGTTATCTGAGCCAAAAGGGAAGGAAGGAATTGCCACCGTTTTTTTGCGTTCATAAACTTCCTTTGTGTGAGATTTGCAATCTGCCATGAGTGCGAGGTAAGAGAAAGGAGACGTTAACAAAAAGCTCTGTGAACTGTGTAGTTAATTATGTTATTTTAAGGAGTATTGGAGAAGCAGTGGATGTTTGGTCCATCTTCTATTCATATTCTGACTCTAGGGAGGCGATGTGATCCTTGGGGTTTTACCAGGTTTATATGGGACAGTGTTTCTCTTAAGATGCCACTGCAGCCTTCAGTCTCTGAAGTGTACCTCTCCCGCACCGCTGTTAGAATGCCACACACAGAGTTAAGGATGTTATTTCTGTCTATTTTTAGATCATTTTTTATGGGCAAATCTTAGGAATATTGTATATCTTCAATTATGTCTCTGCATGTGAGTTACTGCTGTTCCCCGACACCAGAATGAGTCCCTCTGCCACTTCAACCTTTCTTCCAAACCTGGAAGCTGCCAGCCAGTCTTTCAGCCATGGAAGTGGTGACTTTTACCACTTCAGCAGCTGTAACCCACCTGAAAAGATTGTTCACTAATGACCTTCTATGTAACACAGATACATTCTACGTTTAAAATAATTAGCATCAGCTTACAGGTTTTGATTATTTTAAGAAATCCAACCATTCTGAATCAATAAAAACTGTATCTGTGCTTCCTGTTTGCAATTTCTTCTTTCCCTTCATAGAAACAGCTGTGTGACCAAAATATCCCAGTGTTTTTTCTTATATTTCCTGACTTTACCTTATGCTGAAGTATGCCAACATTTTATATTCTCTGAAGAAAAGTGATACTCTCCCGAGTGTTAGCTGTGTGCATAGTGCCTGCGCTAAGTCAGTCTCTTGCGTTAAAAGCTGCTTGTGGAGAACAGGAAACCTCCAGTTTTTTCATCCTTGCTGAAAAAAGGAAAGCAACAGGAAATTATTTGTAAAACCAAAATCCATTTTGAAAAATCTAGTATAAGCAGCATGCGTCCCTGAAATTAAATTAGGTCCAGCATCTCAAACATTTGTTCTGTATCAAAATATATTAGAGGTCAGGTATTAAGTGCTTGTTCATTTGTTTTTCATAGTATGCTGCATAGCATTTTCCTTTCAGTGATGTATCTCTCCTCTTGGTTTCTATAGCTCACTCTGAGCAATCCAGATCGATCTCTGAGCAAACTAATGTTTTATTGTCCTTTTCCTCAGTATTTGGGTATCCACCTGAAATACCTGAACACTGAGTCCCACGTGTGATGCTTTCAGAAGAAGTGCCAAATTACACGTGCTTACTCCTTAAGAATATTTCAAATCAAAACACTGGATATTTAGAGTTTGGTGTTCAGAATTTTCAGTAAATGTTACGTTTACTGTGAAATTGATTGGCTTTAATAGCATGAGTCATGCAAATTGAAATACCATCCGTGCACCTGTTAAATATTAGTTTAAATTAAAGGTAATGGTGTTTCATAATAAACACGGGGTAGATTTTAATACCTTTTTTCTCACTTCCCTGTAGTGTTTTCCATGTCCTTGCTCTGAACGTAGCAATTGTAGGAGCTGGAGTAGCAATGGCAAGATTTTATCCAAATATCGGAGGTATCATAAGGTAAGCATTGCTTTGCACATTAAACTTGCCTATGGTGTTAATGTGTTTATGTCTCAATTTTGAGTAAGAACAATAACGTAAGTAATCGTAACTTTATATTTCGTGGTCTTAGGCTTTTGTAAGCTGTACAGAGCAATTTCAGAAGTATAAGCAATCTGCATCTGCTCTTTATAAGTTCTGACAAGCAGCTATCCATAGTTGTGCCTTTGTATCTGCAGTGACTGAGATGATTCCCCAAGTTTCACTAGAGCTATACCTGGTCACCATGTAACTATTCACATCAAAGACTATTATGTTCCTTGTTTATTAGTTCCTTGTTATTGTGTAATTTCTCTCAGTTTTTAAGTTAAGACCATTTGAAGCTAATTTGAAAGTCCATGATAAAAATCCAGTAATGCAAGTCACTTAAAAGGGAAAAGCGACATAAAATTTGTACTTCTAAATTCCGTCTTAGATTTACTGTGTTAAACACGTGGGATTTCTGTATTTCTCCTATGAAGAAAGGCTGAGAGCTGATCTTGTTCATTCTGGAGAGGAGAACGCTGAGGGAGACCTCGCTGTTACCTTCTGGTACTTAAAGGGAGCTGATACAGGAGGGAGACTGACTTATACGTAGTCTGATAATGACAGAACAATGGAGAGCAGCTTGCAGTAGAAGAGGAGAATAAAGGTTAGGTATGAGGAGGAAATTCCTTACTCGCACAATGGTGAGGTGTTGGCATAACTGTGCAGAGAAGTTGTGGGTGCCCCATCCCTGGAGGTGCTTAAGGCCAGGCTGGATGGGGCACTGGGCAGCCTGAGCTGGTGGGGGCAGCCCTGCCCACAGCAGGAGCTGGGACTGGGTGGATTTAAGGTCCATTCTATGATTGATCTACATAATCATGGTCATTCATTCCTAGTTTGCATTTTTCCTACAGCAGCCAGGAGAGGGAGATGTTTAAAACTACAGCAATTTGCAATTATAAAACTAGAATGACAAGCTTGGATTAGTTAGTATAGTAAAATAACTTTCTTTTGCTCGGTAGCTGATCTTCGAGGTGTCCTTTTCTTTTGTTTTCTATTTTTTGTTTTTTTTTTCCACTTTTTGTTTTCCATTTCCTTTTCTTTTGTTATTATTTCTCATTTTAGTGAAAACATTCTGATTCCAGTGATGGACAGTTTAGTTATTAACCAAAAATAAATATCATGTAATACACGTCTCTGTTTGCAAACTGATCTTGAGCTCTGCTGACGCATTCACTGTGCGTGGCAGTTAAGCATTTGGAACAGCGCATTTCCATCTGATAAGTTTTCTGTATACGGCCTAACATATGTTTACAAGTTTTGTTATGCAGGCTTATTTTATGTAGCAGTATTTCCACTGTCTAAAGGGCATGATCAAATCTTTGAAATAAAATATGTTGTTAGTTAATAATTTACATTGGGCTGTACTATTGCTTAGTAGGTGGAAATTCACAGCGGGGGAAAATAATGAAAAAGGTTTTGTAAGCAAGAGATTGGTTAGGAAAAGTTAAATGTTTCTGTTGCTGTGGTTGGTTGAGCTTCCAGAAGGGCATTTTGATCTTTATGGGTCTGGAGAATAGCTTTTTTGAATCTCATTAAGTTATTTAAAATAAAAGTCGCAGATTCGAAGGCGTTTCTGCACCTTTGTGGTTCAACATGCATTCTCAGATGGCTGGGAATCAATGAGATCTGCAGTTCTGTGAGTAAAAGATGCTTAACACAGTGTGCACTGCTGGTATTTTTACGTTGTGTGTCGACGGATTTCCCCAAAGAAAGTAAAAACATCCACAGTGAGTCCAGTCAGTCCCCAGAATCATGTGGGAATGGGACTGGAACTTCAGAGCCATGTCAGAGCACGGGTAGGGAGAGTCAGGGGCCTGAGACACACTCCATGAAATGCCAGTGCAGGGCAACAACAAACAGAGATGGGTGTTTAGTGACTGCAGGTAGCCACTGTTTGGTCAGACTGTTCACTGGTTTGAATGAAACAAAAGATGACAAATAGTAATAGTTAACACAAAGCGTTTTGTTCTCTTCCCTTCCACCCTCCCTTTTCTTTTTTTTTCTTCCCTCTCCCTTCTCTCCCCCCTTTCTTCAGATACTCTGGAGCAACATGTGGTCTGGCCTTCGTGTTTGTGTATCCGTCGCTCATCTACGTGATCTCCCTGCATCGTGCTGGGCAGCTGACGTGGCCAGCATTGATCATTCACATCTTTATAATCCTCCTTGGACTGGCTAATCTGATTGCACAGTTCCTATTATGAAAACCCCCTTCTCCCTGTGGCTGTCACAAGTGATACTGTGACATTTGGCCACAGCCTTGAGCAATGTTACCACACATGATAATGCGATCTTCTTGAGAAAAGCTGCACCTCTGAGATAAATTCAAAACATCTTACAGGCACTTGAAAGAAAACCTGTTTTGTTCCACTAAAAACACAAGTTTGCGATAAGTGAAGTAGTTCAAGTGTGATTGGGGTAGTTCTGTTGTTGAATGCACATCAAGGGTTAATGAGGCTCAGATGTTTCAGTTTTTTTTACAGCTAACTCCTCAAAACACTCAGCTTTTGGCCTTAAGCTGTGGAACTCCTCTTTCCTCTAAGAGGACTGTCCTTACTTTTAATCTGAACGTGCTCCTATGGTATTGTGCATTTGCTGTTTGAAATGTGCTTTTGTTGCAGTTGTTTTACTGTTTTGTTTGGAAAATGAAGAAATTGTTTGTTTGTTTGTTTGTTGGTATAAGAAAGGTTAATTTGTACTCATTGGGGTCAAGATGCACTCTTAATTTTGAATATGCTATTGAATTGTTTTGGCAACATTCTTCCTGTAAAAAATTCCAACTGTAAGAAACAATAAACTCATATCCCAGTGTTTTATTCAGAACCAACATATACACAAGTTATTTGTGATCTGAAAATGAAAAACATCAGGAGGATGAAAAAAAGATTAGACCAAGACTCAATTAAAATCAGAATTCCAGGCTTGACCTCACTTCAACTCCTTTAACTAAGTGAAGCTGTCTTGTCAGGAGTTATTATGCAGTTCTATGGATGCAAGATGCTTTGCAGGCTTGGTTCATACTCCCTTGTCGGATCTTAATCTCACTGTGCTCTTCAGCGACATTCATTGCTGTAGATATTCCAGACCTGAACAGAGACATTACAGGCAAAGCTAGCATACTTTCGTGTTGTGCATTAAAGGGAATCATTTCTGTTTCAGCTGATTCTTAAAGGAAACTGCAAGAATCTGGAAAAGGTGGTGGTGTTTCATTGTTCTTATTACTGTTGATTTTGTCTTATTTTTAATTTTTTATTTACCAGCCAAGAGAGTGTGCATGTATGTGTATACACCCTCCTTTACCTGAGAGTCTGAGCCCTAGCCTAAGGTTTGTGCTTATAGCATAACCTGGACAATCTGCCGTACTTCTCTAGGGAATAATGTTGTGATTTTGTGTGTGTGTTTTTGTAACGATGAATGCAGATCCTTTTGCTAACACAGACTTTTTAAAACTGTGCTAAGGATGCTGTCTTCCATAAGTGTCCTTTGATTTGTATGAAATACACATAATTATTTCATTTTATCTTCTTTTTGTTTCTTGGAACTTTTTGTGCCTTTAAATCAAAACTGAAGAGTGCACCCACCATCTGTCCTGCATTGAAATTACTGACGCCATCCTGGTCATCTTCCTTGTGTATTCTTATTGTCCAGTACAGGGTTTCCCTGTTGCCTATGGTCTATCAGTCCACCCTTTCCACTGCCTCACACTGAGTACATCTGATGCTGCTGACACCATTAGCACTGGGCCTCTTCCATAAAATTACAGTAAAGCTTCCTACTTGAATGTCTGTGCAGTCATCAATGCATGTGACTCGGTGATGTGTTCCTTCCGTGTTCTCACTTGTCGATTTCACAAATTAAACCTTCTGTTTTGTTTTGTTTTTTTTCCTACCCAACAAGCCTCCCCTCCCTTCTGACTTATTTTGCACATTTATGGTTCCTTAACTTAAATTTGGAGGTTTAGCAACATTAACTTGTTATAGAAGAGAACCTGAACTCCAAAATGAGAGTTAAAAAAGAAGAAAGGAGATTCTCGGGCATCGTTGGCCTGATTCACACGAAGCTCAAGTGCTTATTTTAGATACAGTGCTTCATCTTGGTGCAGACCTGGGTGTCTGCAGCTATTCCATCTGATTATATTCTTCCTTGTTTCATTCGGATTTGATTCCATCAGTTAAATCCTCGCTGTTGAGGCTAATAATAAGTGTTCATTGATATCAGAAAAATTTATTTCCATTGTGATCTGTTAGTTCAGCAGAAACTCACAGGTAAGACAGAGTTCATGTTGATGCATCTTTATTGTGTCTTCTGTTTGCCTTCTTTCCAAGTGAGCAAAATGCAATCATCTTATTTGATTAAAAATTAGAGGGAAATTATCTGTACCTTCCTGATAAACCTGCTTTAGATCTGGGTTGCGCTTCTTGCTGCACTTCGACACCTTAAATTTTAGTTTGAGAAGTGTTAGAGTGATAGGAAATAATTCACTAGACTATCTCGAGTGAAATGCGTTTTGTTGTGAGAAGTATATGTATATGTTTATACATATAAGTATAAGTATATGTTTAATTTTATTGCATTCAGCTGGGATATTCACAAGTGTCAGAATCAATTCGGGAGTAAGCAGAATGAAGTTTTTATTCATTTTATTTTATTCCTCTGACAGCAACCAGCATCATAAGTTAAAAAGTAATATTTTAAAAAGTAAAGGCAGTATAAGAAGTTAACCCAGCGTGATCTATATGCATTGCCAAAGCCATCAGCAGCCAGGGCAATTCCCAGGAAGCTCTAGAGGCAGTTGTGGAAGTGTCGGTGCAGTGGAGGCTGGGTGGTTGCATGTGGTCTGAACACCTTGACCAAGGAATTGGTGTTCCAGTGGACGACTCACATTAAACAGAAGTGGTTTTACTTTCCAAGGGCAAGGGCTTTAAGTCTGCCTTCTGCCACAATGAAAATTACCTTCTCTATATCCAAGCTTGTACAGGCCTTCTCTGTGATGGCCTAGCATTGTCTGTTCCACTTGCTTAGTGTTGTCATGGTCCAGAGTCTTCCTTTTCTAGCAGCCTTCAAAGTCCCTCCTATATTTCCTGGCTTTCACTTTTGTCTCAGTTTTGCCAGTCACAGCTGTGTCTGCTTCTGCAAGTCCATTTTTCCTGTTATATCTGTATTAATACCTGACTGGATGCCAGTAAATATATTAAATCCAGTAGTTCAAATGATTTCTGTGGCAAAAACGAGCATTTGAGATTCAAATGTTGCATCATTTAGATGGGAATTTAGGAAAAGCGTGTTATGCAACATTTTTTCTTAAAAAATGTCAAATGTTCAGGCTTCGCATAATGAAAAATATGCCAGGATAATGGCATTTGATTGCGATGCCCAAAGCCGTATTGGCTTTATTCTTTGCCCAGTCAGCTTCTGGATTGCACCCTTCTCTGCCTTCTAGGTTTCTGCGCAAGAGTTAGCTTTTGATTATGTGACCACATCACGCTTTTCACAGAGCATCACCTTGAGAGTGCATGGGTTGCAATGGTGATAAGTCTTCTGTCATTGCTCAGGCTTGCTCTTAGCTTTGAGTACTGGAAATCGTTTGCATGCAGGAGCGTGCTGCCAGCCCTAAGGTCTGGAAATTCCTTTGTGACCTTCATTCACAGATGCCCCTCAAACCCGGCATAGCACAGCAGAGCTGAGAGGCGGTGGGAGTATAACTGAAGGAATGCTGGATCTGCTGCGGGAAGGAGGGACTCCTGGGGAGTTTATGACCATCTGATCTTTGAGATTGAGTCTGCATTCTGGGAAGTGCCAGGGCTTCCTGTGTACTTTCAGATTACTGCTGTGATAGCAGTGCCCTGCTGTACCACAGGGAAGTGAGAGGTATGGTAACCTCTGGAGTGCGTTTTGGTTTTTTGCTTTTCAGGACATTTTATGTCCTAATAGGAAGTAAGATATTAATGACACTAAAAGCGTGAAAGAGTTTGTTTCAGCTGGTTGTACCTTGCCTCACTGGGAGTATGGTGTAAGCTTTTCCCTCTTAGCTGGTATTCTGTGAGGCTGTGCTATGATCAGCATATTTAATTTCTTCTGCAGTTGAGAGCACCATTAAGCTTTCCTTGGAAAGGAGCAGGACTCAGTTTGCCAGATCCTCTTGCCTCTCCCTCCTGTAATTTCAGATGGTGGAACCAGAGCTACGTAACTGTTGCTTTGTGGTTTGTGTTTCCAAACACCGACAGATACGAGGAGAGCAGGGAGGGTCTTTCACTTTTTTGTAACTAACCTAATGGTGGCTTTTCCCGAATATCTCATTTTTGTAATCCTGAAGTGGATTACACAGTTCAGATGAAAAATGCAGCTTTATGTAAAACGTTTTTCAATCCCTTCTTAGTATGTTTATGTTGCAGCTTGGCTGGAGCCCATTGAATTATTTCCAATAGTCCAAAGACTGTTTAAAAACTGCTGTCCATGTGTTTCTTTTCATCATTGTTTGAATGGTCTTTTTTCACTTCCATGGACCTTGTTCACTTCTGACATTTCACCAAACTGTTAGAGGAAGTTGAGATTAGTCAGGTCATTTCAAATCAACACAGCAGAGTCATTCAGCTGCAATATGAGGGGCGAAGAAATGCCTACACATTTGAGTTCCAGGCGAGATACTAAATGCCACACCAAACAGAGACATTGTCCCAGCTGGCTTCATTTCTTCAAGCAAAATGAGTCTGTATTGCAAAACTGCTACAAGGGACTCAAGTTACAGCCCAGTTAGAGGGGCAGAGAGGAGGATGTTTTGCACTGAAGCTGACTTCTTTTATTTCTCTCTTTGCTGAATATCTAGTTGCCTTCATACAGGGTTTGTATTAAGGAGCCCAGATATCAGGTTTACATAAGCAACTTCAGGGAGATCTCCTCACCCTCCTCTGAAAAGCTGAAACTGCTGTCTTCTTGTAACTTGATTTTTTGAGGCCTTGAAATCATGTCTTTGAGGTTCCAGCAACTCCCTAACTAGATTTTCACAGTTGTTTCTGGTTTATGTGTTATCTTCTTTGCCCTTGATATGACATGTACAAAAAGAATGAGAGGCTGAGGGGTAACTTCTTATCCGGGTAGCTGTAATTACTTCTCTCTAATATTAGCAAGGATATTGACAGTGCAACAAAATTTGTTATTCTGAGTGGATGATTTTTATATTTTTATTTAAATATCTGAAGTCTGGCCTGAGACTGTGTACTCCAGAAGAAGAGATCAGGTTAATTAAAGACAGCAGAAAGTAGTCTTTGCACTGAGCGTACCTGTGCACAGGACAGATAAGTACTTCTTCTCTGCAGGTAGGCAGTGACCCCATCATAGCAGTTGCAGCCAACGATGGGCTAGATCTCCAGAAATAAGCTTTTACCTGCAGCATGCATTGTTTTTCGTTTCTTTCCCGTCTTATTTTGTAGATAACAGGCGCCCCAGTTCACTCCTTTCAGACAGGTCTGTTCACCCGGTTTGCATCTGGGTAATAAATTACCATTTAGTGGCATTGGAGGAGCACATACAGAACCACAGGCTCTCACACCTTCCGTGGGAGCTCATGAGACCCTTGTTTCTTCCACAGTGAAATCTTCTTTGTTCCCCATCTGCACTGAAATGGCAATACTTATCTCCTAAGCCAGACCGCAAGAACACTTCAGCCACAGGGCAAAGTTGTTAAAAACCTGGCTCCTCTGGATTTATTGTGAGGGCATTATTCTCTTTTCTTTAGCTTTTACCTTCATCCCATGTGTTCATACTGAAAAAATCAGACTACTGGACAGCAGAATGCTTTAACACTGTGTATGTTTCTCAGGGCACCTTGACTCAAGTCTCTAAGAATTAATCTGATAAAATGATCTGTGCTGAATCAGGGGCAGAACCACATCAACTTCATTTTATCCAGAGTATGAAAGGTCTGGAAAAAAATCACTGAAAAATAAGCTCCATAAGAAAGTGAGGTACAAAGGCAAAGCTTTAAAAGTCATCAAAACAAAATTTCCTGGCAAAGGCAGCCTAAACCTCTGGCTTATTTGGGCCTACTGCCATCAATAGGAATCCTTTCCTTTCCTTTCTATGGGCACTGATTCAGGCCTTGAAGAAACTGCTCTTGAAAAGATTCTGGCAGTGACAGGCTGGTTCCCTCAGAAGCAGCAGTACTCGGCATTCCATGCATGGAGCTGGGTGTACTTCAGCAGCTTTCATTCAGGTGTGGTCAGATCTGCAGTACAGTTCACCTGTTGCATTGTAGAGTATAATACAACAGATTTTGCCTTTTAAAAAGTGCTGGAAAGGTGAATACCAGACTGAAGCACGGTGTAAGTGAGAAGTACCTGTATAATTTTAATGTGGGTTTGTTGTGATTGACTGATTGATTGATTGATTGATTTCTTGTAATGGCATCTTATACAGGAGGAATCATAATACCTTTAACCTACTCGCAGCTGTCTATTTCATCCCAGGGTATATCTTGCCCTTCTCTGACTTTGAGCAGAAACACATAAGAACTCTGGGATTTGTGCATAGCTGCACTGTTACATCCCTCTGCATTTGTTCAGTTATAGTTATTTGTCAGCAGCATTTCTCCGTGGAGTATTTTATAGCACCTGAACCATGCAGGAAGTATGCACTGAGATGGACCTGCTAGATTTGGTGAATAATCAGTTGTGTGTAGATGTTTTCATGTGTTTCTGGGGAAGAAATGGAAACACTAAGGGCACTCTGTCCTTCTCAAAAACATTTACAAGGGATGGTCTTCCATTCCTTCTACAGAGCTGCAAAAGATCCTCCCTTCTTGAAGTGCTGTGTGAATTTCCATACAATTCACTGCCTTCACTACTGACAGAGCCATAAACCTCAAGCTAGATAGTTGGAACAGACTGTGAGCTTTTCTGACTGTGCTGATTTTAAAATGTTAAGATGAATGGTATGTGAAGTTACAGAAGCCCCGGAACTCAGTTTTCTGATGTGTTTCTCCTTTGGCATCAATTCTCACTCATAGTATCGTGCTGCTTTTTTGTCGTGGAGTTGTCTCTAGATCTGTCCATATCCATGACGTGGACAGCAGGTCAACAGGCCTGAAAATGAGAGGAAGGGAACAAAAAGGGAAAGGAACAATTATAAATAACTAAATAAAACAGTGGCAATGATCTGATGAGGAAGATTAATTAACTAATTGTAATAGTAGGAATACAAGTTAATTGGAATTGAAGCTAATAAACCAAGATAGTAAGAGAGAATATCCAAAACCAAAGCTGGAGAATGGCTAGGGAGCAACACACTGCAGAGAAGAGCAGAAAAGGAAAGGGGTGTCTGGAGCATTAACTCTTTAACTCCCAGTGCTCAACATGATGTTATGATGTGGAATACGGATAACAAAAGTCACAAAACCATGAATCCAGTTTTGTTTAACTACAAACAGTCACTGCTGATAGCTCTTCTACAGCAGGTGAATAGTTGTGTATCTGTCAGGTATGTCTATCAAGTTCTTCTCCAATGACTGGGCTAATAAGGGGTCACTGAGTGTGCAGCTCAAGTATGAACTCTTTTTGAGGATCTAGGTACCTAAGCAGCTCATTTTGGTGTTGACCTATTCCATGAGAGCACATCTGGGTATGCCTCACACAAATAGTGTGTCTGTAAGCTGTTGCACTGTTGCTTTAGCGCCTAAAGTACACATTGCATACTTTCCTCATGAAGTTTGGCCATGCCAGGCTAACAGTTGCACCATACTTCCACTTTGATATTCATTCTGCCAAGAGGATGAGTATATAACAACTGTCAGCTTGACAGCCTGGCTAACAGGAACAATAAAACATCATGCAGCAACTGTAAGGATGCTTGGTGTTCCTTATTAGCTATGATGACATGAATGAGTTCAAGAGGCATGTTAGCAGTAAAGAGGAGAGAGCAGTGAGATCTGCTGGTGTCATACAGGTACACACAGCTGCCTCTGCTCCAGGCCACGTCCAGTTTCCAGCCATTCACAGCTGAGGGAGTTGCCCTGAAACTGGCAAGTTGCATCATCACTGCTAAGCTTGATGTAACACTGAAGATTGCTTTGCTGTTCTTACTTCAGGAGCTCTCAAAAGAGTTAAAATGTGTTGTGATATCTTACTGATTCACACCAAAGCTGGAGAAGAAATAATATGAAATGATCATCAGAAAATCTGAGGAGAAAACTCCCTGACACTATTGAGGCATTAGAAAGCAGGCATTGTTTGTTTCATTCTGCATACCAGGTGACTTGGTGAGCCAAGCACATCCTCTTGGAGTTCAGGTGCTGTATTTATGTAGTTAAAATATACATATGTGGCATATTTCCTGGAAACAGCACACATATTCATTCCTTTCCAAGAACTCTTTAATAAATGCCAGTGTCCTTTGAGCATGTGCCGTGCAGCTCTCTGGTGGCCTTAAGACCCTGCCCTTCATCCCCTTTATTCCACTTTCCCTAATTTGCCAAATTTCTTTTCCTTGTTATGCCATGATGAGCAACTTTTTATCTTACTACACTGTATCTCAAAATGGTTTATATCAAACCCAGGAAGAGTCCTTGTATCTGATAGATAGAAGCCTCCCATTAGATACCGCATTGATAACAAGTGCTCTTTTGGTGTCAAAATGAGTGTAAAAATGGTGTACAATTGCAAAAGCTGCTTAAGGACATGTGAAGTTCTACCCAGAAACCTAAAGACATGGAGGAAAGCATTGTGTGACTGTTTCCATCTTCTTAGCACTCACAGGAGTATTAGTTAAGATACTTCTGAGTTCCATGGAGCGCTCGTGTCAGGCAGATACTCAAAAACAATCATCCAGATATCCCTAACCAGCAGTTCTCCATGGGAGCCAGATGAACACTGCAGAGCTGTAAGAGAATGACCTCAGCCCAGAAAAGCAGAAAAGCTGAATGTCTTCAAATAACTGTGTAAGTGGGGCAGTCAAACATGCAAGTACATCAGTGTGCTGAGGTAGCTGATGTGAAAGCCTGTGCAGCCTCTTACCTTTCCTTATTCAACTATAAACCTCATGAAACAAATGGAGTATTTCACTTACTGAGCAGTGAGCAGTAACCATGAAATTCATTTTTAACACCTTTCATCTGTGCTTTTAAATGTTTGCATCTTCAGCAATGCACGTTTTTGTTTGCTAATATTAAACGAATCCCTGAATCTCTCATGAAAGGGATCCTATTGCCATGCCCTCCCTACAGTTCTAAGACCAGTGGCATTAAATGAACTGAAATAATTTGAATTCATTAGTTTTTTTTTTCACAAAGAGTGATACTTTTTTTGCCTTCAAGAGTTTTGGAGTAAGTTTCCTTTTTCAGTTTCAAGATGACCAAATAGTTCCAGCAATTCTTTATATCCTTGCCAGTTTATTATTAGTGCAGCTGGCTACAAACCAGCTGACTGATGTCAGTTTCATTATAAAGAATGACAAAGCTAGACATCGGTCCCGTGAGAAGCTGAAGGAGGACGATCAAACACAATTGTAAATCTGTGTAAGAGACTACAAGGTTTCTGGCAAAAGTTTTACTGCTTTTTATAGCAGTACTTATTCAACAGGTTTTCTTTCCCTTTCATGAATATGTGCATATTGCATTGTTCTCTTTTTTTTTTCTTTTAAGTATCGTGTAATGGAATACGTGCATATTCTTGTTTAATGTGAGTACACAACACTTTATTTAATGTAGCTCTTGGATATATCCCACAGGGTAAAGCTTACCTAATTGCTGTGCTGGCAACTGCACATTAGTGAACTGTAACTGTGAAGAAAAGGTATGTTTTCTAAGGTGGCAGCAGCAATTTTTCCAGCTATTGTACGCTCAGCAGTGTGGCTGCACACACCCAGGGATCTCCAGACATCAGTAAAGCTTATGGATCCTGTCAACAGCAAAAGCAGAAATTTAATGGTAGGATGAGAGCCATCCATGCCCCTCCTCCATCCATCGGTAGCTCTCTTATTGACTTGCTTTTGCAACCAAGTGTTTTTAAGAGTAAGAGTGGTGTTTTAAAATTATATTGTTCAAATAATAAAAAAATAAATTGCAAGATATCTATCTGGATTATTAGAGGGAGGACGGAAATAGGTTCCAAACTTCTTAGCACTGGGTTAAAAAGATACCAGGCTTGGGTTGCTGTTCATTACAATGAATGTTTTTTACTGCCATGCCATCTGAGAGAAATTACTGGAGGGAAAGTTATATCCCTAAGAACAAGATTTGTGGAAGCCATTGTTGCTAAAAAATGGGTTGTGATTTAGCCAGCAGCAGCTCTGTAGGGGAGGAAGTGCCATTGGAAATGCTGTTAGAAGTTATTCACCTTAGTCTTAGCTTCAGGGACATGGCCAATCCTTCTCATTACAACCAAGAAAAGCTGTTGTATTTGCCCTATTTACATCTAAAGTCCAATTGGGAACCAAATAGTACTTATCTAAGCTGCCTCTGGGGTCCAATAATGCACAGTCTGCTAATCAGTGCTTCCACAAAAGACATCTGCACTTCTGCATTCAAAAAGGTGTTTTGAAGAAAATTTGAATCTCAACAACTGTTTTGATCTCATTTTCCATTGCCTGAACTGTATCTTTACTGTCATCTGTGCTACTCTGCTGGTGATAAAAAGTTTCCAACCTCCAGGCTATACGAATATGTAAAACATTCCAACAGATTCAAATCCCATCTTGCCTCAATGCGAATCTACAAAGGTGGTTTTCCAGCACACATTAGGCAACACCTAGCCGTGAAAAATTCACTCTATTTCAGCAGACAAGGAACCTGCTCTGGGAAAAATCCAAACTTCTTAAAACTGAACTATCACTTCAATTAAAACTGAACTATCACTTCAATTAAATTGTCTTTAGGATATAATTTCCTACATACAGGTTTCCATGCGGTATGAAGCAGGCAAATCTATAGAGGACAGGAGTTTCATTAGGGAGGCACATAGTGCCTCATGCTCTCTTTTGAGATAATTTGAGATAATAATTGGATGCCCATAAGGGCCCAAATTTTGCATTGCCATCTGTTTTCTTGCTTTGCGCAATTTCAGAAGATTTGGATATGTTTGTTTCTGTTCAAGCTCAATGTGTTAATATTTAATTATTGACTCTTGTTCTACTTTGTTTACTGGCTGTACTGAGCCTCCCATAAACAGATCATTGATTCCCAAATGCTGCCGTGCCTCTTACTAGCAGTAAAACTCAGGATAGAGAGCAGAAGGAAGCAGAGATATTCCCATGGAAAATTAAGCAAGTTGTAAGCAAGGAATAAGCAAGTAGTCTTGCTCCTGGCATCTTTGAATCCCTTCATGTCTATATGGGTAAGACTGGTGTTTTTAATTGCCACTACCTTACCCTCCTCACACCTCTCCCCATGTTTTCCTGTGCCTGAAAGAGGCCATCAAACAGTGCATGGAGGATCCACAGGAAAGGTCACATAGTATTAGGGACACAATAGCTTTGTATCAGGTACTCTAAAAGAGATTAACAGGACTCTGCCATCTGGAAGGGAACACAGTCGACTACAAGGAACTGGGACATTTGTTTTACATCCATTTGTACTGACAGAAGCTCCAGCAGCACAGTGGTCGCCTAACTGAACTGGGGCAGCGGTTCAATACTGACTCAGAGGGAAGCATGCCAGCAGCACCACTGAAAGTGCATTACATATAATAGGAAATTTGGACAGCTACTTGTTATAGGGCTGTTTTGGAAATGCATGAGTCACTGCATTTCTGGAATCCAAACCTTTCTCAGCATGCTTTTTAGATACTCTCTCATGCTTTTAAAAGAAAAAGCCCGCAGGACTGATGCTGAGTTAGTTTATCGGGGATCTTCACGTTGGGATACTGTCATCCGTGTCACCTTCCTGCTTCAAAAAAACAGAATGCAGTCTGCAATTGTCCTTCGCTGTGAAATATTACTCACAGTGATTCTGTAATTGACACTTATCTCATTTAGAGTGGATTCACCAAGCCTTTTACCTCAGCTGTTGCTGTCATTGGTGAGTCTGGTGCTTCCAGGTGAGGATTCTCCACTTCTTTGAACCACCATGCGTACAGCAATCCGTCACCCTTTCATTTAAAAATGTTTCTTACAAGACTGAGCACTAACAACACTGATAAAATCACCCAGGTGCTCCTCATTAACCGAATGTACCGTGGATGCCTCTGCATTTCCTTTGCTTCCTTTCTCCTGCTGAAAGCTCTGTACAGTCTCCTGAGCTGCACCCCCTTCTCCACAGGCTTTGAATCCACGCACAGCTTTGAACTGTACAGATGGCTGAAGGTCTTTTCCTCTAACACGTATGGTAATTTCTCTACAACATGTTGGCTTTTTTTTCTCTGCTGCTCACTCTAAAATCTAGTGCTGAATTGAATTGCAGTTTAAACACTGTTATTTAATGTGATAAATACAGCTACCTGTGCACCCATTTTTGTGAGATTCAAATACAAGAGTGCTCCAAAGGATCAGACTACAAGAAAAATCAATGATATGTTTCAGCTGGGAGCACGCTGCAAAGAAAAGGAAGGCTTCCCCTGTTGTGAACAATTACATGTGCTGTACAGAACATTTCAGCAAACAAGACCCTGCAATGAGTAAAATTAAAGAAATGTGTTTAAAAGGGGGCTGGAATGCAGACTTAGAGCTCTATCACAGTATCCATTGCAGTTCAGATTATTGAAGTCATAGATGACTAATAGACTTTTAAGAAGTTGATTCTTAACGTGTATTCCTAATGTCTGTGTGGTCAGTAGTGGCCTAGCCCTACAGTCATCTGGAATCATCTCTAGAGTCACACGGATGCTCAGCTCAGCTCCTACCTCACACATGAGGGCAAGGAAGATGGAAGAAACAAGAGTTCCCCAGCCTTTTTTGACCTATTAATCCTGACCTAGCCTATCTCTCCTTCACAAGAGCCAGCAGTCGGAATATGTCCTACCCAGCTTTGGCAGTAGAAATACTCAGTTGGGAGATTAGGGGAGCTGATTTCCCCATTCTTTTCCAGAACATGTAGCAGAGTTACAGCATAATTTGTATCCTCTCAGAGATTCTCTTGCCCACCAGCCATATGGAAACACTAATCTCAATTGTGCTGGAATGCAATTAAGCCAAAAGTGTTCTTTTCCACATAGTGTTGACTTATGTACAAGCCTAAATAAAAAATAATTAAAAAAAAAAAAAAAAAAAAAAAAAAAAAAAAAAAGATAAATCTATTTATTTACTTTTTAAACAAGCATATTACAAAAGGCTTAATAGAAAGCAAACAATACCATGGACATACTTAGCAGATATAACACTATGATCTTACAGTTGTACTGTGTCACTCATACATCCACAGAAGCAAACGTGTTTTGTAGATGTGCATTCAGCTGGCTATATCACATCTCCCCTTGCACACTCCTGGTTTCTCTTTCAGCTTCTATCCTAAAAGCAGAGTAACATAGTGGTGAAATGCAACTGCATTTGTGTGTCGATCCATTTTGATTCAGTTGGCTTTTTTTTGTCTTTTTCCCTTAAAATTGCAGGTAACTGGACTGTAAAAAGCAGGTTCAGTTGTGGGTACCTTTGCCAACCTGTCATGACTGCTTCAATATGTTTATTTATCACACGCTTCACAGACTCTTAAGCAAAACAAAGACCAGGTTCATAACAAATGACTGCAACATGTATCCTCTGCCAAGTGCAGTCTGAGATGGGACACTGCCCTCTGCCTATTTTTAGCAACTGTGTGGCCTGTGTATGCTTTTAATTGCTTCAGTCATACGGAGTAGTTAGGCAGTGAGCCAGATTTTGCCCTGTTGATTCATGTAAAGATTCTGTGGGGAGGCAGTTCTGCTTTTGCATTTCTTTCCAGATAGCCAATACTGTACAAGATAACTACCACTCTGGCTTACACTTGCATGGATCTGCATAATTTCTGTGTTCTGCAGGAAGCTGTTCATAAGAAGAACCATCGTGGCTGTTTATGTTGATGCAGTATTACCTGGGAGGATTTTTTCTAAAATAATTTGTGTTGACCTGAAATCTAGCAGTTGTGTTCATCCTATGGTAAACTGAATGAAAACTACTACCTAAGCCTCCAACATGTAACTATTGCTTGCAAATGTTACAATAACAGTATTTGCATTAGAGAAAGGAACAAATTAAATCTGTGCCATAAGTTTAAATCCATGACATCTATATCCAAGCCTCTTATCATTTTTGTCTTGTCTGCCTTCACAAAATCCGCTTGCAGTACAGCAGTGTTATCTTCCCCACCTGAGAGAGGGAAACAGGGGCGCATGGTGTATATAAGCATGTTGTGTATATAAGCACGTGGCTTGTATTCCTGTTCAAGACCAAACTCATTGAGAGTCCTCACCACCTGTCTATTGACTTATACTCTGACACAAGCCAGTGTATGCACCAGGAAGGGCAATTTGAAAATGCTGCAGTGCCTTTTGTGCTTGCAAGTGAACCCTTCCCTCCCAGACACCACCTCTTATTCCGATGGCATTGCACACTGAAGTCATACAGCCATAGACGGAAGGACATAAGCAATTCATCCCAGCAACCCAGATGTCTTGGGAAATGCTTACCTGAATAATTTCAGCCATATTTCTTGCACAAAGCACAGCAAAGATCAGTATTATACATCAGCATTAATGACTTTAATAGTGAGGGAGGTAATCTAGGGGTATCATCCTATGTTTTCTGCTTTTTTTTCACAACATCTGTAGGTATGAATTTCTTCAGGATAACATCTCTGTTCCCTTCCAAACACTTTAAAAGGCTAAAAAGTTAAAACAACATTGACTGGTTCTAGTTTAGTACACCACACGTTGTTTCTATCATGTGAGAATTGCTTAACTGCACTCCAGCAGCACAATTTATTACAAACCTTGGAAATCATTTCAGGAGCTCAAGGACCTCGTGGACCTTGGACCAAGTTTCAGCAGACTGCTCAGATGTGCAGTAACATTGCAGATGTCTAGAAACGTGTTCTTGTGCATTTATCTGCTAACACAAATGTCCCAGTGCTGGTATTAACACTCAGGAGCATTTTGTGGACTTGAAACAATCTCTGGAAGAGTTGGGTCCCATAAAAGTCATTCTGACAGATACAATCCTCCGCCTCTCTTTTGCCAAGTGGTTGCTCTGGCTATGGGAGCCTGAGCTCAAGAAAAACTCTTGCCTGCTTTCATTGCTTCTGGTGCTCCAGACACTACGGCATCCCTGCCCAGTGCTGACTTCACTGTTATTTTTATCACTGTTATTCTTGTTGGGAAAGAAGCACAGTGTTGCAGTGAAGATAGAATAGGAGATAGAAGGATATTTGCATACTCTCATCTGCTCAGACTACTCATACAGTACAGGTTTATTCCTTGTCTCTCAGGACTGATGCCTCAAGGAGAATAGCAGCAAAATTGAGGCTCTTTTCACTTCCGTGGAAAATAATTCTTTCTTTCTCTCTCCCTGCTCTGTGAGTTCTGTGAGGCAACGGCTGTGAGTGTGTACAGCACATAGCACAATTGGCTCCAAGCTTACCAGGGCCTCTTGGTATTAGTGTAATAAAAGTAAACACCAAGTGGTCAGGGCTTAATTAGAATCTGGACATTCTGTGCTCTGGCAGTAGATTACAGGACATTGACTTGTACCTCAAGGCACTGAATCTGCTGTTGGCAAAAGGATGAATCCGTGTAAAGGGACAAGACAGCAAAGTGAAATTCCACATTTCCTACCCTGCGTGTAGGACGCAAACTAAGAGGAAGTGATTTCAGTAACTGAACCCTCTGCATGTTGGAAAAGCTCCATCCGAGGCTTTTTGTGAACTCTGATGGCTATTTCATGGGGTTGAGTACTATTTATAGAAGGCGGAGACACAAAAGCTTTCATTAGATAATGATTGTATTAAGGCTCAAATCCTTATGGGCCTTTGAAGAGGAATACTAAACAATAAACCTTACAATTGTCTATTGATTTATTCTCCTCCACCCTTAATTTTGTTTCGAGCAGGAACTGATCCTGATTATGTTCTGGGAAGAATAATTCAGGGATGCAAGAAATAATAAACATTTTCCACAGTTGATGTTGAAGTGAGGGGGTTTTTTTGTTTGTTTGTTTTTGGCTTTACTTGATTCTACCAGCTTGAGGTTTTTGGTGACATTTTGCCTGTTGTTATTTCACCTTCAAAGCTCCCTTGTAATTCATTTCTGTAGTTGCAGTTGTTTATGTACTAGGCTATTGTAATTGTGTTGTATTAGTGCAGGGGATGATGCCCAAGGTTTATAACGTCTTAAGAAAACAACAAGATGTTATGAATACCTGCCTTTGGTTTGATAGCACTAGGGGAAAAAAAAGAAAAGACACAAATCTGAGGGTCTCAAACAAGAGCAACACTGTAACAGCACAATGCCATTAGTAGAGATGTTGCAAAAGGCCCCCTGCAGACATATTCCCATAGCCATCCTGGTTACATTAGCTTTGTCTTAGCTTTGCAGCATAATTGTGCCTGAATATGAGTACTGCAGTAACATCTGCAGGCACAATACACTGTGTTAGGTAATGCACATAGAAAGGGACTGCTGCTGTTCAGAAGACTTTTCAGTGTAAACAAGAACATGTAGGGCTGTAGGGACAGCATCAGGCTGCCCACCCAACCAGCAGGAGTAAAACAACTGGCCAGGGAAAAAAACTCAGCTCTGCTTCTCCCTGTTTATCTGTTTTTGTTTCTTCCTGCGCTGCTCCAAACGATTTTAGAGCCAAGTGGCTCTGGGATTGCTGCCTGTTTAATGCATGAAATGTCAGAGGTGTGACTGCTGTGGCCAAGCAGGGATGAACAACAGGAGCATATACTTCTGGGACTGCACTCTAAATGTGCAACTTTGATCAACCTGTGAAACATGAGGAAAAGTACCTGAAGGAGCTGCACTGACACATTCCTGTTTCTGCTGAAGTTGGTGCATGGATACCCAAAGATGTAAGAAACCAGCCATTGGAGGCTGAGTGTAATGCATCAGAATGGTTTGCTTTTGATACCACTTTACTGTGCAACCAATGTATGCTGTTGAAGATTGTCTCTTGAGATTCCTAATGCTGCTAGAGGTAGGTACTTCTCAGTTGGTGTCTGGTTTAACTACAAAGTGTGCCCAGGAAGAGCAGAGGGAGGGGAAAGCAGTAGCTGGAGGACACAAGTCCTGCAGCCCCTAAATCACTCTGACTTGTGATAGTATTAAGATCTTTTTAATAAAAGTTTCACTCAGCCATGGACATTTTATGAGTGCCCTGAGGACATTCTTCCCTTCAGAATCTATTTGAAATTGAAACAAACAGTAAAATCTAATAGAGCAAACAGGGACAGTTGCTTAGCCCTAATAACAGCGAACAGGGACAGCCACTTAGGTCAGCTAGTAAAGGTGTAGCTGATGCCCACATGGCTATTTTTTTTTGTCAGAAATGGTATGTGTGCGTGCAAGCTTGCCGTGGGAAACAGTCCCTTACTTGTACTAAGCACAAACCATGCCCAGAAATTATTTGGAAGTGTGCTGCATAGTTCTGAGCTATAACACTATTTGTGAGCTAACAAATGAATACTCTGGGCAATCATGTACCAGTACCTGGTTCTTTGTGTGTGTGTGTGCTTAATTAACCTGCTTAATTAACTTATGTAAGGCACAGCCTGAAGTGTTTTTCTGGAATATACTACATGATCTTCTGAAGCTGTGTGGTATATGTTATTAAAATATAAATAAACAAAGGTCTGTGCTTGGGATTTAATTAATTTTCATTCATTACATGAGCACAAATGTTAGTTTTTTATTATTAGATTGTTGGGTGACACCTGCCTGATTCCTTAGTTCTATGGCTAATATTTAGAAATAACTTGTCATCACTCTTACAGAAACGCTATTATGACTTAAGTATAAAGTTGAAGGTGCAGAATCCTACAGGGATCCTAACTTGCCCAACAGTGAAAGAGTGGAGCATCATAGGTGTCATTGGCCTTAGAGTAGATTTTAGTGAGTGCAGCTCAAAAGAGGTGTTGGGGGTGAGGCACCCAAACTGGTTTAATCTGTATCTAATGGGGAAAATACATACATACATACATACATAAAGGGAGAGAATGCAGGAAACTCCTCTTGCTTTGTTCATTAGGAATACAAAGGTTCTGTAATGCTCACAGCTCCCTGGCTGAAAAACAGCCATGAGACATGGGAGCAAAGAAGAGAGAACAACTGGATGATCAGACCAATTGAAAGATGTGAAGCTAAGATATGTTGATGGAATCTAAATTCTGCTTTCTCAAACTTATTATGCAAAGCACAGCAACTGACTTCAGGGGTCCTGGTCCCAGAACTAGCAAGGATCGTGTGTCTTTTCATTAGTGGCAAATCCCACTTCCTAGACAAATGACATGGGATAGTTCGGGAGAGCCACCTCAGCACACTTCCTTCTGTGATTCTCATCTGTAGCCTTACTGTGTGAGTGGGATTTTGGTAGTTAAATTAAAAGTAACCACACAAAATTAAGTCAGCTTAACAGAGCATTGCTAACAAGTCAAAACTGTTCCGTCCTTGCTAATTATTTGTGTTTTGTAGTGTTACGCTACAGCCGTTGGCTGGCTTTTGAGTTTAACAAAGACCTGTTTCAGGTTATGTCCATCCTGCCCAATACTGCCCAGCAGCATAGAGCAGCAGAGGTTCAAGTTCAAGGAGTTTAGGAAGCAGTCCATGCATCACTTGTTTCCAGCACACCTTTATAAATGTAGGAATTCAGAAGTTCTGACGCTTCCTGAACTACAGAGATCTACTGTTTAGGAGAGGACCTGTCCTCTAAAAAGCTTACCTCGTGCCTTTTGGCCCCTTTGGGATGTTGTGCCCCACAGCAACCTGAGGCAACGAATTCCACGATATTCCCATGTTAACAAGGAGCCCTGTTGTCTGACACCTTACTTAGCTTCCCACTAGCTCTCATCTGATGCAGATTAGTGAATACTTCCTATGTTTTCGTCTTCTCTACACATCTCATGATTCCTAGATCTGTACCTTATAAAGCCTTGTACAGGTTACCTTAAAAAGCCTTTTACCATCCCACATCTTCCTTTCCATGTTGATAAGTCCTGCTTTTATCTTCGTTTTTCTTATATACCGCCGTACAAACATTCTAATAGTCCTTATTTTGCCTTCATTTGAGCTTTTTCTGTTTCAACTATGTGCATTTTGGCGTGGGATATCTTGTATTCAGGAACATGCTGCAATGCTCTGTAGGGATTACTATCAGTTTCTTCCCTGGCAGCTCCCACACGCCATCTGAGGCGGTGATCTCAGCCGAGCACTCAGCTGATGGCTTCCCAGAACCATCCAGGAAGACCCTGCAATCTCCTTCCTGAATGATAGCAGCTCGTTTAGAGCTATTGACTCCTGCCACAGATCAAGCTGCAGAGAAATATCCTTCGGAAAGTCCCCTCATTTACTACAGTTACTGATCTATATGAATGTTAATTGCAGTTAAGGGTCCTGTTGGGCCGGTACTACTCAATTAGCATACAAGTACTACTAGAGGGTAATGACAAACTTCCTGAGGGTTTAATCCTAGCATGCACAAAACTTTTAAGGAGGATGGGCAAAATACTGAAGATTTGTGATTTCTGGAAGAACCAGGATAAGACAAATAAAAGAATAGGGCTTTAACTTGACTTTAGGGTTCTCTCAGTTAAAGGAAAAGGGAAATAAAACAATAAAATAAGCTTACCAAACGAGAAGTGAGAGGTTAAGATATTTCAGAGAGTCTAAATACAAGATGATAATACTCAGCTATTGAATGAAGGGATAAAGTATTGCTTATGACCTTTGTCTGTTGTTATCGTTTTACTCATACCCCAGCTAAAAAGTGTTCCTTAGCATAAACCTTGTCAAACAATACAGGCAGATTTGTTTGGTCTGGAAGGGGTTGTGTTAGTGTGTTTCCCTCACCGACACCTAGCTACAGAGGAAGGCCCAGAAAAGCCTTCTGAACATTCGGTACAGTGCAGGGCTGACCTGATCCCTACACTCTGCTCAGCTGGGGGTTTCTAGGACATCTGCCAGCCCTGTGGTGGGAATATGGTTGCAACAGCAAGGAACATACCCCTTGTGCAATGGAAAGTTTGGAGAGGAACTCTGAACCATTTTGTCCCTGAATTCTGTCAGAAGACTTGCTCTACCCTCAGGCAAGCTGGGTAAAACAGAGATGTAGAAACTGCACAGCAGTTAAATATGTTTAACTCCTTTGCTTGGGAATGCTGTGCTGCTACAGCTCAATTTTCAGGTGTTCTAAGTGTCATGACTATAGCATACCATCTTCTGGGAAGTGCTCCACTTAAATTAGCCAGTGCGATGTCTTTGGCCTCTAATTTACTGCACAGGGGTGTGGGTTGGGAGAATTGTTTGTCTGAGAAAGATTAGCATGATGCTTTGGGGCTGAAGGAAGCAACTACATGCAGTTGTGCATGGAACGTTTGCCTTGGGTTTTTTTTTTTTTCTCTCTCTCTCTTTCCTTCCCCCCCCCCCCCCCCTTGCTTCTTGAATGCTGAGGGAAAATCAATAAGTATTTCATATGCTGCTGTACTGAACTTTATATATAGACTGTCCGTAGATAACTGCTTATGTAACGTATTCAAGACACTGTGCTTGAGAGGGAGATACAGTGCGCTGAGGGACATTTCCATCTCAAGTGCTGTAGTTTAGGAAGTTCTTGCTGATCCCACAAACCTTTTCTTCAATCTATGACCCAAAGCGAAACTATCTACAGAACTTGGGGGTGGAATAGATGAGAGGGCAGAGAACGCCATGCCCGCTGCTGGGAGCGTGGAGTGCCACGCATCTCCGAGAGGAGCCTGCCCCACACCCAGCGGGAGCAGAACCGGTGGGAACTGTGCTGCCGTGTGCAAGTGCTTCTACAACCACATGTGGGCATTAGGACACTCATAACGTGGGTCACTTCTTTCTCAGAATAAACGCTTTTCGTGAGGAAAGAAGCGCCGAGTCGTACCGCAGATCGGGGTTTCTCCGCTCCTGCTGCTCGCGGCGGAACAGGCCCTTCCCGGCCGGCAGGTGACAAGCTCCCTTCAGGTCGCAGGGATCCTGCAGTGCCCCCGTGGCTCCGGTCCCTCGCTCATCCCCTCCCGCGGGGCACAAGGGGCCCCCGTGCCGCCCCGGCATCCCTCGCCCGCCGCTGCCGTCTCAAACCCTCTCACGGCGCCGAGGAAGCCGCCGCGACTCACCGGAGGAGCCGCGAATGACGGCGGCCGCCCGAGGCGAGGCGCGGAGCGGAGCGCACTTCGGAGCCGCAGGCCCCGCCCCGTCCGTGCACCCGCCCCCCCGAGGAGGAGGGGCTCCGCGCCCCACACGGCGGCTCCGCTGGGCGGAGCGGGCGCCATCGGCAGGCAGGGCCGGCGCCTTGGCAGCGTCCGCCGTGTGGGGTGTGTGCGGCCGCGGGTGGGGGCCGGGCGGTGCTCCTTCGCTCCCGCCTCCCCTCCCTCCGACCTCCCCTCCCTACCGCCCCCCTCCCCCCCCCCCCCGCCGCCTCCCTTAAAGCGCGGTGGGCGCCGCAGTGGAGGCAGTAGCGCAGTGCGGGTGCAGGGCGGCGGGGGGCGGGCGCCATCGTCTCGGGCGCGGCTGAGCTTTCCTGCCCGCCTCTGCTTCTCTCCCGCCCCTCGAGCTCCGGCTGTCACCGCGTGAGGAGGAGCCGCCGCGCGCCGCCAGCATGTTTGACAGGACGCGGCTGCCCTTCGTGGCGCTGGACGTGGTCTGCGTGGTGCTGGGTAGGTCGTTGGGCGCGGGGCTCCGGGCCTGGCGTCGGGCGAAGCCGAGGGTGCTCCGCGCCCCGCGGCGCTGCCTCCCGCACGGTCCCGCGCTGACCGCATGCACGGCGCTCCCTCCCGCGTCCCCGCGCCTCTCCCCTCTGCTTCTGTCCGCTCCCTCCTCCTCCTCCTCCTCACTTCACTGCCGCCGGAGAGCACACGCACGAATCTGGTCACTGGCCGTCTCCGGCCGTCCCTGGCTGTTGTCCCGGCGGGGTCCCGGTGAAAGCGGCAGGCAGGGCGGAAGGCTACTAGCGCTCAGGGCTGGATGAGGGCTCAGGAGCGCCGGGAGCTCCTTCCTTTTGTTCTCCGCTTTTCCTTCCCGCACCTTCCAGGCTGAGCGGCGGAGCTCCCTGCGGGGAGGGGAGGAAGGGGTCTGCGGCCTGAGGCCGGCTGCTCAAGGAGGCTCGGAACTGCCCCGAGTGATGAGCCAGGGACAGCAGTGGGGAAACTCCTCGTACTTTGTCAGCACTGACACGTTAGGTGTTGTGCAGCCAAGATTCTAGTTGCTGCAAGGTCTGAGTTGTGTGTTTACTCAGAGGGACTAAGCTCTTGCTACAGGTTGAGGTCTGAAGTGGGATGCGTTGGTCAGAGCTGTCTGCACTCACGTCGCTGAGCAGCCGGCATGGGGCTGGGCGAGTGGCTTTGGTGCGGAGCTGCGCTCAGGTGTTGGACCGCAGTGCTGCCGCTGCTGCCCTGAGCTGGCCCAAAGAACGGCATCCTGCTCACTCGTCTCTGTCAGTCTGCCTTCTTCCCTCTTGGAACCACAACTATGACCTGCCAGTTGTCGTTCCCACGGTATAAGCAGTGACGTTAATTATTGATCAGCATAGGGGATTTGCAGTGCTGTGTCTCTCCTGGACCTTTGGGTTTTGAGAACCATGGAAGCATCTTTATGCCCGACAGACTGCTCTTATTGGTGACTTAAAGGAAGCACTCATAAGGTGCGGGATTTTGTTTGTTTTGTGTTTTCTTTTGTTTTGCTGTTCTTAATCTTCACTTAATAATCAAGAGTTCTGCGCTTCGGTGATAAAGCTGGGCATGCTCTTGTCATGTTCAGTGAGCAGTGTTCAGACAGGTTTGGCTCATCAGGTGTCTTGCTTGGAGATATCTCTAGCATCAGTAGAAAACATATAAGCCATGTTCTTGCTTTCTTAGGCTGATGTTAGGTATTAGATGCAGGTTGTTAGTCTTCCTATTTGAAGGAACTAAATGGCATTTGCTGATGAAATCCGTGGTTAACAGGATGAGCTTTTTCCTCTCCACTTCCTTGGTAGTAGGGGAAGATGTGGCTAGAGCACAGTATGAAGCACCTTGATACTTGCAACTTTAAAGATGCTGAACTAACAGGTTTCAGAGAAATTCCATTTGGGACAAAGTAATAGGGATGAAGGATTTGTTAGATACCAGATAAAAGTCTGAGTTCTTGTCTCTTCCTCTTCTCTCTGTCTCCCCCATAACTCTGGGAGGGTTCTTGTAACGTGGGGTTTGAGCCTGTGCATCTAGAGGGGGGTTCTGTTTTAATTTTTCAGTGTAAGAAAACTGGTTCGTTTCGTCCTTCTTTGCCCTTCCCCCTACTCGTGGGTTTTGGTACCTGATCGAATGGCCTAGGTAACTGCCCAGATAAAGTGTCTTGCCGCTAACCTGATACATAGTATCTCCACTAAAGAGACCAAAAAGCCTCCAAGAGGAAACTTCCCTAGCTGCGTTGTAAACCAGCTTCAATTAAGGACTGAGCTTTGTCTAGGTGTAATAGAATGTTCTGCCTTGCAGAGGGCTACCAGCGCTGTGCTTGTGACCTGAGGTAACTCTTACTAAGGGAGCAGTTTGTCTTGCCTCTTTTCTTCTTGTCCCACTCCCACCTCTGCTTTCTCTGTCGGTGAAGATGGGTAAGAAAAATAATAACTCAACTGACTTAGTGGTGCAGAACAGAGAAAACAAGGATATCCCTTAATAATGGTGACCTGAGTTGTGAGGTCACTGTGAATGCAGATGACTGGCTTTGTGTGACTTGTTCTTCCAACCATTCCTTGCATAACTTCAGTTTTCCCAGCATCTTAGAGCACAAATGTGGGAGGAAGAGATTAAAGAAAAACAAAAATAACAAACAGAAAACCTTCTGGTGAGATCTTGTGTGTGATTATTTTTAAATTGGTTGATTGAAATGTCTGGCAAGTGCTGAAGAGGGAACCAGAGATTCAGGTAATAAAAGAGCAGGTTAGAGTCTCCTGATTAATGTAGTGTCAAGCCATTGGACTTAGGTTTCAGGCAACCAAGCTGACCCAAAGTTGTTCTTAACTGGCCTTAAAGGAAGCTCCCTCCCTGTCTACCTTTCTACCTGGGAAGGGTGAGAGAATTCTGGGAAGGTGATCTTAAGCTATTCTTCTTATCAAAATACTCATTTTCTCCTGATAAGCATAAAACCATTATATAAAAAAACCACACAGGCTGCAGACTTCTGCGGTGCTTGTTGATAGAAGCAGAGCAGTGAGGAGGCTGTGTGCTGCAGTGCTGGCTGTGTGTGCTGTGTGGCTGCATGAAGGTCTGCAGTAATGCTGGGGGAAAAGTTTCCTTACTCTGTGTGGTCCAGTAGATATCAGTCAGCAGCTACTCTGTTCTCTAGAAAGCATAAGGGCAGGGCTACAGAGCTTCTTTCTCCTGCATGATAAGGCTTATTACTGCATGTTCATCCTTATTTTATTGATGGAAAGTCATTTCAGATGGCTTAGCACAAATGTGTCTAGGACTTGCATTCAATTTAAACAATGAAGCTGTTTTGCACTACTACTGAGAGTTGGGCCATTTCTTGTTTATTATGTTCACAGGGATAAATAACAGCTCATAAGAATGAATTTTGGTTAGGTTTTGACTAATGTCTTCAACAGGGTTACTATTAGTCTTTATTTAGGCTCCTTTTTAAGGCAGCTAGAAAACACCTTAAGAACAAAGAAGGGAATCAGCCCAGAAGGAGTGAGAGAATATTTAATATGTTTACTTTTTAGACCAAGCTCATTAAGTTTAAGTCAGGCTAGTACTGGAGAAAATGTAATTTATTTAATTTATCATTAATTTCTGCGGAGGTGATGAGTAGGGGAGTAAGAAAAATGTTCTCTATGAAGTTGGACTCTAGGATGACTCAGTTCAGGTCTGTGTTTGGTGCACTGGTGAATTGTTCAGCTTCACTGCAGGGATCAGGTTCAACTGTTTCCCATCCTCTTCCTTGATTTATCAGTGATGCTATAGTTATTGTTAGCAAGGAGTGTTCTTGTCATTGTGATTGCTGTAATGTAAGAATACATATAACCTTAAATTTGGAAACATTAAAAAAAAAAAACAAAACAACAAAACTCAAATAGTTTAGACCTTCATTCTTCTGATCCTTCTGCAGTAGGCTGGAAATAGTACTGAACTACTTAAGTACTTGGTGGTTTCAAGATGCCAGTGAAAGCTTACCTACTGCCTACTTGTTCTTTTGCAGAGGGACTGTGTGCAAGTAGTGAATGCAAAAACAGAAGGGATCTGTAGGCTGCTAGTGGTGGGAAGGGTGAAAAGGTGGCAGTCTTAATTTGATGTCCCAAAACTACTTTTAAGTTCAAGTTCATTTGAGTAGGAGATAGGGAAGTTCTATTAAAAAAATAAAAATAATAATAATAATAATAAAAAAAAAACAACAAAAAAGAACAAAAGTAAAATACAAACCGCTTACATGGATTTCTTTTTCTCTAAATACTGGCTATTTAGATTACAGGGATATGCTGTGATACAGGGCAGTATGATAAATACCTATACGGTGGGCATGTTTTCTTTCACAGTGTGTGTTGTAGGGAATGGCTGTAGATGGCTGGACCATTCTGTGCTCCCTGTACAATATTCTTGATTTTTAAATACTGCTATTCTGTTCTGAGAGCATTTGTTGGTGAAGGCAGCCTTGTGCAAGACAGCAAGGTGTTGCTGTTCAGTGAGGAAAGGCCTGTCTCTATGTGGGTTAGAACTTCCTGATTGATTGCCCTACTTTCAATAAAACATCCTCCTCTCTTACTTATGACTCACAGATACATGGGTCACCATTCTTATTTTCCACATCATGTATATGCTTAGCTTTTTTTTTTTTTCCCTCTAGTGCATGAGTCCATAGTTAAACCATAACAGATTTGTGTCAAAGAGCAGCTTATCTTCAAATGACACTGTCCACTGAGTACCACAGAATGGTGTTCAGTAGGACTCTTTAAGTTCCTTGGAAATACATTTGTCACCTAAAACTCAGAAAGCCTTCCCTCTAACACAGTGCTTTCTTGAACACATAAGACTGATTTTTATTTGTTTATATATATTTTTCTAGTTGAGGCACTGTTCCTTGATACTTGATAAGGAGATCTTCTCTGTCTTGCTAGGAATCCTATGGAAGAGCTTCCAGTTAGAATGTTGCTAGTTAATGAATATGTCAAAGTCAGCAGTCAGGTTCTTTCTTTGCCAGGTGTTGCTAAGTGTTATCTTGTCCGCTGGCTAACCTGTTTACAAGAGAACAAGGGAAGTTCTTTCACTTGCCTCTAGCAGCATCATGTAAATCCTGATTTACCTTCCAGTGACTTCCTGTGAACCAGATCTTGAACTTAGCGCCGTGCTCTTCATTCTTGGCAGAGCAAAGGAATATGCTTTTCAGCAGATGTTCGAATACTGGTGTGTTTCATCTGAAACAGGCAGAAGAACTTTCACAGAATGCTAGTATAAAGACTGTGCCCTTTGTTCAAGGGAGTGAGAAGAGATATTCCTGTTTCTGTATTCTATGTAAAATGAGATACTGCACAATAGCTAAATGGTAAAATAGCACATCCCTCATTGTAGAAGTGATCCTACCTCATCTATATAGCTGCTCTGGTGCAAGCTTGAGCCTATGCAGATTCAACACACTGACACAACTAAAAGAGTTGGATCACATGAGCTTATACTAACAAAAAGCACCTTTGCTTGGCATCTGCATAGCCACAGCCCTGGTCTAAGGGAGCAAAATATTGGTTGACTATTGATGCTTAGTTGTATTTAGGAGCATTTTCATGCTGACAAGATACCAAAGATCAGGTAAAGCTGTGATAGCCTACTATCTGTGAGCCTTCCTGAAGGCTTGGAAGGGGGTAGCATGGGAGTGATATAAATCTGGTAGGTACTAGATGATAAGAGAATTTGCACTCAGCAGCCTTCTGACTAACTTAGCCTTTATGCTAGACAACAGGGTACTACTTCCTCAACTAGATCAGGAGAATTTAAACAGCAAAACAGACTCTCTTTGGATGGTAAAGAAAAGGAAACATTTTGTTCAGCATTTTCTTTTTTAATTTAGAAACTTACTGGTAAAAAATATACTACCCATAGAAGGATGGCTGTGAACTCTGTCAGGGATTCATTGGTATGGGTTCTTTTCCCTATTCCATATCCAACCCATCTCCGCCCTGCCAGAGGAAGCCTTTCCTTCTTGGGGACTGTTTGCATAAAACAGATCTTGTGAGGTGACTTTGAGGTGTTAGCTGACCTCCCCTGGTATAGAAGAAAGGTACACAGCTCTTTGGTACCTGATCCTTTCCTAGGGAAGGAGAAAGTAGGAGCCGTACTGGAGCAGATCTTTAACCAGTCTTTTCTCTAAGTGTAGAAGTGATTATAAAACAAATTTCAGCATCTCAGTGTCTTCCTTTCTGTTTGAATAACTCAATATAGGCATTCTTATCCCTCTGTAACTTGGTCTTTTTGTTGATGATTATAGCAAGCCTGTTACTGATTCTTAGACAACTGAGTACTGGGATGTTGAAGAACACATAAGTATCTATAACTGTAGCTTCCTTACTCTCAGGTACCTAAAAGGCAGTGGATTCAGATTGTCTTAAGCTGATGGGGCTGCTTTGGCAGTTAGCGAGGTGGGAGAATGGCTTCGGACAGGAAGTTCTCTGTTAAATACTCCAAAATGACATCTCAGTCAACATATCCCATGTGTATTTACTTGGTATTAATTGGGTGAGCTCTGTAGCATTTTCCTGAATCAGTGAAATCAAAGTCTTTAGTGAGTCTACACTGCAGTGCTGTTATACAGTTAAAGTATTCCAGCCCAGTGTGGTGGCTGGCTCCAGAGCTAATGAGATTCCTGGGGAATGGAAGTACAATTATTTCTGTTTGTGTACATACTTCCCATTGCTTTTTTAATCCTAGGATTCCAGCCATCAGACCTGGAAAATGCAAGTGTTAATCATTAATGTGCGGAAACTGAGATCACAGTTTCGCTAGTGCTGGGAAGCTACTCATATGAGTGTGTGTGTGTATATATACATATACATTTCTCTGCACTGTGGCAGTATTAACCATTCAAGAATCAAGAGCAGTATTGTATAGATAGTTACAAATTCTGGTTAAATCAATATTTTGTTCTCTTCAATTAATACAAGGCAAATGCTTCAATAACCCAAAAGTATATGGAATGCACTGTGTATGTGTGAAGTGTAGATGACAAATACAATTTCATGAGAATACCAAGGCCCTTCGTAGCACTTCTGCTGTAGAACTGCAGTTTGTTAGAGCATGTTTAAACATCATATTGTAAGACTCAGTGAGGAAAAGTGTTCATATTCCAACAAATAATTTCCTGTTTTTCTAGAGACTGAATGGTATTTTAGGTCAGGATGTATGTGAAATCGTCTGAAAGCCTCTTGCTGTTCACCTCCTCAAAACAAAGTTTAAAATGGAAAAATAGTTACGAATCCTGGAATTTAAAAGAACACAGTTCATAAAGGACACTTGAAGTTCACATCAACTGCAGCTTTGGAAAAAAAATAAAAAATAAAAATTCCTCCCTGTCTCGACAACAGACAAATTTGACTTTTCTGTTTCTTTTGCTATATTGTGCTCACAGTTTGTAAGCATATTACTTTAGGTAGGTGGTTTGTATGAGATCTTGATCTTAAGGAGTGTGTATGTGGTTTTATATCTGTGGGCTTTTAGATTTTCTATACAATACAGACAGAGCCTTTAATAGGGCATGTAATACAGTGATAAATATTTAATTTCACCTCAATAAGAAGGGTTTATAGTGGGAGAACTAGTTTTCCTTTGTTCTGGCTGCAGCCAGCTCACTTCCTTTGAGTACTGCAATGCAAGAAGCTACTGATGTTTGTGTTTCCCTTTCCCACTCTTACCTTAGTTCCTTTCCACCCCCCACCCCATTTTAGCAATTAATCTGTTTTTATTCTTTGTCAGGTATCAGTTATAGTAGAAACTAGCCTCTCCCTGCTGGATGAACTGCTACTAATTCCATGTGGTTGTTTCTGGGCTAGCTTAGCTTGGACTTCCTCCACCTACTGACCAGAAGCAGAACCCAGGACACAGCCCTTTGCTTTTGTCCTCCTACAGGTTTTCTCTGAGCTACTTGGTTTTCTCTGTATTCTATAGAACTGTGTAGAGATAGAGAGTAATATATCTTAGCTCTTATTTTTGTACTTGTCTTCTCTCTGAGCATTTAGTGAAATACAGCTGTTGGTCTTTCCATTCTCAACAGGTGCTTCTGAAGTTTTTTTTTTTAAGTTGATTGCACCATCTTCTTGGAGGGTGAAATGCTGAGTTAAGAGAATGCAATTCGCTTGTTTAAAGATGAATCAGATAGACAAACATTATGTAATGCAAATAAGTAAATTAATGTTGTCTTCTAGTACTAAATTATTGAATATTGTTTCGGTTGTAGTTTACTGCTAGTAAATGACTGGAAAACATGCTGTCCTGCTTTTAGGCTGGCATAGCTCAAAATAAAGTTTCCTTTGGCTCCTGCCCCCACCACCATTGCTATTTTTCAACTAAAGCATAAGGCACAGGGAGGAGGTCACTTAGTGAAACTATTGCTAGTTGGTCCAGGTTGCTTGTCTGGCTTTTTGTGAGGCAACTTGTGTATAAGGAAATAATTCAAAATGCAGTCCATCTGCAGTTGCAAACTTAGTGTAGTGCAGCAAAAATTCAAATGTAGTTTGGTCTTTACGGTGTATTTCTATTGATTATTGGAGCCTAGTACACCTAGTGTTATCAGAATGAGTGGTGTGTGGGTGATAAAAAATATTTTTCATTCCCTGGGGTAGAAGATTAAGATTAAATCTTCTGGGAAGATTCCATGGAAGGTTCCTGACACCACACAAGGAGGACACTCTCTCTTCTCTCCTAGTAAATATGGCTTTTTGGATTTCTTTTATCCATATTTCACCTTTTAGAAGTCAAAAGTCTATAAATGCTTTTTTTTTTTCTTAATTTTTTTCCTCCTCTCTGTAGAAGTCTTGTTTTCCCATTGCATTGTCCCTTAGGACTCTTGGCTACCTATCTGTTAACTGCTCTCTGAAAAAACTTTTTCAGCACCATTGCTTTTCTGCAGAGAAAAGCTTCTCTTACTCTAAAGCTCACTCTTGTAGCGTGAGGTTGACCTGTCTGTTTCTTTCAATCTCTCACATTCCTCCTTGCTCTGGATTGTACATTCCAAAATGAGCAGGAAAGCAAACGCGTCTGTCCCAGCTGAAAATAAAAGCTCACTTACATGTGTATGAGTGTGTGGGGGGGAAAAGCTCACTTCTTGCTTACAATAGTGGTTACTAACTATAAAGGTTCAGTTCAGAATGATACCATCCACATGGATGTGGGGTTGTATAATATCATGTAGAAATACTGTGGTAACTTTCTTTAGTGAGTAGCTGATAATTGATCTGTTTTGAAGATAGCATTTACAATGTTCTATGGAGGTTTTTTTTACCAGTACAGCCTGAATTCCTGTTTGATGCTCCCTTCTTCCCCCCTCAGGATGAAAATTCTGGTTAATATTCAAGCTAGAATATTCTCATTTTCCATGGTTGCTTGAAGGTAACCTCAAGTCTTCAATGTCATGGAGAGTCTACAATTTACAGAAGCTTTTAAGATGTCACAGATTCTAAAATGAACATTATCTTCATCCAGTGATAAAGAGGCCATTGGGTTGATGAAAGAATGTTTACAAAAAGTAGTTAATTACTTTGAGCTTGCTTAAAACTGGGGAGGAGAGTGGCATCCAGCCAGAGATGGTATTTCATGAGGCATTTAAGATGATTTGAGACTGGTCAAACTATCCTACCTTCCACAGTCTTGGGTATTTGTTTCTGTTTTATAATACGAGTTTCAAGTTCAGCGCTCAGCTGGGTGCGTAAGATCCATGTTAGATGGATTTTCCTTTTATTTTGTTTTTTTTCTTTTCCTTTTATTTATACATTTGCATGGGGAGCCAGCTTAATGTCAAAAGCTGTTAACATTATGATAACAGGATAACAGGTTAGGACAGTCGAGGCTACCTTGAAGTTACTTTTAAGAACATGACCAGAGACTTCTTGAGCTTTGGGAGTAACACGCTTGATTCTGAACAGGTAATGCAAAATATAATGAGAACAAAAATTTGAGTCTTTCAACTGTAAAACTTAAGAGGTAGTCTTAATTGGAGACATTTCTCCAAAACAGTGTCCATATCTTTGATTAGGAAAGGGCTTGTAAGTTATAAGTGACAAACACAGTATTTTCCATTTCTGAAGTTGTTTCCTGTTGCACAATATTCTCTCAAATATTGATCTTAAATATTTTGGCAACTCTCAGCTGTAGCAGAGGCTACCTCATCTGCAACTGCTAGGATATATTTTGTGTGTTTAGATAAAGATACCTGAACATGAGTCAGCAATGTGCCCTTGCTACTAAGAAGGCTAATGGTGTTCTTGGCTGCATTAGGTAAAATATTGCCAGCAGACTTAGATAGGAGATCCTTCTCCTGTACTTGGCATTGGTGAGAACTCAAATGAGTCCTGTGTCCAGTCCTGTACAAGAGGGTAGCTTATCTTTGTATAATGTATGTTGCTTTGCGTCATGGGTTACCTAGATTTACCTGTGCCTGTGACAGGGGCAGCTGCCCTATAGGGCCCCCGGCCTGGAAAGGAAGGGAAAAGGGGAATGGGAAAAAGAACAGCGGCAGCAATCTAAGGAGGAAAACTTATTTTACTAAATGTGATATCCTAGCAGGTCTAGCCGTAAACTTAAAGCTGTGTCTTCCCTCTAGCTCCTGCTTGGTCATTCCAAAGTCTGAGAGTCTTGCCACCTTCAGTCTCCATCCTATGTTCTTTTCTGCTCTGCTCTATGTGTTTGAGGCTTTTTAACTATTCTGTCATAGTTGAAGTCTTCAGACTTCTAAGGTACCTTTTTTCTATTCAACTTCTGGGTTAGCATATGAGTCAGAACTAGAGCAATAGTGCCTTGCTACTATATCAAAACAACCTGGAATCTACTGGTTACTGGCAGCTGGCTAGAGCAACTAAGAGAGCTTCTAATGGAAAAGAGAAACCTCAGTTCTGAGGCTGCAGCATGGGGAGCTTCAAGAAGGCCATGTTGTAGGGGAGGTACTTGGAAGTTACTTTTGGCTAGGAAAGGAGGAAGAAGAGGTACATTGTGAAGAAGACAAGGTATGAGCGTTGCTCTACAAGATTACTTTTTTAAGCTTTGTAATCTGATATTTGGTTGTGGTCATCTTTTCCTCCAGTTTGTAAAAGCTAATGGGTCTGAACACATGCACATTCCTCAAAGTTCAGTATGCAGCCAGCTTGCTTAAAGGTCATGGAGAAGTTTGGCACCTGTAACAGTAATACTGGTCTGTTATGTACATAAATGTTGCTTTCTATTGTGAAAACTTTAGGGTTGTTTGTGGTGTCTTTCCCTATAAAATGAGCAGTAGTAAAAATATTGCTACTATTTTGGCATTGGTTAACTTTCTTCTAAACATTATTTTCCGAAATCTGCTAATCCACCTCTGGAAAGAGCTTATCATTTAGATTTACACTACTGTTAAAATTGTGATTGAAGAAATGAGCATTGGCAGCCAGTGTTGAATGTATAACCAGTTTCTTCATGTTCTTTTACTCCTGAGTGCATGGATTAATTCTGCAGTTACTTTTATGAAACTGTCCTCATCTGACTCCCCTTGCTGTTTCTCCTCCCCATTCCAAAACTTCCTGATCTTAATTTAAACCTCCTTTTCTTAATTTAAACTCTAGGTTATGTACTTTAATTGCTTTTAATAATGTAACTAAATCACTTTATTTTAACAAAAATATACATCCTTTTATGCTGTAGAAAAGGATATGGAAAGAAACAAAAATGTTAGAAGTACTTAAATGTAAAAGTCCTGGAAGAATCTGGATAGCTTTGTTATGTAGGTGTTCTCATGAGTTAGTTTTTTTTCTCATTAAGTTTGTTTATGAGAAGTTTATTTAATGGGAAGAAGAGAAAACTTCTTTAGTTAACTCATAATTTAGTGAAAACCGGTCTCTTACTTAAATTAAACTTGAGCACAACATTGTCAGAAACTTTCCTTCATTGGAGAGGAAAAAAAACACCAAACCAAAACAATAAAGTGCCCTCAAGCTTCTATCTTAACTAGGTTACAGAGTGAGTAATTCTCTCCTGTTGCAGTTGCACAACAAAAAGCCTCTTTATATTCAAATGAAAAGTTATTTTGCTGGTAGGCTTAAAATGTTTCTTCTCACACTCTAAGGTACTTTCTTTTTACTCAGTTAGTGGCTCTCTTCCAATTCCTAAATAAATCTTTCTTAGTGGGGGAAAAAAAAATAAAAAAAAATAAAAAAAAATGTATGACCCAGAACTGTAAACCTGTGAACATTAGTGGCAGGAAACCTGGAATCTGTGAGTTAGGAATCCTGTGATATTTGCATGTGTTGGAGTGTCTTCCAGCTTCTGACTGGGACACTTGGAAAATATATTTTGGCAGCTGACAAAATGAAATAGCCTGTTCCAATGAACCTAAACTCAAGCACCTTGAAAGAAAAGCCAAGCAAAGCACAACAAAATTTTTTTGTAAGAAGCAGGTGATGCTGGATTAAAAAAAAAGTAAATAAAATTGAGCTGGAAATTTCATGGGCAGCTACTTGGGGGGAGGGAGGACGACACAGCTCAAAACCTCTTGATGTTATAGCAGCTTTTCTTGGCAGGGGGGATAAAATATTAAGAAGTATTTGTGTCTTAAGTAGTCACCTTCTGAGGAGTACTGGTTACCATTTAAAGAAAAATGAGGATGTGATTATTTCCAAACGTGACCTACTTGGTAGTATTTTGGTAACCTGTTTGAGAAGATATTTTGTCTATTTCATACAGTACTGCCAAACCCCACACCTTGACCCTGGATATGGAGTGACAGAGATGAAAAGAGGAAACTTGGGCTCTGACCTAACATTAGTGTAATCTTGCCATGGCCACAGTGAGCTGGAAACTGGCTCCAGACTTGCTAATGCACAGCAGCTTCACTTGATCCTATCTGAGTGAACTTAATTCTTCAGTATGGCTTCCTTCTTCTTGAATGGCTGAGAATCTTGATCAAGGAAAAGGAGGAATGAGGAAATAAAATGGCAAACTACTTTTTTTTTTTTTTTTTCCCAAGCTTATTTCTCCTTCAAATATCTATTCTCAAGTCAGTTCTGACACTGACAGAAATAGGGTCTGGGTGAACATATATTTCAGAAGCTACTGATGACTTATTTTGGGAATGACTGCCAGTGTAGTGGAAGCGAACTCTGAAAAGATGAAATATGTTGATATGTTAGGTGGTATAAGTTCAGAGCTATTTGCTCTATAGTGTCTTGTTTACTGTTATTTGCATGCAGAAACCTTTTGAAGTGTAGGAAAGCTGTGTAAATGCAATTTTAAAACTAAAAATCGTATTGCTAGTCCAGTGTCCCTAACTCCTGTTGTTGTCTCAGAAGCTCTCTTGTTCTTACCTGCATGAAACATATTTGCATGAAGTTTTTAACTGCCCTACTTGGAAGAAAACACACACACACACACACGCACACAAAATAAACAACCCACAAAAACACAAACTATCTTTTTTTTCCCCCTTGTTTCCTGTAAATACTGGCCAGATAAATTTGTAGAAAAGGGCTGGTAATTCCAATGCCAATGTCATGGGCTGGTGGTGAAGGAGAGGGCATAAAAGGGCATATAGAAGGCAGCCTGCCCTCAATAGCTGGCTGGTCAGGTGAGTGGCAAATACTGTTCTTAAGGATAATCTTGGTTCAGTGTGTGAGGACTTTGAACTCTCTACTAAACTTCTGCATCTGGTGGGTGATATCAGAATCTTTCGGAAGTGAACAAATATATGATAAAATTTCTATTAAAAAGATTTGGTAAATATGTTGCATGATCATTTACTGTGACCTGGGAAAATTTGAGTTTTGCATGTTTGGTATCGTCTTCCATGCACGTTTCAAAATGTTTTTTGATTTAACCACATGTATTGTTTCTTTTTGTTTTTGTTGTTTTTGTTTTTCCTTCCCCCAACAGCTGGCTTACCCCTTGGTGTTCTAAACTTGGCCAAAATAAAACCGTATCAGAGAGGCTTTTTCTGTAATGATGACAGCATCAAGTATCCGTTCCATGACAGTACCATCACATCCACTGTCCTCTACACAGTGGGGTTCACCCTGCCCATTTTATCTGTAAGTAGCTAATATATAGGGAGCATTGGTGATGGGAGTAAAATGAATACTTTCCAAGATTACAGCACTGTGATTGTACTAAGTTGAAGCCAACAGAGAGGTTATAAAGGCGAAGTCCTATATATGGGATCTTAATTATGAATAGCCATATGCAAGTGAAGGATGCAGTTAGCTACTTCTGTCTGCACAGAAAAGCTGGTACTAATCTCTAATTGTTAGTAACTCTAATCTTATTTGCTTCCGGAACCAAGTAAATAAATAAATGGGGTGAGGACTTGTTGTATTAGTGAGCCTTGTTCATTATCTTTGGGGAGAAAAATACTACAGACTTCCAAAGTTCTATGAGATAAATAATCTGCCTTTTGTTCACAGTGAGTTAATCTGAATGTTTGTGGTGATAAGATTTCTGCTCCAGTGGGGTACAAAGATTTGTAACTAATGACTGTTGCTTCCATATGCTTTCACTGAAATTTGTTTAACTTGAATACTGTGGTTTGTGTTTGAAAAGTGTGACTCCTTAAACCCTTCAAAATGGCTTGGTCTTTTGAAGACCACACGATTTTTACAAAGGATGATTTTAACTCTGCAGTAGATTTCTTAACAATATTTTAAGCCTGATTTTATACAAGTTTTAGTACAGTTTTAGAGAACCAGAATCTAACTACTCAGGAATAATCTTTAGCCTGATCTTCTGTTTTGCTTGTTTGCAGGGGTTGACCAAACAGTGTTAAGAGAGTCGTAATCATTTCTGGTCTTCTGAGAAATGTGAATGTCTTATTGAAACAGGAGAAAAGTTAGGCTGTGGGGTCTCCTTTCTCTGGAGGCATTCAAGACCCGCCTGGATGTGCCTGTGTGACCTGATCTAGGTGTTTCTGCTCTGGCAGGGGGATTAGACTAGGGGACCTTTTGAGGTCCATTCCAATCCCTGACATTGTGTGAATCTGTGAAAAGTATGTGTTGAACTGATTGAAAAATGGAATAGTCATTTAAAACATGTCTGATATCTCTATACCTCATTACTCAAACTTACTTTAAATGATTATTTATTAAAACTTGCATTTGCTTTCTCTGATATTAATAGAACTGTGATAGAATTGTTATCAGTAGTATTCAGTTCAGTTTTTTGAGGAAAATAGTTATGAATCCTTTTCACAAACATTTGTGTGTATCTAAGTTAATGTGTAGAACTACAGCTTCAATTGCTGAAGTCTCTAAAATTGTAGATTTTAGTAAGACTTATCAGAGGTTATTTTGTTCTAATAACATTTTACTTCTGATACACTTGTAGGATTCTCGTAGTAAAATTTTGTTGCCTCTGTTCAGAGTTGGAACATGTAATTGTAACTACAATTTCCAAAAGGCCTATGTTGTAGGGGGGTGTTTCCAGTTCTGCAACAACCACAACAAATTTATGCAGATCATGTTTTTATTTCAATCTGAGTGTCTTATAAACCATCAAGAAAGACAGATTTTTTTTTCCTTTTTTTTTTTTTTCCTTTTTTTTTTTTTTCCTTTTTTTTTTTTTTCCTTTTTTTTTTTTTTTTTCCTGGAATCTAGTGAAGAAAAGGGCAATGACTGTGTATTACTGCTGTGTTTAGATAACACAGCAACTGGCTGTGGCAATCTTGGTTTTGAATTCCCTTTTCCTGTTCTCTTAAATTGCCGATCTACTAATATAAGAAGTTTAACTGATGCCTTGTTGGTAGCTTCACTGAAGTTTGTGGTGCTAAAGGTCTGGAGTCAGTGAACTTATTGTAAAACATTTTCATAAAACGGTGAAATTTAAAAGTAAATTATTAGTATTATTATTTTTTTCCTAAAAAAGAATCTGCCTCTGAAGCTACTGGGACCCTATAGAAGCAGGGGATGTTAAATTGTATTTGTATTTCATTGCTGGAACTTGGAAGGCAATGAGAGTAAGGTTGTAGAACGAATTCTGGAGTTATCTGCAAGCAGTTCTCTAGCCTTTTGCAGGAGGTGAAGACTAACCTTCATGCCCATTGAAAACTTAAGAGCTAAGGCAAGTTGTTCTGACCTAGGTTCTTGTTGCGTTAGGTGGGTTGCAACTGTCTGTTTTTCATACTGTCTCACCTGATCACACTGGCTGTTCTGCCTTAAGCAGAAAATTTCTTGTGCAGGGAGTTGGTTTTTTTTTTTTACCCTTCTGCATAAAGTTGAATGACAAAATATTGCAGTTGATCTTGATGAATCAAGGATTAATGGCACTTTTTGCTAGGTGCTTAGCTGTAATGTCCATTTTAACAAATAGAAAGTAGACTTGTCCTGTTACCAGAAAAAGCTTAAGTCCACCTTTGTCTGCAAAGAGCTGGTGTGATACCTTCACCAGCTCCTTTGGAATGTGAGCAATTGTATGGAGTGATTCTCTGCTGTGAAGTCCTAACCAAGTTGTCACACAGCACCTGTTTCCAGGCAGGATTCCTGGTGTTGTACAAATGAATGCTATGGATGTTTTTCCTGACAACTTGTAGTGAATCTTTAAAAATATGCAGGGAAAGTGTTTAACTTACACTCTGATTTGAGTTTCTGGTGTAAGGGGACAATCTCAAGAAACTACTTATGTAATGTTTTTCACAGGAAGATTAGGTCTTTTCCAGGTTTTAGCTACAATAATCATGCTGACATTCGATTATAGGATCAACGTGGTGGTGTTTTTGCTGTCTTTATTCTTTGTCTCAGCCCACTGAGACAAATCCCTTTCATTTTGTTGCCATGAAAAGAATAGGCTTCTACAGGATATTTACGGAGAAGTAAAAATACAATCAGTCAGAAACTGTATCAGCTTGAGTGGAAGTCTAATCCATTAGATTGGATGAGTCAGACTGTATTGGACAAGAGAAGTATGCGATGTAGCTAAGAAATACTTAGTCTTATCAGCTGAAGTTCTTGTATTTTTACTTACTGAATTCTGGCTGAAAGACTGTTTCAGAATACTCACCTTACAGGGAATACTTGTAATTGCTGTTTTTACTTTTTCTTTAATTCTTGTTTTCTGGTGGATCAGTATTAATCTTTCTCACTGATGTCTGTTGCCAGTGCAGTTAGCTTTACAGTTAGATTTATAGTCCTCATGTTCTATTGTACTGTGCAAATTCCAGCTTTTTTAGTCTTTAGGATAACGAAGAATGCACTTTAGGAGTCCATCTGTCATCATGTAAGACAGATAAATTAAAACAAAGTATGTTTGCAAACTGTTTGAATGCTGTATCAGAAAAAAAAAAAATGTTGACTAGCTAATTAGGTTTCAAAAGATATTAGCATTTCTCATGTTTGCTCTATTACAGTGGTTACAACAGCCATAGGAAATAAAGTTCTTCCCCTTTAGATGAGCTCTGGAAGCTTGTCATTACAACAGATGAGTAATTCAACCTCTATGTGTGTGACTCTGAGCTTACTATTGCACAAATCTCCTTGTGTTCCCTTATCCTTAGAGTAGTTTCTCAGAAAACTGGAAGACCTTGATCTTCCACTGTATCAAAGAATTGTCAACAGGAATGATTAATGAACTATACACTACATAATACTAGCATCATGACTTAATCCCTGAGATTACCCTACTGGTAACCTTTTCCCAAGCATACCTTTTGTCATCTTCCCTGTAGGTGTTTTCCTCACCATGTTACAATTGACTTGGAAAATGAAGGATATGTAAGAGATGCTTTTTGGTGTTATTGTGTGAGAAATGCTTGATAGCCTTAGTGATCCTTTGCAATCTCTACTTCATACTTAAAAGATAACTCCCTAGTATTATTATTTTACTCCTGTGTGAAACTTTGAACCCAATAGATTTTTCATTAATTCTTTTATTAATGTGCTGGACTTTTCCTTTTGAAGTTGTAGCTTGTTTGAGGAAAAATTGATATTTGTAGAAAAAGTGGGGCTTTTCTTTTGGCATAGTGTAACAATGTGCAGATATGCAAGGTGAGTAGAGATGTTTCCATCTCCTGCCACCTCAGTGATTCACTGCTGACTCTCTACTACTTCCTCCTTGGGAAACAAATTTTGTACCTTTTAGGTGGATCATTCTCCTGACTAGGAAGTACGACAGCTCTATACCTTTTGATGTTTGTTCTCAGATTCTGTTGGAGAAGATCTTGATGGTAATAATGACTATACTGTTATTAAGACAGTGTCACTTCTGCAGAGGAGGACTAGAAATGACTGGTTTCTTACCTTGGAAATTGCTGCCATAAAGCAAAAGCTCATTCCTGTCCTTTGGAACTGATATCTGTCAGGGTAATATAAGTAACATGTATTATCACGAATGCAAGACTAACTTTGTATCAAGAGGCCTTGCCTCTTTCAGTGCTTTTATGTCACTTCTGCTGCTTGTTTTGCTTGCATCTGTGAAAGCCAAACTCTGTGCTTTCTGTCCTCACATTCTCTTGGAGGGATAGATACTTGTACTGCAAAAGTACTTAAGATGTGCCTTTGAAAGGATTTTAATTTAGATAGATTTTAGATTGAGCTTGGTTTTTGGGGATTTCCTGATCTAATTTTAAAAATCAAAGGTAGGATCATTTGTCCCTCTGATTTGACTTCTTTGCTTTCTTCCCCTTGAAACCAGCTAGCAGTGAGATGAATCATGTATATTTTAAAAAAAAAAAAAAGTAGATATTAAATGTGCTGTGTGGAGCATGTTTTGAGGGAGCAGATACTGATACTGGATAGTACTTTAACCAAAAATGCCTCAAAAATGAGTATGATCACAGTATTCCAGGCTAGGAACTATCTTGGACTGGATAAATAGTAAATAACAGTTGTAGTTGTGTGATCCTAGGTTTAAGTTTAGTCACATTTGATCAGTCTGATGAATCTTCTGATTGTAACCTCATTAAGAAAACTGTTTTTATGGAAATTAAAACTTAATTACTTCAAGTATTCATGGAAGCATGTTATCCTTTCAGTACTGAGTGTGCTAAGAGCAAGAGCACTTCTTAAATCAGCTGTATGGCTGGAAGAAACCTAAATACTTTATGAATCTAATTGTATAAGCTTCTCTAACACTGTATAACTCTTCAAATCAATTCCAGGTAGATATCTAGAACTGTTAAGACTGTCTTTAATGAAATTATTCTGTCCCTCCTAAATTTTACTGGTTATGACTTTTGGCAGTGGAGACTTTTGTGCTGAATAGGAATTTCTGGAAAAAGTGATCTTCAGCTACAGAAGAGTTTCCTCAGAACTGTCTAGAACAATTCTTTATGTAGACTCATACCTAGAACTGGTTTTTCAGTAGTCCACTCAGAACCTGCAAGGTAGTAGTGACCTTGTAATAGTTGATGCTGTGTTTTTTTTGTTTTTGTCTCAGTAATATTGCTTTATTTTCTTAGAATAATTAAAAAAAAATCAGTGTTTTTTATTATTTTATTTTTTTTTATTTGTCTGGAAAGAAGTTTGAGTTCTAGAATGAAATAGAAGCTCTTTAACCATCCTTTTTATTTTGCTAGACCAAGAGTCTGGCAAACTCGAGCAGTGGAACATTAAACTGATGAAAATGTGCCTCACTCAAGTGAGGGAAATGAAATTATGAAAGGGGAGACACTTTAATTTAGTTGGTTTCTACTTGCTTAAAAAGAAAAGCAAACAAACTTTGAGTTGTTCACTTAACTATTCTGTTTACATGGTCTTGATATAGGACAATGCTGCAAGCAATTACGGACTAATTACTGAATTATAGAATCATAGAATCACAAGGTTGGAAAGGACCTACAAGATCATCTCGTCTAACTGTCTTCCCATTACCATAGCTACAACAAACTACTTAACCATATCTCATGGCTAACTGCATAAGCTCAGTATTGCTGAAGAGTGAGCACATGTTGCAGATAGCTTTTCTTTGCAAGGAAGTATGCAGGTTTTAAAACATTACAAAACATATATAACCCAAGCTGTCTAGAATTTGCCTTCTTCATGCTGATGAAAAATTGTACATGTGAGGTCTGGGTAGGAAGAAGTGAGGAGTAAGGAGTATTTATCATAAAGCATACTTTCAAGAAGCATAAGAAGCTGGTGACCTGATGCCAGTGACAAAACCTGATTAGGAGAGCAGTGATGTTAGGTTATGATAGCCATTCAGACATAGTCCTGGGCACCCTGGTTTGGGTGTCTTTACTGAGTAGGAGTTGGGCTGCATGGACCAAAGAGTCCCTCAACTATTCTGTGATTTGTGTTTCTAGACTGAACTCAATTTTGTGAGCAAGGGCTTTACTGTGATTGAATCTAATGTTAAAAGAGTAGACCTATAAAAATAATCAGTACGAGAATAAGTCTTTATATCTTTATGCCTTTTTAGACCTAAAAAAGTATTAAATCTTTGCATGTGTGCAGGCCAAAAACAGTATTTTCATTCCATCATTCTTTGTCATGTTGACAATCAGCAGGTTTGCTCTTGTTACGCAGTGTTGCTAATTACTAAACTGCTGATGATGTACAGGTATGCTCTCATAACACCAGCATGGGGAAGGCAGAAATGAGGGCTGGGCTGTGGTGTCTTCCAAATCCATTTTGTTCTGATTTTTAGGATGAATGGACAGATTATTCTTATTCTTATTATTATTATTACTATTATTATTTGCCCACTGGTAGAAAGGCTGTGTTTGCACTGCATATCACAGCCAAGCTCTCAGAGCTCTCTGCTGGTGGGCATCGGAATGGTTCAGTGTTTTGGAGAGGCTTTGGCTTGGCTCAGCTCTTAACCTGTGCTTCTGTCCTTTTTCTGCTACACTTGTGAGTCTGGATGGCTTCCAGCACTAGGTCAATCATAGTCTCTCTGGCACGGGACTGGGAATAACTCCTCTTCACAGAGACAGTTTTTTTTTCTTCCCTGGAAGTAGCAGGAAGTTCTTCATGCTATTGACTTGTGTAATTGTAGCAATGCAGGCCATGCTTGATTGTGATGTGTCCAAGTATCCCAGCTGGGCACTACCAGGAGCTCTGAACTACTGAGCTGTAGCCCTGTGCTGCATCACGCTCATCAGAGATCACTTCGAGGAAGTTTTCATCTTGTGAGTCATTAGCTTGTTGTTTGTTCTGCTGGTTTTAAAGTGAGGCATTTATTTAAGACAGCCACTTCATCGTGATGTGAAGGGCAAGATCTGAAGCAAATCACTGGTGTAACTGAAGTGCTCCTCATCTGTGCGTGGCCCAGGAGTCAGGCTTAGTTTGGAGGACTTTGGTGGAGATTAAAAAGGGAGAGAGGATTTTGAAAAAGATCTTAAACCTTTATTTCTGTAAAACCAGGCCATGTAACTTGGTGTGCCCCAGCACATCCTCGCATCCTACCGCTTAATTCTTTTACTACTTGATTGCTTTTTTTTTTTTTTTTTTTTTTTTTTAAATTCTTTCTATATTTACTTTAGTCTGTAGACACTGGAGAGTGGTTGGTGTGTATATGGAAAGGAAGAGCTGGACTGTGTCTCCTCAGAACCTCTGTCAGGGGGGATTTGACTCTACAACAGTATCCTTCTGGCAGGCAGCAAGGAGGCTGTTTTTAATCTTTGTGATAAGGATGGTAGTAGATTGTTAGATAAGGAACACTTTTCCCCTGCAAATGTTCTTTAACTCTAAGTTGATGTGCATTTTGTATGTGATCCTACTGAATTCTGAGCAAGTGCTCTTTTAAGCACTTCTATGTTACTAGGCTGTATGTCCTGAAGTTTAAAAAAGACTGTTTAGTTGAATGTTCCTGGTAGCCTCCCACTTCTTTTTTTTCTACGCAATCACTTCTTTCCGAGGTTATTCATCCCTGTACAGGCAGTACCTGCAGAGTCTGTGTGTGTGAAGCCAGAAGGATAAGGCTTTAAAAATGTGACTCTACTTGTTTGTGGGAATGTTTGCTCTATTTTGAGCTTCATGTAAACTTCGCTTTCAAATGACCAGTTCTAGTTAGTGTTGCAGGTCTCCTGAGCTACAAACCATTTCGTCTTCATCTTGTGCTTAGAATGAGTCAGAAACTTCTTTTGTGGAAGGCAGGAATAAAATCTCCAAGCCTGAGGCTGTTGAGCATGTGCAGTGACCACACTGTTCCTTGGACCTATCCAGTGTGTGTGTGAAGTGAGGAGGCTTCTTGCATATACAAATAGTCAACCCTTCCCCTTCTCCTAAAATTTCCCTCTGCGCTTGCACTCCCTGAGGAGCACTCATTTCCTGCTTTTATGAAGTGCAGTTTCTGCTCTCCTAATTTCTCAAGCTGTTCAGAAAAGAGGTAAAGAGACAGCTGTTGCTCACTGCAGTATAAATGAATAGTGAATAATTGTGGCAGTAGCAGCAAATTGAGTAACTCAGTGGCTGTCACTGAACTGTTTACACATTCATGGTTTCAGACTGCTTTCATGCTTGATGTGCCACAAATGTGAACATGAAAGAAATCCTATCCTCCTTCCCTATACTTGTATATGTGATTCAGCAGCCTTTCCTGGGAGCTGCAAAGACAAGAAGGCAGTCATTTGGGCAAAGTGCGTAACCTTCTGACTTGCTGCATGCCTCTTTGTGCACCTCTCTTTGCATATTTGGGGATGTAATAATCACTAGAGATTAAATGTTGCTTTTGTAATGTATTTTTTTCCTTTTTGCTAGCTGGCTTGCCTTTTGCAATTCTCAATTCAAGACGTATCCCCTTCCAGAGAGGAGTTTTCTGTAGTGATGAATCCATCCGGTATCCATACAAAGAGGACACCATTTCTTATAAGTTGTTAGCAGGAATAATTGTTCCTTTCAGTATAATTGTTGTAAGTTAAACTTTTTTTATTGCATTTGATTTCAGAGGGGGTGGGAAGGAGGGGACTGAATCTGTTAGTACAGATCTCTGAAACTGTATTCTGTAGGATTTCTCAGCTTCAAAGTAATGCCCTTCGAGTTGCTATTAAAGCACAGTAATGGTGTTCTAAAATAGATAATTTGAGAAATTTCTGCTATTTGAAGACAAACAAATAGAATTGGAGAACAGAAAAAGGTTTTTTTTTTTTTTTAGTTACTTAATTCTGTAGTTTGAGATATGGGAAAATTAGATTTTTATTGATTAAGAATAACAGAAATGTGCATTAAATGGCTGTCTCAAGCATTCCTGTTCTGGGAACTGCTCTTTTCAGAATACAATTTAACATTTTAGTCAGCTTTCCTATCAGCTGCACAGTCATTGGAAATTCTTCTATATGTAGAAGTATAACACAAGTGTGAACTTCTTGAATAAACTAATAATAAAATCTCTAAATTCTGACTTCAGTCAGAACTAACTACAAACACAACCCTAGAAGAAAAGAGTGAATAGCCATGGGATTTTTCCCCTAAAGTTGTACCTTCACACAGAGTCCGTTTGTGTTGGAGTTAATGTCAGGGTTTACTTTCATTCTGTACCACATTTGATTCAACTGAGTTCCTGTTGAAATTAAGGTTGTCTTCTCCTTCCTTCTTCTTTCACACTGTATCAGTGAATTGGAAATATTCCCTCTGCAACTGCTAGTGTCCATTGCAGGGGGGTGAGGCAGTTTAGGATCTCCCTCTTTGACTGCAACTCCTAGCTTAGGTGAACTGATTAAAATATATTTTAACTGTCCCTCAAGATTTAATTGTACACTGGCAGGTGAGCTGATGTAATAGCTTCTTATTGACAAAAAGTCAGGTTCCAGTTATAGAACTGTCTTTTGCCACCTACAATGTAATGTCTGAATTGTATAAGCTCCTGGAATTCCTTAACCTGGTTGAATATAGCTTTTAACTCTTTACGAGGCTTAGTGAAAGGGCTCCTGGAAATGTAAGAGAGAAGAGTCACTGTTGATGCCCAAACTGGCATGAGCATGTCATCAGTTGAGGGTGAATCTGGAGCTCACCAATTAGCAGTTTTGTGTTTTATATATTGTGTGACTGCATCTAAATTCACACAGCGGCCCTTCAGGTGAAGTTTTGGCATCACAGTCCAGATCTGTCAGAAAGCTTTTATATCAGCTCATTGTACCTTTGTGCTGACTGTATTGAGTTGATGGTGCTACAATTTGAGCAGAACCGAAACTTTCATGCCAGATAAGGTCTGCAGGTGTATTAAAATTTATCCAGGTATATTTATGAAATTAAAGCAGGAAAAGAAGCAGCTAAACATGAAGCAGAATATTGGCTGACTGCTTTTCTGGGCAACAGGTTACAATTGGGGGATACTGTGGCAGTCTGACTCTTGTACAAATACTCTAGACAGGGAATTTTTTCTAGTTTCCAACATGTCAGTGTGTAGCTTGTGTGCTTCTGAATGGGATTTTTTTTTTTTTCCGTATCTGTAGAAATGTAAGGACTGGGAACCAGAACTTGCTTGCCTTGTTGTTTTTTGGTTTTTTGTGTTTTTTTGGTTTTGTTTAGTTTTGGAGGGGTGGGGGAGGGCAGGAGGAGAGGGAGAAAGCCTGTGGTTCAAGAATTAAAAGAAATACTGCAGAAGCTTTTTTTGGCTGTTGTCTGTTCAGTTAACTGGCCAGAGATCTGTGCTTGAACATCTTGCCTTTTATGGTAGGACTACTTCTTTCACTCTGTGCTTGCAGTGGTAGTCAGTACTTCATTAAGACCAGCCACACTTAGTCACAGCTGAGGTCCATCTAGTTTATTTCTTTTCTGCAGTGGTTAAAACAGAAGTAACAACAGAAAAATAGAGCAAAGTACTTTCCTACCTGCCACTTGTAGCTGATGGCCTGAGCCAGGAAAAGGCTTCAGTAAACTTAGTAATTTTTATTGAATGTATTTCCTTTGATCTTTACCCAGTCTCCATATGAGTCTGTATACACACTTGTCTAATGAAGCCACCTTCAGAACATTTGGGATCATCTTTTAGTGGTGAAATGAAAGCAGTCTTGCCATAAATTTATGAAGTCAGATGCATAAAAGCAAATGTTAGTGTCTTATCCTCAGTGCTTTTACAGACCACTGCAGATGAATACTGTGAGTCCAGCGACATAGCTGTGGTGATATCACTTTTTCTCATATCAGCTGAGTGACTTTCTTTAAGCTTTTCAGACTTGTTGTTTTAATAGGATTCATTGTGACTGTGATACTTTGTTTCAATTTACTTCATTAAGAGGGTATTCTCTGAGGTCGGTAGATTTGTTGTAAGAGTATACTGACTTTGTGCTTGAAATATAGATTTTTCAGTTTTTGTCCTTTTTTGGCGTTTCTCTGCTTCAGTCCATGTTCTGTTAGGGTGCAGAATTAAAAAAAAAAGTTGTTGTACTCTAATTAATTTGTCTGCCTGCTTTACATGTGCAGAGCTACTGACAGCCACTTTGTTTGCTCATGTGTCAGTGCCTTTTGAACAGCTTAATTCACACCATCTCTGCCTTTCTGGTACCATGGATGTGTCACTCTTGTAAGTGACAGATGGAGCTATCATTTAATTCTTAGAGGTTTTTGAAAGTTGCTTTAAACACATACATATAATCTACTTCTGTTGAAGAGCCTCTGTGTATCAAATGGGGCTGGCTGATTCATATTGAGCCTCTCTGGATGAAGTGTCAGCAGTGAGGCTGAAGATTTATATACCTATTCTAAGAAAAACATGCTTTCTGCAAAAGACAGAAGTTAGAGGAAGAAAATCTCCTTTCCTATCGACATTTATTGCATTCGTGATGCATACACTTTGAACATGAAAGATGGAAAATCCTTCGAAAGCCACGTATTTCCTTTCTCATGAGCTTTTTCTCCCCTAAAGATAATTTTTTCTTGAGAACTAGGTTACTTTGTTTAAATAACTGGCCTTTCACACCTGGAAATGAAATTTGGAGCCTTCAGAATGGTTTCTGGCTTCACAAAAACAAAACAAACAAACAAACAAAAAAAGTATGAAAAAAAAAAAAAACAACCTGGTAAGACAGAATTCTGTTTAGCAGGAAAAAAAAAGTAATGAAAAGTCAATGTAGGATGAAATGTTAAACTGAAGAGAATAGATTTCATCTGGTCTGTGTCAAACAGTATGGATGATTGTTACCCAGTGAAAACTTGGTTGTAATAAATATTCTGAAAATCAGATTACCATATAATTTGCTCTTATAAAATGCAATATGATTCTAGTAGGGCAAAGAAAAATATTTCAAATAAAAATGTGTTTTAAAGTTTTAGAAATTATTGCTAGCAATGTCTAGGGAACTTAAATTTTGCAGCTCGCTTTTCTTTGATCGGAAATGATATGCTTGATTGTTAACAACAGTATTTTTTAAGTAGTTGACTGTTGTCCTTCTTTCTCTTTCAGATAATACTAGGAGAGACTCTCTCTGTCTTTTATAACCATTTGCACTCAAACTCATTTGTCAGAAATAACTACATAGCCACTATTTACAAAGCCATTGGAACCTTCATTTTTGGAGCAGCTGCTAGCCAGTCATTGACAGACATTGCCAAGTACTCCATAGGCAGACTACGTCCTCATTTCATTGCAGTGTGCCAGCCTGACTGGACACGAATCAACTGCAGCCTGGGTTACATTGAGAACTTCCCGTGCCAAGGAGACAAAGCAAAAATCAATGAAGGAAGGTGAGTCTGACTGACCTTGTAGACCTGGTTTTGAGACTTCTTTCTTGACTTGGTAATGTCCTGGGATGATGAGTTCATTGTATATGAAATCACAGGTTCTGAACTGCACGTGTTCCCTGGGTAGTCATATAACTTGGGGTCTATGTTCAGAGACTGGTGCTCAGGGAAAACTAAACTTCTATTTACTTTTTCTTCTTTATTTTTTTTTTTTTTTATTAATAGTGAGAAATCTGCTTCCAGTGTAAAAATAATAATAATAAAAATTTGTAGTGTACTTAAACTATGTTTGCTGTGCTTTTCTGTTTTCTCGTCTCCCAGACTGATTAAAAGCTTAGTGATTTGCGCAAGCATCACTGCATGTTTTGTTGCAAATGTCAGATGTGCATGAAATAGTAGTAGAACTTCTGGAACCCTGCTGTATTGCAGGAGGTCTTGAGGAAAGATGCACTTTAAGTATATGTATGTGCACAAATGTATGCTATGGCATGAAGATAGTGCAATGGACTTCTGCTTGGTTGTCTGCACTGGTTAAGGTAGCAGTGGATTTTAGTTACTTCAAGTGAAGTTTTTACACTTATAGCCTAAACTTAGTTATGTTAATTCTTGAATTCAGTATCCTGTTTTACTCTGAAAACAGTTGTCTTCAGCATTTTGTAGCTTCAGCTTCTCCTTGCAACTTTTTTTGTACACTTGCACTTCTTGTAATACTGTTGGTTTAACTAAACTGAGGATCAAAATAAGTAACTATGCAAATGTAAATGTCATTCATATCTTGTTGAGAGCTGCATATAGAATTACATATTGCATATTGCTGCATATTACATTAAAATATAGTCTACCTGCAGATCTTTAAAATATGCACAGAAATAGCTATTTAAATTAGAAATTCTTGAGTTAATGAGTGTGGGGATTACTAGTAACTAGCATTCTTTATATCTCTCTGTAGGAGAACCCTTCCTTCAGGCATTCTCTGGCATTTAAATTACTTTTGATATAGAAGCTGGTGTGAAGTATTTCAAATAATTTAAAGTGAATGATTCATGTAAAGATATGCTCCGAAACCTTAATGGAAGTATTATTAAGTTCAATTCCAATGAGTCATGTATGGAGCTTCTAATATTTATTCAGATAAAATATTTCAAGGAGTAACTCAATGGGCTCCTTGGACTTTGAAGTTGATTTTTCTTCTGTATCAAAATATAAACATTTTAAAATTGTGCATAATGCGATTGAATAAGATTGTGTATATATTTTTGTGTGTAGTTGCACTGGTGAAAAGAATACCATGCTGTATGGGTTCATTATTGGATATACTACTTGTTTTTAATGTTTTAGAAAAGTAGTCTATACCACGGTGAGTGTTCATATCTGTGAATAAAGGGGGGGGGGAGACAGAAAACAAGTTGTTCTGTCAGTGGTGTGAGTAATTAATATGTCACTTCTCATCTATCAAGACATACGTTTGTACTGTTTGATTTCCTTGCAGGTACTTTCTTTAGTGTTTGTAAAGACAGTAACTTGCCAAAAGTCTGCTTTATCTCTCAACTGAACAAAGCAGGGCCTGGTTCAGCAGGAGTGGGTGTGCTGGGTTATAAACATGGTAATGGGGAAGTGTGTGAGCAGTCTCTGCTACTTTCAAATCTGTGGATCCTTCTACAACTTCATTTCGTGTTCAGTTTGTTCCTTGTCTTCTCGCTTGCTACAGCTTAATTTTACCCAGCCTTGAGATGATTGGCAGTTTACCCAAATTCCTAAAAGAGGAATAGGCATAAAGGATTCAGAAAGGACACATGACTTCTCCATTCTTTTTTTAGTTGTAAGGCATGCTCACTCTTTTAATGAGTGTGTTGAGCACTGAGGAAAAACTCACCATCAACTCAGAATCAAGATGCACAAACATGTGAATGAAGACAGAACAAACAAGGGACTGAAGAGTTGTGAATAATTTTTACTTCTTAAACAACATATTAGCTGCTATGTACAGCTTAAAGTATTTTTAGTATTTCATTAAGGGTTGTGCTGTCACTTCGGTTTATCATGTTATGAACTTGGTAGCACAAACAACACACTATACCTGACCTTTACAAAAGGCTTTACTGAAACTGAGACTGTTTGAACTTTAACCAGAGTGTTAAGAATAAGTGATGTAATGTGAAGTATGCCATATTATTACTTGTTTTCTCCTAAATTATGTCATGGGGACACTAATAGTCTTTTGGAGGAAAGAAATGCAAAGTATTTTTACGTTTGACATATAGTACAAATGGTATCTGCCTAGAAATTTAAACAGAAATTATGTTTTACTTAATTTTTCTGTTCAAAACAAAACAAAAAAAAACACTTCCTGAAACAATTTAGAAGTTACAGGAAAAAGGTCAGCTTGTAACATTAAAATTTGTTGAGGATTGTGAAACAGTGTTGCTAATGTAGCATGCAACTTCTTACAATATTGGAAAGCAGTGGGCTCTTAACTGTCAAAACTAGTGTTTGTTCTTTCTCAGATGTTCATTGTTCTCAGTTGGATTGTTGTATGATAGTGGTTGCAAGTCTCAAAAGTGAATTACCTGGGACCAACCAATTTAATGTATAGAAGCGTGAGAATTAATTCAGGTAATCCAGAACTATGGAGTACTAGTGGCTGGGTCATGATGGTGACATGGTTTTGTATTTTTTTTACTGTTCAATAGAGTAGGCGTTTCTGCTCCAGCACTGGCCATTATTAGCAGCGTGTTTGTGTGATGCATCAATTCTTGTCCTTGATCGGCACTCTGTTTCTACCTCTCAAGCTTTTTTGGTCTGAACTCAGTAAGATGGCGCTTGCTAAATCAAGACGATCTTTTGCAATTCCTATTTGTTTTCTTGTACAAGAAGATGGAAGGTTCTTATGCTGTGATGAATTTTGTTCCTGAAATCCTAACATCATGTGGTCATTGCCTCCAGTGCTGCTGATGTGTCCAACAAGCTCAGTGTACTTGCTGAATAAGATTCCACATCACACCTTTCCTGTATGGCCTGTCCAGCAGTAGTGTCTAAAAAGAAAAGTTGTTGAACTGCTTGTACCTACTATGTTGCACTTCCTTGAGGTAACATGGTAGGTACAAGCAATTTCTTCCTTGAGGCAGACCTTGAGACTGCCGGTGTTCCCTAAGAAGCCCTTCTGCATATGATGCATCTGGGTTTCTATGCCCTCTATGACAAGTGGGTGCTGAGATATTTTGATTTATGTTTTGTTTATAAAATTAAATTCCATATTAAGCCTGAAAAGAATATTTAACAATTTTCCATTTTCCTGAGCCCTGGACAAGGCTTGATCATTGGCCTCCAAATGTTGAAGCAGGCTTCCTCTTTGAGATACTCTGACTTTGCTTGTCCTTTTATGTGTCTCTAGCTGTATGTTATGGTGTGCTGTAAAAAGAGAAGGGTCAGTGCATAATGTCATCTCTTGAACTCATTGGTCTGTTAACTTTTATTCATTTATTGAGCTTCTGATTAAGATTTGGATGTGTCAGTCTTGTTTCTCTAAACATCTGCTATTTAAGTATTGCTGTCTTGTTTCTGGTCTCTTACAGGAACATAGGGTATAAGGCGTTTTTTCTTGTTTGTATATTAAATCTTTTCCAAACTGGATTTCATAATTGCCAGATGTGTCCCTTTGTAATGGGATTTATTGACCATGTGGACTGCATCTGAAGAATCTGGATTGAATTTCAAATCTGGGTGACTTCTGGATTCAAGTTTTTTAGATTTTTATGTACTTACACATTTTTGTATATATAAACATATAATCATTTGTGCTTAATTGCACAGAAGGACATGAGAATGTAATTCTAAACATTCTTTTATCAGATTATTCCTTTAAGCAAAAACTTTAGCTGTGATTGCCGATTCAGAAGTAAGCTGATGTATGTATTATGCATGTGCATAAATACAATCTTTCATAACCTCTGCTTCTTAGCAAATAGAAGATACTGCAGGTGATCTGCACATAGGCACAGATGGTGGTTATATTTCAGCATCTACTAATTCCACATAAAATTGTTGCTGTAATTTTGTTGCTTAGTACATATCAAAAGGACTTTACTGTTAAGACTGTTGCTTTTTTTCTTAGAGTTAATACCCATCGTGGTACATGCTTCAATTCTGAGCACATGCTGTAGTTCTTCAGAGCTTCCTTTAATATATGTGTGTGTGTATATATATGTATATATAATATATTTTTTTTTTTTTAAGGAAACTTCAAACTGAGAGAATTTTTTCCTGAAATCCACACCATCCCTTAACAGGATGGTTGAATACAGAGGGAGGGAGGAAGTATTGGCATGTGTACAAAATATACAGAACACCTGCAAGTTCATTTAAACTGCAAGTGCTAACCTCTTCTGACTATGCTAAACTTGGTTGCAGTGTGCAGTACAGTTGGTTGGTTTATTTTCTTGCTTTGACAGGTTAAACTAGTTCCCATCTGCACACCTTGCAGTGTGGAGTATTTCCCTCCACCACCTTCATGTAATCATCCTGGGTGTGTGCGAAAATGCTCTTACTCTACTGGCTTCCTGTGTTTACTCCCAAGTTTTTTTGTTTGTTTGTTTGTTTTTTTGGATGTGGTGCTTACTATGTTTGAGATGAGCAGAGCAGATTTCTCCTGCTGCTGTTAACAATGACTTCTAAATACTTCTGTAGGTTGGAGGAAAAAAAAAAAAAATATATATATATATATATAAATATATATATATATATCTGAGAAGTGATTTCTGAATATGGTGGTAGGTTGGAACCTGGAAGTTCAGAGTCCTGGGTTTTAAGACCAGAGGACCTGATGACTAGGCAAGTCCAAGAAGCTGTCCTGGCTGGTTTATTTGTCTGCTCACTAAACATATACATGCAACTAAAACCTTTGAACCTCAGGTGATAGATATGAAACCATGTTGCACAAGGCAAGCTACTTTAGAGGCAGTCCCTGTAATCTGGACTGTGTTTACCTCAAAAGCAGACTAGCAGTAATGTTTGTGTGTGAGAAACACTTTCTTTGAAGCTCAACTTACTATGGGTAGTTGAAAATCTCTAGTCTCAGTCTGTCATTTAGTTCCATTAGTAGTAACAGATAGCACTGCTGTTAATGTTCATGACTAGGATTGTACTGCTGATGTATAGGTTTATATCAAAACTCGGAAGTCTGGGGGAAAAACAGCTCCCTATTCCTGTTGATATATTGCTGCCTGCTCTTGGAATAAGTTGTGTAGTCTGCTATTGCAAACTCAAAATGTAATCTTCAAAGAGGTCTTTAGGAAATTAGAGCTGACTGCTTTGACCTTTATAATTTATTTCAGCACAGTTGCCAAGGTGGTGCCCTTGACTAATCATTTGCCAGGAATTTTACTTTCTCTTTGTTTAGAACTGGCTGTTTGAGCTCTTTCACAGGTGGTGTGGTGCACATGCATGCTGGTGAGTGCAGTTAAATTGCACAGAGCAATTCCCAGGAGCTAAGTACCCATGTCAGACGGCTGGCACGGGGCTAACCTGCTTCAAAGTTTAGTTGAACTTCAAAATAAAGTTGGAAACACACTGTTTCTTCTACATGCTGAAAATACATCCAGAACTTTACTGAAGTAAAAACTGGACAATACTCATAAAAATGCAAATAAGTAATGTTTTCCCCACTGTTTCATTAGTTTGCTGCCGGTTTCTTTAAGCCTAGCCCAAAAGACTGGACACTTGCTTCAGATTAATCGGTGTTCAGTAAAAAACAGTTCTTTGTGATCTCTTGATACTGAGGGTATTTCTGAGGTGAAGCATTACTTTGTACTAAAATAACTTTGTACTGGAATACTTTGTAAAAGCTTTGTTTGGAAACTAAAAAGCTTTGTCAAAAATCAAACCGCATTAATCATTCAAGCATAACTAAATAGTTTACTTATCTAATCAGTTTGCAATAACATCATGAATCAGAAATGTCTCTTGTGTTTGTACAAACTTGTTAACTATGTGTTTGATAGAGCTCTACTTGTATGTTGTATATTGCATTCTGATTATTTCTGCAATAGAGCTTTTAATATGAGCTGTTACACTATACTGAAGCTTAAACATTTGGTAGTTTTCAGCAGAGTCTAATCAGTAGCTTTCACTTCTGAAAAGTTCTTAAGACCAAAAAGATCTTAAGAAGTGTGGATACCAAAGCTGTAGAGGGGTTGAATAGAATACCCAGATACTTTTTCCACTATTAATCAAATGTTTCAGCGTCTCCCTTTTGCCACTGGTGTTATTTGAGAGATAACACAGTTAATTTACGAATACTTCCAGTCCTATCCAAATAACCCTGAGAAATGGAAAGTCAGAGCACCCGCAGTTGATACTTACGAGAAGTTTACACGGAAGGAAAAAGCTGAAATTTAGTAGTGAATTAAGCTTTTAAACTTTAAAAGCTGCTTCTGGGCTATGGTGAATGATGAAGTAGGGCTGTTCTTAATCTAGATAACAAGCTGCCTCTGCAATAGAAATTAACTGATGTCAGGGAGAACTTATATGAAAGGTGAACTCACAGGAAGAATCTGAGAAGCCATTCTGCAGTCTGGATTGAGTGTCTGGTCTTCCTTTTCCTTCATTCTGATGAGATCATGGCCCTTTTACATGGTGATGGGCAATATTCACTACCAAAGCTGAATGTGGAACTCTTCACCACTTAATTTTCAGAAAAAGCTGTTCTTGCTGGTTTTAATATTATGAATTGAGCTGGACTTACAGTGACTTCTGCTGTACAGTGATTCAGTGGAACAGAGCCTACATTTTATCCTTACTTCCTATCTATTGGTCTAGTCATATAAGCTACAGTACTGCACTTTCTGTGAGACTGAACTGATTTATTAACCATATTAAATGTATTTCAAGCTTAAGAATTCAGAAGTGTCAGCCAGAAAAAGCAAAAAGTCGACTAGAAATTTTTGTTTGCTAGTTCTGTAGCTTATTATCACAATTAAGTTCATTAGTCATCAAAATTTGTAGTTTGTGTTCAGCATATCCTGAAATGGCTTTTGGAGGTTAGCTGTGGCTATTGATGCAAGCATTGTATGCTGGGCAGAAATTCATTGACTTGTGAAGCTTAAGTAAAGTTGAAGTCAATAGGGAGGAAAGGACTTCTTTAAGATTCAACTTCAGATGCATGTAACTAAATATTGCTCAAATGCTCAAGCAGTACTGCAGGAACTGAAATGCTCTTAATGCTGACTGTTTTCTTGCTGCCCTGCCTCCTAGTTGTTGAGAATTACAAGGCATGGGAAGGGAAGCTTCTGCATGCTTTCCATGTGTTTATTTTCCAGAGCTCCTAGCTTAAGGGAGAGTATTAATCAAACTTCAGCAGGGATTACTCTTTTATTTTTTTCCCCCTTCATTTCCATAGTGTAAAATGCTAATACTATTGTGATTTATGAAGGTTTGTGGATACCTGTGTAGAGAGGGCTAATTGAACAAATAGAAGTCTATAATCTGGTGCATGTGAGAGAGCAAAGCAGAGGATGCTAACTTAGAGGCATAGAGAGATGTAAAGCATTCAGATTGTGTGTTGAGTTAAACTGAGTGACACAGTCAAACTTAACAGAAGAGGACTTGCTTAGTGGTGGTTCTGCAGCGTGAGTGTGGAATGCTGTTGCAATATACTGGTAGGTTGGACTTGGTAATACTGTCTTCAAAACATACATGCTTGTTCATGGTAAGAGTATCAGTTTTGGTAACTCCTTGCTCCATGAATAGAACCCTGAAGAAGGAATATTTGTAAATCCAACACAGCCATGACCTGCTGCTCATTTAAAAAGAAGAGGTAGTAGACTAATCCATTCTTTTTCCCCCACTACTGGTTATCTCACAATGCAGTTTACTCTTCTAGTAGCTGCATGTACAAGATGTGGTGACAAGTGCAGAACAGCCAGGTAACTAGTTATTGCCCAAATAGATTGCCTGCTAACGTGTAATCTTTCTGTTTAAAAATGACAAAACCAATATTGCATTATGTCTGCCTGTTTCCATGTGTTTTGGGGTAAAGGAAACCCAGTAGACTGCTTGAAGAGGTTTAAGAGCCTGCTCAGCCTAGTAGTGAAGACAAACCTCCTGACACTCAATGAAGTTAGACTACTGTACATTGATCCTGACATCTGAAAAAGTTTACTTGCTTCCCCTGCTTCTTACAGTATTGGTCCTAGTGATAGGACCAGAGGAAATGCTTTCAGGCTACAGCAGGGGAGATTCAAGTTGGACATTAGGGGAAATATTACTTCTCAGAAAGGGTGGTCAGGCACTGGAATGCCCAGGGAGGTGGTGGAGTCACCATCCCTGGGGGTATTCAAGGAATGACTGGATGTTGTGTTGAGGGACATGGCTTAGTGGGAGCTATTGGTAATAGGTGAACAGTTCGACTGGATGATCTTTTAGGTCTATAGTATTTACAAGGAGTGTTTCAAAAGAATGGTGGAGAAAGAGGGGAAAGTAATTGCAGATTAAAAAAAAAAAAGTCCACAATAAAAACTTATTTCTTCCTAGAACCTACTATTTCTGTTTTTTGTTGTTGGAATTGTAAAATCCTTAGAGTTGAGACCTTTAAAGACCATGTATTCCAACTCCCCTGCCATGAGGACTGACATGCACAGCTAGATCAGGTTGCCCAGAGCCTGATCCAACCTCACCTTGAAAGTCTCCAGGGCTGGGGCATCAACCACATCTCTGGACAAACTGTTTCAGTTCCTCACCACCCTCACTGTAAAAGAATTCTTCCTTATGTCTAATCTAAATCTCTTTGATTTTGAAACCATTTCCCCTTGTTCTATCACCACAGACCCTGCTGAAGAATCTGTCCCCTTCTTTTCTGTAGCTTCCCTTTAGATACTGAAAGGCCTCTATCAGGTCACACTGGAGCCTTCTCTTCTGCAGGCTGAACATCCCCAGTTTTTGTTGTCATAGGAGAGGTGCTCCATCCCTTGGATCATTTTTGTGTCCCTCCTCTGGACACACTCCCAACAGGTCCATGTCTGTCCCTTACTGAGGACTCCACATCTGGATGCAGTATTCCAGGTGGCCTCCTCAGTGCAGAGATGAGGGGTAGGATCACCTCCCTTGCCTTGCTGGCCATGCTTCTTTTGATTCACCCTGGGATAGAGGGGGTAGTTATTAAGATAAGCAGAAACTTTGATTTGTGTAAGATAAGAACACAACAATGTTCTCTCTCTTTTTTTTTTTTTTTTTTTTTTTTTTTTTTTTTTTTTTTTTCAGACAGTTGATTACACATTTTTTCTTTTGCAGGGTTAGTCTCTTGGTATGCTTTGTCTGTATTGGAAAGGTTTGTTTATTATCTACCATCACATAAAGCAGAGCTGAGTGACTCTGCATTCCTGTCTCAGATATGATTGTAAAGGACAGTGGAAGTTTCACTTAGAAATGCGTTTGTCAGTTAAAGTGCCAAAGTAAGGCATACTGGACTAGAAAGATTCTGGCAACTCTTCCCTCTTGGAGTGTAAGGCTTCTTACTGCAGTCTGGGTTTAACCAGTGGCAAGAAAGGGAGAAAGCTGCAGAACTGTGAATAACGCTGTCTTCTGAAAGTGGATTTCTGTCTTCTAAGTAGGCTTGGATATTGTTAAATGGATAACTTGCCTATGCATTTAATTGATCATTCTTTTCCCTGCAATAGAGTGCCAAGTACTTGAAGATTTGTCTCTTCTGATGTCCTTGGAAGTTGTTTTTATGCGAGTCTGTAACTCTTCGAGAGTGGGTGCTGTGAGAATATGTTGACCACTGAGTGCAGAACTGATTGTTTTTAAAGAATGTGCTACTTCAGCCTATGTTTAGGCTTATCACTTTATTCAACTAAGTCCCCTGTGCATTGAAATTCTAGGAATATTTCCCTGCCAAGTGTGTGCAGAGCTGTCTGGCTTATTTGAAACTGACGTGCTGACCTGCAGTTCTCTTGGACGTTTTATTCCACTAAAGATCAATGAAATGTGTAGCACAAGTGTCAGGAGAAGCTTTGAGTGAAGACATGGAAAGTCTGAAGTGCCTAGGGATAGAAATGATTTGCCAGCTTGTTTAGGGAGTGTTTGGTTTTGTGTTGATGTGGAAGTAGATATAATACTGAGTCTCCTGTTTTTCTGTTATTTAATCATTTCATAATTCAATACTGGGAAGATTACCTAATTCTAATCTTAACTACTTCTATGTGGTGCCACAGAACATTCTTGCTTCTGAGATACGGGTCTAGCCTACTTTTATTTTATTTTATTTTATTTTTTTTTTAATTTCTAAAGCTTCCTCTTGGTTTCTTACTATTCAATACTTTATTGTACTGTACTTATTTAGCTCTTTCCTAGTACCCTTTTTCACTGAGGCTGTTCACTTTCTAGTTGACTCTTGTAGAGAAGTGCACTTTGCACACTTCTACACTTTGCGTTGTCCATACAAACATACTACATGGAGACATTTATTTCCTAAATGATGTGCATTACAGGGTGCTGTCAAGCAGATGTTAGTACCTAAAACAGACTTCTTGTGAGTGTTAAATGTTCCTTTTACTTGGAGCATGCTATGCTCCTTTTTCTGCCAATCCCTGTACAGATGTGTAACTGCTAGAACCTCCAGAAACAACACTTTAAGGGTAGCTTAGGACTGTTAAGGTGCTTAAATGAAGAAAGTAAACAATTTTATTTAGTTGCTGAATATAGGTAATTACTCTAATTAGGAGCTATAAAATGCAATAACTATCACAAGTCAAAACCCAGTCTCTAGTATTTGGAGAGAGATGAGCAGTGGCTTTGAGACATTTTTTCCCCCTAAACTCTGTCACTCCTTTGGGATAAATTTTATCATGTCTTTCTGTACCCCAGATATTTCTATATACCAGGTATTTATACAAACTCCTTGAGAGCAGCCCTGTGGAGAAGAACTTGGGAGTCCTGGTGGATGAGAAGCGGGACATGAGCCAGCAGTGCGCACTTGTAGCGCAGAAGGCCAGCTGTGCTCTGGGCTGCATTTAAAAAAAGGGGTGGCCAGCAGGGAGAGGGAGGTGATTGTCCCCCTCTACTCAGCTGTTGTGAGGCTCCATCTGCAGTACTGTGTCTGGGCCTGGGGCCCCCAATACAGGAAGGACATAGGGCTCTTGGAGTGGGCCAGAGGAGGACCACTAAGATGATCAGGGGACTGGAGCACCTCTCCTACGAGGAAAGGTTGAGGGAACTGGGCTTGTTTATCTTGGAGAAGAGAAGGCCATGGGGGACCTCACTGTGGCCTTCCAGTACTTGAAGGAAGCATATAAACAGGAGGGGGCAATGGCTGTTTAAGAGGGTGGGTAGTGATAGTACAAGGTGGGGTAGTTTTAAACTGAGACAAAGAGGGTTTAGGTTAGATATTAGGAGGAAGGTTTTCTCTCAGAGGGTGGTGACAGACATGCTAGAACAGGTTGCCCAGGGAGGTTGTGGATGCCCCATCCCTGGAGGCATTCAAGGCCAGGTGGATGTGGCTCTGGGCAGCCTGGTCTGGTCGTTGGTGATCCTGCACATAGCAGGGGGTTGAAACTGGGTCCTTTTCAACACAGGCCATTCTATGATTCTGTACTTCTGTCTACATTGAGAAAAATTTAGTAAGCTTATTGCTCTGTACAGCTCCAGTAGGTAATGCAGCTGGCCTTGTAGCTTGTTTGGAATATCTTGTCCTCAAACTGTACTGTTTCCATACAGAAGCCTTGAATAAAGGGGACAGCAGTTTACATACTGAGAGGTTTACTGTCTAGTTGAGATGATTTAAGAAATATCGCCTTCAGGTAGGTCATACTCTCTTAACTAAGTTGTCTTGTATGCATAAAAGGAGTAGACCAGAATTAAGCTGTTGTAGATGTCAAAACTAACAAGGTGTTCTTCCTTAGTTTTGCTTATCTGTGGTTAGAAGTCCTGGGTAGAAGTATGGAATGGTTCAGTATTCACTGCAGTTACTTCCCTGCAGGAATTGCTCATACTCTGATTAATTTTCCAAGTTATCTTTAAAAAAAGAGGCTTACAGTTGCTGACTGTAGCAATAATTATAATCACTTCTATGGTAATCATTTTTAGGAAGTACATCTATTTTTAGTTTCATTTTTATCATATAATATGTAAACCTGTGGCGAAACTAAACTTCAGGAAAGCTGAACAGCCCTTAAGCTGCCATGTTTTAAGACCTTCTGTAGGCAGTGAGCTGTACATTACACATTAGACACTAAGTATGCTTTAGATATCAACTGATAAGTGAAATTGGTTCAGTATTACTTCTTAAGGTGTTCTTCTATCTTGGTAGTATCAGTTGCTCAAGCGGAAACAGCTCTTGCTTTTTCCTGATAAACTTTGTTCCTCATGTTCTAATTGGTTGAGGTTGATACTGAGTATAAGGCATAGATTGCAGATCTGGTCTTTTGAATTCAGACTTTCTGGTGTTGAAAGAATTGAAACAAAACTTTACACTTACCAACATTGTTTCATGACATGGGAACAATATCCCATGAAACTACTTGAGCGCTCATGAAATCTGAGATGCAAATTCCTACAGGGATATTTTGTTCTCCTTTATTAGCCAAAAGTAGAGTTTTTTAGGATTGCCTGTAGGATTTAATCTGCAAAAATTATAATACTTTGCTCTTCTTAGGACTACTAAATGCATATTATTATTATTTTTTAAATTAATTTTATTTCTTTATTGTAATTTGCTTGTAATTCCTGGCTCATGGCAAGCCAGCACTTGCAGTATGCTCACAAGGAGGCCTTGGCTGTGAAGCAGCTTGGCTGGTTCATTAGACAGGATGTTCTGCTGGCTTTGGGAAGGCATTTGTGTGCTGAGGAATGGTCATGAAACCTTTTCAAAATATTTTAACTGAAACAATGGAAAAGCATTAAGATTTTGAACAATTTTTGTTTTATTTTTAACAAGTCAAGGGGCAGCAGTATTGCCAAAGAACTTTCACTGGGATTGCACAATGTACGAATTGGATCAATATTTTGTCCCAGTTGTATTTTTGGCAATACTTCATGTGCTAAGCACTAAGTTTTCAGTCATGTACAGTTTATTTAATCTGTCTGATGAGAATGCACTTCAATTTTGTATTCTTCAACCTGGAACAAGGTATTCTTTATGTTACACTGTGCTTATGTTGCTCTAAAACCATGAATGCCTGTAGGCAGCAACACATTTAAGATAGTGATTCAAAAACAAATGTAAGAAATTCTTTTTCTCATTCAGTAGCCTTCTGAATTCCTTCAGCTGGCAGTATGTTGCCCTCAGGAGTCACAGGAAAAGGTCTTGGGGAAAACAGCAATAACCTAAATGGCAGTGGATAAAATACTGGTGTAGAATCTAAGGGTTCCTTATTGGCTCTTTAAGAGTACTTGGTTGTTGTGTCTGACAGACAGAACTTTTCCAAGTTCTTGTTGTACTAGCTTTCACAGCAGAGTTCTAAACAGAGGTCTTAACTAGAGAAGAGTTGAGATGTACTGGAGTAGAGGAAGGTCATATAGCAAAATTGCAGCCTTACTGGGTTTTTTGTTTGTTTTTTAATTTTAAACATCTGAAGATGTCAGTCTTTATACTGAAAATTGGAGTTGAAAACATCTCTGATACCTGCACGTACAAAGCTTATCTTTTTGAAGTTCTTTCCAGTTTCTCTGAAACAAAGCTGTTGGTAGTGCTTGAAATAGCTCAAAAATAGCTGCTTTTTAATAGCTTGGACACTATTAATAGTCAAATGTAAACCAAGAGCTACAGAGAACACTTGATGTGAGTTTTCTTACCACTCTGGAGTGCATTTCTTAATGCTGCGCATACAGATTAATCAAGAAGTTTTGGAGTTTCACTTGTGCATAAGATTGCTTCATTGCTTCCCCTGTGGTATTTCTATGGTAAACCCAATTACCCTACTGCCCACTGTTACTCTCTGATGGGAAGAGCAGAGGTGTCTTGACTGACTTGGATTTTCTACTGATCCCTGGCTGAGGCCTCCAGGTGCAGTGCCGAGCTGAGACACCTGCTGGAGGTGGCAGGGAGCTGCCTGTGGAGTCACAGAACTTCCTATTAATCTGTGCCTCTTTGTCAGGGTTGAATGAGCAGTGTAACACAACACCCTCAAATTACACAGAAGCCTGGCTGAGGCCTGTGAAATAACCTGTGAAATGACTTAGAGCAACTTGTGGAGAAAATGTTTATGTAATGTGTAGAAGATAGCTGAAGTATAGTTGTTTCCCCATTTAAGGTTGGATCAGAAACCCCTTAGCATTTTGCTGTCTCCTCTTGACAAAGAAGTGGCTGGGCTTTGTTCTGTGCATACAATGTCTCAGGGACAGTAGCTCTGTCAGGCACCTGCTGTTCTGCACTTTTCTCTAAGCAGCTTATCTAGAGGTGGGGTGGACAATGAAGGCTCTCCTCAGAGTCCTGAGGACTGCCACTGTTGGTCCCTTTCAGCCTGTGCCTTCTAGAAGCTGTTAGAAGTCAGAGGCAGCATTGCCTTCCCTAAAGTAAGTAGAAACAGCTTTATACTCTGCTACAGATATGAGATTAGGTGTCATCTTTTGCACTTGGCTAGCTAATGTACTGTCTTCCTGCCTTTCTTCCTTGTTCTTCAGTGGTAGATGATCACGGTCTGTATGAACTGCTACATTTCACAAATGTACACATGTAAATAGGAGCAGTTTAATGTTGTCTCTTGATGGTGACCCACAGTAACTACACTGCTGTTTATTCTCACGTGCATACTGTAATTATCTGACAAAACTTGCTTTTTTAATTGGTATATTTACAGGCTTTTTGTTCTGACATTTATTAGTAATACTAAACAGCTATTCTGCTCTAATATACACTCAGTTTCTAGTTTGGGGATGTGCTTGCTTACTGGACAAATTTTGAGTTGAAGGAGAAGCAGTTACTGTCTGATGCTGGGATCAACTTGATGTTGAAACAGTGAGGCTGGTGCTATTTGTCAAAAGCTACTGACAGACACAAGTGATGTCTGTTGTGCCTTGATAGCAATCTTGAAACAGCATAGGAATGTTTGCTTTCTTTTCTTGTTCATTTGTGTAAGATAACATCACTGTGGCAAACATATGGAAAAATAATGAAATGTCTGGTTTTTTTTCTTCCAGACTATCATTTTACTCTGGCCATTCTTCGTTCTCCATGTACTGCATGCTCTTCCTAGCAGTAAGTATGTTTTTTCCATGTATTTATTAGCGGGGGAAAAAAACCAGCACAACTTCTTTATTTAATGCAAAACACTACAATAAGAAATGTTTGGCTTAGTTAGGCTTTGCATGTTTCATTAAAGAAACTAACTAAAATAAAACCCTAGACATAAATGCTTAATCGAACATGAGTGGGTCCATAAGTTCAAAACAGGAGACCAACTTTATTTTCTAATTCTTTAAACTTTTCTGTACCTTTTTCCCCACCTCCAAGAGGAGACGAAAAGGGCATAGGAACTGAGGGGAGAAGTTTGGCTGCAGAAATAAAAATAAGACTACAATTTTTTCTGATAGATTTATAAGTATGAGGGTTTGAATGCTTCTTCCTTGGGAGTTAATTTTCAATTTCAAGCCTCCCAATCCTCATACACTTTAAGTCAGCTCAAGTCAGTAAGATCCTCCTAGAATAAGCTTTGTAACACTAGAAATTTGATACTTACATGCAATACAGTGTATGTTCCTCATCTGTCAGATGATTGGAAAAAAAAGAAGTGTTTTTTCCTTGCTTATTATTACCTGTTCACCTGTATGGTTTTGGAGACTTGTGGTGCGGTTCCGAGAGACAGAATATGTGGATCAAAATCACCATTTCCATGATATAATGAAGTGATTACATGTTATGTAGCAACCTAATGCTGACTTGTCCTGCTGCGTTTAGTTGTACCTTATCTTTTCCTTGTATGGTTTCATTATCCATGTGAGAATACAATATTGCAACCCTTCAGAAGCACAAACTTAGACAAGAGAAAATTCACTATGTGTATGGTAATGAGTCTGGTGTATAGTTTGTACTGATTGGATGAAAGTCACTGGTCATGGATCTGACTCTGAACTTTTATCTGTTACTTGTGTGAATGATTCCTGCTTGCTATGGCTTGTGGAAAAGGAGGCTGTGGTCAGGAGGACTTCTCAGCCAGTATACACTTAGAGAGAGGGTGCTGTTTTGAAATCTTGTCTCATAATGAAAACTCCCCCTACCTGTGCTCCATCTTCCTATGCCCTTGTTATTTGCTGCAACACTGAGATAGCATCTAAACAGTGTGAGTGCTGTGTAATGGTACTTGTGCTTGGACTTCCAGGCTCTGTTTTAAATTGCTAGGACTTTAGGGAAAAAATGCAACCTTTGGCAACAGGGGTTGGATTTTTTTTTTTTTTTTTTGCTATTCTTCTGAGTATGTGGGTTTCTTCGCATGGTTTGAATAAATCCTGTCTATAGTAGCCCATTACAAGGTATTTGCTGGGTTTCTTTTCTAAATCCATGCTTGTGGAGAGTTGCTTAACTCCTGAGCTGAGGTGCAGTCAGCTATCAGGTTTTGTGTACCTATATATGTATGCTTCATGCTTAGAAATCTTCTGCATGGGGAACGAGGTGGACAATGAGTCAGGTCCTTCCTCTGTGTCCTGCTTTGAAATGCTGTAAATCCAGTACTTGTGTCAGTTCCTTAACTTGTAAATATACAGATATCCTTAGCTCTGATAACAAGGCATTTGTGAAGCAGTGATGTATTGCACATGAGTTCGTTTGTCATTCAGGAGTGACAGAAAAATGTTTAGAGCAGAATTCCAAATGTTAGAGGAAGCAGCTGTCTTGAAATCAGAAGCACGGGAGAAGGAACCTAATTTCAAAGTTTGCTCAAAGGTCTGTTTTGGACCTGTTTGGTCACACGTTCAGGCACACGGTGGCTGCTGCTAAAGTTTTTGCACGTGGGATATTGTGCAAGGAACTGCTGCTGTAACCCTCAGTTACAGCATATGGAGCATTCTCAGTCATTGAAGGAATTTATCTTCTCACGTGTTTCATCCTCAGGTATTCTCTGAATTCACGCAATGCAATTTTCATAAGACTTTTATAGTAGTCGGACCCTGCCTGGAGGAGGAGGCAGCATTCTTTTTCTGCACCTCTATTTCTTGTTTTACTTCTCTGGCTGAGCACTACAAACAGTATAAGACTTTGAGATTAGACTTGTTCCTTCATAGGAACATCTGAAGAGAGTTAACAGCTCCTGTGCAGCACAGTGAGGGTGTGTTTTCCTCTAATTAATAAGGTATTGCTGCATACCAACATTTGCATTGACTGTAGTCTCTGTTGTTTGTTTTAATAAGCAAATCGCGAAACAAATGTATTCAAACAGGCAGCTGTTACATGAAGATGAGGCAAATGTTTTCTTGCCTTCCTCCTTGCCCACGTGGCAAGGCAGAGTGCTGCTGCTGGCTTTAAACCAGGCCTGCGGCATTTGATAACCTGTTTGTTAACTGAACTCTGATGCTGGCTTCATCTGCTCTTTGCACACTTACTCCAGCTGCAGTCTGAGTCATGAGCGGGACAGAATTGTGAACGTGGCATTACTCATAGACAGCATTAATCATAACCAGATGCTAACATGCTGGTTTCCTAAGGACCAGAGGAATCTGCCTTGTGCGTACTGCAGAACATGTACTCTTAACTGCTGCTGAATGCATACCTACTGGCAGGTTGTGCATGAAGAAATGGTACTGGGTAAAGTTCAATGGGAAATGATCACTGCCATGGATAGCACAGACATTGCTCCTGTGAAATGAGGATGTGCTTAGGGTGTGTGGCTTAAATCATCTACATTGCAAAATATTAGACAAGCAGTGAAATACTTCTTCAGCTCAGTTACCTGAGACAGAATTGCTGTGTTAGAAGCAAGTTAAGTGGTAGCTGCACTTTCTGTTATGTACAGGAACACCTGGAGGATTTAAAACAAAAAAACAAACAAAAAAAAAAAACAAAAACCAAAAAAACTAAGAAGAGGCCATTTGCCACTTCCAATAAGTGTAGATGGTTTGATTCTAAATGCTACAGTAATGTCCATGGGGTAATAATGTATATGGAGTAATAATCCTTCAAGGGTCTTATTTCTAAGCAGGATGTCCTGATGCTTTGCATGAGGATTGAGCTAAGGCAGAGGTTTTCTAGTAGCAATGTAAGAAGGATATAAATGTTAGGAGCTGTTCATGCCTTCATAATGAGCATTTATGCTGTGCTATATGCTTTGCACTGCTTATCTCAGTGAGGAGCAGAAGCATGCTGGTTTTGGTCTTAAGGGGGAAGAACATTTTTAGTACTGGTAAAACTCAAAATACTGTGGACTGGTGTGAATTCTTCTTGCTTAGGATATTGTTTTCTTACCTAACAGGCAGGGCTTTCACTGCTAAAACTCATAAGTGCTTCTTTTTGGTAATAAAAAAGTGGGCTTTAGAAGCATCTCTATTGCAGTCATCCGTGTGTTCCCTACTGAAGAAAAGTTTAGCACAAGAGGTTACTGAGAATTCCATCTGGAAGGAGGTAGGGAGGCAGGCATGAGACTGGTGACTTGTGATTATGGGGTTCAGTCCTTGACAGGGAACCCTGTTGAAACTATTGGTGACAAGAAAGATTTCTCAAGTCAGTGGAAGCTATGGTGTCTGAGTTGCAACTATACAGCTCCTGATACTGGGGGGAAAAAGAACCTGCAGGTCTAAATGTACTTCTGTGATAAATGTCTCATCTCAAACTGAGGGAAGGGTATGTAAAAATAGCATGCAATTCAATCTTTATACTTAATGGGAAGGATGTGTTTTGTTTTTTCTTCTCTTAGATGTGCTGCAACCATGCCTTGGGATCACAGACAAAAGCAGAAGGGCCAGCTGAAAAGTATGGCAGTCTGAATAAAATGGAAAGGATAAGAGTTGAAAAGTGTAAACTTCCAAACTGAAAATACGTGAATTACACTTGGGAGGAGCTAGGGAAACTTGAGTGAATACCACGTCCTATGAACTGTTCAAAATGAATAGTCTTAAGTTAATCATATCTGGGAATTTGAAGCATTTCTCCTTAGTTTGTCTTCTGGTTTGTGGAGAGCAGATGTGAACTTTTAACTTCAGGAGTGGAAATATTTACTTGTATGTAACTTGGATGCATGTATTTTTGGGAAGATTTGCTCCCCAGTATTTACAGCTACTTAATATTACCTTTCCAAAGTTCTCTCTGAGCAGTGTTGGCCTTCCTTACGTCTGGCAGTTAGGCTTAGAAGGTTGTCTAAGTAAAAGGAATGGGTCTTTGATTCCATATCACCTGAAATACGTCCCTAATGGATAGTGGCCTCATTAAGCTTGTGCCTGGTTAAAGCCTTCTATAGAAACCTGTAATGAGCCTAAGTATTGTTACTGTGCTTGGATTTCCAGTGTGTTTATGTGGAAAATCTTCAGCTGAACTGATCTTGTGTAGCTTGCTGTATGTGACTGCATGGCATGAAAATAGACATGAGGATGGTCCCTATGGTTAATGAGACTTCTTGCTGGAAACGGAAGTCTGTTCATCTGTAGTGTCTGCAAGACCAGTTATGAGGCCTGACTTTTTAGGGTAGACTTGTTTGTTTCTAGTCATTTTATTTGTCATCTTATGGAATGGGTTGTGGAGTGTCAAGCCAGGAAGCAATGATGGCAAATGTGTTTTGAGACTCACTTGGCAGAGCTAGGAGGGTCATTTTGGGACTGAATTGTTATCTCTGGGATGCTTTTGCCAACAGCAGCTTCATGTGGAAACCATGGGGAGATTGAGCAGCAGCAGCATCTGGGGACCTAGTGATTTAGTAACAGATTCCGGAACCCAAATTGTTGTCATCCCCTCCCCTTGCTGCTCCTTTCCTTTCATCATTAAACAGCTCACATATTCTCTCTTGTATCAACAAAGCCATCTTATCTGGCTTGGAAGTTAGGAGGGTGAGCATAACTGAGCAATGTCCCTGCTACTAAAATTTCACTCCTGCCTTGAACGCAGATACTGCTGTTCATCAACATTTGAGACTTTCATTTAAAAAAAAATTGTTTTAGATGTTCTGTCTGAAAACGACCTTACTCATTCAATGTGTCCTCTTGTCTTCAGTAGCCAGAATGCAACCCCATTGCAACCACTGCAGCTGGCAGCAGTGAAGATCAAGTTGCTGTAACAGAGTCGGACTTGGCTGCAGGTAGACTGGGCATGTTGCTGGCTGCCCCTAGCTGGGGTGAGGAACTATGCTGCAGGAACCAGCCAAGCTGCCGTGCTATTCTGGGGAGAGTAATGTGGGATGGAGGGGTAAAGAATCCATGACTTGTAACTTGAGTTGCTCACAAGCTCTCCCACAACTCACTGGGAAAGAAGATCTTGTGTGCTCATGGAAGCAGGAAACTGTAGAAGAGAACTGGAGGGCAACTGGTATTTCAGTGACCTGGATTGGCAGCCTGCCTTTCTGCCTTGTGCAGAGAGACAACGTGCTAGGCACAAATGAAGGTTGGGTTTAGGCCTGTGTGTGTGTACTTACAGTCCTAAATGTGCCAGTCAGGCACTGCTCTTGAAATCTTGTTTATGTTGGAATTAAAGGTTGGGTGAAGCAATACCCAAATAAGGTCCTGGGAGGCTTAACCACAGTATCTTACATACATCTGTTTGCATGGCAGTATTTCTTCACTGTCCCAAATAGAACTGAAATGAGCTGTGGAAATCCCTAGTTTGTTCCTGCCCATGTGAAAGTTGAGGACTATCTGGTCCTCAGAAACTGATAGGAGGATATGTCTTACTGAGAGCGTGTGGCTGTAGTTGGGGCAGAAACAAGTGCATTACTTGGAGCACAGCTTAAAAAGTAAAAGGTAACTGGTAATGCTATGAGACTAGAGCATGGAGACGCTTGTTTCTCCTACTTGTAGTACTCATTCAGTGTTCAGACTTCTCAGTAGCAAGCGAGTGAAGAAAAATGACTTTTCTGTAGTGCACTCGGGAATTGCAGCTGTTGGTAGTGCTGAGATTATTGTGGATTGGCTCCTGCAGAGTAAAGATGAAAGCAATTCCTTGCAGAGTTCACCTTCTGTAGAAGGATTCTGTAATTTGGTGTATGAAATAGGAGCAGAAGCAAATACTTTTCTCATCAGAATAGGACAAGTGTTAGCTTTTGGAGTAAAATAGAAGGTTACAGTTTCCACCAGTTTATGGTAAAAAGTGATGTCAGTAAACAATTATTTCTACAATGTGCAGCTAAGCTGCAGCTGGAGGATTAATAAACAACTGAAGAACTGTTACTTGTCCAGTGGAAATGTCTGTATAAAAGATTGACTGTGCTTTCAGTTTGCCTTCTAAACTAGTACACGACAGGAGGGTTCCCTGTTGTGTGGGAGGTTGCTCTCAGCATCAAACACCTTCTGATGGCAACATGCAGCTGTCTGAGGACTGCCTAGTATGTACGCTGCCTTTTTGCCCTCCTCTGGCCAACTTTGTTTCTTTTATTTATCTGTCCAATGGAGCAGCTCCCTGACCAGCACACCATGTTCAAACATCGGAGGTGTCAGGTGTCAGGAGGAATGCCTGGTTGGAGTGTGTGAGGATAGGCTGTCCCTTTCAGTAGCAGTCCATGTGCATCCTGGAGCCAAGTGCAAACCTATACCTTTTTCCTTCTCTGAAAGGGGAAAAATATTTCTGAATTGTGGTTTCTTTCTCTGTTGTTTTCTGCCCACTCAAAAGAAAACGGAGATACAGATAAAACAGGGACCACAAGTATGTATGTGTATAAGAAAATGAAATCTCATTAGGAAGACAAAACAGACCTTAGTCTCCAAGTTGTTTGTTTAGTTTTTGAAGGTCCCCAGCTCATGGTTTCATTAAATTGTCCTACACCTTCATGGTTCATAAGTCAGTACGTTTTCTGTTCAGATGCGAGTCTGTCTGTAAAAGTTTGTCAGATATGCACTACACGTTAACATCAAGCTTCACAAAGCAGACTGCACACCAGATTCCTGGTTTGCTGGCAGTGTCTGGCTGGTTGACGCCTAGAGCCCCGTGTTTATAAATGGTGCTTTGGGAATGAAAGGAGCTCTTACACTTGTAATTAATGGTTGCGGAGGGCGGGCTCATGTGTGACTGCTGTGCTGTTCCTCAGCACTTCTTGTGCCTGTTGGGACATGTGCTGAGAATTTGATGTTTTTACTGAGTTTCCTGGGTTTCCTATACTGCTTGGAATTTTGGGGTTTGTGCTTTCTGAGCAAAAGTAAGAATAATAGGTTCTATACAAAATGGCTTTTATATGAAGGAACCTTTTAAGTTTCCTCTAATGTGCAAAAGGGGAGAGTTTGTTTCCATGCTTTCACCGGAGTGGGAAGCTCAGAAGATGTGACAGGGAGCCTGTTTTTCTTCTGTGTTGCCTATTGTTAGCAGAGCAGAGAGGTCTTGGTCTGTGATACTGGATTAGTGAGCAGGAGTAGGACAGGAATATGGGAGGCCATCCACATGTCTTAATGCTTTTTGTTGCTTTATAATATAATGGAAAAAAAAACCCAAAACGGTGAATGTATTATCTCCTCCATCCTTTTGCAGGATCATGTTGAATAACTGTTTACACTGAAAATACTCAGGTGCAAACTCTGTCTTGTATAAGCTTGTATCAACAAGGTTATTGGATTCTACTCTCCCTACAGAAAAGCCACTTATTAACTGCTAGGAATGGAGGATAGATTGCTATGTTGGCTGTCAGTGCATCCACACAGCTTCCTTATGGAAGACCTTACCGCCTGAGAACAGGAGGATTGTGTCATGAAAGGATGTCCTTGATATGTCAGTAGGACACAAAGACTGTGTTTCTGCCATGTGCCTTTGTTCTTATGTTCTTACATTCTTATCCCCAGGTCTTCTGGAGACCTGTCATAATAATTACTGAGGCTGGCTGTTCTTTCTGAAGCTGCCATCCAGCAATGCTGGTGCCTCCTGTGCTTTCCTTTCATCCTTTCACTCCTTCCTTATTAACAACATAAAACCCAAGCATACAACTTCTGTACCCACTTTCTTCTCCCCAGTATCCACAGTGCTAACGACATACATGAGTACATACACACTTGAGGTAGTTTTTATGCAATACTAGTTCAGAGCTTCTTGGTTTGGGAAAAAATCCTTACGGTGGATTTCTGCAGCACTGACTGTTCCTCGTGGCTCTTGGGACTTCTGGGGTCAGCTGAATTGTTTTTAAGGTTAAGTGTCTCTTAAGTGTAGTCATTAATAGATTGAGACACCAATTATAACTGCAGTAGGAACCTCATGCCCATTAAAGGTGCAAATCAGCTCTTTTTTGATGCTCAGGTAGGTAACCATGAAACTGAAGATAGACCATGACCAAAAATATACCAAATATGAAGTTTGTATTGGACTACTGCGATCTCTCTGAGTTGGGCTTATCTGATAGGAAAACTATCTCCTGCTCTCTTGTTTCTCTACTGACTTTTACCTCTTATACTTGAGCAAATTCAGAAGTGTTCTGTTCTTGCATGCCTTGAGGTTTTACCAGGAAAATAATTGTGCCCTTCTTGCTATTAATTTCATGATGCAATGAATATAGTAGGATTGAGACAAAAACAGAGGGGGGAAAAATAGGTACATCTCCAAAGGGAAACCCATCTTCCCATTCCTTAAGACAGAATAGGACACATCTGGGGAATGTAATTAACAAGGCCCTTTGATATCAGGAAACTTCAAAATGCTGTTGAATAAAACAGTTTTCAAATGATGTCAGGACAAATGAGTAGGTGGGCAAATTAAGTCTTCATAGGTAACGGAGGAGGGAAAGAACACAAAACGTTTTCCCTATTTTCCTTCCCTTCTTGTAGGAAGACTGGCAGTGCCTTAATGGAAAAAAAAAAGCAGCATGGAAAACTTATGTAACGGGCTTCTGGAAAGAAAAACAGAAGAAAGATATTAAATGAAAATGTTGTTGTAGAAGTTCTAAAGATTAAAACTAAGTATCTGAAAAATCGTCTTCCTGAGTGGAATGAATGGGGTTTAAGCAGAGTTGAGGTTCTGTGCCTTGAGGTGGGGATGTGAGATGTTGGCTGTTAGGAAATTCTCCTGTGAAGCCACGTGGATTACACCCCAAACGTCTGTCTAGGAAATAGTCGCAGCACTTTAAAATTAGGCAGGCAGGTATGTGCAGTGTGTATTAATACTGCCGTGGTGAAAGAGCAAATACTTGAAAATTATGCTAGAAATGTAGAGCAGCAAGGAATTCTGTAGCTGCAGAGACCCTTCCATTCACGTCTGTGGCTTCTTGTAAGGAGCCACAAAGTGGTTGTGAGTTTCTCTTCGTTCCTGTGTGTATTTTTAGAAATGAAGCACCAGACCGTGCATTAAGAAGAAACTTGTGTTCAGGATGTGTGTGGTGTAGAGAACATATTTTCATTATACAGTAAGCATTAGGCTGCGAAAGAAATGCTGATGATTACTTAATCCTATCTCAGGAATGTTCCTGAAATCTATTTGTGCAGTTTTAGGGGGGTGGGGGGAAAACCTAACCTGTGAGATACTGGGGGAGGGAAGAGAGATGGATCGTAGCCGAATGTGCTGCTGAAAGATCAGAAGATGCTCAGGGTGGTAGGGAAGATGGACAGTGTGGTAAATAACAGCTGCTCACAGGGGCACGGTCCTACCTGAGCAGCTCTGGATGTTGTCCTCATTCTGGGCTCCCAGATATTTTATCAGCAGCAAAGGAAGCACTGCAAGGTGCTTACAGTCCTTCTAGCAAGATGAAGCTTCCTGACATTCCTCCTGCTTCTGCTGATGAAAAAGAAAGCTTATTCATCTCCAGAAGATGAGTTGGGTAGGAGGAATGGCAGGGATTTCTTCCTGTTTCTCTTCTTTGCTTGTGTTGTGGCTTAAAAGAGGAGCAAAACCAGGTTCAAAAAACCCAGAGGCTTGCTGTGTGTACAGGGAGGGGTTCTGTAAATGATCTGAAGTCAGTGTTAGTCAACAGGGTCAAAATAGCTCCGTTAGTGTACTGTAATGCCAGGACATACATGCATGATGCACGTAGTGCTATATGCAGCACTCAAGACATGCTTCTGGTATGAAGCTTTTTGTATTAAATGGATTTAAAAGGTTAAAACCTTCCTTCTCTTTTGACCACTTTATTTTCTAGTGCAGTGTTACTGACCTGCTTCAGGCCAGCTTTGTAGCTGCTGTCTTTCTAAAACGGAATCGTGGTAGGAGTAAGACTCTGTGGGGGAGCGTGACTGCCTGAGCCTATTAAAAGTAATGTGCATGTGAAGTTACCTGTTTAAAAATAACAAGGAATCTGCCATTGCAGCAGCTGGCTTATAGAAGAGGTGACTCTTAATCTAATAAGCAGTATTGGAAAATCCAATTGTAACCAGAAGAGCAGCTGTTACTTCTGGAACTGCACACAGCCACAGTCAGCCATCCCGCTTCTCTGTGGTGTGCTCTCACTCCTAACATGCTTTGTTTTGGAGCAGTGTGGATCCATCACCCCCTTGCAGGGTTTTCAAGAGGGACTTTCTGGATGTTCTGTGTGGCTGCTGGAGCTGGTGGTGTCTGGGTTTGCGTGAAGCTCCAGATCTGAGCTCTGAGACTGCTCTCAGTTCAGAAATGAGATCGTCACGTAGACGGCTTTTCTTGGTTGCTGCTTCCTCATGCAGGAGGAGAATCAGAAGTGTGCTCTGAATACATGCTGCTTATGGGAGGCTCAAACACTGCTTTGTTATGTATGATGTTATGGGCTGGTGTGGAGGAAAAAAAACAAAGCAAGCTTGCTTCTTGTGAGCTTGCCTCACTTTATTCCTTCAGAGGTAAATGCAGTTTCCCACTTATCTGCAGTTGCATAACCCTTAATAACTGCATGTCTGCCAACTACCAGAAATGCTTACGTGGAAAAAATAAATATTACAGCAAGCTGGTTCTTGCTGTCTTCAGCAGAATTCAGTGGGAAAGGGGAAAGAGCAGCCAGTGTTGGACCCACGGCCAGCTCTTTGCAGACTACCCATGTGTTCTCCCTGGGCCCACCTCTGCTCTGCTGCTGGCAAATCCCAACGTAGTGTTAAGGCAGGACCATTAAGACACCTTTTGTTAGAAGGAGGTTGTGACAACTGACTTTTGAAGTTGCTCGACAATCTTCCCTTTAATCCCCTGTGGTAAAATCAAGGTCCCCAGAAATATGCTGAGTGCTGCTGCTTAAAAGAAAAATATTTTCCTGTTCAGGCTTAGCTGTAACTTCCTCAGCGTCTGATTTCATCCTGACCTTGCTATTAAAGAAAAGCAGTTATGGATAGCATTGATCTTTTTGACAGCCCATTTATAGCTGAAAAAGTCATCATGCCAAAGTCATGATGCAGGTTACTCAGAGAAACCAACCAACCACCCTCCAAATGTTTAACTTTGGAAAGCACCACCTTTGTATCTACAGTGCGTGCTCTGTGCTGATATTTACATTGTGAAGGCAGTGCTTCAAGAAGGCAGCCCTGGCTTTTGAAGCTGTCAGCTGAGGGATTTACCCACAGCTTAGGATGTTGTCGCTGTGCCTGATGTCCGTGTTTTTGTTGGTCTTTCAGAGTCACAGAAGCTGTCGGTTAAGCTCTGTGCTAGACCTGGAGTTCCTAGGTGGTACTGAAGGATGTACTTAATGTTAAATATCATTTCCAGCTGTAAAATACAATAACTGTGCTACTGTTTTTATTTCTTTTTTAACGTGACAGGGTCAAGTTGTAGAATAAACTCAGTGATGTTTACAGGGTGGACTGTTAGAAGCTCCTCTTACAGCTGAAATAACAGGTCTTGTCCTGGGTAGAACAGACAAGGAAATCAAAGCAGGGTCTTTTGGGGTATCATAGCACGAGCCTGGTGCAGCACAACAAAACCAGAGATGCACATCAGATAGGTAGCATTAAGGGAGGAGGGAGGAAAAGGATGGGAATCGCATGCCCCCATTTGTACTCATTGTGACAGCAGTGGTTCTGGGAGGACTTAGATGATCTTGTAGGTCCTCTCTGACCTTCTGATTCTATGATTCACTTGTAGACCAGACTGGCAACATGGCTCATATGCAGGTAGAAAAGGACTTGGAATAGATGGAATAAATAAACCAGTGACAGCCAAGGAATGTGATGGAATCTTAAAACTGGTCACAGATTATGTGAACTTGTATCTTGTGAGCTTTGCTCATGGTGCTGACGTGGGGTTTCCTACATCTGAAAGATTACACAGCAGCCAGCTACTCTATTGGATAAGAAACTCACTTACCTGTAATCAATGTGGGAATTAAATATGGCTATGATTTCTGTGGGATTCTTCCTAAGCCTCAAATGGCTGCTATTTCTGATAGAGATACTGATCTCTACCCTGAAAACAGTCATTTGTCACACCAGTGGAAGCACAAGATTTTCTACATTACATCAATGGAGTAGTTTACACAGCTTGTATGAAACACCAACACCAGCTGTCAACCCTTTGCCATTGTGTTCTTCTGAGAGCACTGCTGGATGTTAGAAATGCCTCCAGCCACAGGTTTCTCCTGAATGCTTTACAGGAACTTGAGACATGTAACTGCTTCTGTGTTTACAACACTTCACAACCATTTGTTTTCTCTTCTTAGCTTTATCTGCAGGCCAGAATGAAAGGAGACTGGGCAAGACTTGTACGTCCTACCATACAATTTGGTCTCATTGCCGCATCCATTTATGTGGGTCTGTCCCGTGTTTCTGACTACAAACATCATTGGAGTGATGTTCTAACAGGGCTCATCCAAGGAGCGCTGGTGGCTATACTCATTGTAAGTGTAACTCCTGAACTGTGTGTGTTGAATGTTATGGGAGGAACTGCAGTGCTGGGCAGCTCTGCTTGGAGGAAAGATGATCAGAGGGCTGGAGCACCTCCCCTACAAAGACAGGCTGAGGGAGCTGGGCTTGTTCAGCCTGGAGAAAAGAAGGCTGTGGGGTCTCACTGTAGCCTTTTGGTACCTGAAGGGAGCCTACAAACAGGGAGGGAGTCAACTCCCTACAAGGGTAGATAATGACAGGGCAAGGGGAAATGGTTATTTTTTTTTATGTTGAAGGAGGGACGATTTAGTTGGGTATCAGAGGGGAGCTCTGTGCTAAGAGTGGAGAGGTGCTGGCAGAGGCTGCCCAGAGAGGCTGTGGATGCTCCGTTCCTGGAGGAGTTCAAAGCCAGGTTGGATGGGGCCCTGGCCATTCTATGAAAGCACACCTGTCTGTCCTTTTGAACACTGCTAGAAAAGGAAAATCACTCCTTGGACTGGATGACTTGTTAAACAGGGTGCAGCAATAGTACCGTAGATAGTGAGGCAGGCTCTGGGCTAGTGATGAGAATGGGACTGCTTTGTCTGTTATGCAAAATACAATTGTCCCAGCACGAGAGCTTTTCAACCAACCAATAACTCTCTGATGCTCAGATCTCTTCAGGTGTTGCTTTATAGTGTTCAGCGTGGAATTTTTCTTCCTGCTAATGGGTAACAATGGGTAAATGCTTTGTTTCAAAGAGGAGGTTAACACTGCTTTGTTCATTTAGGTTGTGTATGTGTCTGACTTCTTCAAAGTGAGAGGATGTACATTTCAACCGAAAGAAGATTCCCATACAACTCTGCATGAGACGCCAACAAACGGAAATCACTTTGGCAGCAATCATCAACCATGATGAATGATTCACTTCAACTGTCTTGGTCTATGAAAGGAAAAGAATTTCACCAGTCTAATTATGTAATATAAGTAAATGCCTTTAAAGGACTGCTGCTGCTGCTCTTGGATGCTCACTTTACCTGTATATAAGTAACACTTACTACAGTTCTGTGTATCTAAACTATATTGCTGTTGGTTCAAGCTCTTGCTTTAAAACACAACGATACCAAAAGGTAGTCAAACTGTAAATTTTTATTATGAATGTGGTAACTCTTATTACATACACTGCTGTTTGTACATGCCTTGTTGAAATTATTGTGGTTTAAATACAATTAAAACAATGTCTTGACTCAAGATGGCATGTGAGCGATGAACTTTGTTACAGGTAAAGGCTTGCAGCAAACACAATATCTCTCTTGATTTTTGTAATTCCTATGGTGGAAAAAAAGGGAAAACATTATTTACCACTACAACTGAAGCAACCAACACTATTACAGCCTGCGGTAGCAGAGAAAGTGACTTAGGAGTTCAATGAAAAGCATTGCACATTCATTCTCAGTCAGCTTGACTTCTTACACAGTATGTTTTAGCGTATATGCTAACAGGTGGTATCACATACGGGGAGCAATGCTGCTCCTTACCTTGAAGCCACTAACAGGGATTTATGTTCCCAAACCCCAAAACAAAGAACCTTATATTTTGCAGAATTACTTATTCTGGAAGTGAAATACCTACCCTCCGCAAACTTATTTTCCAGCTCTGTGTTCCCAATTGCTTTTGCTGCCTGACACATTTGTCGAAGCAATTCTTCTAGCCTTCTCATACAACGAATTATGCTACCTGTATAAGAAGAGTGACAATTCATCTTGCATCTCCTGAGCCAACACATCACCAAACAAATAGTTCCTACACCATAACCTAATACCCACATTAGCTTGTTACATTTTACAATTCAAAAATGATTTTTACTCATTTGACTTACTTCAGCTCAACAAGCTGCGCAAATATCGCAGTAGCAGTGCTTGTTTACCAGTATACATGTGGTGTGCTCTCTGTCCCCTTCCAGTCATCTGCACTCAAGAGTCAAATGACTGCACACAAAATAACTGTTCAGGTAATCACATCCATACTTCTTCCGAAACTTAGGATATGGGTTTACTGTATCAACGAGTGAAGAAACCTTCTATGGAGAAGACCATGCTAAGAAGCTGTCATGGAAGTCTGAACCAGGGATAATAAAACGAGAATTCTCTTCCAAAAAAAAGGTTGTGTTATGTCAGTTCCTACAGCACAAACAGCTGGTGTGAGAGCTGCAGTTTGTAGCACCCACTGCAAGGACACGATGTGCAAAAACACATGGAAGCCACTGGGCACAGGCACACCACGGGTACCTCCCTTCAGCACAGCCATGCTGTATTCTTTCATGCCTCCTGTAGCTGCTGCTCATCTCCATTTACTGCCCTTCCAGGAAATGCTCATCTACAGGCACCATTAATGGGCGTGTTGCCGGCTTTCTTTTTTTTGGTGTAAAAAAGCCCTGCTGTTTGGGAATAAATGACTATTGTCTGTAGTTTCTTGCACAGAACAAAAGTCAATCTGGAGCCGATTAGCAGGGGTACTTAGCTCACTTTAACCCATCTTCCCTGCTGCTTTAAAAAGCTTCTCTAATCTCAATTTCTTTCCAAAACACACATTTCAATTTAATGACAACTCATTTTCATTAACCCATTACCGCTGCTCCCAGTTGTGGCGGGCACACTTGGGCTTGTGCTGCAGCCACCTACTTACCACAGATGCAAGCATTCACACTGCTGGCAGCTGCAGCTGAGGCTGAAATTTGACCATCAGTACTGACAAAATAACAATAAAATAACTTTAAGGGTTCCTCTATGGCTTACGATAGCGGAAGTGCACCACCAGCTCAAGCTGTCTGCATAGAAAGTTACGTGAGCGCGTTAGCCTGGGTGGTGGCACAACACTGACCGTGCATCTCTCACCCGTGAAGAGCAGAGTCTTCCCAGAAAACACTTTTAATTGGTTCAGGGGCTCATGAAAAGCCAACTTAAAAACCACAAATGTGTTGTCGTCCAATGCACTCTGAACAGCTGGCCTATTCTCTGCACTGAAATCAGAGTACAGCAGTGAAGTTGGAACTCCCTGTAATAGCAGGACCTCATGGCTGCTAATCGCACGTTACCTGGATGGCAAAGCACCCCTTTAATGATACACTGTGCTGTACTACATGGTAATAAGCTCAGTGTAAAGGTCCACATCTCTCCCAACAGGTGCATATCTCTCCATTTCATTAAAATCACTACATCAACTTGGAGAATGAGTGCAGACTCTCCTGTGATTCAGTAACACTGAACTGCATTTAGGGTAAGTGATTGATAGGAGATGCGTGATCTGCCTTCCATCCTTCTGGACAGTGCACAGAAAACCAGCTGCAAGTTAAGGTAAGATTCATGCATCCCCTGCCATGAGAACTGAACTTCTCAAAACAGACCTGAGTAAGTTAATTCTGGGGAAGCCAACACTATTCCAGTCAACAGCACACCAAAAGGACTAGACAGAGATGACTAACAAAGAAAGTGCTGCTACCCAATGTGTTATTCTGAACAGTCAAGAATTAACATAATAACACAAGCAAGCCAGCTACTGCAGCTGTTTCTGTATTCCCCTTTCTCAAAACGCATCTGCAGCCTCTCAGATTTTCCTTTCAACATGAGGTGTTCACTGAATGCAGAATCAAAGACCACCACAATTCCTGTTGCTCGCAGGCATCCTGGCTTAGGAACTTCCTGGGTCTACGCAATGGAGTTTGTTTTAAGGCCTCCCATTTGCAGGCACGTACAAACATGAAAATGGCACCTCAGGGAGGCAAGGCAGTGGTCAATGGTAGTAACTTCATAAAGGACTTTCAATGTCAGTCCTTACACACACAATTATAAGACTGGGGAACCAATTCTATGATCCTTCACAGCCTTCAGCAAACTTCACAAAAGAGAAAAATAGGTTTCTCATTCTGGTAGGACCTTCACTGAACGCTGCTTCTTTTTAGGAAGCAAATGGGCTTTAGATCATTTGACTTTAAAAATAATGGAAAGCCCTTATTTATGCTTCCCGAAGGGATGGTTTCCATCACCGCCACTGTGGGAAACAAATCAGCTGTAATCTGTCACCTGGGCTAAGTTTCACAAACTGCCTACACAGATGTGGTCACCCCTCACTTCTGTCATCACTAAGATAGTGAGAGGAATTCTCAACAAGCAAATAAATAGCTTAACTAACGAGCAGAAGTGCAAGAGAGGTACTTTGCTTTTCTTAACAGCAAGCACTTGGGATACGGTACTTGGCTCTCACTAGCAGAGGGAAGCATTTCTACTTTTCACAATGCTTAGGATTTCTGAGAGTTATGTAAAGATTGCAGAGACAGATTCTAAATCATCAGGAGCGTAACTGCAAATTAACATATATACTGCAGAAAGTTTTTTTCCCCCACGCCATTTTAGCCAGGCATACACTTGAATAGATCGGAGTATAAACAGTTGCTGACTTGTTGTACGGGTATTGAGAAGAACTGACCAACGTACCTTCGAAGACATCAGTCATTTTGCAAATGTGAGCAAAGCTAGCTCCATTTGCCCACGTGTACACCACATCCATGAGATTGGGTCTGAAGGAATTTAAGTAATTTTCTTCATCAATTTCCAGCTTTGCTTCTGCTGACACCCTGGCGATTCTCTTAGCACACTCCTAAAAAAATAAAATATTTAAGATTTACAAGCTTAAAGAGATTAAGTGTTTAACCAATAGAAATACGTATTAGTAGGTAATGGACACAAAGTTTCCTTTCCAGTACAAAATTACTTAGGAAAGTAAGAAAGTAAACTACCGACCACGTTATTATTTGAATCTGCCGGCAGTAACAGCTCAGTGTTGTAAGCAAGCTTATACAAAGTTTCTAAAATGCAGCTCTAAATTAGCAAATCAAGGTTCACTGCAAACAAGGTAAGTCATTACGACACACTGTAAAACCACACGCAATCAGCGCCAGCCAAGTTCGCTGATGATCCACCACGTCCTCTCCGTGCACTCACTGCACACATGCGTTGCTCGGATCGCGCTGACCCTGAGCTCATTCATTACCTGCATTTGTCGCAGTGGTCCCGCCAGCTGCTCTGTCAGCTTTGGCATTTCGTTGGACTGAAAAACAAGGCATTAAATAACTCTGTGCACTCCCATGTATTTCCTCTAAACCAAATCAGATGCAAAAGTAAAGGCTACGATGCGTGCTGATGTCACCCTAAATTCTTTCTGAGACTTCCCAAACTTATAATCGAACACTCCTAATCACTTCCCCAAGTGCTCCTTTCCCAAACCAAATCAGAAAACAAATCTCCTCTGCACACGATGAGTACAAAAAAAAGCACCTGCTTTCTGAGCAGCGGCAGAATTTCTTCCATCAAGTGTTGCACAACTTTGTACAGCAGAAGCGCCCACCACTTACTTACTTCTGCTGTTACGAGTTTTTGTGAAGAACACAAAAGGAAATGCTTTTAACAAACATCGGGGGTAACGTAAGAAAATACAGCTATGCAATTACAGCTACATCTTATGTCCTACCTGTTCAGACGCGAGTACTGCTAAGTGAACCACAGCATCGGATTCTAGCTTTTAATCTTCTGTTGCCTATGAGCAATGGCTCACTTTGGCATCCCTTCTACTAACAAGAATAATTTATGAGCATCTGCTCCTTTCTACCTTTTGAGTCAAGCTGAGTGCTAAACCTTGCTAAGCCATCTGCACTGAGATTTTATATCAAGAGTTTATTTATTAGAAGCACTGGGAAAATATAGTAAACTCCTACATAGCTTGCAGGCAGGCAAACAAAGGTATCAGGTATTAAATTTTTGTGGCCTTGCTTTTCATTTGTATCAATTCCACGTGACGCTGCTGTTTCCAGCCATAGGCCAAGGGTACTGTCCACATAACAAAGCACAGGCATGCCTCAATTAAAAATAACCTCACTCCAGAGCTTAAGAAACAGGCGTTGATAAAATCTGTGTGTGTGCTCAAAGGCATTTCTTGTTGAAACAGCTTAAAAAGGATAAAAATATGCAGCAGATTGTACAATTACCGCCAATTTCTGGAACTGGATTAAAAGCAGTTACTGTTGGTAGATGAGAATGTCTAGAATTCATAGACCAAAGAAGTAACTCACGTTCTCTTGAAACACAAAACAACTCAGCAGCGCAGTTGCCTGTTCTGCAGACAAGTCATTGAAGAGACCATTAAACATCATTTCTGTCAGGAGAAGTTCATCAGCACTAAATAAAAGCAAAGAGAAGAACGCTTAGAGAAAAGACTTGTCATTTTAAAATGAAGGATTATCAACTGTTTTGTGAAGCGACCAAAAACTTCTAAATTTCACTTACTGGAATGCAAAAAATTGACATATTGGCTTTATGAGAGTAGTGCCAACGAATAAGATGTTAATGTAAGGTAACTAGAAGCTCTAACTGGACTAGAGATAATGTCTCCTGATAGTCTGTAACAGCTCAGGCTAACAGTTTTATCAGACAGAAGAGATGGAAAATAACAAGGGGGAGCACTGCCACTGCTCAAACAAAGAGATTTAAACAGATATTTCCAAGGTAATGAGAAGAGGAATAAAATTGCTTCAGTTTACCCACAGAATACAGATTCCATGCTACATCCTAAAAGGAAACGCATGACAGCAATACAAAATCCAAAGCTACTGTTTGGATAAAACATCGAATTCTTGATAAGACTGGTAAGACCACATCTCTAGTTGGAGTTGCTGCACAAGATGGAAGGCATAACTTGACTTTTTTAAAACAACAAAAATTGAAACTCCTCAGAAAAGAGATCCTGAAAGTGGGGAGTTGATAAAACACTGCTGCAGGTCACCCACTCACTATCAGATTCTGCAGGACTGGTAGTACAGGCGGTCAACAGGGCAAGCAGAACAGCAGCCATTCTAACTTCTAAAAACACACTCTTCTATCAATGTCTGAGTTACGCCCTGAAACACCAAGTCCAATACGTTTCCATGGAATCTTTATGATACGTTTTAATATATACATACCTGCTAAGTGCATTACAGTAAAACGCACCCCTTCTATAGATTTGTTCCAGCTGCCCTATGGAACCAATTAAGCTGTATTCTAAACCTGTTAGTGACTTGGTAATTGCTGACCCTCACTGTTACACCCATGTTCAGGTGAAACATGAGCAGCTCCGTGCTAAGAAAACATCCTCTCATGTAACATGCAGCACTAAACAACAACACATACTATCGCCTGAGCTGCGTAAGAAAACAGCCACTGTCCCATCATTTTAACATCCACGTTATAGAATATGCTGCATTTTGTCCTTCAGGTGCCACCTTCACTGCTTTAATTCACCTGTTCCCTTTATGACACACCTCTCATAGCCTAAGAAGAATCCTTCTTCCAATGGTCCCAGAATATTAAAACGCAAACATGACACACTAATTCCTGTGAGGCCAGCAAAGCGTGCCTGCATGACCAACGCCTGGCACAGAAACAATTACCTGCTGATTTCACAGGCAACGCGTCCTTTCATCTCAATGACATCGGAAGATGTGGCAAACCCCAGCCTTCTCAGAACACGCTTACGGCATTTGAGTTCATCCATTTGTAAGACAGTTCTGGCCTTCTTCAGTTCTCGCTTTGCTGCTTTAATATCCATAGCAATCTAGGGGTGTGTCAGGAGGAAAGAAATTACATGTTAACAGGCACCACTGCCTAAAGATGTTTAATACACGTGGAAGCCTCAGAACCACAGTACACAGACACAGCAGTTGAAACTGACTCCAATAGCTCTACTAAGAAGACAAAAGTTTAGATAAAGTGAAAAACACATCCAAAAAACCCCCCTATTGACTCCATTCACCCTTAGAGACCTCGAGCACATTTGGGAAACTCAGCCATTTAGCCAGAAGGAAAAAAATAAACTGAACACATCGCAGAAGAGGTCTTGGGTTGTGAGCTGATGCTTTACCTGAGACCAATAAATACTACGTCCCACTACCAGCTCTTTCACCAAATACAAGCCAAATGCATCCTTTTGTGTAATTACAGCTTCTCCAGTTAATCACAGGATATCATCATCTTTTCATGACAGAAATAAACTCACTCCTGTGAAGAGAATCCTAGAGAATTTGTTCTCTGGAGAAGCACAGAAACAAAGGAATTATTTCTGTGTGCAGCTACTTTCAGTTTAGCAGGGGGAAATTCTATACAAAATAAGTATTCTGCTTCCAGGTCAGGAGCCAGGAAAAAGCAGCACAGTGGTTTGCATGGTAACCTCTCCAAGCTATTAAGCCCCATCAGCTGACCTTAGCTCCGCATAAGCTTATTATGAATGAGAAGTTATAATTGTCTGTGGGCACGCTGTGGTGTGCCATGCCTATTAAGTGAACAGGACTTTAGTGGCACCTGTGTAACCTTTTAATCTCTGATGAGTGCTTCTGAAAAGCTTTCTTTTCTGATACAATTCTCATCTTCATCAGTGAAGGACATGGTACAGCCCCTGCCAGTTTGTTAATGAGATTCAGTATTTCTCGCTTTATTTGAGATAGAATTGTGCTTTGTAAAGATAAAGAAAAGCAATTAAGCCTCTGCTCAAGTAGGCACAGATGTAGGATACAGCTTCTTGTTTTACACTTTACCTGGGCTTTTCTTTCACAAAGTTTATATATAGTTTCCAGATTGGGATCATTATGAAGAGGATGTGAATACATCCTATGCTCAAACGCTTCTACTTTCTGGATGACTTTTTTCAGTCCTTGATCTTTGATACCCATGTCGTCAATAGGATCTAATAGTGGTACCCCATCAGGAAATCGCTTCTGTACTTCCTTGAATGTAAACAGAACAACAACAAAAAACAACAAAAAAGAAGACAAAATAAGTTTTTCTTGTAATATTGTAACAGCACAACAAAATACATTTAAGAAAACAAGCTGACACAGTCACAGGGATGTGAAAGGAGGAGGTGGAAGTTTGCTATGAGATGTTGCAGTAGTTCTCAAAGTCAGCCCGGAAGGGGATACAACTGACATACATTCCCACTTTCCAATCCCTTTTAAAACAACTTCTGATGTGACTCTAAATTTAGACAAACTTATTTAAAACTAGCTGTCCTTTGTTGTCCCCTCTAATCAAAGCAGACAGCTCTCATGGCTTCATGGAACCTACCTGTATAGATTTCAGCACACTTTGCCTGTTGTCAATAGGCCTCAGGTCTTTTGGTATGTAAAGTCGGACGCTGCTGATAGCTGAGAGAAGATGTACAAGAACAGGAACGACCTACCAAAGAGAGCACAGTATCCAACCAGTAAAATACATATTATTACTTCTGCCTTGTAAAACTTCACGAAGGAAAAGGGAAACTGAGTAAACAAGGTCACAGCAGTGGATAAAGGAGTAGGAGGAAGCAGCAAATATGAATACAGAGGTAAAGCACCAATACATCAGTCTGGCCGAATGGGAAAATTCTGTATTCCATTCAGTCTGGAGAGAGGCTCAAGTGGGAAAAAAATAAACTACCCTGCATTATGAAGTCTTCACGTGTGTATTTAGCTTTTACAACATGGTGATCTTTAGACACTTTTGGATACTTTTTTCTTGCCTTTTTCCTACTGGAATACCTCTTTTGATCCAGAATAGACAAATTACTGCCATAAATACTGCTAGGTATATTAACAGAAAGTAACACATAAGAAAATATGTATTCATTAGCATCAGAACCACAAAGAAGTCATCAGTAGCTTAAAACAGAATTGTGAAAATAACCTCTAAAGCTGAAAACTTCATGTAAAGCTAACATTTCCACAAAAAATTCAGTTTTATCTTTGGTTGAGATTCACTTGCAAATCTGAAGGAGTTTGAAAAGGGTGAAAAGAGGAAGAAAAGAGATCAAAAAAAATCTCTTCTTCAGTTTTCAGATCCACAGCTGAAGAGACTTTTAAAGAAAATATCTGTCAAACATCGCTGCTAAAACTGACTATTCAAAGACTACCTACCTTACAACTAAATTCTCTAATTTCATGTAAGAAAGGCACGTTAGCCCCAAAATCCTGCACAAATATCGAAGGGAAAACAGTTTACAGACACTTAACTGTTTGAAGATAACACACACAGGCCATTTTAATAACTATGTTCACATAGCAGACACGATCTTTCCTACGCTGATTTCAAATACTTAAGGGGACAAGAACTAAGTTTCAAAGCACTCCTTGACTCGGTAACAAGTAGACTCAAGTAATTTGTTCACTGTTTAAAACACAGTTTCCTCTTGAGTGCTATCAGCAAGCATTTAAGAAAGGCCTACAACTCTTCCTCATCAGTCAAACAACCTTCCACAGTTTTCAGATGCTTTGGAAACAGAATCTTGCAGAGCAGTTACAAGAAACTAGCAAGAATAAATACTTAAAACAAACCTGCATCTCTCCTTTCTCATCAGGCCTTGCTGGCTTTGCAGCCTCGGTAGCAGAATTTTTCAGACTCTCTTTGCTGCAATGCAGTAGCACTTCAACTACATATAATGGGTCCAGTTCACCAGAATTAGGCTGTTGAGGGCACAGAAAACAGATCCACAACAGTTATTTTAAAATAACAGTGAGAACAGAAGGAAAAAGCACAATTTTATGCATCGTGAAAGGTATGAGATGAGCAACAGCTCACTTGTCTTTGCAGAGCATCACTTCAGTGATGCAATACACTCCTTCTGAAAACTACTGAATCTGTACTGATTTACAAGATCCATCACACAGAAGAAAATTCCTTTCTCCCAACCCACACATTCCAACGTGACCTGTAATGTAACAGCAACTTCAGGTGCTTCTGCCTTTTTTTTTTTTTTCCAGACATAATCTTTTGAACCGTAAAGTAAAATATCTGGTAATACTGAACTTCACAGTTTTGTCTTTAAAAAGAAAAAAAAGGAAAGTTGTGGGGGGTCTGTTTCATCCACAGGCAAAAACACGTACATCAGCTATTTGACTGGACTGATATACGGTAAGGTTGATCCAAATGAATACTTCCTACCAGCAAATGTTTCATGACTTCTAGTAGAACAAAATTACAGGCCTAAAACTGAAGATAGACATTGTGTTTTGATTTACACACAGAAACTTTTCCCCCTCCAATTAAAGGTTTCGGGGAGAGGTCTTCATAAGACCTTGTATTTACTAAGTTTGATTTTACTGGGCACTACGCAATACATGATTTTGCTTTCAGTGTGTCCAAAGGAGGGTGGAGGCATACAACATTTCTAACAGACTTTCAGAAGTTTACAATAAACAAAACATAAAAATAGGGTTAGCCTTTTCTATAGGCTAGGTTATTTCTTAATGAAAATCCATTTACTTGCTGGGGAAGAAACTTTTGTCTGAACTGTGATCTTCATTTGCAAAAAGCACTCACAGCAGCCACGTACAACACCAACAGAACTCTGCTGTTCTCTAAACTGGTGTTTGAAAGCAATGTCCACATAGATCGGAAGCAGTATCCACCCACAGCCACAGTAGCATGTGTTTACTTGGTACTCTCCTTGGGTCCCCAGCTAATGGGAAACAGGAAGCCTTTAAACCTGAAGAAATTCATGGTGCTATATAACTTCTTCCTGGTGGGGCTCTCACTCTACATAGTCTATGTGTTTTATAACAACGGCTTGAAAAGGAGACTGAAGCAATACAAGCACCTACATGCTACACAAAATGCTAGAACTGGGGATGTCTAGAAAACGAGTGTTTGTAACTATATTGCACATGTTGACTGCACTAAGCCTACTTAAAAAGGAGGAGTGCAAGTGTCACAAACACCTACTGTTAACACTGCACTCTAAGTTCAGGTACACCAGTGGATTCAGACAACGCTGACCAGACACAACATAAATCTAGACTGCAGGAAGACATTTCCTTTTCTATACCCACAATATCTTGGGGACTAAAAACTTGAAAATGAATTCCCACATTTTTATATGTAAGAGTGAAAATAAAACTAGTACATGTTGTAATAACTTGTTAGCCACAGAAATCCCTGTCATACCAAACTGGAATGCCCCCTTTCACACTGCATGATGTGATGCATCCCAGGGACTTGCCCTTAAACATCTATTACATCATCTGCCTGGAAACAAAGCAAGATTAGACAGCAGGCTTCATCTCTGAATCAATAAAAATGTCACGAATAACAAAGTCACATTCCTGGTTTACTAAGATGAGATTTCCAGAAAATTCAGTGACTGCAACAGAGAGCTCTAAATATTACACCACATATATTCTAAACTTTACAGTCTCCACCAATTATACTCCAAACATTACAAGCATTACACATAAACATCCACAGACAAGTACAGAAACTGAATATACATAAAAGAATTACAAAATCTATGCAAGAAGTATTAAATTATTCCACCTCAAATTTCAATAACAGCTAACAGAGATAAAAATTGATGTCTACAATTAAGCACCAGAAGACAATATGGACTGTATCAAGGGTAACAACAAAACAAGCACGCTGCTGACACAACATACTGGAAATGATCTTATTATAAATTCTTAAGCAAATACTTTGTTTCTGTATACAGTGCAGTTCAGAATAAAGTGTCATTTGCAGTTCTGTGGAATGCTGCATCTTGAAATGATGCTAGAAAAAAACAACAAAATGTAATTAACTCTGACCATAACTGGTAATGATTAATGATAGACATACTGTAACCCTTAGTTATATTTATTCCTCACTAGAAAAAGATACATTAGAAACTATGATGCAACAACTACAACTATAAAGAAAAAATAGCAACACACATTGAATTCAACATTATTTGTGAAAGCAAATCAAAGAAGCATAATGGCTTAAAGACAGATGAAAGTCTGAAGACACGGAACAGTACACACTTACAATATTCTTTAAGTAAAATATGGTATTAAAGAGTAGTGGGGGTATGCATTTGTATCCTAGAACAGGTGCCAAGAGAGACGTGAAAATAAGAAACTATCAGCTTCTGCAAGTGCGGGTTTATTATGTCTCTGCTCATAGAAACCATTATTTCCATACTGATTTTAAATTTACATAACTTCAAGGCTATTCCATAATTTTCTGCACCTATTGTCATTCTTTCCATACAGTCCAGAAGGAAAAATTCAAGCCAGCTGCTAGAGTGACTTGACTAAACTAAACTACAGAGCTGGAGACAGAGTCCTCACCTTCAGAAGACACTGTAATTTCAAAGCTAACATTCAAATCTAATGACTTTGCACAACAGCAACACAGACCAGACAGGGAACGCAAAATATGTAAGTGGTAGAAACGCCTCCAGTGACACAGAAGTTGGTAATTTTACATAAAAGGCTGCAGTCAGGGAAATCTGTTTTACTGCTCATGTGGTTCTATGAAAAAAGCAGCCCAGAAGCGCAGTTGAAGCAACAGCAGAAACAGCCCATTTTTCCAACTTGAACAAGAGAAATTAAGACTTTCAAAAGAAAGATGGAAATACAAAACAAAATCTCTTCTAACAAGTTCTGCATGCACATATTTTTCTCATTTCCTCTTTAATGGACATATATATTAGAAATGCAACAAAATGTGCCACAAAATAGAGGCACCACTGGAGCCCGACTTCATGTTTAGCACTAGTAATTAATGCCAAAGCCCTACTGCCAGAATTACAGCAAAGTCACTACCACATAAAAATATACTTTAAACTTAGTTTTCAGTTTGGTCAGTAGAGCAGCCCATCAAAACAATTCTAAAAGGGAAAACAAAATATGCTTTCTGGGGTTACGCAGAGACCAACTATAAAAAAGGACTTGGGGAAGGAAAAAACAAATCTGGCTTCAATTTCATTACTGCATTCCGCATTTTCTTGTACATTTCCCCAAATCCATTTCTATTCTTCTGCTTAGTTTGTATTTTAACTTTCCAATCCTTAACCAGCAGCAATAAATCAGGGTATAAACAGTCTCACATCTCAGCTCCTACCTTAGAACTGAAGATACAGTTACAGATTTTAACTCAACCTTCTACACAGTGCTGGATGTCAGCCTCCCTCCTGTGCTCTCAACTCACACAGCTTACAACAATTTGCTGAGATTAAGTGACACAGCACATAGGATACCAATGCTGGAGACAGAAAGAAACTAAGTATCTTGAAATTTTGCATTGTCAAGAGTTACTTATTGCAGATAAACGAGCATCTCCTCAATAAATACATTAAGTACTCTAAAATGCACATCATACTGAGCCTTTGCCCTAACTGCCATAATTTTTTTCCTTAGACATTCACTTTGGTGAGGTCTGAACTTTTTCTACATTTGAGGTGCCAGGGTAATGTTTTCGTCTTTGAAAACCATAAAGAAAACTGAAGATCTGTCTTATGTTCAGAAGGTTAAAGCAGTAAGATAGGTACTTCTCTAATTGAAAGAACACGCGTTTTTACCTTAACATTGGATTTCTTCGAGAAATTAACAACCACTCCCCATCCAAAGTCATCATCTTCATTTTTCACCTGAAAATATTAAAAGATATTGTAACACAACCTCTGTACAGCTACGTCATAGTGAGCGTGTATCTCCTTACTTTCACTATGTACCACAGCAGTCATGGACTACTATTCACCAGGAAAACAGCAATTGTTGTTCTTTCATTGTTGACTGTTTAACAGTAAGACACATAACAAAAGTAAATGCTGTTAGTAGGATGCACATAACTTTATAAGACAGTAAACTAGAGAAGACAGATGAGCCCTACAAATACCAGAGGAAGAAAAGAGTTGAAACAAAACCAAACCAAACAACAGCAACAAAAGAAATCTCAATTTACCTTTACCAGTCGTCCTGGCTGAAGAAAGGGCAAGCAATACTTTGGCTTGTGAATATATTCTTCAATCTCTTTACCCAGTTTTGCAAGCTGCTGTCGGATTTTGTAGTAAATGACCACATTTTCTTCATTGGGAATTACTATCTTGTTGTACTGTTCTTCCAATTTATTCACCTCTATAATAAAAAGTAAAATCTCATGGGCATGAACGATTCCATAAACTCACAAGTTGATGCTTCTCTTTCACATCTACAAAACCAGTATTTTCAACACATATTTTCTCTGTGCAATAATCCATGCTCTGAAAAACTGGAAATTTCTAAGTGTGTCCAATAAATTTTACTTCTAGTAAATTAAATATAGTACTTAACATCGTTTATTTGTTTATTTTTAAAACCCAAACAAACCACAGCAGATTTTATAAACAAGCCTGAGAAGAGAGAAGCCTGGGCCACCAATTGTCCAGGAATCTCTGACTTAGGGTTGCAGAGAAGTCCCACAGAAATCTGCAGTGATTTGTAAGAGGGGATTTACCACATACCAGGGCTCTTTGACCTTTTCCTACAAAAAAAACATTTGCACACAGACATCTTCTAATGACTTCTCTCATGAGAATCAGTGTTCTGCTTTACATGCATACTGCTCTGAATTCACTGCTTTTTTTTCCCTCAAGTTTTTTCACATCTTTTTTAGGCAAATCAGTTCCCATTTTAAGCAATGTGCTTCCTTCTCTCACACTGGAAATACAAGTCAGTATAAACAAAGAACTTACTATAAAGATGGCCATCCCCTACTTATTTACCTTCTTATGTGCTATTTGAATGCACAAGTGACTCAAAAATCCCACTTCAGTTGGGCCTGAGATACAATTCAGGGAAGTGCTCCCTATTTTTAGGTGCCAAGCTTTCTTTCTTTTTTTTTTTTCTAAATAAAAAGAGCTAGCAATTCATACTCGTGACACGATTTGCACCTTGACCTAAAAAACATTTCTCTGCTTTGTATTCTAGATGGCAACTGAAATGATCAAAAAAACTCTAAGTGCTCACTATGGTGCCTAAGAAAAAAAGAAACACACAGAAAAAGTTCTTCAGCTCCACTTCTTTACTTAAATAGTAATGTTGGAATGCCAGAATGAAGACTTAGGTGTGCCAATTGGAACAAGCAGGTTCTCAGGAAATATGTACTATGTTTGACTACTACTGCCCTAAATACTGAACCTGCAAACTGTAAGAAACTCTGCAAAGGGAATCAGGACAAAAATGAAACTCTGCATGTTTATCAGTCCCGCACATATACTGTGCACAGTGCACTCTGTCTCTTGATAATCTATTATGAGTCTAACAGACGAGCTGCTCACGTATGGGTGGCAAAGGAAGCAGTTATCTTGTGTTATTAATTTTGGGTTAAATCTTCAGAGAGGCCTCTTACCCAAATATTGGCTGAGATCTTTGGAAACTGACTTTGGCTCATGAAAAGATCGTGGCTCAAATTTTAGTTAACTAAATGGAGTGCAAATAAAGTCTCAGCCCTCTCTGAATTTTGCCTTGTGTTTCAACTTAACATTTCCCCCCCGCCCCCCATAACTGCCCTGAATACAGCATGCCTTAGGCCTTAGTTCCTTTTTGAGGCTGCAATGAGACTTAAAATTACCATTATTTTAGCTAAATTCTACATATCACTAAGAAATAAAACTCATCCTCTCTGTCCCTCTTGCTGCAACAGTTTTTGAATTACTTTCCCTCTTCCTGTCCTAGAGGTTGCCAATGGGGGTAACCATTTTTGTTCAAATCTCAGGAGAACTCCCTCTTTATAGACTGACAATGCAGGTCAGCATAGATCTTAAGAAGGAGAGGAAATTACTCTTCCTGAAATTGTAACAAAACAGCAAACAGTGCACTGGCAACTGCTGATGGGAAAACAAGAATTACACAGGTTCACACAAGGACAACGAAGCTCAAATGCCCTACATCACTGTTAAGGTAGCTTTTATGCTAAGTTTCATAATTGAGAATAACATACAAGAATACTTACTTTCCACCACTCCCGGAATAGCTCTGTAATGTTGAAACTGATAGAACGATTTCTCTAACATGTATTCGGGGTTAATTTCTTCCACTCGAAGCAAGTTCAATACCATGTTGTAGGTCAGGTGGAATGCACTGTTTAAGGGATCAGCCGAACCCTAAAAAAGATCCAAGAACATTGCCCAGCTAGTAAATACATTAACTGCAGCATATAGGAGCACATCAAACAAATCACGATGCAGTGTTTTATACAAAGAGCTGTTCTCATGGTTAGCATAACTTGTCTTGAATTTATATTACTTCCCTCACTAAATCCTAAGCAATTTTTATTTTTTCTGCCCAGCACATATCAATATTTGTAATTTTTACTGCATTTATATACACAGTGCCATGTGATGAAAGAAAAGGTCAGATGAAATCTCTTGCATTTCTTGTAATCACTATCTGGATTCTATTGCTTTAACTTTAAAATAATGGCCATTTAACTATTAAGAGCAATCCATTATTTTTATATTCTGGAAAAATTTAGTCACACACCTTTTTCTCTATAAGGAGACTTACTGATCACAATGAAGTTCACTTGAAAATAGGTAATCTGCAACTTCTTTAACCTAAGCAACGCCTCATTCTAAAATTAGTTCATAGGTTGTTCCATAGAGGCTGTGGACTCTATTTCTGGAGATACACAAAAGCCACCTGGACATGGGCCAGGGCATCCTGCTCTGGGTTTGTCTGCTTGGGATTGGAACAAAAGGGCACCAAGGTGCCTGCCTACCTCAGCCCTTCTGGGATTCCATGAAGCTGCAAAATGTGGAGGAAATCTCAAGTTTCTATAGATACCTGAAGATCAGAGAACTTCTATTGCTGATGCTAAACAACATGCAACACAGCAATTTCTTTTAAGACCTGAAACCAGGATTATGTGCCACTTGTCCATTGTTCTAAATATATCGATTTTCCAGGAAAGAGAAAGCACCACTCCCTAAAAGCTTGATTCTCTGAAACAGAGAGTGCCATTTACAGAATGGCATTTACTAAAGAATGACATAGTGATTATACCAGTACCAGCTCAGGAGGGCTCAGATTCTTTCCAACACCAGCATTTATGACTCTAGGAAGGCATCAAACAAAGCAGCTGGATTACACCCACTAAGCTAGGTATGGTCATAGCTGTGCAAGCCTTGAGGAGATCATGCAAAATGTCACTGTGATCACTTTGATTGCACTGTGTACCTCATCCTTCATTCTTTATGTTGCATTGCTGTAAGGTGTAATTTAACTGTATGCTTATAAAATTATCAGCTACTTGCAGGAATAAAATCAGAAGCAGCACATTCTCACTAGTACTATCAGAAAGTGAGAAAACAGTGCATTCTTTACAATATATGCACAAAATATCCCAAAACAGACCAAACAACTCCTGCATATTAACTTTGAAGACTTTTTAAAATCAGTACAACTGTGAAGAAGGAGCAATTTAAAAACAAACAAAAGAAACTTTTTGAAAGCCGAAGCTGTTACTTCTCCAAACCAAACAGAACTGTAGTAGCCTTATTGCATTTGACCGCCAGAGAATTCTGCAGCATGTACTACTCTTTGTTGACTACCCTGGGCTATCAACAGACCCACATTTCATAGGCAGCAATCGTATGGATATCCTTGCTCCAAATACCTATTAGCAAAAGACGGATTATGCAGCTGCATTAGGAAAACTAACAGCAAAACTCAGTCATTTTTCCATGCTAACAACACACAAAACATGACCAGGGAACCAGATCTTCCTGGCAAATAAAGAACACAGGCATGGTCAATGAAGAGGCAACTGGTGGTTATATAAAGACACTTGTCACATACAGGGTGGAAAGGAACAACAAGAGATGGAGAAGTACGAGATGCATTTAATAAGAAAAGGTGGCCTTTCCTTTCCTAACTGCTTATGTAAAATGAAGCATTCAACCATCCTGGAGCTTGCTTGGTACTAAAGGTAAAGGAAACAAGTAAATATAAGTTACATCTTCTTTGTCATGTTTTTTGTTCCTCTTCCAATTCCTTTCTCTGGTAAAGCTCCATGCCACCACCTTCCTTACTATTCATTATTACTTTCTCTAAAATACTTTGAAGCATATGCATGACATTTAGCTGATTTGCTACCACAGATATCCCTGTAGATCGATTCACTCTTCTGCAGCCTAACGTATGCAATTATCTGCCTCAAGTTCTCTTGGTCTGTGTGAAAATCCATTCCACATTTCCAGAGAAAAGGCTCTATATTAGAGAATAAGCACCAATAAGCTGTGCACTGAACTGCACTGAACAGTCACTTCCAAGCGCATCCTGCATCTACAAATTAGATGCTGGAGAACTACCACCCAGGTACTCTATCCTTCTTCTGCAAGCAACTCTTTCACATCGGAGAGAACAGTCTACTGCCTCCAGACTTCAACAGACAGTAGCAACAGATTTATTTGTGAAAACTAACTAACTAAAAAAACCAAAACACTAGGGGAGAGGGAACAGTTCTGCAAAGATTTTTATTGCTCCAGTCTGGATAAATGAGACAAACAAGAACAGCTGGGATACATGAACTAAAGTTCTCAATAATTAATAACCCACTTAGTGTTCTTGCAAACATTCCTCTTCTTAGTAAGTTTTAAGTCAGCTTAAAAGGAACGCTCTTTCAAGATCTGGGTCGGAACAGAATGATAGGCTTCAGCTGATCAAATCAGAATGTGGGCATGAACACTTCACTACAGAAATAATCCTGTCAATAATTAACTGAAAATTGGAGCAGCTACACACTATCTCCTGTTTCACTGTCAATGATTTCAAAATGGAATATCTTCTTACACAATCAAATCAAAGAGGTCGCTAGTCACACATTTCTTGCTCACATCAATTAGAAAGGTAAATCGAGTGGTGAAGATTAATGGATATTAGAATTGACACTCACAGCTTTTTCAATATTTTTTATTTTCCTTCCTGTTAAAAATAGGAAACCTTACCTAGCCAGTGATGTGGGGCTGTCATTACTGCCCAATGGCATGTGATGTTGAGCAAGACTTACGTTTGGTAAGGGTTATCCTCCCTGCTCTCTTATATTGGGAAAAATGCTTACATTTTCAAAGCTGTTTCAACACAGAGAGGGAACAAATTTTGCATAGAACTTCTTGCTCTTCAACCTGTCACGGAAAACATGTGTAAAGCTGTCACAGGAAATGTAAGACAGGAAATACTGTTTTAGTGACAGGGACATTAAGAGCTAATAAAGATGAAAGAGGTAATTATGTGTTTTTAAGCAACAAGAAAGAGTATTTCATAACAAGAAAAGTTAGATGAATAGCAGGACGTATTTTAGGCCATTGGGTCCACTGATAATTTCATTTATCATAGTTTCCATAAATAAGCTGAATGAATGAATTTCCAAAAAGGAAACAAAGAACAGTTTTTGTTTGTTTGTTTGCTTTTTTTTTTAACAGAAAAGAAGTTCATAAATAACAATTTGGTATTTAAAACAACTATGACTTTTTTCCTTACAAGTTGGAAATAATTATACTTAGCTGTCTGTATTAGTCATCATTAGTAATTCACAAGACAAAAAAAGGCTTCATTAAATAAAGTGACAGCTTGATACATTCATAAGACACAAACAGTGATATAGTAACGGCATGCATTTTTTCCACATATCAACTGCTTAGTTATTGCATGAATAACCAGCTCTCAGAAACACAGAACAATGTACAGTTATACTGATCATAGGATTATCTTGAGCTAAGTTAGTGTGACTGCAACAGATCACAGAAGACCCTCTGGAAGAGTTATTTTTAGCAGACAACAGTAAACAGCCATCTTATACACAAACTCATTACCAATCTGGCTCACAGCTTTGCCCCCAAAACAGTTGTACCATTGCAACTGTGGGTGGCAGGAGACCTCTTCTCACAGGTTTTGCAAATGAGAAACATTCGGACTTTGCTTTTGCAAAAACTCCAGTTGTAATAAAAGACTTAAGAGAAAAATAAACATATATCAGCTTCCCTTCCATGAAACATATCTTTATTTTTCTTACACCAAACCAATAAAATTAGTTTTGAATGACAGAACTTTCTCTCCTACCATTATAGGAGAGAAACATCCTTTGTTTTACCTCAGGCTGATAACTGCTATTTCTGAACTGATCACAGAAAAAACAGAATGGAAAAAGAAACCCTACATACTTCTACTGAGGTATCCTGATTTAAAAAAATAATATTTAAATTCTCAAGCAAATCTTTGGAACTAAAAATTTTATATAAGACAATTACTGCACATAAAAATTTCAAATACTGACCACTTCAATAGAGGATCATATGATGGCACATTAATTGTCCTGCACAGAATACAAATACACTAGGAAAAAGAACAGTGATTAAAAAAGCATCGTACTGTGCAATGATTCTTTTGGATCTGGGTTGATAACCCTACAATTGCACTTGCCAAACATCTGAGAAACAAATTTGTTCCATTCAAGCCAGATGTACTAGAAAGAAACTCAAATGTAAAACAGCAAATAGTATCTGTATCTGCACTCAGAAGCTGCTCTTTAACTCTTCCTGGTTTCAGATTTACTACTACAGAATTTTGTCTTGTCAGTGAAGGTGACAATTTACAGTTTCACTAAAAACATTATTTTAGAAGAAAATTTGGTCTCAAACACAGAAAATTTCTACAACAGAATATTAACAAAAAAAGGAAATCTTATCTTGTCCTCATATCACACCTTATTAGCTTTAGGAATAAGAAGGCGGAGAACTCCTGGCTTAATCATTCAAAATGTATTTAAATTTGCAATAAGACAGTATTAAGTTCACCATAACAAAAGCAAATTTACAAAAGATATGACATCTGGGGGCAAAATGCTTCCCACAGAGGTAAAAAAAATAACAACAAAACAACAAGTTTGAGTAACTTCTGGTATGAATAAGTAACAACCACAATTAATAAATAATAGCTGTTAGCTTAGTTTTTCTGGCTCAGGAAGAGCAATAAATGTACTTCAATAGTGACTAGATATTTCATATGCCGTATGATGCACATAATCTCCCCACATTTTGACTGTAAATGTCAGAAGAAAAGAGAAAGTAGTTCTTTCTATCTGCTGGCTTTTCTATAAAGCTGTATGGCTGTATAGGATGGTCTTTGAGTATCTGTCTCCCTTTGAACAGTTAAACGGTTGCTTCTACAATTTCACACTGAAGTCTCATTGACTCTAAGCAGATTTTAAAACTAAGGCTGGAAGTTAAGTGGCTTCCTGAACTGAAGCCTGGAAAATTTCTGCAGTCCAAGCTCTATAAGAACAAAGCAGAAGTCTGATGGTTTCAAAAAATGAAAGTAAGGAACACATATTTTTTACAGTAAATTTTGACCAATTATTCAAAACTTGTTTGTTTCATTGAGATTCTCATGTCACAAATCTGAATTACAAGGAAGGAAGGTTATGCGGTGCTCCAGCTCCTGGTGACAATGTATTTATCTAGATTTTGCAACAGCTTTTCCAACAAATGTTAATGGCCAAAACCCAGCCTATTTCTCTCCCAAAGTAGACTGTGGTAAGCTTTTGAAATGCTAATACTCTTTTTTTTTTTTTTAAACATTTTCCATATGAGTAAGCTTACAGTCAAATGAAAAAGTACAATACTACAATTAAGCTGGAATATTAAACTGGTACTTGGCAAGGGACTGAACACTACGGGAGCGACAGTCACGTTGGAGTGTATAGCCTGCTGCACTATATACACACACCCAAATCACAGCAATTTCTTAGTTGGAAGGGAGATTTGAAGTTAACCTCGTCCAATTCCCCTGCAGTGAACAGGGACACCAGCAGCCTCCAGATGAAGCCTCACCAGTGCAGAATAGAGGGGCAGGTTCACCTCCCTTGACCTGCTGGCCATGCTGCTTTTGATGCAGCCCAGAATATGGTTGGCTTTCTGGGCCGCAGCGGCACACTGCTGACTCACACTCAGCTTCCCATCCACCAGTACCCACAGGTCTTTTTCAGCAGGGCTGCACTCAATCCTTTCACCCCCCCAGCTTGTACTGGTAGTGATACGACCAGGTACAAGACCTTGCACTTAGATTTGTTGAACTTCACAAGGTACACCTGGTCCCACTGTTCAAACCTGTCTAGGTCTCTCTGGATGGCATCCCGTCCCACCGGTGTGTCAGCTGCACCCAGAGCTTGGTGTCATCCAAACTTGCCAAGGCTGCACTCAACCCCACTGTCAATGTTACTGATGAAGATATTAAAGAGTATTGGCCCCAGCACTGACACCGGAAGACATCATTTGTCACGGATCTCCATCCAGACATGGAGCCATTGACCACCACTCTCCAGACTTGATCCTGCATCCAGTACTTGATTGCATTAAAACACAGCAAGAATCAAGGAGCAAGCCCAGAACCTTATCAGTCAATACCAGATGAGCCAAAGGAAGGAATATAAAAAACACAGTCAAACATCAAGTGAATTTCTTCTGTGTGTTTTATATTTCCTGTACATTAACGACTGTTTTTTCTTGATTTTCTGATTTTCTTCTCGTTTTGTTTTGTTACACTTTCTAAAGTTAAAATGCACACACACATACACACACAAAAAGAACAACGCTGGTGGCAATGGCTTACTATTAATCCGTTCTGCAGACAGGTAGTTTCACTTACGAAGAAACCACTAACTCAACATTTTATCAGATCACTTGTACCGCAGAAAAGTTGCTCTAATAATCAAAATGTCTCCTCAATGCCTCACCACTTCCAGTCTCATATTTATTCCTGATCAGCAGGAATCTACTTATTTTTATGTTAGTGTTGTTTTTCACACTAAACAGAATTTTCTTTGTAACTGGGAGTCTGAAATGAACTGAGCTCTATGCAACACGGAACAGATGACTAGAACACAATCTAATGACACTGCATCAATAATTATGGAACAATGATTTGGGCTCTTGCAAGTCTGAGGAACTTTCCAATGCATTACTGCACTGCGGACATACAATAGGAACTTAAAGTAAAATATTAAACTCTCAGAATTGCTGTCCTATCCATTCGGTTATTCTGATAAAATAACCTAAGAAACAAAATGAAGTACAAAAAGATCAGAAGGATTTCTCACTTTCTACTGTCAACTCTGTCAATAAAGGCCCTGCCAAAGAGCCAGATGTAGCCTGTGGAATACCTCCTGTAGCTTGACACTAGGCATTTTATGTTCCATACACACATGACTAAGAGAGCATAATACTATATTTTATCAGGTTAGATGCATGTTTTCTTTCAATTTTTCAGTCCATCTAGTTTCCCCTGTGAAGGAGTAAGTAGAAGTAAAGCAATCATAAACTCAAATTCAACTCTCTAAAACCAAAAGTAGTACATTTTCTTTCAGTATACAAGTTATTCATTTTCACAATTAGTTTGAGATTTTTTACTTTTAGAGAAATAATAGGTTTCCATAGTTCAGGATCTCAACTAGCATGTATTCTTATAGATACCTGTATGACCAAATGTCAACCAGCGAGATGCTGCTCCAGTTTCAAAGGCCATCTAGTGTCAAGATGAAGCTTTTCACTTCTCACCTAAACTAACATAATCTAGTTGAGAATTTTTCATCCAGACTCCCTTTTCTCCCCCTCAAAAATTATCATGAAATACTTAATTTTATGCAAACGTAAAACTATAATTTACTGTCTTCAGAAAGCTCTCCAACAGTACTGTAAGCATTTAGTTTTATGGGTTTGAGCAAGCCATCAGTTTATGAAACACCGAGTGGTCAAACAAACACGAAGGATAAACAAAAAACCTACTTACATTGCAGAAGACAAATGCACATCACTGAGTTTAAGAAATATTTACAAATATCCTACATAAGAACTCCATCTAGGATTTGAACTTTGGATTTTAAGCTTGAAGTACTGTACACAACATCGCAAAGAACAGTGTCACGGCCAAACAGCACAGCTGCAATATTACTGCTGGTATATACACAAATCCCTTACCTCACTGATCACAGCGTTAAGCAGCAGATAACATTACTTCTTAGATGTTTTACTCTAGCATTCAGGAAATGCTTTGGATCAGATATACAAAAGGGTTAAAGGGCTACTATATAAATTTTGTTATATAAGTGTTCTATCATTCTCAATAAGGATCTTTAACCCAAATTTCTCCATATAAATCTAAGCTTGTCCTGGAACAAAGACATAAAATTTGATGTGGCAGCAAAATACCACTACAAAACATAGTCATCATCTTCCCACAGATAAACATTGGTCATCACTAAGTAAATTCTCATCTAAGTGCACTTACTGTTGAGTACAGAATGTGAATACTGAAGGAAACATAGCTGGCGTGCATCCTTTGCCTGTTTTGTCATGAAAGGTATCTTAAAGTATTCGTATTTAAAAAGGAAAATCTATACTTATTTTTAAATACTGTACAGCTTGTTTCAAACTATTGCTTTTACTACCTTTTCAGCAATCGGCTGAAGAGTTACAGAAGCTTCAAAAGCCATCAGTTCAATCATTACAGTCCTTTCCAATCTTTTTCAAAGAAAATTTCAACTCAGTCTTTGCTTTCTGATGAAGCAGTGTGACAAATTAATGAAACATGTAAATTTAGGTAAACAGGGGAGAATAACCAAGACATAATATAAATAAGGGAAGGAATCTGCAGTACTTCCCCCCCTTTTTGATTCTTCATAATTCAAAAGGGGAAAAAGAAAAGCTTGTAGTTTCAATAATGGAAATGTTTCTTATTATTGCCTTAAATCCAAAAAAATATATAGATGGTATCAAAATTGTAAGGAAATTACATAAAATACTTACATTTTATAATACTTCATAAAGAGTTCTATGGTTTTCAAACAATTTAAAAAAATAAATAGAAAGAGTTTTTTCTTCTATCATTTTATATCTCCAGATGCTTGGTTTTTCAGCGGTGGAAGTCCTTCTTTAAGTATGTATACCACAAAATGACACTTAGAAAATAATTAAAACTCAAAAATCTAGTTAAAATTTATGGTCTTTACATACTTGCTTAAAGAGTGAGAACACGTGCCACAAGTAAATTCTACTAAGAAAACAACCTCTTTTGATTCATGGATTTTCCTAAACGCACTGTGAATTTGTTCATAGTTGATTTTAGCTCACTGACAGTCAACCTTTATTTTAGCCAAATTATGCACCTCATTTTTCTGCTTCTTCTTGATTCAGATTGGTTTGTCTGCTACACCAAAAAGTTCACTAACAAACCTTTATTTCATCACAGAACCAGTACTTTTATTGCGAGTTCAGCAAACATTTACAGGTCAGTAATACTAATACTAATAAGTAATAAGTAATAATAAGTTAGCTTTTATCCTACCTTTAAAAGTTGCTTGCCAATTGTTGGACTCATTTTTTCATCCACCATAAGAATTACGATTCCTCTGTCATCCATACCTCGGCGTCCTGCACGACCTGACATTTGAATGTATTCACCTGAGGAGATCTAAATGAGAAAAATAACAAACATTAGAAAAACAGCAAGAGCATAGAAAGAGCTATTTATGATTATACACACAGTACACCTTCATGACGTATAAAAACTAACGAAACAGTGAAACAGTTACATTTGACATGGAGTTTTTACAGACCAAATTATTTACTCATCACAACTGATGGCTAAGCTGCTTAGACAAATCTATCCTTATGAGTAGTATGTATCAACAGGATAACGTGATCAGCATTTTTACAGCTACATTTACTGATAAGTAACTACAGTAATTTTTCTGACACCTATCACTGTTTTAATAGGCAAAAAAACCCACCAATTTTACTCATGCATCACACCATGGAATGTTGCTACACATGGTAGAGATTACTATATCTTCAACAATAGATTAAGAAAACTGTACTGTAACATTTCAAAGGCAGTAGTTGCTCATGTCTGATACCACAAAGATAGCGAATTCTTGCATTTTTAAGACTTCCAATCAGACTGAAAAAAGTGTGAAACTGAACAGCTCGAACTGAGACCAAAGAGATATGTTATGTCAAAACACATTCTCACTACTTCCATTTACCTCTGTTTTCCCATCTTTGAAAGAGCAACTGTAACACTTATAAAGCTTCTTTGTGATGATTTATACAACCTTATTATTATTTACATGTGAATCAGACATCTGGTTTAAATGTTTAAAACATTCAAATAAATTCAGTTCCAGATGTTTAAAGACCTGCTTTTTCTTTCTCACATCTCTCCCATCTCATCCATATTCTATGGGATACCCAAACCAATCTGATATAACAGAACAATCAATACCCTCCCTGAAGAAAGTCAACTATTCTCTTGGGTCTATCAAAACCTAGTTATCATTATGACACAGTACTGAGCCAATGTATTATTCAGATTCCTCTGACACGGATGAAAACATATTCATGCTTTAGGGTAAATTGTGCACAACTCTCAGGCCAGCCCAATATTCAGCACAAGTTTGTGTTTGATGTTCTTTTGCTGTATCTATTTAATAGTTTTAATTGTACTGTGGGGAATCTTGTCTTCAGGAAACAATAGTGAACAAATAAAAGGATTTTTGAAAAAAGATACATGCTACACTGACGTGGATATGTCAACAGTAAATTTTGTCTCTGAAAAAGTTTATATAACATGATTGAATCATTCTCCCATAGAACCTCTTTTGCACATACCCATCGGAAATCTTTCCCATCAAATTTCGAGGCACTCGTAAACAGCACAGTCCTGGCTGGCATATTAATTCCCATAGCAAAAGTTTCTGTTGCAAATAAGGCCTAGATAAACAAACCAAAGTTAAGCAAGCAAAAACAGACTCTTAAGCAAATGTAAGTAGTCAAACATTGCAAAAACTCCAGATTGTAATTCTTACATACTGTCAACATAGGAATATAGAAGAATTCAATATTTAAAAACTGCAACAAAAACATTCTTTCCTCCTTCGCTTATTTCTTCTAGGAAAACAAGGAATAGCTACATGAGACCATGTGCCAAAGTAAACACAAGTTCTACAAATGCATTAAAATCTAGAAGCACTTGCAGGATTTCAAAAATCACTCCTGCCTCTTGAACTTCCTTCTTTATAAGCATGCATCATACAATAGACAAAAAATTTTGGACTTGGAAAATGCTAGTTTTAATACTTCAAAATAAAATGTGTAACACTTAAAATCACAGATGTAATTATGTACTAACGTAAGACATCTGCACATAAAAGGCTAAAGCTTTTAACAGAAGATAAAAAGCAGTTTATTTCTTTTTTTTAACCAGATAAACATGGAGTTATTTATGCAAATCCACACATTTCTCAAGGGAAGGGAGATGCAACTGATTACATCACTGGGATACCTACAGAATTCCAGAGTGGTTAAGGACACTTGTAGAACTCAATATTTTAATCCACAAAACAGACCCCTTTCCTCTAAACGTATGTAGCTTTTTTCAGAACTGCTTACTTACTATCCTTCAATACGGGAGAAGGAAGGGAAGCCATCCAGAGGGACCTGGACAGGCTGGAAAGTGGGCCCATGAAAACCTAATGAGGCTCAATAAGGCCAAGCGCAGGTTGCTGCACATCGGCTGGGGCAACCCCACGTATTTATACAGACTGGAGGATGAGAGATCTTGAGAGTAGCTCTGCAGAGAAGGACTTGGGGGTCCTGGTGGAATTGAAGCTAGACATGAGCCAGCAGTGTGCACTTGCAGCCCAGAAGACCAACTGTGCTCTGGGCTGCATTAAAAAAGGGGTGGCCAGCAAGGAGAGGGAGGTGATTGTCCCTCTTCTCAGCTTTTGTGAGGCCCCATCTGGAGTACTGCATCCAGGTCTGAGGACCCCAGCACAAGACAAACGTGGTGCTTTTGGAGCAGGTCTGGACGAGAGGCACTAAGGGATGAAGCCACCTCTCCTAGGAGGAAAGGGTGAGGGAACTGAGCTTGTTTAGCTTGGAGAAGAGAAGGCTGTGGGGAGACCTCATTGTAGCCTTCCAGTACTTGAAGGGAGTATATAAACAGGAGGGGAAACAGCTGTTTACGAGGGTGGATAGTGACAGGATGAGGGGGAATGGTCTCAAAGTGAGACAGGGCAGGTTCAGGTTAGATATTAGGAGGAAATTTTTCCACACACTGATGCACTGGAACAGGTCGCCCAAGGAGGTTGTGCCCCATCCCTGGAGGCATTCAAGGCCAGGCTGGATGTGGCTCTGGGCAGCCTGGTCTGGTGGCTGGTGATCCTGCAAGTACCATTGGGGTTGAAACTGGATGATCCTTGAGGTTCTTTTCAACCCAGGCCATTCTATGATTCTATACTGTGTTTAAAAAAAACAAACACCCTAATTCTGCATAGAAGAATACTCAAAGCATTCAGCATTTTTCAGTTTGGCGTTTGCAATGACCTTTTCTCTCCCCTTTTTCACTCAAGAAACAGATCCCCACTATATATTAGTATACAGTCTGTGCTAGGACATACTTAGTTTGTCTGGATGATCAACTGTATGCCAGAACAAGAAAAATATAAATGTGGACATAAAACATACCTTTATTAGGCCCTCTGAGAAAAGAATTTCTATGGTTTCTTTTAAGATAGGTAGCAGACCACCGTGATGGATACCTATTCCGCGCTTCAGAAGAGGCAGCACATGCTCAACCTGGGAAGAAACATGTTAACACTAGTAAGCAAATTATAATACACCTTGCAGAAATAAAATAACGGTATTGAAAACCTTCTGAAGTTTATAAAGTCTAACACATTCTGATTCAGAATACAATAAAGACCCCTTCAACTTATTTTCTATTGAAAATATAAGAACTGCAAAGCCAACAGTCAATCTTTTCAAAACTAGAGTAGTTCTTCAATAGGCTACGGTCAACTGTGTAGCCACACTAATTCACATTTGCAATCAGTATTTGTCTACATAAAAAACTTTTTGAGAGACTCAGTAGTTAATATCTGATAAAGCACACATTGCACCTGTGGTTAAGCTCTTTTCAGACAGTTTTAGTCCATATGTGCCCTTGTTTGTATTTAAAAACATAGCTAAAAGAAACAAAAATAAAACAAAGCATGAGAGAAACTTGTTCAATTTTGTCAGAAATTGAATTCCAACAAAGAGTCTGGTCACAGAGACCTATTTCACAAAGCCAAAGGGCAATGCAATGAACAGTAAATTCATTGAGATCAATTTATTATTTCTGAGCCCATTATTCATAACCCACATCCTCAAAAGTCGCAGAGAACAGGTGACCAGAAGCTCCCCCTATTCACTCACCTGAGGAAGTTTTTTGTCTTCATCTGACAGACAGTCAATTGCATTATTGAACACTTCTTCAACCATCTTTTTTTCTTCATCTGAGAAAGCAATTTGTAATTTATATAAAATTTAAAATGTTAATTAATAATCTATGTAAATAAAGCAAGTATGACATTCTAAGCTCTGTAAAACTTCACAATAGAAGTAGCGCAGAAGGCAGTAAAATCTACACAAAACCACCCATATCCATGTCAGACAACTAACAAATGTGGGCCCTAAAGAGTCCAAACAGTAACTGTAAGCTCAAGGGAAGGTTAGGGCAAACCTGGAAAAGTAATCCAAACTTCAGCTATTATCAACCTCAAGATTTCTCAACTTTACATATTATCTATTCAATGAATCTCCACATTTCCCTCTGACCAAATAGTCTCTGGCTTCCCTCTTCCCCACTGATTCTTAAAGCTTATTTGCACTCTACACAAGTACCATAAACATCAAGAACTTGCATTTAAAGGTATGACCAAAGAAAGCTCAGAAATACATATCCCTACAATGATGCAAATCTTTACATCTTTCAGACTGAAATGGTTGCACATTTTTGCAATGCTGACACAGAAAGCATCATGACTGGGACAAGTGAGGAAGCAAGAACCCTGAACAATTCACAAACATGAAATGATATTCTGTTTTAAAACATCTTTCTTATATTTTTGTAACTACTCCAAAAATTTATGGGCCATGTACTGAAGCTCATTTTCCAAGCTTGGTCTTAATCCAAAAAACCAAAACAAGCTTCAGTTTAGCATTTTAGTTTTTATTTAAGTAATTAGAAGAGAAAGTAAGGGGAAAAAAAGTGGATTGAACAGCTGAAAGAGAACAATGTCTCATTATATAGCCATTTTAATTTGAAGAGAAAATTCAGATTTCCAGACAGAATTTTCTAGAAATTGCACTGCTATTCTATACTACCCATTGCACTACTGTCACAGTGAACAGAATTCTGGAGAAAGAAAACATTCAAATAGAATACAGCTAAACATTGCAGTGATCAAATACTACTTTGTTATCAATACATTCCTATCAAAAACAGGTTGATGCACATATAAGAAAGCAGGTTTTTTTATTTGTTCTTTATAGAAACAGAAATATTAATCTTGAATAACATTTGAAGTCAAATTACAATTTGGAATAAACTGCATTCTACTTATTGTTACCTGTATTGAAGTCTAACTTTGTCATCTGAAGAGCATAGGCTTCACAGTCCTTTTTACTGAAGCTGAAAATGATTACAGGCTGGAAATTCCTTTCCATGATCATCTTCACAATCTTAAATACGTTGGAAGGGCCTACAGAGAAATTTCATGAATTTCATTTTAGCAAAAAAAAAAAAAAAAAAAAATCTTACAGAAGATTTAAGATAGAAGCACAACTTAGATGCAACTTATTTTAAAAATAAAATAAAAAGAATAGTTTTCTAAGAAGCCAGTTAAGAATGGGACCCAAACTCACCTTTTGTTCCTCCTTTCCTGCCCTTCTGATCTCCTTTTGCTAAGTCTCCTGCATCTCTAAGCACTTGCATTGCTGTATTAAAATTATCTTCTCTGAAATCTCCCTAGATATAGAAGACAACCTTTGTAAACAATTACTTCTTACAACAGTCTACTAAAAAAGTTCATAATGCTTTATATATTGAGTACCATTACTAAATGCTTACAGGTTGAAGAAGAAAATAATGCACAAAGCCAGCAAGAAACATTACTAGGCCAATGGCACAGCTCAGAATTCTCAGAATTACATTTGTCTCTCTGGTTTACTTCACATTATTCTAATCACTATACCACCTACTACAACAGACATGCTGAATGACTGTACTGGTTTAACACTGATGGCCAACTGAACACTATTACACTGCTTTCTCATATCCTCTTATTAAACTAACAGGGTGAGAAAACACAATGAAAAAGAGCTCAAGGGTTGACAGGGAGATCAATCACCAATTACCACAGGAGGCAAAGCAGACTCAGCATAGGGAGACTGATGTAATTTGTTGCCTTTTACTAACAAGATTAGAGCATTGAGAAACTAAAACCAAATTACTAACACCAAGGGAGGCAGGGATCAGTCAATAATCTTGACATGTATACCCAATACAATAACACAGTAGCAAAACTGACTTTTCGGAATGTATTTATGAAGATACACTGCCCAACCAAGACCTCCTGTTTATGGCATAAGATACTACTGTACAAGTCACTAATGAACTTTAAACACATTGCTATTCCTGAATCACCTAACAATGCACAAACACTTTGCCTCCTTAACTGAAAATAATTTTAAATACAGCTATCATTTAAAAAAATAAAAAAATAAAAATTAAGTGAGAAACATTAAAACAAGTATCAGAAAGCAAGGATGAGGGTACTTTAAACACCTCAGCAAAGCATGACTCAGTTGAAAACATTACAGTAGATAACAAAATATCTCTTCTGTATTACTCCAAAACCTATCAGCCACTCAGCTATCACTGTTACCCTTGCGTACTTCATATTATAAACACACATATCCTTTGCACAGACAGTCAGATTTTGCAAAAGATGAAGTTCATTACTGATAAGTGAGGAGAAATGCCTTTCAAAAAAAATATTCCTTACGTTCTCGTCAACAACAAGACGCAGTCCATCTCCTCCTGCTGGGAATATATAATGCTGCAGTGGGGTAGGTCGATAATCTGTATATATCACATGGCAAGGCTACAACAAAGAACAGCATAAATATAAATATTTTATGTTTCTTATTATATTAGACATGTATACTTGCTTAATGGAAAATATAACGCATTACTATTAAAACATGTATTTTTAAAAGCCAGAATCTAAGATGAGGGGAGGTGGGGGTATAACTGGGGTTACTAGTATTGAGCCTGTATGTAACATTCCAGTGCCTGTAGGTGAGGGATGTGCCAGTAAGATCCCACAGTCTTGTGTCTTGGTGAAGGAGAAGGACGACTCACCCTTTTCTAGGAACAACACAAGGGTTGTTGTGAGGTTGGTGGCTGTGGAAACATCTGAGTAGGTCATGAGGGTATTGGGGCTACTGCCACTCAAAAGGAGGCCCAGATCAGGTGCCTCTACACTGAGTGAATACTCAGCATGGATAATAAACAGGAGAAGCTGGAGGCCGTTATGCAGTTGGAAAGTTCTCCATCACGGAAACATGGAATAACTCGCACAGCTGGAATGCTGTGATGGATGGATATAGACTTTACAAATGAGATAGGCAAGGCAGGAAAGGTGGTGGTGTAGCCCTCCCTGTTAAGAAAGAATGTGAATGTATGGAATTTAATGATGGTGATAATAAGGTTGAGAGCTTATGGGTCAGAACAAAAGCAAAGGCTAACAAGACTGATATTATCAGGGGAGTCTGCTACAGGCCACCCAAGCAGGATGAAGAGTTGGACGAGATGCTTTATAAACAGTTGGGTGAGGTCTCAAGGTCACTCCCTCTTGTTCTTGGGGGGAGATGTAAAGGTCTGGAGGCCATCCAGGGCATAAGTGATCATGAGATGATAGATTCCTGTCATGGAATTTATAAATACACTGACAGCAAGAGGAGGGCTAGGGAAAATCTCCATCCTTTGTTGGATGCAGAGGGCAGCTTGATGACCAAGGATCAGGATAAGGCTAATGCCTCCTTTGCCTCAGTCTTTAATAGTAAGACTTGTTACTCCCTGGGAAAACAGCCCCTGTACAGTGACAGGGATGGCGAACAGAATAGGCCCTGCATGATCCATAACAAGATGATTTTGGACCTGCTCCAAAAGCTGGATGCTCACAAGTCCATGGGACCAGATAGATTGCACCCTAAAGTGCTGATGGAGTTGGCAGATGTGGTTGCCAAGCAACTGCCCATCATCCTTCAGCAGTCCTGGCTAACTGGGAATGTCCCAGAGGGCTGGAAACTGGCAAATGTGATATTCATCTTCAAATAGGCTGGAAAGATGATCCTGGTAGCTACAGACCTATCAGTCTCACCTCGGTACTGGGGAAGGTTATGGAATGGATAATTCTAGGAGCCACTGTGGACCACCAGGGGATCAAGCCCAGTCAGCATGTGTTTACAAATAGTAGATCCTGTCTGAAAAACAGGATTTCATTCTAAGACAAGGTGACCCACTTAGTGAGGGGAGAAGGGCACTATAGAGGGACCTGGACAGACTGGATCAATGGGCCAAGGCAAACTCTATGAGTTTCAATAGGGCCTAGTGTCGGGTCCTGCATTTTGGTCACAACTACCCCAGGCAGCCCTACTGGCTTGGGGAAGAGTGGCTGGAAAGCTGCCTGATGGAAAGGGATGGACAGTCGGCTAAATATGAGCCAGCAGTGTGCACAGGTGACCAAGGCAGCCAATGGTATCCTGGCTTGTATCAGGAATGGTGTGGTGAGCAGGACTAGGGAAATCATTCTGCTCCTGTACTCAGCACTGGTGAGGCCTCACCTGGAGTACTGTGTTCAGTTTTGGGCACTGAGGTGCTGGAGCAGGTGCAGAGAAGGACAACAAGGCTTGTGAAGGGCTTGGAAACTATGCCCTACAAGGAGACATTGAAGGAACTGGGGCTTTTTAGTCTGGGGAAAAGGAAGCTGAAGGGCTTACTGCTCTCTTCCAAAATCTGAAAGGTGCTTACAGAGAGAGCGGGGCTGGTCTCTACTCACTGATGACAGGTGACGGGACGAGGGGAAATGGCCTCAAATTGCACCAGGGTTAGTTTAGGTTGGATATCAGGAAAATTTCTTTACAGAAAGGGTAGTTAGGTACTGAATAGGCTTCCCAGGGAGGTGGTTGAGTCACCATTCCTGGATGTGTTTAAAAACTGTTTGGATGTGGTGCTCAGAGACATGATTTAGCAGAAGGTTGTTAGTTAGGGTAGTATGGTTAGGTTGGGATGGACTCACTGATCTCAAAGGTCTTTTCTAACCTGAGTGATTCTATGATTCTATGACTCAAAGAAATTAAGTTAAAATTTCTTTCCCGTATATGGATTTTGTACTAATGATGCTACTAAAATACATGAAACCTTGCAAATCCTTTAGGACACAAGCTGATAATTAAATTTCTCTCACGTGGAACAGAGAAAGACAGGTAACGTTCTCTTCTGCATTACTACACATTACTACTCAACATGTCTTAACATCTTTTAAAACCAACGAAAGAACTATTTCCATTTTGAAGTATCATCTTTTTACTTGGATCACCTGAAAAAGGCATATTGTTAAATTTTTAACATGTTAAAGGTTTCAATAGATGCAGAAAGCTTGCTTAGAAAAAAAAAAACAAAAAAACTTTATTAAATACTGCATAGATCTACTTTTAAGAAGTCATTTCATCATTCTGCAAAACAAAGTCAAAGCGTTGTGCCAATCTTGATTAGACTTCTTTTAACAATCCTTTCAACACAAGCCATATGAGAATGAAATTTTTGGGTGATTTTTATAATCAGAGCAACCTCTAGTGGATATTAACTTCCTCAATTCTAACTCATAATCTTTTCTGCAAAACCATCTCTACAAAAAATAGAATAAAAATTAACTGAATGGTTATAGGATGGGTTACATTTGTCACATTCTTACTTCGTAATTTTGTTTGCATACTTACACATTATTTCCTGTGGTTTTATGATTTACTTTTGATTTCTGCATGCCTTTTTCATGAGCACATCAAACGCATACTCCAAAGTAAAAGCAGCACTGGCAATGCTAGTAACAAGGCTACATAACTTTTTCTAACTATGCTATATTGAGCAAGAAAGCAGTGCTGGCCTTAAACTAATTTCCATAATTTGCTGTGAGAACCTGAGCAGTAACTGCCATGTAAAATTTAAGCCAGAGATAATGTCAAGAGCCCTGCATATGGGAAGAGGTGGAAAACAGAAGTCCTAGAACTGATGGACAGCTAATAGTCACAGAAAATACACAACTTTGTCAGCTGGGAAAAAACTGCTATACTCTTAAAGAAGTGAACAAGCAGCAACAGCTAAGAAAAGGGTGTGATAAAGAACCTGCCTACCACCTGATTAATAAGATATTTCCTTAATTATGTACAGTGTGTTCCAGGGATTAAAAAACATGTACTGACCAAAAATATTCAATTCAGAAAAGACTATCATGATGGCAATCATTGAGAAACTGTTGCCTGCTCTTCACGCCTCTTCAGAGGGACTGTGCACTGCCTCTCTACCTTCTTCTGCCCAGTCTGACTGCTTCCAGGACCCTGCCCCACAGCCTACCTGCACCAAGTTGTTCAGCTTTGCCTCTCTCTACCCAGCTGTTCCAGGAACCCTGACTTTCTGAAGACCTTTTGACAAGACAGTGAGATGTTCAGTACTGCAAATTGGACAGCAACTGAATTCACTGATTATTCAAAGAAATCACCCCATGACTAATATACAATCCTAACAGAAAAAGCAGCAAGATAATAATAATGAATTTGTATGAATTTTGCAAGAATATCCAGGCTACAACTGAGAACTTATAAAAATGGATGATGAATACTTACCATGCCCACTGACAAGTATACACCTACTTTAATGCAACTGTAACAGAAGACTTTATTATTCTTGAAACAGAGACAAATGTGGTGCTTACTGACTGCAAATGTAAACCCTTTGAAGTCTCTGAAGTCCTGAAAAGGCCTGTCTCTAATAATCACGGTACTGTCAGTGTTTCATATCTCAGAGTGTTTGTTGGAACCAAGCTGGTGTTTAAATAACTGCTGAAAATATTAGTTTAAAACAAATAGCTTCAATGCTCCTGTGTGCAGAACCAAAAGTCCATACAGATACAAAGGCTAAAAGTACTTAAATACTATTAATTTATAAGCTGTAACATTATGATTAAAGAGATCCACAAAATCACAAGGATAAAGGTATATTGCCTCAAAAAAGTTACCTGTTTGTGAAGATGGCAAATCCATTCAGCAAACTGACGAGCATTTGGAATAGTTGCAGAAAGGAACACATAATGAACATTGTCAGGGAGCAAAATAATTGTCTCTTCCCAAACCACACCACGTTCTGGAAAAAAAAAACAAAACAAAAAAAAAACAAGTCATATGGAAAATCTGTAATTAAAGTGAAGTTTTGAAGCCAAGCACACTTAATAACAAAATAAAAATAAAAATAATCAGATTTGTTTGGCAGGACAAGGGGGAATTGTTATAAACTGAAAGAGGGTAGATTTAGATTTGATGCTAGAGGGACATTTTTTATGCAGAGGGTGGTGAAGCACTGGAACAGGTTGCCAAGAGAAATACTGGATGCCCCATCCCTTGTGACATTCAAGCTCAGGTTGGATATGGCTCTGGGCAACTGATATGCTGGGAGGCAAAACTGCATATCGCAGAGGGGTTGGAACTGAGTGAGATAAGGTCCCTTCCAGCCCAAGCCAATCTGTAAATCTATGACATAGCTACTATACAAATGTCTCCAAAGTTGCCTTTCTTTCAACAACAACAAAAAAAATTAAATTGATGTACACAATAACAGTTCCACACGTTCACTAAAAAACAAATTTTGAATGACTTATGATGCGCTAAGATGACTGATGTAAGAGATTATAAAGTTTTAGTTCTTCAAAGGAAACAGTCTTCGCTCTTGAACAATAAGGATATGAAAACAAAAGAAGGTAGAAGATACCTGAATCTCTCATGTAATGGATTTCATCAAAAATAACCCATGCAACTTCTCGCATAACCTCCGAGCCTCTGTAGAGCATACTTCTCAAGATCTAGAAAAAGTGAGAAAAAATTGAGATCTACCAAAAATAAAAGCATAAATTTACAGAGATTTTATTTTCTTTCAATAACTACAAGTTGAATCAAGAGCAAGAGGGGAAATAATGAATTATATATATATATATTTTTTTTTTTTTTAAACATAAATGAGCTTCTTCTGACAATATTAATCTAACAATAGATTACTGTTATCAGATAAACCTTATCAATCAAAAAAGGGTAAAAAAAAGACAGACAAAATTCATGTTTGATCCTACCTCTGTTGTCATCACCAGACAAGAAGCTGTAGGATTGATGGTGACATCTCCAGTCATCAAACCAACATCCTGGAACTCTTCATACATCTCACGGTATTTCTGATTACTCAGAGCTTTAATTGGACTTGTAAATATCACACGCTGTTTTTCTCTCAAGGCCAAGGCAATTGCATACCTATGTTCAAACATTGTACATATTAAAAGCTGTCAGGAAGAAATTAACAACTTCTTACTTTTCTTTGATCTTCTGATTTAAAAAATAAAAAAATTCAGAACAATACTTCTGCCCTTTAGAGAGCAACCAACACTGAGAAGTTAACCAGAATACATGGAATTTAGAGAACATTCCATTTTAACCAAAAATCTAACTATTATTCTTTGAACCCATGTCCTAATATATTTACACATATACCTCTCTACTCAGGTCAGCAAAGCAATTGTGCTGCCAGACCAAACCTTGAAAAACAGAGTTGTTAAACACTTCTGTCTGTCATACAGCAAAATGCAAATGAAATTAAACTTCTGACAGAAAATAAAACGTACACAAACTTCTTCATTAGTTACACACAAAAACTAGAAAACAAATCTGTATTGCAGATTTTTTCCTCTCATTATGCAGAAAAATATCTCAACAAGACGACTGTTTAAAATATAAAAGATAAATGTCACCATTAATAAAGCCATTACCCACTACAAAAGATGAAAGAAAAAACCATGGCATATTGAAAGTTTCAATTAAAAAAACAAACAAAAAACCTAAACAACCAAAAACAAAACAGTGGCTGAATAAAATCACACCATTCCCTTGTCAGACTGACTGAAAATTACTTACTCTGCACACACAGTTTTACCAGCTGAGGTATGAGCTGACACCAATACAGACTGGTTATTATCTACACACAGAATAGCTTCTCTCTGAAAGGCATCAAGACTAAATGGGTATTCCTGAAAAGAGAAACAAAATACTCACTTATTTTTATAATAGACTATTATCTATATTTAATTATTTTCTGGCTTAGCACGCAGATTACAGACAGAAAAGAAATCATGTACTATAAAGCTGTAATTTCAATTAATCTTAAAAATCAGGAAGAAAAACCATAGTGTACTAGTGAAACTACTGCCTGATGTCACAGAATAAAAACAAAGCATAACAACATATCCACTCCATTCAAGCATTTCATTTTACTCTAACAAATTTAAAATACAGATATCAATCTCGCTCATGACAAGCCACCTTTCTGGGCCACTGTCAAGCCTTACTAGCAAAGTATAATCTTTTTCCTCATCTACTTAGCCCAAAAGAATAAAAGATGTAATTTAACACACTATTGTACTGCTAGCATAGTTTGGACTTTGCCTGCCAGTCTCTGAGAAGGGTTTTATAGAGTCAATAATAGATGACATTTGCCTGCCAGAGCGCCCCTCAGATGCTTTCACTGAAAAGGTTCACAAATGCCTGTCTGCTAAAGCTCACCAGGACATTCACTGGATCATTTTGCAAAGTGTGGGTACAGAGTTGAATAATACAGTCATGCAAGTTTCACAAAATATTCTTAGAGCTTGTCATCATAGTCAGTTGTGTTAATTCTAGTATTAAATTCACAGTTAATCAAGTAAGAAGTCTCACTCCATCCCTTCAAGACTGTGCTGAAACTGTTTATCTGCTTATTCCTGCAACCTTCAGCCAAAACAGGGCCATTCTGTTACCGCAAGACTCCCGCCTTCAACTGCTTTTCATGCTGATCTTGCAGAGCACCATGCCTATGGTTTATACAGGAGGTAATTGGACACCAGTGCTTTTAAGCCTTTTATACAAATCTCACACACATACTTTTGCAGGTTTTCCAGTTCTTGGCTGCAGACCTGTGAACTCTTCATCCGCTGGAAGTGCAACCTATAAAATGCATTTTAAACGAAAATGTTAGACTATCCTGTGTGTGCTCCAGTCACAGGTAAAGCCCTGAACACCTACGGCAGGAGATTAAAAACATAGTAAAACTTACCTGAATTTCTACTGTCCTGGTTCTATAAGTTCATGTTTCAATGTGTCCATTCTTCCTCTTACCACCTCTACCCTCCTCTAACACCAATTATTTTTCTTACTTCTGATACTCCCTGCTGCCTGACATAAAATGTGTCTGCTTTAGCTAGCTTGAAACACAAGCTTTTCAGACCAAGATGCAGTCAGGGCTTCTGACCAGCAGAAGTTATAGGCAATTACTCAGCTTATATTGATTTCACTCCCTTTCCAAGGAAAATGTGTTTATACATGTAAAGTTCCTGTTCCTTGCCAATATCTAACATTCTCTCACGTCAAATATTTAAGTTTTCTTCAGTTCCTACATGATAACAAAGACAAAATTTTAACTGCATTATCAAGTAATGTATAATTAGTACAACAATAAATATAAGCAATGCTATAATACCCATAGTAACATAGGCACTTCTACAAGAAAGCCTAGACATTCCATGTTTATTTGCACTGCACTTACCTCATGTGTGCAGCCTTCAACAGTTTCCACAGCTTGAACCTTCACATGAGGCATCAGGTCTGCCAGACTGAAAAAACAAAAGTTAGGATTGCCAGAAATGTATTTGACAACTCTAATTTCTTTATATATGGGAAAGGGTTGAACTTCACCTCTACTTTAAACGTGACATAACAAAACCAAAAAGATGAACAAACTTACACAGGATAGTTGGTAGAAACTACTGCCAGTACTAAGATTACTTGATAGTTAAATTTTCTACACTATACTCTAGCTACCATACTTCCTGACTTTCAACACTTAAAAAAACTTGTATCACAAAATAACTTTTGGATCATGGAAACACAGAATGGCTTTGAAAAGGACCATAATGATCATCCAGTTTCAACCCTCTGCTATCTGCAGGGTTGCCAACCACCAGACCAGGCTGCCCAGAGCCACATCCAGCCTGGCCTTGAATGCCTCCAGGGATGGGGCATCCACAACCTCCCTGGGTGTCACCACCCTCTGTGTGAAAAACTTTCTCCTAATATCTATCCTGAATCTACCCTGTCTCAAAACATTTGCAGTACCCTATGCTACCGCCCAAAGCACCATATTAGGGGTGGAGAAGCAGGTCCTATGGAGGCATGACACTCCAGACACTGCCCCAGCAGTTCCACTCCTATCCCTGTCACCTGGGCAAGAAGCAGGAGCTCATGGTGAGGACGGTGTGGATGTGCCAAGTGAGCCACCCCGCAGTGAAGGGGGTCATCCTGCAGCCACGAGGCCTGAGTTCGCTGCTCCCCTATGAGGGTTTGGAGCTCAACTCTCCAGGCCAGGATGTGAAGCTGCTGGCACCAAAGTGTGCCCCCGGTGGCGCGGTGGTAGAACTGCCGCTTGCAACGCCGGAGGCCCGGGTTCGAAACCCCGCTGTGGCACAAGTGGTAGAAGTGCCACTCTGCTACACAGAAGGCTTGAATCCCAGGAGTTAGACTCGATGATCTCTAAGGTCCCTTCCAACTTGCACGATACTGTGATACTGTGATCACCCGCTGGGGAGTTTCTTGATGAGCCTCTCCTTGATGTTTCTGTTCCACCAGAGGGAGCAGATGACTTGGAGGATGGCCATACTACCAGCAGTGATGCTGGTCTACTTCTCCCCTCTGCTTATGCTCTGGGCTCCTGCCTGACATCCAGATTGATGGAGACAGAGGAGGACAGTCCCAAGACGTCCTCCTCTGTGCAGCAGCCCTGTAGCTTAGGGAAAGGATGAGTGCACCTTGAAGTGGGGGAGGCCCCACTAGTGTTGCCTTTTCCCTTTTTTTCCCTCCACCGTTATCATGTTCCTCTTTCCGGCAGTTTTGCCATTTCCTCAACTTAGTAAATAATAGTGTTTTAAGTTATGAAGTTTTATTTTCAGCTTAAGGATTTGCATGAAAATTAGATATAAATTGTTAAGAAAATAAGGTTGCTGATTGCTCACAACTATATATGTGTGTGTGTGTAATAAGCATAATGTAATGATGTAGAATAAGGGATGGAATGTCATGGTTTTGCAATTTTGTAATTTTGCTGTCAGTATTCCACATCATAACATCATGTTAAGCATAGATAATTTTGACGAATCTGCTGCTCAGAAAAGAAGACTGAATGTCCCAGGGAGCACCACGGTCAGTCATATGACACGGACTCTATATAATCTCACTTCAGTGCTGGACTCGCTTTCTTGGATCCTGCCAGCCATGGGGGAGTGTGTGGAAGCGTTCCAGCCGTTTCGCCTAGAGTTACAGTAGGCCTCTCGGTTTCGGGACTCACTCTCTCTTATTTTACTTGATTCGTTAGCCTTAATTCCAATTATATTGTATTATATTGTGTTATTCTGTATTCCAATATAGTATTTAGTAAATAAGTGTGCCTCCTTAGATCGTTGCCGCTGTATTTATTTCCTTTTTCCCTGTTTTCTTTTCCTTTTGGGATAGCGGCCCTGCAGGCCGTCTATACCCCTGTCATGGGTGCAGGTAGATTTTAGGGTAACCCGTGACACACACACAGTTTTCCCCCCTCAATATGCAAAACCACAGAATCACCAAGGTTGGAAAAGACCTACAAGATCATCCAGTCCAACCATCCACCCATCATCAATAGTTCTCACTAGACCATGACCACAGTGTCCAAACGTTCCTTAAACACCTCCAGGGTCAGTGACTCTACCACCTCCCTGGACAGCCCATTCCACTGCCTGACCACTCACTCTTTCAGAGAAGTAGTATTTCCTAACATTCACCCTAAATCTCTCATGGTTCAGCTTGAAGCCATTCCCTCCAGTCCTATCACCAGTTACATGAGAGAAGAGGCCAACCCCCAGCTCACTACAACCTCCCTTCGGGTAGTTATAGAGAGCAGGTCTCCTCTGGAGGTCTGGGGACCCTAGTACAGGAAAGATGGGGAGCTGTTAGAGAAGGTCCACAGGAGGACCACAGTGATGATCAGAGGGCTAGAGCACCTCCCTATGAAGAGAGGCTGAGGGAGCTGGGCTTGTTCAGCCTGGAGAAGGCTGCAGGGTGACCTAACTGCAGCCTTTCAGTAACAAAAGGGAGCCTATAAATTCTCTCTCCTCTACTCTCTACAAGGGTAGATAATGACAAGACAAGGGAAAATGATTTTAAGTTGAAGGAGGGAAGATTTAGGTTGGATATCAGGGGAAGTTCTTTACCAAGAGAGTGGTGAGGAGCTGGAACAGAGAGGCTGTGGATGCCCTATCCCTGGAGATGTTCAAGGCCAGGTTGGATTGGGCCCTGGGCATCCTGGTCTAGTATTAGATATGGAGGTTGGCAGCCATGCCTATGGCATGGGGGTTGCAGCTTGATGATCCCTGAGGTCCCTGCCAACTCAAGACATTCTATGATTCTATGATTATTTTAAGAGAGCTACTGTAGGTACCACAGCCAAGCACACATTTTAGTAACGCCACTAATGGCGAAACCGACTTAAAATGGTAATTCTGGATCTATTTCCCTTCTTTACAAGCACCTTTTGCTTCCAGTGTTACTCCTCATTAGCACATCTTCACATAAATACACCAGCTTCATATCTGAATTCACACTCGACCAAAGCTGTACGCGCTCACCCTTCACAACAGGTGTTCAGTTTAACATTGTGCCCAGCTACAGTTCCCTTACACAACAAGCTGGGTACTTACTTATTATCTTCTGCTGTGATATCTTCCAGTTTCGGCTTCTTTCCCGAAGTCGCACCTTCTGTGCTGTCGACTTCAGCATCTCGTCTGGTCTTCCCTAGCCCAGTTGCCGCCGGTTTGTCCTCCGGCCGCTTCCTGCGAACACAGAGGGCGCAGATCGCAGCGCGCTCAGGGCGCAACTCGGGAACGCGCTCAGGAAACGCCCCACGCGGGCAACGATTCCCCATCAAAGCTCCCCACTGAGCCCACCCCAGACGCCAGCCACCCCGGGGCCGGCCCACCTCCCCCAGCTTCATCGCCGCCGCCTCACCCCGGCCTCCTGGCAGCCTCGGCGGCACCCGCTTTGCCCCTGGCAGCCGCTGCGTCGCCCTCAAACACGCTGAAAAGCTCATCCCCAAACGCGTCCGCCATCTTGCCGCGCTCCCACAGCGCCCCGCGCGGCGCAACCCCTCCCGCCACTGCCCGGGCTGCGGCCAATAGCAGAGGGCGGACGGCCGGAACCCGGAGCCGCTTCCACACACGCGCTCCCAGCCGTTTCCGCTTCCGGTTCGGGGCGTCATGGGCGGCCGTAACAAGAAGCACCGTGGCGGCGGCTCAGCCCACGCTGTCTCCGCTGCTAATGCGGCCACCGCTGCTGCTCGATCGCGAGCCGCTGCCGAGGCTAGTTCCGCCGCTGCCAATGAGGCGGCAGGCAGCAGAGCGGCCCCGCGGCCGCCGCCCGCCTGCAAGGAGCCCCGCGTGAAGCAAGGTAGCGGGGCCCAGCCGCGGGGAGGAGAGGCCTGGCCGGCCGGTGGCGGTGCGCGAGCGTCGCGCTCGGATCTGCTCGTACGGCGCCTCTGTCGGGGGGAGGTGGGAGGGAAGGGACTGGTCTGAAGTGAGCAGACCTGTAGAGTATTGCCCGGGCCCGGCCTAGTGGAGCTGCCGGGCCTTGCGCTGGGCCACCCTATCCCGGGGTATTCCAGGACGGTCTTATGGCTGCCTTCCACTGAAGAGGGAGGCTGCCGGCCCTGCTTGTGTTTGCGTGGCGTTTTTCCCGTATATGCACTGAACAGAGTTAGCCTGGGTTGTGTTCTGTATTCACGTGATGTGCCTTTCGAGGTGATATCAAGTGCAGGGCAGGCAACACCCCAGTTGGGCAGTAGGAGCAGCCAGGCAGACTGCTGGGAATGGCCCTGAACTGGTAGCCCACAGCACTGCCAGCTCCTTTCAGCACACCGGGTCTGTCAGATTTGGTCTGTGAGAGAACCACGTGATGGTCTGTCTGTTGGAGATCACCGCCTGTTAACATGATGTCCTGCAGTCCCTTTCACTATACTATGTTTTAGACTCACTGAGCCTCTTAGTACTTGCTCTGTTTTCTCAGATCTGGCTTCTGATGCCTTTCGCATGTTATGTCTATAATACTGTAGTTCTCTGTTGCTTTCAAAAACTGAGGAGTGGTCAGGTACTGCCCAGGGATGTGTTTGGAGCTGTTTGAGAAGTGTTTAGGTGTTGTACTAAAGGATGTGGTTTAATGGGGAAATACTGATGAGGTAGATGGTTGGACTGGGTGATCTTGGCAGTCTGACCTGGGTGATGCTATGATTCTATCTCATTTATATGCTGTGGCTGAAAACAAGTTGGTTTAAGTGAAAAGTAAGTTAGCATAGTCCTAGTACTGTACAGTTGCACAGAGTAATCAGTTTGTCAGTGTTTCACTGCTGTCTCTAGCTCCTGACCGGAGTTCATTACTGTTTTCTGAAATGCCTTTCTCTGGATCCAGTCCTGACCCAGCAGCAAACTGTCCTTGTGCACTGTGGCAGGCTGTCCAGTGCTGGCATGCTGTCCTGCCTTCCTAGTGGCTGGGAGGCAGCAGTACCTCCTAGAGAGCCTCACTCAGCCCACTGTTCTGCAGGGTGCTGGAATCTCTGAGGGAATTTGGTTTATGTGTAGTTGCACAGTACCAGAAACAGCATATGCATTCCCAAAAAGGTGACATCTAATAAATATCAAGCTGTGCTTTGAGACAGAGGCCAAAAACAGATGTCACCTAGGTAGCAACAGGTCAGGCATACAGTGATACTTCCAGAGGTTGCTCTTATATCCTCCCGTTTCAATTGTAGCCGAGTAACATAGCTAGTTACCATTTCTACTTAATATCGTCCTCAACTTCCTTCATTACTGCTGCTTGGTAGAAAGTCTTTCTGTACCTCTGACTTTATAGCCCTTATGCATGCACATGCTACAGGCATGATAGTCTAATCCTCCTCTGTGCTAACCTGTCATGTGCTAGATCTGCTTTAAAACTGTAAAAAGTGTTCTCTGTGTTCTCCTCTTGTAACTGATGGTTACTGCATTTTGCAGGTCCAAAAACTTACAGTTTTAGTTCACCAATAGATTCCAGTGCTGCTGCAGCTGCAAATCTAGATAAATCTATTCTTAAGGTGAGTAAAACAGCTTTGGTTTTTGTGGAACTATTTTACCTGAGAAATGTTTACTAATTGCTATGCAAGTAAGCTACATTCATGTATTAGAGTTTGGTGCTTAGAGGTACTTGAGGTTTTGAGTCTGCCTTGAGAAACAGGGTAAACTATTAGGGCAGAACACCTGATTCTGAGTAACAAAATATACGTTACATGCAGGGCATGAAGAATTGCATTTGAGTCTGCTGTGCATACAAATTTTTCTCCCTCGGTGAGGAAAAATGCAGATTTTATATGGCGATCTCTGTGGTAACTAAAGCTTCATTCATGTTTTAGGAATGCTAAAGATACTAGTTTTACTATGTCTAGATTTCTGTAAGCCAGATAAGGAAGATAGTCTCAAAAGATTGTCAAATGATCAAATTATTTTGTGTCATTTCTTTTGTAAGTGGAAAAGAAAGGTCTTCTTCATATATTAGGTTATTTTTTTCCTTACACTGAAAAAAAAGTAGTTTATCCCTTGGAGGTGTAAATGAGCATTCCTTAACTGGGAATGAATTGTTCCATTTCAGGTAGAAATATACAGTTTTAAAAAATAAATAATAATCTGTCCTTTTTGCAAGAAACTATTGCCACATTTGTGAAAAACTGGAGAAGTATGTATTTGAATGTCTGTATTCCCATTACTCTAGTCATGAAGAGCATTGAAATGTCATAGAAACTTGTGATGTTTTGCATTGACCCATTCCCCTTTTGCAGGTAATGATAAACAGTAATTTGGAGAAAAGGATTATTGATTTAATCAATGAACATAAAAAACAAAACAATGACAAAGGGATGATTTCTAGAAGACTGACTGCTAAGAAATTACAGGTAGAGTTTGAAATGGTGTCTTCTGTCCTTACTTATTCCTGTGTGTAATACAAGCTAGTGTACCTTGTTTTCCATTAATTTCATTAATAATTAGCCAGTGGAGTCAGTTAGCATGTTTATCAGAAAAGATGTCTCTGTGCTTTCAGTAACCACAATCACTTTTCAAACAGATAGAACTGAGATTATGGCCTACCATGCTAAGGATTATATTTTCTATTCTATTAGTTCTGTATAATAGCTGGAAAATTGCAGATTCATCCTTCTAACCAGAAAGTATGTACACTTTTCCAAGGATGAGAAGTGGCTTTATTTTTGTGTTTGTGTGTATCTTTATGGTTAAAATTACTATAAGCTTTGTATTCAAAGCAGGATTTCCTACTCCATCCTTTGATAAGTTAATTTCTCCTTGTTGTGTCCATTTAATATCAGTTATTTAGAAAATAGGGAGATAGGAGTGTGAGCCTATATTAAGTTGATAGCTTAAATACTAATATTTTAAAACTTGTAATTTATAGGATGTATACATGGCTTTACAAAGGTTTTCTTTTAAGACTGAGCACATTGAAGATGCAATGAAAAATACACTTTTATATGGCGGTGATCTTCATTCTGCACTCGACTGGCTTTGTTTAAACCTTCCTGATGGTAAGCATGGTGGCAGAGAACTGACTACAGTTTTTAATAGAACAGTATGACCTACTCTGATGTGAGAATACTTGACAGTGGTCAAATGGGTTGTCTCACTGAGACCAGTAGTCATAACTGTTCTTTTCCTAGTTGTACTGTTGACTGTTTTGTGATACTTTATAATCTTCTAGTTCTTTTCTTCCTACTTGTAGAGTTATTTGTAAGTCCAAACAGCAAGTATTGACCTACCTAACTGTTAAAACTTGACTTTTATTTCAGGCATACTGTTTTTGCTTTACATTCTTTTAGTTGGTACCCAACATGCTTTAAGTGATTATTTCAGTAGTCATTATTGACATAATCTGTGACCTGTTTTGTGTTTTTTTTAATTTGTTTTAAGATGCCTTGCCAGAAGGCTTTAGCCAGCAGTTTGAAGAGCAGCAACATAAACCTAGAGCAAAATTTTGTTCTCCAGTGTCACAACGTGAACCTCCACCTCACTTAACAGATAAGAAAAAGAAAGAGAATAGCCCTGAAACTAAGGTAATTGATGAAATTTATTTGTATGTGGTGGTAAGAGTGCACAAAATTTTCCAAAACATGGAATTTGCGAAAACTTCAGCACTGATATGGCAAAATTCTGAAAATAGGTTTCAATTAATAATTGTCTCATTATTTTAACTACACTGGAGCAGTCATGTGGAAGTTAACTTTTTTTCCATGTGGAGTCTTATAAATTCTGTAGTTCACTGTTTGAGTTAACTAATTGTAAGTCATTGCTTATTTTTTTTCTCCTGGAGTTCATTCTCTTCATGACATGAAAGACTGTCATTTGTACATGAATATAAATCAAGTTATATGATAAAATTAAACAGTAGTTTTCTTAACACTGAGATAAATGTCAGCACTTTTACTTACTGGTAATACTTGTAATTTTGGCTGCTCTCCCTAGGAGACAAATATGAAGGAACAGAAAGAAATGAGCATGAAGGAGTGGATTCTGCGGTATGCTGAGCAACAGAGTGATGAAGAAAAAAATGAATCTGTGAAAGAGACAGACGAAGAAAAGTTTGACCCAGTAAGATAGAATGTTTTATGGGAAGTCCTTCAAAAACTTAAGTCTAATACATATGCAACTTGTGCATCTGTTTGTTAAAAACTGCAGGTTTAATAGGTAGTCTGCTTTTAAGTATTCTTAAGATTTTACATCATTGCAGGCAACTGAGTGGAAATATGTTGGCAGTTTTCCTAAGCTGTTTTTCCGCTTTCTTTTTTGGATTGGGTTCAGAATATTGAATGCATTTTGCTGGAAAGGAAGAATTCCTTTCCTAATCTCTCTGAGATTTATTTCAGGGTTTGTAGAACCAAGAGGTATCAATTGTTAATTAATTACATAAATGAGGAACAGATAGGTTTTAAACTTGATATAAGGAATGATGTGTAACTTTCACTAAACATTAAAAAAAAAAAAAAAAAAAAAAAAAAAAAGAATACTATATTAAGCTTGTGATTTTTAACTGTTTGAAATAGAATGAAAGGTATGTACATCTGGCTGCAAAGCTTTCAGAAGCAAAAGAACAAGCAGGCATCTCCAAGCAAGACAAAGATAAGCAAGGCCAGAAGGTGGCACAAGAGAAAATAAGAAGAATTCAACAAGGTAGAACCAAACAAATTAATCTTTTACTTAGTGGTCTTTTACTTATGTATCTGTTAGTTAAATAGATTGCTTGAATAAGATTAAATTTATTTCATGTTTCACACCACTGTGTGAACTGCAGACTGTCCTGAGCTTATTCTTTTTGTGGGCATTAAATTAGAAAAGTCAATATTGTTTCATTAATTTGAGTTTTTGGGTTCTCAGTATCAATTAATGTAATTAATTAAACACAGATAATCAGCAATTGATTAGAATAAGTTATATTCTCTCTTTGACAGAAATGGCAATGCTTGAAGAGCATCCTGTCTTTGATCCAGCTATTAAGACATCAAACCAACAACAGAAGGAAAAGAAAAAAGTTCCCCCACCTCAACCTCAAGAAACCACTTTGAATTTGAGTTTGCTTGACAAACCTGATGGTGCTGCAAAGGAAGAAAAAGGTTTGAAAGTTGTTCAGCACAAGCCTGGCATGTACAACAGATTTACAGTATCACTTTGTTAAGGATTAAATGACATTTCATTGTGCATTTGTGAAGTTCTCATGTTGGGGAAAGGCAGGTGGGCTGTCTTGCTGAGCTAACTGATCTTAGAGGCTCTGTATTTAATTTTTTTAACGCTGACAAATTATTTCTGGCATACTGTTAGGTCTGAAATCTTGCATTTTTTTCATTGCTCTGGGACTTGTGCCTATTGCCATTAATTCACACCCTCTCAGCTTTCTGCACTATATACATTTTAAAACTACAAACTAATATGTTAGTTTTGGACAGAACACTGGTAAAAGCTTTTAAATTACTGAGCTATCAAATGATGGCAAAAAGAATATTGCAGTTAATTTCCTGCTAAATACCTCCTTCTGAAGAAGCTGGGATTTCTCTCAGGTATCAGCACTATTTTTATATATGTATATTTACATATATATATATTCTATTTATTTTATAGACCTGTACAGCACTTTAGAAAAATATCCAGTTCAATAAAAACACATTTGAATGAAAATTTTAAAATTCTTGATTGTAATAGAAGTAAAATAAACTTTGTGAAAATTAAAATGTGCATCATTTTACTCTTGTAGCCAAAAAGAAAGAACCACTAGATATAAGAAATTTTGATTATAGTGCTCGAAGCTGGACTGGTAAATCACCAAAACAGTTTTTGATTGACTGGTGCAGGAAGAATTTTCCCAAGAGTCCAAATCCTGCTTTTGAAAAGGTTCCAGTTGGAAGATACTGGAAATGTAGGTATGTATTTCTCATGATCTTTTAAATTTTCCTATTTGTTCATTTAAATATAGATATGCTGGCTACTTGTGTTTTGTCAGGTTGATCTGGATTTAAGTGGACAATAGGGTGTTTGTCCAAAGTAATTTTTGTCTAGCAGGGAGATGCTCTGGGTGGCTCTACAGAAGTAATTCTGAGGCTGGACACAATGGCAAAAAATAAAACTGGCTGATCCCTTAAAGGGGTTAATTTATCGAGCTTCAAATTCTGTTCTGAAGCAAATTCTGGGAGATAATTTTGGTCGACTGACTTCTAGAATTCTTGTTCAAAGCAACATGTTAAACCTTCGGTTTTAGTCATATGATTTTTCTTTTTTTGTTTGATAATCCACTTTTGGGATTTCTTTTAAAGTGGGAGTTGGAGAGTTGTGTGGGTGCTACCATTAATCTGTAACAAGATATACAAATTCTTTTTGAATGTGAATCTATACAGTGCTATGAAATAGAATATTATCGTATAAAGATAAGGTAAACATGGCATTACAAATTAGCAGTACTTCTTGAAGTTACTTAATTAAGTAAAATGAAAATGTCGTTGCTCAAGGTAGAAACTGTGACCTGTTTGAATGTACAGTTCCTCTGAGACTATATTAAATTTGACTGCAGTTGTGTCTGGCATGTATCTGCTAACAATCTGCTGAGATGCTAACATCTGTTTAACTATCCTTTCAGTATCTATTCTGTGTTAAGTAATTATACAAGTGCTTAGTCCTTTCAAAGCAACTAACCTTAATGGTGGTCTGTATGGGTATCAATACTTCTGTTTTAAAGAAAATGAAGACAACGTAAGAGCAGGGAGCACAAATTCTCTGCTGAAATCCCCTGAAACTTTTCTGCTATTCAGTCAAACATTATCAGCTGTCTCTGGTTACAAAAGATTATTGATTAACAGTGAACTTGCTTAGTTTCTCTATTTTCACTCCTTTTTTTTAAACAAAAAACATTAACATGTATGCTGTTTATATAGCTAACAAAGTCTAAGAGAAATGCCGGTATGAATTTGTCTTTAAGGGTCAGGGTTACCAGATCATCAGACGATGTAATGACAATGTGTCCTACAATCGTAACAGAAGACAGTATGCAAGCACAACATCTTGCTGCTACTTTGGCGCTGTATCATCTAACCAAGGGACAGGTAAGACACTGGTGGTTCTGTTTTCATCATGGAATCTCTTTGCATTTCTGCATTATAGTATCTGTAGTTAAATTCTAGAACCAGTTTACTTAAATTTTACTAGTTACATTATTTGCTTGAGCTATACCTTAATTTGCTTATACTGATAACAGTCACACATGTCACAACACATAGAGAAAAAGTTAATCTGTAGTAAAGCTGTTCTTACAGTGTTGTGAAGAACACAAGCTAGTTAAGACTATAAAGCACTGTTGATACCTATATTACTATTTTCATAGCTTCTGCTTTTAGAATAGCTCCTTATTCCATGTTTTATGATATCTGTTGGTATTCAAGTTCAGTTATGCATAACATTAACAATACTGTGAGTAGTATGCAGAGTAACTTTTTTATTTTTTCTCCCAAAGTCAGTTCATCAGTTGCTGCCTCCTACCTATCGAGATGTTTGGCTAGAGTGGAGTGATATTGAAAAGAAAAAGGAAGAAGAAAACAAAATAGAAACTAACAAGCCTCGTGATAACTTTATTGCTAAATTATTAAACAAACTAAAACAGCAGCAGCAGCTACAATCTGAAAAGCAACCAAAAGTATCTGAAGGTCCTGAGGATTCCTGGGAGAACCTAGTTTCTGATGAGGACTTCAGCAGTCTCTCCCTTGAGACTGTAGACGCAGATAATTTGGAACCTTCAAGGAATTTGTTCAGAAAGCTGCAGAGTTCCTCCAGATATCAAAAATTTCTGAAAGAAAGACAGGAATTACCTGTATTTAAGCACAGACATTCAATTGTAGAAACTCTTAAAAAACATCGAGTAGTTGTTGTAGCTGGTGAAACAGGCAGTGGGAAGAGTACCCAGGTGCCCCATTTCTTGCTGGAAGACTTGTTGCTGGATGAGGGAACAAGTAAATGTAATATTGTATGCACTCAGCCCCGAAGAATCTCAGCAGTGAGCTTGGCCACAAGGGTTTGTGAAGAGCTAGGCTGTGAGTCTGGACCTGGAGGAAAAGTAAGAAGTGTCTTGATTCCTATTTCTGATATTGATCTAATGTAGGGAGGTAGATACTTATTACAAAGTAAAAAACATAATTACTTGATTGTGTAAGGAGTAGTAAAATTTTATTTTTTTTTGCTATGTCTGCTGTTTGTTTTTTATGGATTGTCATCTGTAGACCTCTGGGTATGCATACATGATTTCTTAAGAAAAGTTAACAAAAGTGAAAGAGAGGAAGTGTTTCATTATGGGGATTGTCACACACTAGAGCAGATTGCTGTGGGAGGTCTGATCTCCATCATGAGGAGACAACTGTGCTGGATAAAGCTGAGCCATCAAATCTGTCTTCAGGTCTGCTCAGCTTTGAGGTCCCTTCCAAATAAGCTATTATTTTATTTGTAGAAGAGCAAGGTCCTGTATGTTTTGTGGTAGTCTTTGTGTGAAATTGCTAGAGGGGTCCATAATTACATTCAAAAAATATTTTTGAGAACTGCCAAGAACCCTTAAAAAGAATGCTGAGGTTAGTGTCTCTTTACTGCTCTGGAGAAATCTGCTGTCTTCTGACGTACATTTCCCCTTTTGTAACAAAGACAAATGTGTATGGAAAAGGCAATATGGTGGTCATTTAACATGCCAACTAGGTAGTAACTTGTACAGTATCAAATTTTAACAATGCTTAAATTTAATTTGGAGTATCTGTTGCTTGTTTGTTATTTTAAATTATTGCTACTTTTTAACATATTGTTATTTCTCTTAAAGAACTCCCTATGTGGGTATCAAATTCGTATGGAGTCAAGAACAGGAGAAGCCACTAGACTACTATACTGTACAACAGGTGTTTTGCTTCGGAAACTTCAAGAAGATGGTCTTCTCTCAAGTATATCTCATGTTATTGTAGATGAGGTTATCAGCTCTTTTTGTTCTACTGAAACTGTAGTTATCCTGGGCCTAGATTTCTAACACCTTTCTATAGATGATATGTACAAGATCATAAGAAGGATCTGGGGGTCTACAGGCCTGTCAGCCTGACATCAGTGCCAAGAAAGGTTATGAAACAGATCATCTGGAGTGAAATCATGCAGCATCTGTGGCACAACTTGGGGATCAGGCTGAGTCAGGGTGGATTAATGAATGGCAGGTCCTGCTTTACCTACCTGGTCTCCTTCTGTGATTAAGTTACCTGCCTGGTGGATGAGGGAAAAGCTGTTGATGTAGTCTGCTTAGGCTTCAGCAAAGTCTTTGACCTGTCTCCATAGTATTCTCCTGGAGAAGTTGGCAGCCTGTGTCTTGGACAGGTATACTCCATGCTGGATGAAAGACTGGCTGGAGGGCTATGCCCAGAGAGTGGTGGTGGAGTCACATCCAGCTGGTAGCTGGTCACAAGCAGTGTTTGCCAGGGGTCAGTACGGAGGCCTGTCCTTTTTAATATCTTTATTGATGACCTGGATGAGGAAACTGAGTGCACCATCAGTAAGTAAGCAGGTGACAAATCCGCACTTCCTTCAGTCTTGGTGTCTAGGGGTCGGAAGGACTGGCAGAAAGATCTGACAGGCAGGGTCACTGGGCTGAGCCCAGTAGGAAGAAGTTCAGCAAGACTATGTTCCAGCTTCTGCACTTTGCCTGAAGCCTGCAGCAGTGTCTGGGCTTCTTGTGGCCAGAGTGGCTGGAAGGCTGCAGAAGAAATTAAATGGACCTAGGGGAGTTGCTTGATACTCAGATAAGCATGAGCCAGTAGTGTGCCCACGTGGCCAAGAAGGCAAATGACATCCTGTCTTGTATCAGAAAAAGTGTTCTCAGCAAGGAGCAGGAAAGTGATTGTTCCTCTGTATACTCAGCTCTGATGAGGGCCACACCTGAAGTACTGTGTTTGGTTTTGAGCCCTTCGCTACAAAAAAGACATTGAGGCCCTGGAGCATGTCTAGAGAAGGGCAGTGGTTAGGGGTCTGGAGCACAAGTTGTATGAGGAGCAGCTGGGTGAACTGAGGTGATTTAGTCTGGAGATGAGGAGGCACAGGGGAGACTCTTATCACTGTCTACAACTACCTGAAAGGAGGTTCTGGCAAGTTGGGGGTCAGCTTCTTCTGTGTAACTAGCAGCAGGACTACAGGGAAGGGAACTCAAGTTGTGCCCGAGATTTCTGTTGGATGCTAGGAAGATTTTCTTCTCTGAAGGAGTGGTTGGACACCGAAGTGGGCTGCTCAGGAATGTGGTCGAGTCATCCAGTGAATGTTTAGATGTTGTACTAAGGGACATGATTTAATACAGAAATACTGGTAGATGGATGGTTGGTCTGGGTGATCTTGGAGGTGTTTTCTAGCGTTGGTGATTATATATGTTTTTTTTTCCTGCTTCTAGGTGCATGAAAGAAGTGTCCAGTCTGATTTCTTACTAGTTATCCTGAAGGAGATCTTGCACAAGCGTTCAGACCTGCATCTGATTTTGATGAGTGCTACTGTAGACAGTGAGAAGTTTTCCAGCTATTTCTCACACTGCCCCATTTTAAGGATCTCAGGGAGAAGTTACCCTGTTGAGGTAGATGAATGTTTCTTTGATTATAAAAGACACTCTGTATGTACTTATAGAGTGTTTGCCTATGTAGTATCTATAGTAAATTTAACTATGTAATTTTTGTAAGAAAAATAGCTTAAGCGTGTATTTCAATGACTAATAGACTCTTTCCTTTTTGAAAACTTAAAATTGTTTCACTGCTTTGAATTGTAATATTGTATGGTTTTAGTTTCTTTTCTGGTAAGTTATCCATTGATTTACAGAATAAAGGAGTTGGAAGGAGCTTCTGAAGATTATCTAGTCCAACCCCCTTGCTAAAGCATGTTCCTTAGTGTAGGTTGCACAAGAAAACATCCAGGAAGATTTTGAATATCTCTAAAGAAAGAGATGTAAAATCAGTTCTTGCTTGAAGGCAGCAACATTTTTATTTTTCTCGCTTCATCCGAGACAGCACAAAAAAGAGAGAGGTTGATTCCTCTGGTCCTTTTCACGTACGTGGGTGGATACTTCCTACGTGCACCAGTGCAATGACAAAGTTGTATGTTTCTCATACTCGTTATAGGCTATGATGAATGCAATGTTGATTATTATATGGCGCATGTTGAACTCATTGGTTCTAAATTAAGTTTTTCAAAAATCATGAGAAATTAAGCCAAATTTGCCGAATCTATTACAACGTTAAAAAAGGAAAGGACACCCTGTTCAGCTTTGTATGTAAGCCTTAAAGAACAAAGAAGTTGCTGAACAGGCTTTGACTTACCTTTTTATTTCTTTTGGGATTTTGAAGGTTTTCCATGTTGAAGATGTAATTGAAGCAACTGGTTATGTTCTAGAAAAAGATTCAGAGTATTGTCAGAAATTCTTAGAGGAAGAAGAAGAAGTAATGATAAATGTTACTACAAAAGGCGGAGGCACTGCAAAGTATCAGGTAAAATAGGCATTTCTAGTTTCAGTTTTAGATTTGTTTTATTACTTTGAAGTACATATAATTAATTGGATTGTGTAAAAGGGAATGTTATTTCAGCAGTTGATTCAAGACAGACACAGTAGCTCTTCTGCAGTGGAAATAAAGTATTTACTAAATATTATGTCCTTATATTTTTCGTCTCCCAATTCCTTTATAGCTGTCATAATTTTGATGTATTTGACACTGAGTTCTGTTGTTTCTCTTGTGCAGACTCCCAGCTCTAGACCTGTAAACAGCATCAGGGAAAAGCATTTGAGTTAGTTCTCCCAAAGAATTATTCTCACTAGTGAACTGAAAAAGAAATGACAAGGCCACATCCTCTCAAGATCCTCCAGCTTGGCATGCCAAATAAGATGATTTCTGTAAGACAGTAGAGCTTTTTGGATCAACAGGCTATGATTAATACTATAACCATTCAGCAATGACAGTTGTACGTGCTTCTGAATTACAGCTCTTGAATGAAAGAGGTTACAAATGTCTTTTGACTTCAGGCAGCTTTAATTTGTTCATGTCTATCAGACAACTTTCTGCCTTGAGGTTTCTGCTTGTACACTTAGTTTGGTGTAATGACACAGGTGTATGTGGAAGCTTGCAAGTATGCGTCTCTGAGATATTTATAGGCAATGTATAGTTTGCGGAACAAACATCCTTTATATATACACTGTTTATGTAGATGTCTTTGATTAAATCTAACTCTCACTGATGTCTGCATGAGGTTAGTCAATTAATTGTTGTTTATCACAAATTCTACTTCAAGGGGCCTAAAATGAGTGACAAATAGACATTCTCCTCTTGTTTTAGAACACCAAATATATGATTTTCGTTTTTTTTCTTTTCTTCCTGTCTAGGAGTATGTCCCAGTCCAGTCTGGATCTGGTATTGATTTGGCTCCTTACTACCAAAAGTATAGCAGTCGGACCCAGCAAGCAGTGATCTATATGAATCCTTACAAGATCAACCTTGAACTTATTTTGGAGTTGCTTGCATACTTAGGTACTTAAGATGTTTATGTACATGTGATTGCCCTTTCTACTTACTTTCCTGTGTTTACTAGTAATAAGAATGCTTGTATTCATTTTTATGTTGAATGCCTAGAAAGGTAAGTAAAAATAAAACACTGCAGGCCTCAGAAATATTTCCTGTTACCAGATGAAGCTGTTCACAAATACGATTGTCTCAACTATTTGTTGTAACTTTCCAGATACAAGTCCCCAGTTCAAGAACATTGAAGGTGCTGTGCTGGTCTTTTTACCGGGCCTTGCTCATATCCAGCAGTTGTATGATCTCATTTCAACTGACAGAAGATTTAGCTTGTGTGATAGGTAATGTAAATATTCTCTATAAAATTAGCTGATTAATATGACTAATATATTCATCTTTGTCTTTATGGCCTGCCATTCTTGAAAGCAATTTTGATAATTGCGCCTTTGAGCCTACTTTACACTTACAAATATATTTATTATGCAAAAAAGAGAAGTGCTTAGTGATGGTACAGTTGAAACTTATGGGTAAATAAAGGATAGTAAAGGTATAACATATGAATATTTGCTGTCAAATTCTAAATATTCATAGAGGTACTTAAGGTCTAGAAGAGCAGAAGCCATAAATCTGTGTCTGACTCTTTCTGAAGACTTCTCTTACTTGTCCCAAGCTGCTTATGGTTATGTACAAAGCTTCAGTGACAGTCCTTGTCTCAGAAGCATAGTGTAAAGAGCTCAGACTTGTTCCGATTTTTGCTATGCTATTTGTGTAAATTTATCTAGAGTTCTACAGTAGTACTAGTACTTCTGCATTATTGTTAAAGAAAAAATCTCTATAAACTAATGGTGTTTGCAGTACTATTCTTAAAATTGTAGTAAAACACCGAAGGTTTTCATGCTTAATATGCCTAACTATACAAAATTTTTATTTTCTCTAGTGTCCATTCTAGTTAGTTTCTCCAACTTTTCTCTCATTGTTCTGATCTTATTGTATGGTAGTATACATATTGATTAATGTCATTTCTTATTTTAGGCACAGATTGGTAGCTTTGCATTCTGTTCTTTCAACACAAGATCAAGCAGCTGCGTTTACAATACCTCCTCTTGGCATTAGAAAGGTATGATACAGTTAAAAAGGCAAAGTAGTTCACTGAAAGAAATAATTTCTTAAAATTATATCATACAGAACCACATGACAGACAGTTGTTCTTAGAACTTCCTTGCTAGAAAGAAGCAGTTCTTTTTTTTCCAGCAGAGGGCCACAGAGATGTTAAAGGTTGTGGAGCATCTCCAATATGAGGAAAGGCTGAGTAACATGGGTCTGTTCAGCCTGTGGAAAAGAAGACTGAGAGGGTATCTGATATATGTTAATAACTATATAAATGGAGAGGGGAGGCAAATGGTGTGTAGCAATAGAGCAAAGAGTAATGACCTAGCACGTGAACATAGGAAGTTCTGTACTAACTCTTGGAAGAACTTATGTATGGTAAGGGTGACCAAACACTGAAATGGGTTGCCCTGAGATTGTGGAGTCATCTTTTGTGGAGATATTCAAGTCTAGCTGGATGCCTACCTATTGCAGGAAACTGCTTTAGCAGGGCTATTGGAGTTGATCTCTTGAGGTTCCTTCCAACTCCTGCAAGTTTGTGATTCTAAGCTGGTGCTGTGTAATAGATAACATGCTACAAAAACCTTTACTGTAATCAGGTAAACTCTTAAACTTAATGATTTTTCAATGAGCTGTTTTAATTATTGCTTTTCTATAATTTAACTACAGTCATAACTTGTTATTTCAGAAATAGTATTTTGGCCAGGCTAGTCATGTTGGCTATTTTTATCAGGTAGTAGCTCTTAGAAATCTTGATGGAGTATTTTAAAAAAATGTGTTTATGAAATTCACTCAACTTCTGATCCCCTGTTAATTGAGGAAAACAGAGTCGTTTTCCAACTCATGTAGTTATAATGCTATGTCAGATTGCTTAGGAAAATAATTCTAGGTATTGACTTCAAAGATGAAAACTGACTTTTCTTTGTTCTTTTATTTTTGCTATTTTATTTCAGATTGTTTTGGCAACAAATATAGCAGAGACAGGTATTACAATACCAGATGTTGTCTTCGTAATTGATTCTGGAAGAACAAAAGAAAACAGGTGAGGGATTTTTTTTTCCATCACTAACATGACTGATATTACTACTAATGTTTGCAGGCTAGCACTGAGGGTGTTTTGTAATATCTTTATTAACCTACAGATAAAAAAGATACTAAACTCATATAGTGGCTTTCAATTTAGGTGCAAGATTGGGATAAAGTTTTGGATTTTCAAATGACATAAAGAATAATAAGGGCAGCTTCTTATGGAAAAGAATCATCATGATTAAGTACTCATTTTGAAGTAAAGTAAAGCATTTTCGTACTATGCCAGGCTTTAAGGGTTAATGTTTTTCATCTTCAATACAAAGTATACATGGGAATACAAGAAAGATTATTCAGAGCATAAGCTGTGAAGCAAGATAAACAGCATGAGAAGACAAGGCTGAGAACCAGGGACATCTCTAGAAGATGAGAAAAGCAAAAGGAACAGCCCATGGCTCTCTGATCGGATAAGCACCGTATGCACAGTTAGGGATCGTTTGTGAAATACTTTGTTGACATGTAAAGGCAGATAGGGAAGTTCCACAGGAGAATGGGAAGGCTAGAAGATTGTGAATGTGCTTATGTTATGTGATAACCTGTAATAAACAGTCTGGATCTTTGACATCTGAGTCCATGTCTGGTTGCCACAAGTATAACTAATTCTAAACTGCTAGGGAGATTAACTTGATAAACTAATGCTACAACTCCTTCCCAAAATTTACACTTTTGTTCATCAGTGGTATCCGAGGTTCTGTGATATGCAATACCCAGGTCTGCTTAGTTTTCAAACTGAGCACCATATTCTCAAGTAAATACTAATAAATATAGTTTTGATTGACAATTCTTTTTAGTCATTTATTAAATATACATCAAAATTTTAACTCTGAAATCTGAACAGGCACTTGCTTTATGATTTTTTTTTTAAGGTATCATGAAAGCAGTCAGATGAGTTCCTTGGAGGAGACTTTTGTTAGCAAAGCTAGTGCTTTGCAACGCCAAGGAAGAGCTGGGCGTGTTAGGGATGGATTCTGTTTCCGAATGTACACAAGAGACAGGTACTGTGCACTTGTTTTGGTAAATCACACAAATACTGTTGTCTTTGTTCTGAGAAAAACAAGTTTCATTGAAGTTTTGTTTTTTTTTTTCATTATGCAAACTAGAAAGTCAACTGTAAAAGTGCAAGCAAGTTGAAGATCTTCAATAAAGTGTTACCTAGTCTTAGTTTTGGTTCCTTTTTTATAGTAAATTGTATTCTTTACATCCTTAATGTAAATGTTTTCTAACATAACATTTACATTTTTCTAACATTAAAAAAAATAAAAAATAAAAAAAAGTGAAAGTAGAAGTGTGGTGATATGGAGCTTAAGGAATTGTCTGCTGCCCTGCACCAAGTGTATACAAATGTTACCTCCTGAGCATCTTTTTTTTTTTTTTTAAATCTTGTCAGGCAGATCTGTAAGCTTTTGAAACGGTGCCTACATGGATAAGAGAATAAGTCAAATTATGTGACAAGTGAAGTTAATGTTACTGGAGTGGAATAAAATCTTTCCTGCTTCTCTGGAGCAGCAGGACCCTTAACTTACTATAACTTTGCCTTAACCTAAATTTCATTTGAAAGTATTCTGAAATCAGTGAAATGTGCATTTTATCCACATAAAGCTTCCATTTCAATTTGAGAGCAATGCATTTTAAGAATTTGTTTTTGAAAATTAGGTCTTTACTGCCTTTTCTTCATTTTCACTAAAGCTCTGCCTTCCAGAATACCATATGTCTTAATTTAATGAGCAGTTTATCCATGCATTAGAATACATGTTCTCAGTGTCACCAAAAAGAATATTCCTAAAGAATGAGCATCTGGGACCTGAGGTTACAACTTGAATTCTAATGCTAAACTGCACACCCTTGATTCCTTGTTTTTGATGTTGCAGGTTTGAAAGCTTCATGGAGTATTCAGTTCCAGAAATATTACGTGTGCCTTTGGAGGAATTATGCCTTCATATTATGGTATGGTTTTAGTTCTGAGATTACTGACTTTGTTAGCTAAAAGGGGGCTTGCTAAGACTGCCTTAATCTGGTATAGTTAGCGGAGTTTCTCCCACCCTTGTGTCATGGAGAATCCAGAGCATGCTGAATGAGTGAGAATTAGATCTGAAAGTACTCAACTTAACTGCTGTCTGAGAAAGCAAATTCAGTTAAATATCCTTTGAACTGAGATCAGGTGAAAGAAACAATTCTGTGCCCATTTCCCTCATTCTGAGTAAGTGCACAGGAAAACTACTGCTTCTGCTGCAGAAGAAAGATTTCCCACCCCCTCTGCACTGTTTTGGATCTCGGGATTGTTATGCCAAGCATTTGTAAGGTGCTTGTATTTAAAATGCTGGGTTGATCAGCCTCCATGCCATAGTAATCTTTCTGTACAATGAAGTTATGTAAACTTAGTGTAGGGAGGCGTCTTCATTCTTGTAATCAAGAGATTGGCTAGGAGAGGAAGGAACATGGGGTTTTGGCTACAAGGACAAATTTTCCAGTCTCTTTTGTAGCTGCTGTAAAAGTTTGTTAAATTACTGTCTTTGTTTTCACCTGATTTTTGTTAAAGTAGACTTTATTCTGAAATTTATTTGTTTGTTCTGTAGAAATGCAACCTTGGCTCTCCTGAAGACTTCCTTTCCAGAGCACTAGATCCACCACAACCACAAGTAATTGGTAATGCAATGAACCTGTTAAGGAAAATAGGGGCTTGTCAGCTAAATGAGCCCAAACTGACTCCACTGGGCCAGCACCTTGCAGCCCTTCCTGTCAATGTAAAAATTGGCAAAATGCTTATATTTGGAGCTATATTTGGCTGTTTGGATCCTGTGGTGAGTAAACAAATAGTGCCATGCTTATCTAAATTATTTCCATACTAGTTTGCTTTTTTTTTTTTTATTATTTAAGAAAATGTTAACTTTTTATCCAGTTTATTGCAAAATGGTATGCTGAAACGATGAAATATGAAGTTAAAATATGTTACTTAAGATGAAGGTATCTGAATATCCTGGGGGGAGGATATAATGTAAATGTTCTTAAACTCCAGTTGCCGTTCATAGGAGAGTAGTCAAACTTGGTCTGCAGTTCTCACAGATATGATGTCAGGGGTTATGATGCTTGTAGAAGAGGCTCTTAAATATGAGCAGTACTGGTCTGGATTTGCTTGCAGCTGATGTAGGCTAAGAATGTTCTGAGAGAAAGTTACTGCAAATGAACTTGACACAGTATCTTACAATGTGAGCACTGTGGTGTACTTTACACTTTCAGCTATTCCTGGATGCATGCAAATTGGAGGATGCATAAGTATGTTAGCTGCCAAAATCTGAAAATCAAAACTGTTGTGTAAATCAAAAATTCTCCTGTTAATGTGGTGTAACCTAAACCAGATGTTGTTTAATCTGTTGACTGTTGCTGTATCTTATTGCATATTCCTGTCATGTGACAAACCACTTCATGTGAGTTTTGAGATTCAGTACTTTAGTTTTGTCACTATTGGACAGTGTGTAAGTTGTCTTTAATATAAATAAGTTAATTAGAAATTATGAAATAATAATGTAAGAAAATTTAAAGTTATTTGTGTGGTACATCTGGAACATTACAGTACAATACTCTGAACTGTTTTATGCTTTACTGACTGCAGGCAACCTTGGCTGCTGTTATGACAGAAAAATCACCGTTTACTACACCAATTGGTCGGAAAGATGAAGCAGATCTTGCAAAATCATCTATAGCACTAGCAGTCTCAGATCACATTACAATCTACAATGCTTATTTGGGGTAAGTAATATTTTCTTGTTCTTAAGACAAAATGCTTGTAACACAAGTAATGCAGTTCTGAAAATAGTCCTTATGAAGCACCTTTTGTATGGTTGCACCTGAAGCTTTTCTCATCAGAAGAACAATAGATTGTTAAACATGTCAACACAAAGGATAATTTGCTTGGTACCATATTCTTTAAAATATGTTTGCTCTTGTACCATTGGCATACTGGTTCTTTTTATCCTAGGCTTAGAGGATTTTTTTTTTTTTTTTGGTCTTTGTGCTTTGTTGATCTGAATATTGAGTATCGTAATGCAAGTATGGAGGGAGTATTATTGCACTCTAAATGCTATCCTTTTTGCTGTAATAAGATGGATTTTTTTCCTTAGGTGGAAAAAGGCTCGGCAAGAAGGAGGACATCGTGCTGAAATGACTTACTGTCGAAGAAATTTCCTTAATAGAACTTCACTTTTAACTCTGGAGGTAAAAGAAATAATTACGCTCTGGACTTGATTCCCCTGAAAACATCCTACCCTTTTAAAATGATGATATATCAAAGTTCTTATTTACATAGATCACTATGAAAGCTTCCTGTTGATTCTCATGGGAACTACAACAGATGCAAAGAGCAAAATAACACTATTTGATGTAGCAGATTCTCAGCTACAGAACACTTTTTCAACATACTCCACTGCTAGCTGTGTGTTTCTACCAGTTATGTACATACAACAACCTGCATTCTCTGCTTGTCAAGATCTCTACCAGTGGAGATAATCCCCTGTCACCACTACTGAAATTCACCACCCAGCTCACATCCTCTGTTTAGTCTCCAGAAATGTTCAACAAGCACTGATGAATGTCAGTGGGTGTAACTTTTCCACATGGAAGAGCTCAGTGACACATCTTTTCTTCATCTGCACGTACATGTCAGACACTGTTTTGTCAGACTGCCACTTTGCTGCTGTCTGTTGCATGGCAACAGAATTAATGGAATATTGGTGACAATCTCTACTGCCATATCATTGTCATCTGCCTCTCTCATGGGCCAACATAATAAAGTAGGAGACATTACTTTCAGAGTAGTCGTTGTAGATAAGACCAAAAAAGGTCAAAACAAGTCAGCTTGCTAGGGACTTGTGAAATGCATACTCTCAGGTAGCTGTGTCTGCACATACACTTGTTGCTCATGCACATCCTTGCAGTTATGTGCTCTGGAAAAATTTGTCTTTATTTCCATCAGAAAGTAAAAATTTGTGAATTAAAATACTAACACTGCCTCATTCTTAGATGAGATCTGTCACTCAGTTTGAAAGATAAGGCATAGTCTTAAATAACCTCATAAGGGCAGATTTCAGTATGTACCTGTTTCAAATATAGAGTTTTACTATTAGTTTTACTATCACTTTACTAATTTCAGGATGTGAAGCAAGAACTCATAAGACTGGTCAGAGCAGCAGGGTTCACAGCACCTACAACTCAACATCGGTGGGATGGAAATGGAGCCACGCAATCCCTGTCTCTCCATGAAATTGCTCTTCTTAAAGCTGTGTTGACTGCAGGGCTGTATGACAACGTAGGAAAAATAATGTATACAAAATCTGTGGACATCACGGAGAAGCTGGCATGCCTGGTAGAAACTGCTCAGGGTAAAGCACAAGTACATCCTTCCTCAGTAAATCGAGACCTACAGATGTATGGATGGCTTCTTTACCAGGAGAAGGTAAAGTTATGGTTCTATCAAAGAGTTAACTAGGAAAATAATTGGTAGTGCAAAACTGGCATTGCACCTCTAAGGTTAAATAACATACACTAGTGTAAAATATATGTGAATATCTGGTTCATCTTTAAGAGTCTAATCTCCCTAATGTCCATTATTCTATGAACAGTGAAACAAACAAGACTGACTCCTCTATGTGAAAGTGCACCCTTCTTGTTTCAGTTTGTTCTTTCCACTTGTGAGAGGCTCCAGAGCTAGATGTAACATACAACATTTATCACAGCCTTATCCAGAAAGGAGACGTGAAATTTAAATTTTAAACAAGGAAGTTGTAACACTTAACCAGTTTCCTAGTCACTTGAAGTGGTTTATATCTTTATGTCTTCAGTGCTATAGAGAAGGTAAATGCCACCAACTATTGTGTATAATAATTTGTTTTGATTGGGTTGTTTAAGGACAAAGTACTTAAATTTGATTATGTAGATCTTAGGGATTTCTGTTTGGTTTTAATTCTCGTGTTTGTTTATAAACAGGTGAGGTATGCAAAAGTGTACTTGAGAGAGACCACTTTAATATCACCCTTCCCCATTTTGCTTTTTGGTGGGGACATAGAGGTCCAGCATCGGGAGCGTCTCCTGACAGTTGATGGCTGGATCCATTTTCAGGTGTGCTGGAGTGGTAACTAGTTTTTATGTTTCCAGTGACTTCTTTGTTCCAGAGTTGATGTTTAGTCTTGAAATCCTGCTCTTGAACACTGTTTATTTAGTTTGAAGGGAGGGAAGGAAAGGAGAGAATTCAAGGGAATGATGGGAAAATGTGTTTAGTGAAATCTCTACAGTTGGCAGGACAAGTAGTCTAATAATGTGCGACTTATTACAAATCACTTCCCTCTCTTCAGGAAGAAAGTCAGTGTTCTTGCAGAGAAGGTATTTGAAATAAAAACTAAACCTTGCTACCTGGTTGCTTGGTTTGGGATGGGTTTATCTTACAAATTTAAGATTTATTTGGGAGTGGAAAAACTGAATGCATTTTCTTACTGTATTTTTGTAGACAAACTGAAACAGGTCACTTGCCAAAATCCTCTGTGTTGTGTTAAGTAGCAAACAGTAGTTACTTGATTACAGAATTCTGTGCTTCTGGGCGCCTTGGACTATAGTCAAAGAAAGCTGTAAACTGCAAGTGCTTTCAGCTTAACCCTGGGGGAAAGAAAAACAATTAGGAAATAAAGGAGGATACAGATATCAGTTAATAAATTCCTTGTATGCTGGTTGTTTGATACGTATAGGAATGTTCTTCTGTTCTTTAGACTGTGATGCTACTAACAACAGCTGCGAACAGATTAGAGGGCATAATATAAGCCTAGTTTATTTCATAGATATGCTATCTGTGCGCTTAAACCTATGCAAGTGCTTAATGCTTGTAGGAATATTGTTATGAACACCTGTGTACATGAGGTAGTTCTTTTTATCTATGTTTTTGTGCAGAATACCTTTGGCAGTTGTGTAAATGTTTGTCTTCTCTGTTCTTTCTAGGCTCCTGTAAAGATAGCAGTAATTTTCAAACAACTGAGAGTTCTCATAGAGTCTGTCTTACAGAAGAAGCTTGAAAATCCTAAAATGTCACTTGAAGGTAACTTTGTTACTGCATTGCTGTTATAGTATTTACTAAATGGACCTTGTGGCAGATCTGATAAAGTGCTGATACTCTAAAGCTTCAACAGGATCAGTGTAACCTGAACAAAATTTCATTATCTTCAGAGAAATTCAAAAGTTCAGTACAGTTCCTCTGTGCTATTAAGCTCATCCAAAGATGCATGGTGATCTGCACAACTGTTATTTCAAACATATTAAGATTGTGGTAGTACGTGGTGAAATATACTTGTCATAAGAGAAATAAAATTACATGTGATGGATGAATCTTACATGTTATCTGAGTAATCTCACAATTTAGGTTAACAGGATGAAACTGCATGTCTGCTTCCTGAAGTAGGGGATGGAGGAGCACAGCTTAAGTGTTTGAATACTAGCTGTTCAGAAGAATATTGTAGATGGGGAGAAAGTGAGCTGCATTGTGCTAATGTGCTTGGAGTTGCACAGTCATTTTCTCAGTTTATTTTGTGTAATATTGAAATGACCATGATAACCAGTTCATATATATATATATATACATATATATATATGTATATATATATGTGTATATATATATATATATATATATATATATATATATATATATATATAGCTTGTTAATTGCAACCTGTGGACAGAATTTGCTAGCTTGCTCCCTGGGTGCTCATTGTCTTACATTACAGTCCACTATAACCTAAAATAATCAAATTTTCTTTAATTTTCTGTGATAGCTAGATTCATCTTCTGATTTACTTGGGTTTTTAGGGGGAATCTGTTTTTAAGCTTATTCTTTTTTACTTAATGTTGTGTTTGTGTTTTCTTTCCTAGATGATAAGGTTTTACACGTCATCAAAGAGCTGATAAAAACAGAGAATGGTATCTGAAACATGGACATAAGAAAGAATCCAGAGCTTTGGTAGTACCAGGAGAAATACACACTCCAACACTAAATGAAAGTATTTAAATGATAAATGTGGTTAATACTAGTTATGATGTGGGAAGTCTGCATGATTTCTACATAGAACTTACATTTCTGTATCATCTTTAAAGATGAATGTGTACAGATTAATAATTTTATCCTTTTATGCCAGTGCCATTTATCAGAATGTATGAATGATGAAATCACAGAATGGCTTTGGTTGGAAGGGACTTCAGGGATATTGAGTTACAACTTCCCTCTTGTGGGCAGGGTTGCCACATGTTAGATCAGACTGCCCAGAGCCCTGCTTCATTCAGCCAGGAGTGAGGCAATCACAACTTCTCTGGGCAGACTGTTCCAGTGCCTCATCACCTTCTGAGTAAAGAATTTCCTCATGGATCCCCTGTAACTTAAATCTCATTTTAGTGTAAAAACCATTCTCCACTGACCTGTCATTATCAGACAGTGTAAAAAAAACAAACAAAAATATATAAACATATAATAAATAATAATAAAAAGGGAATTTTTATTTTATTTATAAGCTCCCTTTTTAAGTACTGGAAGGCTGCAATGAAGTCCCTCCAAACTCTTCTCTAGGCTGTTGAACTGCCTCAGCATCTATTTGTAGGGGCATACTCTATTCCTCTTTATCTTCATGGCTTTCCTTTGGGTCTGCTCCAATGTTTTCATGTCTTTATGCTTCTGGGGGCTGCAGACCTAGATGCAGTACTGTAGGTGATGCCTTACAAGGGCAGAGCAGAGGGGGACAATCACCCTGCTGGCCACTTCTCTTTTGTTGCAGCCCAGGATACAGCTGGCCTTGTCTGCAAGTGTACATTGCTGGCTTGCCTCAAACTTTTCAACTACCAGAACCCCCAAGTCCATTTTTTCAGGGCTGATCTTGATGAGTTCTTCTCCCAGTCTGTCCATGTGTCTGGGATTCCCCTGAACTAGGTGTAGCACCTTGCACTTGTTGAACCTCATTAGGTTCATCTGGGCCCACTTTTTAGCTTGTCTGGATCCCTTTGAATTACAGACAGATCTGCCATGATTTGCCATTGGTGAAGCTGTGCTGGTTGTCTCATATCACATCCTTGTGTTGCATGTGCCTTAACATAGCTTTCAGGAGGCTGTTTAATGATCTTTCCAGGCAAAGGTTTGGGCCTGTAGTTCTTAAGGGTCTTACTTCCACCCTTAAAAGTTGGAGTGATGTTTACATTTTCCAGTTAGAGGAGACAGCCTTGACTTTTCAAAGATGATGAAATGTGGCTTGGCAACTACATCAGCCAGTTCCTTCAGGACTGGGTACCAACAAATTGTTGAGTTTCATCGGATGGTGTTGGACTTGCACTTAAAGTGGAAGAGTCTGTGTTTCCTGCTTAGAAATTTAGGGATGTAAGGGATGTGGGAAGGTTGACTACCAGTGTGGATTGAAGCAAAGAAGTTGTTTGCATACATTAGCCTTCTTCCACATCTGCTGTTGCCAGTTATCCCTTCTCATTTATCAGAGAGGGTACAGTCTTCTTATTAGGCTTTCTCTTCTGACAAATATAGCTACAGAATCTTTGTTATTTTTCATATCCTTTGCCAGGTTCCTTTCCATTTCTTTCTTGGTTTTCTTGATCTACCTCTATACATACGTGGACAGTATCTGTGTCCTCTTCCCAGAACACTTGCCCCTGCTTCCACTGCTTGTGCATTTCCTTCTTATCCCTCAATTTGACCAGCAGGTCTTTTTTCAGCCATGCTGGTTTCCTGCCTCCTTTGTTTGATTTTGTATGCTTGGGGATGGAGAGCTCTTGCACAGTCAGAAAAACATGCTTAAAATCTGCTGGCTCTCTTCCGTTCCTTTGTCCCTAAGGGGATTCCCAGGGGATCCCATCCAGTAATTCCTTAAACAGATGGAATTTTGCTCTCCTGAAGGTGAGGATCTTGACTCTGCTCTTTGTCAGGCTGACATTCCTCAAGATCACAGACTCAACCAGGACATGGTCACTGCAGCCCAGAACTCCATTCATTCTTAATTAATGATGTTCTTGCATTGGTGAGCACCAGCTGGAATAGTGCTTCACCTCTCATTGGTTTGTCTCATACCTGGATGAGGAGGTTATCCTCTGAAGCAAGACCTTGTCAACAGACTTCTCCTGATCAGGCAGCCTGTATTAGTCCCATCCTAAACTTTTGCCCACAACCTCTCAACCTGATCCCAGCTGTTTCTCGGAGGCAATTTCTTGCAGTCTATCCATTTGTTAACATAGAGGGCATCTCCCCTCCCTGCCTTCCTTGTCTATCTCTTCTAAAAATCTTGTAGCTCTTGAACTGCATTGTTCCAACTGTGCAATATTCCCACTGCATTTTCATAGTAGCAGTCTGGTTGTAGTTTTCCAGTTATAGCATGGCTTCCATCTTCTGCTTTTGTTTCCCATGCTGCATGCATTGATGTAGATATACTTCAGCTGAGCTCTTGGTCACATTACTTTCTAAGAGGAGCCCTCCTGAATTCCTTTAGAACAAATTTGAGTTTTTTTTTCTCTGCTTCTTCCTAGAGTGACAGCGTACCTTGGGTCTTCCCTGTTACTTAGTAATGCATTTGCTTCTGCCTATGAATCTAGCTTAAAGCTCTGTTAGCAAGTCCAGCCAGCATGCTGCCCAGAACATTCTCGTCCTACTTGTTCAGTTGTGTCCCATCTGATATCTACATTCGCTGTCCCTTGAAGTTGTGACTGAGGTCAAAGAACCCGAAGTCCTGAGTGTGGCACCATCCACATAGCAGTTCATCCACCTGGTCAGTTCACTTCCTTCTTCCTGGGTCCCAGTCTCCTGAATGATGAAAGCTGAATGATGAAAGCAGATTCTTTTATATAAAAATGGCTGTGGCCAGCTCCGGCTTTTCTTTGCTTCTATTATACTGATCACCATTAATGGTGATGCAGACTGTACTAGTAATTCAAAATTGGGTCTTAAATCTCAGTAGCATAGTGCTCCAGTAGATATATGCAAACAGAAGACAGATATTTCATATGTTGGTTCTGCGAGTATTTTTTTAAGCTACGAATATGTGGCATTAATGCAACATGTCTTACAGATTCCTTCTTTTCTGTGTGGCTTATGACTTTAAAAAATGCTGTAACAAGAACATAGTGTACTGTGTTCAGGTGTAGGGCTTAGTCAAACACATGCAGTGACCACCAGCCCGTCGCTGCTTCTTTTGTGTTGTTCTTTCCCGTTCACCCGGATCCTTGTTTCTTCCTGCCTTTGGCCTGTCCATGGAGGCAGTGGAATAAGTTTTACTTTTCTCACAAGCCTCTCATCTTGTAATGATCTTTGTATAGCCTCACCAGCCCCGTTAAATCTCATAATGCTCATGATGGCAGAGTTTATCTCTTCTTGGTTAATAAAGTTCAGGCTGACTCTCTTCAGTGCTATATTGGAGCCATACCTTAAATAGCTGAAGACCTCAGGTCTTCGTTGTTCTGTTAACTTCTTCCTTAATTTTTGTGCTTCTGCATGTTTAACTACATAGAATCATAGAATATCACAAATGCAAACCCTGTGTCTGAGTGTGTTGTCCAGATGCAATTTGAGCTTGGTCAGCTTGGTGCCATGACCACTGCCCTGGGTGGCCTGCCAGGACCTGACTGCCCTTGGGGAGGAACCTTTTCCTAATTCCCAACCTGACTTTCCTCCGACACAAATTCTTTTGTTGTTCTTGCCTTTATGCTGAATAGTCCTTAACCAGATAACATAATGATACAGATCCTCTTACACTTGTTTACAACAATGAAGTGAGAATTTCAGATCAGGATCTCAGATGTTAGAGAAACTGTTACCTTTTACCATGCAGCAGTCGCACTCTAAGCAGTAACTCTGTATGTACAGACAGTTGCATAGTGCAGAAGATTTATTTTGACAAGTACAGGTTCTATGCAGCTGGCTAGTGGTGTCTTCCTTTTTAAGGAGCCAATGAGGAAAATACATGATCTTGAAAGAGACCAAGGAAAATATACAGATATACCCAGTTAGATAGTGATAGGGGAACTGGTAGTGCTGTGCTAAAGGGAAACCATGAGATAGTAGTAGATCGATCTTTGGAGCTTATACTCCATTCTGGAAAAAAGCAAGTTGTAGTGCTTTTCTAGGGCCTCTGAAGTAAATGTAATCAATCTCCTATCCTCTATGAGTTGTAATAAGCTAATAGTGTTCCAGCGTTCCTGGAAAAGACAAGGAGTGCGTTATTTTTAATTGTAGAGTCTACAACATGTATTTAAGTACTTTTGACTGCTTAAGTTTGATCTTCATGCCTCGATTTTGCAGTCTGTTCCTTAGATGCATTCTTTTCTGTAGTAGTAGTAGTGTAGGTGTAAAAAACTATTAATTGCATTCCTGGAAGATGAAGTTAAATCTACAACCCTGATAGCCAGATTTCAAGGGAATGATTTCCTGGGTTTTGTTCTATTTTGTCTTTTATTTCTCTCCTTTGGAAATGTGAATTGGAGATACATTTTAGTAGTTGGATGACGGTCAAACTCCTGTTCCTTTTGGATCTGAATCTCAGATGTCAGTTGGTATCTTAAAATGGCTAAATCCCAGCAAGGCTGTTAATTGTCCTTGAGGTTTTTCTCCTTTATTTAATCATGGTGAAAATAGACTTTTAATTCAATTTATGTATGGTAATGTTGAAGCTCATAGGAATTATTTGCCTTTCCCCAGCATGCCCTGCTTTGTAATCTCTTCAGTTGTTAATACAAGGGTCTATTGTAATAACTAAGGAGTTGGTGACTGCATTTGGAGTGATCAACAGTCTCTGCAAAACAGATGAAACAGGTCTAACTGTGGTATTGCAGATAGCTATGCTTATCTTAAAACCTAATGGGGATTAAAAAAAAAAAAAGATTGCAGTGGCTTTCTGCATATGCAGATTACACGAGCTACTTTGTGCCTGTGCTCTTTTGAATGGATACATTTTCATTTTGCTCCATTTATTTAATAAATACTTTTAATACGCTGTTGTTATTTTACCTTAAAGCACCTGTCGGGCTGTTGCAGTCATCTAGATCAATCTGTGTCCCTGTTCTTTTCTTCCCTGACTTGTCTGGAAGTCAGTCCATGGAACTGGAGTATTAACTCTTTACATGATGATATGGTGTGTAATACTGTTAACAAAAGGCAAAAAACCATGACATTCCACCCCTTATTCCATGTCACTACATCATGCTTAATATACATACATACATACATACTTACAAACAGTAATTAAAATGCATTTCACACATTTATCCATTTCCAAGGAATTTCTGACTGCACTCCCCAACATCAGCTTCTCTTGTAGTACATGTGGAATGTCCCCATCTTTCTGCATCACCCACCAAGTCCCTGTGCAAAAACAGTTCAAGGGTGAGGTTTGCCCTTCCCAGAGGCTGGAAGGACACAAACAGCTTTTCCCTACATGCTCTTTTACATGTATAACAGGGACCATATTTCCCTCTACAGTATGTTGGGGGCTGGATTGGGTAGGACCATCACAGTTGACAGATCCTCAAATATTGACCAACCAGGTGGCTTCTGGTAAGTGCTTCTCCCAGTGCTTAAATGTTCCACCACCCGTTGCTTTCAACAACCCATTGTATCATTCAGTTTTACCAGAAGCTGATGCATGATACAAGATATGATGAATCCAGTCAGTGCTGTGATCTTTGGCCCAAGTATTTACAAGATAAATTTTGAAATGTGTCCTATTATCAAACTCAGTTCTTTCTGGGGTGCCATGTCACCACAGGACTTGTTTCTCAAGACCCAATGTGGTGTTTTGGGTGGTAGCATGGGGTACTGCTTATGTTTCAAGCCACCCAGTGGTTGCCTCCACCATGGTAAGCACATAACACTTCCCACTGTGAGATCGTGGCAAGGTGATTTAATCAACCTGCCGCACCTTGCCATATTTATACCTTTGCCATCACCCTTCCTCCCAGAGAGGTTTCATCCTCTTGGCTTGCTGAATTATGGCACATGTTTCACAGTCATGAATAACCTGCGCAATAGCGTCCATAGTTAAGTCCACCCCTCGGTCTCTGGCCCACTTATATGTTGCATCCCCTCCTTGATGGCCCGAGGTCTCATGGGCCCACCGAGCTAGAAATAATTCACCCTTGTTCTGCCAGTCCAAGTCTATTTGAGCCACCTCAATTCTGGCAGCTGGATCAACCTGATGGCTGTTTTGTTGTTCTTCAGTAGCCCGACTCTGGGCTCAGACAAAACTACACGATGCACCATGTTCTTTATTCAGGCAGCAATGTCTTTCCACAGTTCAGCAGTCCAAATAGGTTTACATCTTTGCCAGTTGTTTTGTTCCCACTGCTCTAACCACTCCCATAAGGTATTTGCCACCATCCATGAGTCAGTATAAAGCATTGGCCATCTCTCAGCATCATGAAAGGCCAGTCTGTGTCACCTGATAAAGGGGGCTTGCAATGAGGCTGTAGTTTGGAACGTGCATCCTCCAAAAGCCCACTACGCCCAGGATGGCAGTGATTTTGTCAATCACATCTGCTGGGATGTGACAACATTCATCCTGACACTTTTTACTTAGGAACTGGATTTCCTGGGCAGGTCCTTTCACTTTGCTTGGCTTAATAGCAAAACCAGCTTGCAGAAGAATTTGGATTATTTGATCTTTCATGAAAACAACTTCTGCAGTATTTCCCCACACAACAATATCATCAATGATATCTCCTGGGTGGGAGGTGGGCCCAAAACAGAACAGCAGCAACGGTCTGAAGGGGAAAGTAAATTTTACTAAACATGATGTCAGAATGTAAGATAGCACAATATTATACAGTATAATTGAAATTAAGGCTAACAAATCAAATAAAATGAGAGAGTGTCCAAAATCAAAGGCCTTACTTTGAAGTGAAGATGCAATGGCTTCAACAACACTCATAGAACCATAGACTGGCTTGGGGTGGAAGGGTCCTTAGAGCACACCCAGTCCCAAACCCCCTGCCATATGCAGAGCTGCCCATCACCACTTTAGGCTGCCCAGTGCCCACCCAGCCTGGCCTTGAATGCCACCAGGAAGGGCACCCACATCTTCTCTGTCAGTGCCCTCTGGGTACAGCATTTCCCCACTGTGTAATCTAAATTTAATTTAAAACAGTTCCCCTTTGTCCTATCACTATTAGACCATGTAAAAAAAGTACTTATTAGGCCGTGCTTTATTTTAAAGGCAGCTGTACCTTTTTTTTTTCTTTTCTTTTCTTTTTTTTTTTTTAAAGATACACCTATTTCCCTCAAACTCAGGCTGCAGAGTTCCTATCTCCTCTGCTGCAGTTGGACTGGGGGCTGCTTGAATCTCAGCTGCCTATTTCCTGTAACCTTCTTTCCCACCCTTTGGCCCAGATGAACATCCTTCCTAATCAACTCATCGTAAATCATATCTGATTAAAAGTGCCATCTTTGGCCTCGGCTCTGCTTCTTTAAGCCAAGGGTTGTAGTAAGGAACATCCTGATGTCCCTCCGTTTGTGTGAAACAGTGCTCTGCCATATGAACAGTCAGCCGATGGGAGCAGAATGGAGACTTCGCAGGAGCCCTCCAGCACTCTGAATACCTCCCTCCCTCTACCTCCCCTTTTCTGTTTGTGCTGCGCTTCCTGGTAACATCGAGTGAAAATATTCCGTCCTGATCCGTAGCTGTCAAAGCGCTCTGGGTTCTCAGTGAAAACTCAGGGACTCAAAAAGTCGTTTATTTCAGCAGTGGCAAAAAGGAGGACGCAGCAGTTTCAGGGGGCTAGGAGCGGGCTGCGGCACGAGCGTGTGTCCGGCACCCCTGCGCGGTGTCCTTCGTCTTTACAGCGTTCGTCAAAGCTCCGGCCGCGGTCCTCTCACCAACCACCGCGCGGCTCTCGGCCGAATCCCGGTGGCTTGGAAGCGGTGCGAAGGTGCGAGGAGCTGCGGCAGCCCGGCTCCTCCTCAGCAGCGCTGTGGCTTTTGTTTTGGAGACCGACCTCCTGCCGCCCCCGTGTCCCCCCCGCCTCCAGGCGCTCAAATACCGCCGGCGCAGCGCTGCCGCTTGGACACCGCCGCTGCGCGCGCGTCTCCCGGTGTGCCGCCCATGGTGACAGGGAGCGGCGACCAGCGGCTGCGGCGAGCCGCACCGCAGCAGCTGGAGAGCGGCCCCGGGCCCTGCCAGGAGCTCCCGGAGCGCCGGCGGCGGCGGCGGCGGCGGCGGCCTCGGCAGGAGGAACCGGCGGCGGCGTCGAGCGGGGACAGCCTGCTGGAGCTGCAGAACTTCCGCGAGTACGGGGAGAGCTGGTACCGCTCTCACAAGCAGCTGGAGAGCCGTTTCCAGCCTCGAGAGCCGCTCGCCCGGCAGCCGCAGGTGAGGGCTTCGGGGGGCGCGGAGCCCGGCCCAGCCCGGCCCGCTCATCTCGCTTCTCTCCCGGCGCAGGTGACGGCGGAGTCGCGCTGCCATCTGATCAGCTGGCTCATCCCCGTGTACCGCGACCTCGGGTACTCCTTCGAGACGTTCTGCCTGACCGTCAACATCCTCGACCGCTTCCTCGAAACCACCCCGGTAGCCTCCGACTGCTTCCAGCTGGTCGGCGTGACGGCGCTGCTCCTCGCCTGCAAGCAGGTACGGCCGAGCGGGTGAGAGCCGTCCTCTCTCACGCCCCGGCAGCCCCTCTCCTTGCTCCGTCCCTCCCCCCGCAGGTGGAGGTGTACCCCCCTACCGTCAAGCAGCTCCTCGACCTCTGCTGCAACGCTTTCAGTGGGCAGCAGCTCTGCAACCTGGAGTGCATCATCCTACAGAAGCTGGGCTTCAGCATAGGTGCGCCCACCGTCTGCTTCTTCCTGGATCACTTCACCCGGGTGCGGCTGGAGGCGCCGGGCGCCCACCCCGGAGAAGCGGCGGATGCGGGGAGCCTGGCGCAGGGCTTAGCAGAGATCAGCATGGCCGACTACTCCTTCACCAAGTACTCGCCGTCGCTGCTGGCCGCGGCCTGCCTGGGGCTGGCGGACAGTCTGCAGCGGCACCGCAGGCCGCTGGACCTGCGAGTGTGCGACTACAGCATGCAGCAGCTGCAGGACTGCATGGCCGACCTGAGGCTTCTCGTGTCGCTCAACTCCGCGGCGCTGCTTCTCGTGCTGCCCACGGAGGTGTCGCGGAAGTGCTCGTGGCTGTGGAACGGCGACTGACGGCGGGGCTGCGGCAGCCCGGCGCTGTGCGTGGCCGCGTCTCGGGAGGGACCGCGAGTGGTGCCGTGGGGATATGCGCGTGGTCACGCACTGTACAGTGGTTGTTTTGTTTCTGCATCCAGCATGTAAATAGCACTCACATCCTCGGGTGCTGCGTTGTTTATTCGGCGAGTGATCCACAGAGTAACGGCACCCGAGCTAAATAAACACTATTTCTTCTACGTCTCCTGCGTGTGTTCATTGCCTGGGGTGGGCGGGTGGCGGAGGGAGGGGTACTGAGCGCATCGAAACTCAGAGGTCCCAGCAGTTAATTAGCAATTAACCCGTCGGCGTAATCGCCCATTTCACACCGTGCGCTGACTCGGTGATGCTCGTGAAAAGGAAGAAGAAAGCAAAACATAAACTCGGCGGAATCTAAGAGAACAGAACGGTCCGTAACAGCACGGGGCTGTTACCCTTCCCGGCCAGTCTGTGACCCTGGAAGCGCTCCCAGCCAAGTGGCTACGTGGCCCCGGGAAGAAGTAAAGTAAAGAAAAAGTAGAGTAAGTTTAAAAAATCAATGGGAGAGACGCGACACAGTAGCGACCTTCCTTTATTTCGTTGCCCGTTCGCGCACAGAGGTGCGTACCGGAGGACCGCCCGCACACCGCGTGCACGGTGCCGCCGGACGGGACACAGAATCACAGAATGACCTGGGTTGGAAGGGTCCTCAAGGATCGTGAAGTTCCAACCCCCCAAATCAGACAGAAGGGGTCGTCTGTCCCCGTCGTACGCCGTTCTGCGGAAAGCCCCGACACGGCGCGGAGCCTCATCGCGCAGCCCGACGCCTTCCCGCAGCCCGCAGCCCCGACGGGACCCGCGTCGGCGGTCCGGATCCCGGGGCGGCGCGGGGCCATGCGGGGTTCGGGGCGGGATCTGTACGCTGCGGTTCCGCCCCGCCCCGCCAGCCCCGTGCCAGCGGCACCGCGGGCGCGGGCTCCTCGGAAGCGGGCGCGGGGTTGGCGGGACGGTCCCGCGCCCCGGTGGAGGGAGGCGAGCGGGCGGGCATCCCGCGGGCTGGCTCCGGCCCCGGCTCCGCGCACCCCCGCCGCGAGCCCGCGGGACGGCGCCGAGCGGGGAGAGGAGCGGAGGCGCCGGCCGGGCCGGAGGAGACGCGGCGGCATGGAGCAGGGCGGCCGCCGGGCTTTCGGCAGCATCTGCCCCAACCGGGCGGCGGGCCCGCCCGCCCGCGGAGCCAAGAAGCCGGCGCGGACCGGCGGGGCGGCTGCGGGGACACCTCAAGAGGGACTGAGCCCCCGCGGCCCCGCCGGTCCCGGCCCTGCCCTCTCTCACCGCCGTCTGTCGCCGCCTCGGGCGCACACCGTCCGCGACTGGCAGGAGCTGGCAGCCCGCGGCCCCGTCCTCCCCGCCGCAGCTGTCTGCCCCGCCGCCCCGTCGCAGGTAACCCGCGGCCCTGCACGGGGCCCGGCACGGCTCCGGTGGTGCGAGAGCTTTGCGCTATCGGGGCCAACCCCGCCTCTTCACCGGGCTTCATTCGACCCCAGGGCCAGTGCCTGCAGCATGAACCGGAGTTCGATTTCCAGGACCTCAGAGATGCCGTCGATGATTTTATATCTGGCAAGTAGATGTCTGTCCTCGCCTGGCCAGATGTAGAGCAATGGGGTGTCTGGGTGCTGCGTTCGGTCTCCCTCTGTTTTTGCTTTCTCGAGTGTTTGGACGTGACCGTCTCATGACGGTCGGCGCTGCAGTGCATCATCTTGGGGGTAGAACTGAAACCCAGGTGGGGTCCGGGTGCGCAGCAGGGACACGGCCCCCGAGGATGCTCAGAATGGGGACGGTGAGTCAAGGCCTGCACCCCCAGCCCCGTGCCATCACTCTCGGGGTTTTCTTTCCAGATGCCTCCACCTGGGCGCCCCCGCCGCCGGACTGCGCTGAATTCGACTTCTCCCTCGTTGAGGACGTGGCCTTTGACACCCGTGCGGTGTGCCCGCAACCCCCGGAGACCCTGCAGACGTGCTGGAGGGACGCGGCCGAGCGGCACCGGCAGGCACTTGGGGATGCTCTAGAGGAAAACAGCCAGGTAGGGCACGGGGCTGGCTGCCGTCCTTCTGGGGACGCTGTCACATCCCTGTGTTCCTCGGGCGCCGGAGCGGTCCCGAGCGCCCCGTGCCCGCTCGTGCCCGCAGCTGCAGGAAGCTCTGGCGCAGAAGCAGGAGGAGCTGGCGATGCAACGAGAGAGCAACGTGCAGCTGAAGGAGCTGGCGAGCCAGGCCCGGCAGCTGGCCGCGGTGCTCGACGTGAGTGCCGCCGGCCGACAATGCGGGCCGGGGGGCGGCCGGGCTTCACGGAGGGTGCCGGGGTAAGGCGGTGCGGGGCTACGGGACGGGGCTCTGAAACCGCTCTCTCCCCTCCGGCAGAAGCTGATGCTCCCGCAGCGCCCCGACGGCGACGCTCTTCCTCCTCCCGCTCCTCCTCCTCCCGCCGAGAGCTGCGGGCGCGCGGAGGCGGCGGGCGTGGGCGGCATGCTGCGGGCCGTGTCGGCGCAGTGCCGCGCGGCTCTGCGCAGCCTGGCGGGCAGCCCCGCCGCCAAACGCCCGCGGCTCCACGGCGCCTTCCGAGGGCTGCGCACCGCGCAAGCTGCCGTCCCGCGGAGCCCCGGCGGCGCGGAGCTGGAAGGCGGCGGCAGCCTGCGGACGGCCTTCGGCGAGCAGGGCGGCATCCGCACGTTGGCCTTCCCGCTGGGCAACGCCTACACCCTGCGAACCGCCGGCGGAGGGTACCGCTTCCTATGGGTGCCGCGCTGAGAGCCCGCGGGGCGCTCTCCCGGCAGCACCGCTCTCCGGGGCTACAATGGATGAGTTTTCGGGTGCCCGAGGCCGGAAGAGGGCTTTGCGCTGCGGCGGGGCGGGAGAACAGAGCGCTGTGCGCGCTCGTGGCCGAGCAGCGGGGGCGGCTGGCTGCTTTCGGAAGGTGCCGCGGCGCCGGGATTTGAGGGGGGGGCTGTGTCGGCCCGGCTAATAACTCGCCGACAGTAAGCGGCCTAATGGACGTAGAGCCGCTGTATGGCGAAAATCTGCCCGGCTCGTGCGGTGGAAAGCAGAACCATCTCTGGAAAACGGCAGCTGAAAGCTACAGCTGTGACGGGAGCGGCGGCTGCAGGCGGCCCGTGCCACAACGAGCGTGTCCTCTGGTGTGTTTGGATCTGGCTGCCCTCCGCATCTTTAAATCCATTGCGTTTACAAACTGCAGTTTCTCATTCATGTCTGCAACTGTCCATGTGTGTTTGCACTCCGTGTGTGACTATTAAACAGTGCCTAAAACTGCCATTGGTTTGTACTGATATAACACTGCAGAGTTCTGCATTACACGTGCATATTTGCTTTCATCAGAGAAAATCCAGCAGCAAGCTGTGCTTCCACATGGAGCTCCTTTGCTCCCTGTGCCCAAGCAGAAAACTTCAAGGTGGAACACACTGCTGTTAATACTCAGCACTCTTGCCTGAAGCAAGGGGAGGTGCCACTGACACTCAGTCTCCTGAGTGGATGTGTGTCACTTGCCCCCATGGCTGGAGAGTTGTAACACCCAACACAGGGCACAGAATGAGCCCCCACTCCTTTCCTGTGACACATGAATAGTGAAGGCACCATGCTCCAGCCAGGGTGGAGATCTGAAACTTGTGTAATGATCATTTTTTCCACTTCTCAACACTTGAATGTCCCAGTGTGCCACGCAGGCTAGCAGCAAACCAGCAGCACTGTGCTGTACCACTCCGGTGGCGGCGGTGTCCCGTGGTCTCAGTGGAACATTTATTAGGGCAGCCACAGCTCTGCCCTCAGTGCTGTGAGTGTGACTCCTGGGTCTGAGGCCTCTCGGTGTCTGTGGTCCTCCAGTGCCTATGCTCCTCCAGCATCTGTGTTCCTCCTTCAGCAGTCCTTTAGCAGCTGTGGCCCTGCTCTCTGGCAGTGACATCCCAGCAGGGCTGGTGCTGAAACACTGTTTGGGATGCTGAGGGCTTGTCCCTGGGACAAGTACAGACATTCATTTCTTAGGGGAAGACTTTTATTACTGCAGCAGAAATGCTGTGTGAGAGCAATGGGCAGGGGAGGCAAAACCTGTGCTGAGCTGCACTCAGGGAGTGAACTGACAACACAAGGCAGCTTGTACACATATTTCCTCTGTATACAGATACAGATATGCAGTATATACATACAGATATAGTTCCTTTCCATGTGTTTTATGAAGTTAAACACAAAATGTGTAGTGTGCACGGCTTTCCAGTTCTCATAGACATTGCTGGTGACACATGAGAAATGCAGAATGCTGACAGGTGCAGCAACAAAGTGATCACCTTTGGACTATAGCTAGAACTGTTTTTACTCCTGCTTTGTCTTTTCTGAGCTAAAGGTACACACTCACTCAGTCTTGCAGTTAACCTGCTCAGAAGTTTATTCTGATTGCTTTCACTCATAGTGCTCTGTGTTTGAGGGTGTCCTGGTGCTGGCAACCTGAAAGTAACACGGAATGGCCACAGATGCTGTTTGGTTGTTGTTTTTGTTTTCATCCACATTAGCTGGACTGTTAATTGGCTAATGAGACCAAATGACTTCCCACTGCCACTCCAGGGAGCAGCATCAGACACAGATACCTCTGGATTATAACGATACACCACAAACATAGTTACATTGCTATGTTACCCTTTAAACTAAACACATTATTTTAGGGTATCAATTCACTGCCATGCACAAACCCCATTAAAAAAGGCCGAATGTCTGGCATAGTAAAATGCAGCTTCAGGATTGCTTTCCTCAGCTCTGCTGCGGAAGGACTGCTGTGCTCTTCATCTTTCTAGCAGGCAGCAGTGGCAGCAGTGTGTGGGATAAAAGGGGATGAAGCTCAGACTTTCTGTACACTCCCACCATGCGGCCATTCCAGCAGGCCCTGAGAAAGGTGTGTCTCCACTACCACCAGCATAGCTTCACACATGCCTGGAAACCCCACATCCCAGCAGATCTGCCTCTATGCTCTGTGTGGGGCAAGGCATGCACCCCAAAGCACCGGTCAAAGCTATTTAAGGGCCTTTTGTTGAATGCAGGACCTGAATTCCACATAAGCTTTGTGATGGGCACCTGGGTTTTTCATTGGACAAATCTTTAGGTGTGCATTAAAAATATGAGTGGAACTTGGATACATCTTGATTGAAAAGAAATTACAGAGAGGGGAACTTCCCTTTAGTAAACAGATGCATAATAAGTCAGAAATGTTTGGTGTCTTTAGGACGGCAAAGGAAAAAGGGGGCTTCATGCATGATCTTTACTTGTGAAAGCTCTTTTTATTGGCAGTATTGCCTATTTCCTGGTCTAGAGGTGATACTGAAGGCTGGGTTTCGTCACAGCATTTTCCTTGGGGTTGCTAACACTGGTCAGTGTGTCATAAAGGAGGATCACTGCCTGTCCAGAAAGCTTAGTTACTCTCCACAGGAATAAAAATGTTCTTTGGTGTGAACTCATACATAAGCACAGGCTTGTGCCCCGGGAGGAATCCTTTACTCGAAGGATGATGAGGCTGCCCAGAGAAGCTGTGGGTGCCCCAACCCTGGAGGTGTTCAAGGCTAGGTTGGATGAGGTCCTCATCCAGTGGGTGGTAACCCTGCCAACACACTTGGTCTTCAAGGCTCATTCCAACCCAAACCACATGGTGATTTGTTTGACCAGACTGGCTGCCACTGTTGAGGCACATAGGTTCCTACAGCTGTCAATCACATGGAGATAATTCCCACAGAAGCATCTCCAATGCTCCCATGGGTTTCCCTGAAGATTGGCAGGGCCATGGATGCTTTGTTGCTGTAATGCAACCTCAGTGCCATGGCAGGAGGAACAAACCTCTGCTGAAGGGCTCAGCTCTTCTATGTAGTGATTGCAGAGAAGTGGAATTTTGCTGACTTTTCTAACTTGTTTTCTGAATACTTTTTTATGAATAAAATTGCACTTACATCTAACTTGAAGGAGAAGACGAACACTTTGCAGCAAGGTTCACATGACAGCATCAGCCCCATTTCCCAGACATCGACTTACTCCTGGGAAAATGTTCACATTTTGCTCTGTGCAATCCTAACAATTAAAGCTGTGAGGTCAGAAGAGGATGCAGTTTGCTTTGGCACATTGACTTTGCAGGTATATCAGAAACAGCCTCAGAGTCTGCCTTGCATCTAACACCTGTTCAAACTTTGACTATTTATTTTCAATATTTAATTTATACTCTTCAGTGAAATGGTATTAAAAAAAAAAAAAAAAGAAAAATCAGAAATGTCTTCAAGCTTATTGAGGTGTGGCAGTCACCTTCGGTAAAGCTGCAGACCTCTTGTGAAGGCTGACCTATAATTAGAACTCTCTCATTGAAATAGAGGGGCTGGAAATTCAGAGTATCATTTCAGGTATTTAAATGTAAATGAGTGACAGTGAGAAGCTGCAGCACAGAGATGTAGCGTGATTTGGAACTGGTCACTGCATCCACATGAGGCAGGGTAAGTGACACCATCCCAACCTCCTTGCTCAGGTCTTCATAACCAGAAATTGCCTCTCCTGACTCTAGGAGCGTTCTAGCTAGTCTGTATAAAGCTGGAGAGAGTAGGAGGAAAAGGAGGAGGAGAGGAAGTATGTTGCAGTACCAATTGTAGACTTTGTAGCAAGTTTGTAGCAAAAAAACATTGGAAGTTGTTAAGGGTCTGCATGCTAAAAGGGTTTTTTAAATCACTGAATTCTCCCAGAGAAAGGTATTTATGCTCATGGGTAAGTTCATGTATCTCATTAAAAATAAAGGCATTTCCAAAAAGTATCTTAGGTTTTATAGTTTTGTATTCTAGTATTATGGTTTTGGGGGTCACAGCACTTTTAAAGAGAACACTTTTAGTGTTCATGTTTTTTAAAGGGAATGTTTTCCTATACTTCATGTTGTGCAGTAGGATCTTGGGCCCACTCTAAATATTATAGATAGAATGTCTGGATTACCTAATTTTGTTTCTTCAGCAGTAATACTGTAAATGCTAGGAGGGTGGTTAACAATCCAACCTGAAGTGGTTTCGGATGGCTTTATGAAAATATGCCTTCTGGGAGAAATCCGTCCAGATTTGGTTTATGAGTGAAAAAGTACCCTTGGCTGTCACTGTGTCAGGAGGAGAGGGAATGCAGAAGAGGTCACAAGAGCAGAAAAGCTGGGAATCTCCTGTTGGGCTCCACAGGCTTTTCAGTTTTTCTTTCCTGGAGTTTCATGAATGTGGATCAGAAAACAGGAGGAGCAAGAGAAGACTTTATGAAGAAGCTATTTCCAAGTACAGGTTGTGTCAGCCCCCTCACTCCATCCTTCCACTTCTTCACATCTGTTTTTTTCCCCCCCTTGTTTTTGATTTATTTTTTTTCCCCCTTGAGAAGTGTAACACAGTGTGGGAGGGGAGCAGTACCCATGAGTAAGGGGCAGAGGGGTGAACGAGTGGGCACTTGATCCTGCATAGAATCTGCTCCGCCAAGCATACATGCTTTTAAGAAAGTTTGCACTTTATGTGGAAATAAACAGGCTGCAGAAGAATGGCAAAGCTGATTGAAAAGCTGTTATCACATCCTTTGGACTATACCATGAGTAGTTCCAGAGCATCTGTGTGCAGGTAGGAGGAAATGCCATGGGTGGTGGGAAGAAGGCTAAACCCAAAAAGCAACAAGTTAATGCCCTGATCATTTCTGAATTATGGGGCTTTGAGGAGGAACGTGCTGATTCAGACCATGGCCTTGCACTCTCTCACTCTGCTTTCATCAGGGGTTGTTGAGGTCATATGCCCACCTTCCATCCCAGTGTACACTGCCATCACAAACCGAACCCAAACACATTTTCAAACATGGGCCCCACTGGCAATCCTCACATAAGCTGTCATTTTTACTTCCCACTGCTCTATCAAATATCCTTGTAGTGAAAATGTGGGGACTGTGGAGTGGATTAGCCACAGTCAGAGCAGAAAACACTGAAACTGGGGTGGGAATGTACTTGCACTGATTTGGGGAACAGACATGGCTGATACAGGAGCAGAGGGCTCCACTGATGACTGACAAGTCTGGGAAGGCTGTGACAGAAGTGCACAAGATCAGAGACAGTCTGTGTAAATAGTTTTCTGAATGAAGGATACCAGGCAAATAATATGGTCTAATAGAGAAAGGACACGCTGGAATTCAATGGGCTTGAAGGCCTGTTCCATCCTAGGCTGTTCTATGATTCTATGATTTTCTCTTTATTTCTAGGCTGTTTGTCCCATTGAGCTAACAGTTGGTCTCAGACTGTGGGAGAAGGAGAGGTCAGCTTGGCCTTGTTGTATGTCAACTCTCTGATAATGAGGCTCTGGAAAGAAGACAAAACAAGAGTGTTTTGTACCTAGGCATAAGATAAGCTCACTGCTTGTTATGGAATTTACTTGCTTTGTAGCCAATGGATTGTTAGTGGAAATGTACTGAATATGAAAGGCTTGCTTAGAAGAGTAAGCATGGAATACACAAGATGATGCACAGCATTTGATCATGATCATCACAGCAATAAAGAAACCTTTAATAAGATAAGATAAAAAGAAATGGCATGAGAACCCTGTGCTGTGATGCTAACTCACAACACAGACAGCTCTGCCTTTCTGGCCATTTCACCTTGTGGCATTCTTCCAGAGTACAGTAAAAGCTGTGTCAGCATTGTAACCCTGTGCTCATCACCCGCCTTTCTGACCACATCCTGCAGCCCCGGTGTGGTGGTGGGGTCAGCTGCTGGAAGTAATGAAGTGAAAGAGGGGAAAAATAAACATGGGTACCATAGCTGCAAACTGTAAAGCTTTCTGGCATTTTCAAGGTGCAGGTCATTAAAACGGAGGCAGTGGGCAATTGTAATGTGACTTTTAGCCCCTAAAAGTGTAGTGCTACTTCTTGTAAAGATGAAATAGAACAATATGTCCAGTTCTTCACATCACAGAAAAATCCTTTTTCAATTTGAAGAACTCTTGGAGCAGACAGAATCAAGATCTGTTGTTATGTGTTTGCATCCATTATTTATAAGTAGAGCTTCTTGTCAGCCATGGATTCAACATCTTCAAAATTATTTTTATTTTATTTTTATTTTTTTGGTCTCATTTTGGGATCTGGGGCTAATACCAGAATCAACACCTCCCAGAGAAGCTATGAGCCTTCAGAAAGCACTTATAGTCTGTGTCCTGTTACTTTTGTGTGAACTCTTGCACAGCCTCGACTCAGAGAAAAGGTTGAGCTCATGATAATGCCATCAGGAAAATGTTAACCTAAATTGCTTATCTTTCTAAGTGCCTAGAAGTAGGAGGATTATTACACTTATGTGTAGCAGGTGCAATGAAATATGGTATGTCTGATTCCTTACCGTTGGATGTTTCCCAAACATTTCAGCTCTGAATCTTGGCTCCTTTGGGATCTCTTTCTCTCTCTCATTTTTTTTTTTCCCCCTTTTTTTCACTCTTTTTTTTCTTTTTGAGATGCTCTATTGACAACAGTCCTGGCAATAAGTGCAGTGTGATTTACCAAATTCATTATCTCTGATTCACCTACTTTTAGCTGAAGTGGACTGGACATGGGGAACTTCAGTTTCCACTACTGACAATGTTACTTGAAGATAAATCAGTATTAGTAATTAGGTAAGGTGGGTTTTATTTTATTTTATTTTACTTCTTACTGTAAGAATAGCCATTTAGCATACCAAAAATAAGCCTCAGCACAAAAGCATTGCCTACCATGTGTTGAACAGTATCTAGCTGTTTAAATAAAGAAATGTACATATAAGTATATATATATTACAGCCCTAACCTCTTTCCATGTAAATGAAAGATTTAGCCAGGTTAATTTGTTTATTGTACGGAGACACACCTTGGTATATTGTGTCATGGTTTTGTCAGCTATATTTTGCAGTCAGCAGTTATGACACAGATTCTAGGATCCTATGAAAGCATTTGAATAATATCTAACACATTATGGGCACTCAATCAAAGTTACAGAGTTTGGATTTCAGCTTCTGGCATGTGTGGAGTTTCCAGATAAGTGAAGTTCATCTCAGCAGTATCTGCTTTTATTCCTGTACGAAATTTAAGCACTTTGAAAGTGAGAGGAAAGAAAGGAATGTAGAAATGCTCTAGAAATTTCAATCTGTAACACCAGAATTTTTTGCAAAATTAAAAACATGAAAACTCCTAAAGTGTGAATTTGGACAGAGGGTAAAAATGCCAGAAAAATAGGTGAATCCATATATTAAATATATATCAAATGTCTTTTTTTTTTTTTTTTAGATTGAATAATTTAAAAATCTTTTAAAATCTTTTTCTTTCTAGAACTTTAATACAGAGCACAGAACACAGAACACGGAACATAAAACATGGCAAAGCCACCAGCACAAGGAGAACTGCCCCTGGCCTTCTTCTCACAGAAGAGGAATTAGAGACATGGATATTTAGAAAGTCTTTCTCCAATTTCCCAGAAAGCAGATGAGCAAGTTGTCATTTCCTACACAGTTCTGTAACTTACTTTATCACATGTCCAGCATCCTATGTTAAGTATGAATATTCTGAATAAATCAGTGTCTCTGCTGTTTGTTTTATTATTAGGTACTAAGATATCAACTTGGAAATCCCCATGTTCCTATTCAATCTCTTTGAAAATTTTCTACTACTCCTGGGCTGTTCATATATCTCCCACAGCCCCCTCAAAGAAATAAATGAGATTAATGGCCTGCTCTATGGTCTTTGAGTCAGGCTTACGCAGGATAGGAAGGCATGAACTTCATAGATACATCTTCAGTTTTGCTGATGAAACAGCTCTCTTTGAGCTGGAAGCAACCATAGCTGGCTTTTTTCACTCATCATTATGCACACATTCACACACTGCTAGTGCAGAAGCAGAGCTTTGGCTGTAAAAATGAGAAACTCTGTTGGTGCCTGTGGAATTGTGTTCATCTAGATCACTGAGCAAGCTTTCCTGTGTCATAGGATTCTTCTTCCAAGTCTTAAGCAGCACATAGAAAGAGTTAATAAACAAAATGAATGTTAGGGGCATCAGATACTTTTGAAAACTGTCCCGTAAGCTAATCAGGTCACTTTGCTTAAATAACACTTACAAGCACATTCTACTGCAAAGCAAACACACTTGTTTAACCAAAGGGGCATTTTATTAGCATTAGGTACAATGCAAATTAGAATGTGGCTCATAAATTCAAGAGAGTTAAAGTTTGTTCCTTATGTTTACATTACAAGAATGTAAACATGGACTGGGTTTAGAAGTGATTATGACTACAAAAATAAGTTCCTCTGTGAAAATCAAGACAGAAATGAAACAACCTGTGAATAATAGTGCTGAAGAATTTGCACCACTTTTTAATGCTTATATTCAGCATTTTCAGCACGAAAGCCCTGGAATCACAGAACAAAGAATAAGTAGCAAAGAGAGATGACACACGATAAGCAAGAAACATAGTGGTATTTATAGCCAAGGCAAGAAAGGTGAAGACAAAAGTCAGTCTCAAGTAAGAAGGCAACAAGCACGTAATAAAATATTGTATTTTCATTATTATGCATGGAGGCAGCAACTGCATTTTCTGTTTTAGAAGACTACTACACACCAGATACTCTTAAAGGAGTTGCTAAGACCTTGTAATGGTCTTATTACTTATTACTAGATGTAATAATCTCTGTTCACCAGAGGTAGACAACAGAAAATGCAACCTCAGCACTATAGTGACTTTTTCTCTTTGGGGGACTGACTGTATTTTTTTCTTTAATCTCCACCTGTTTCTGTGCAGCTGTGTGCTAGACTAGGAGCTTCAAAGTTGTGGAATACTAACTAAATCAAGCCCAGTATGGAAGAGTTGCCATAGGATTGATCACCATCTCTGCGCACATGCACAGCTGGTAGATACTTCCGCTGTTGTTACTGCTGCTGAAACTTCAGTGGAACAAATATGAGAAGTCCTTCGCAAGGACTTATGAATCAGCATGCAGAGTTAGAGATCACCCTCAGGGAAACAGTTCTGATTGTTATGGGACAGCTTTGGAGGTCCCTCATGGAGTAATTCAGAAATCTGAATTAGGTTGAAGGGGATTAGCAGTTAAGGTTAATCACTGTGCAGCAATGGTGATACATGGGATGTCCCTATTTGCACAAACACAAAGGAGGAACACGTAGCTGCAGCGACAGCTTGCAAAGCAGCAGCCTGGTGTATGGCGCAGTGTCACAGATTGCCTAGATTTACCTGTGCCCGTGACAGGGGCCACCGCCCTGTAGGGCCCCGGCCTGGAAATGAAGGGAAAAAGGGGAATGGGAAAAGAACAATGGCAGCAATCTAAGGAGGAAAACTTATTTTACTAAATACGATATTGGAATACGAGATAAGACAATATAATACAATATAGTTGAGGCTAATAAATTGAACAAAACAGAGAGAGTCCCCGAAAACCAAGAGGCCTACTGTGAACTCTAGGTGACATGGCTGGAACGCTTCCCACTCCCTGAGAGTTCGAGAGAGAGGGAGAGAATTCCAGCCTGGAAGTGGGATAATCCTCCAAACCAGACTATACTGCGTTTACCAAATAGTCTTAAACAACGGAACTTTCAATTTGTGTACTGGACTGTGTAATTTCACTTGTGTGTATTTATAGGCAGCTGTTACAGGGCTGCAGACAGGTGCTCTGGTGCAGGGGCAACTCCTCAGTGCCTAACACTTCCTTCAGGCAGCTCAGAATGGAGGTTTCCTTATTTTGTGTCTGCCTCCCACCTTCCCTGGCTCTGTGTAGGGGTCCAAATGTTTAGCACTGGGTGTACCCTGCAGGGAGCAGAAGGCCAACCACTGCTCACCTGCGCTCCAGTCACCTACCACAGCGTAGGTGCTGGCCCATCTGCCTGCGGCACCCTGGGTTAGGTAAGGGAAGGGGTGCTGCACCAGGTGTGGACAGGAAAGTGTGTGACTGCTGGTCAGAGGGACAGGACAGGGAGACATCTCTTCATTTGTATCCATTTATGTTGTATTTACATATATATATTCATACAAATATATTCATATATGTTCACACATATAAACAGGGAGGCTTGGGATTTTTTAATGTGTTTTTTTTTTTGTTTTTGTTTTTTTAAAATTTCTAGACATCATAGTTTTATCATTTTTAATTTCAGTACTTTATTGCCGTCTGTCTTGAACGATGTAACAAAAAGAACTACTCCTTTTGCAAAAAAAAAGTATTCCTCTGGCTTGAAATCAATGGGTCAGTTCTATGCTTGATGTATTGGTGCTTCCAACTTTAAATGAATCCACAGAAGAGCTCATAGAACTATTTAGAAATACAGAGAGATGCTGAATGCCTGGAAGCATTACTTAACTTGATGTTTGAAGCAGGTCTATATTATTGCGCTCTAAAGGGACAATATAGCCTTCACTGAACTGCAACAAAAAAGTTGTTTTTATTATTCTCTAACTCCTATCTCAGTTGGAAATAAACAAATGAAGGTTTCCTAACACATTTCAATTTCAAATACGTCCTTGGGCATCTTGCACTCTTTTAAAATAGATTGAGCTCTCACAGTGGGTGAATGAAAACTGCTACTGATGCAATTCCAGACATATTTACTGATTACTGTTTTCTATCATTTTATTCTTGTTTTGTCTCACAGCCCCCAACACAGCTCAGTTCATGTGTACTTTAGTATTGTGCTCCTCTCTTTTCTTACGTTATGCAGTTTATTTCTCCTGGTGAAATTCACACAGCAATTTCTTTACCTCAGTGGGTCTCTGAATGGGCTCAGGAATACAGCATTGCAGAACTGAAGAAAAACCATTCCTCTGAGATGAGCTGGAATGGAATGCAGTGGGGGGAGAGCATTTCAAACATTGAGGGTGGACAGAGGTGACTGTATTTGTACTCTGACCATCAAGAAAAGGTTTCAGAAGCTTAGAAGGATGAAAGAGCTGAAATAGATGAATATCCACAATAAAGCAAATAGTGAGTTATGTTATCTGTTATTGTAGGTACTGACATGATCTAAAGACCATACTAGTCAAATGAAAAGACAAATAACAACAACAACAAGCCCCAGCAAAGCATATTATAATGAAAGCATAGCTCAAAACACAGTCCAACTCAATTCCCCTAATACTGTTTTCTTGAACTGAAACTGGAGATGCCAAAGAATTTCAGAAACAATTGTATAAACATATTCAGATCAATTTTGGATGGAGAATTTCTTCATTTAAATTGTCTGACCTTTGTGGAACTGTTTTCTTCACAGTCCAGTTATATTTCATAGACAAATTTGAGTTCATGTTCCAATCTGATGAATTTTCAGGCAGCTTTTCAAAGGGTACAGCTGCCCAGCACTGAATGGAAGCTCTCCTCTCCTTTTCACAGTGGTGGTAGTTCAGTCCTCAAAGAATCACAGAATCACAGAATTGTAGGGGTTGGAAGGGACCTCTAGAGATCATCGAGTCCAACCCCCCTGCCAAAGCAGGCTCCCTACACCACGTTGCACAGGTAGGCATCCAGGCGGGTCTTGAATATCTCCAGAGAAGGAGACTCCACCACCTCCCTGGGCAGCTTGTTCCAGTGCTCCGTCACCCTCACTGTAAAGAAGTTCTTGCGCACATTCGTGCGGAACTTCCTATGCTGAAGTTTCAGCCCATTGCCCCTAGTCCTGTCCCCACGCACTACTGAAAACAGACCAGCCTCGCCACTATGGCTCCCACACCTCAGGTATTTATAAACCTGGATCAAGTCCCCTCTCAGCCTTCTTTTCTCAAGGCTAAACAGACCCAGTTCCCTAAGTCTCTCCTCATAGGGGAGATGCTCCAGGCCCTTCACCATCTTTGTGGCCGTCCGCTGGACTCTTTCCAAGAAATCCCTGTCTTTTTTGTACTGGGGAGCCCAGAACTGGACACAGTATTCCAGATGAGGCCTCACCAGGGCCGAGTAGAGGGGGAGGATCACCTCCCTCGACCTGCTGGCCACGCTCTTTTTAATGCACCCCAGAATGCCATTGGCCTTTTTGGCTACAAGGGCACACTGCTGGCTCATGGCCAACCTGTCGTCCACCAGGACGCCCAGGTCCCTCTCAGCAGAGCTCCTCTCCAGCAGGTCTTCCCCCAGCCTGTACTGGTGTATGCAATTATTTCTTCCTAGGTGCAAGACTCTACACTTGCTTTTGTTAAACCTCATCTGGTTTCTTACTGCCCAGCTCTCCAGCCTGTCCAGGTCTCTCTGAATGGCCGCACAGCCTTCAGGCGTGTCAGCCAATCCTCCCAACTTTGTGTCATCAGCAAACTTGCTGAGGGTAGTCACTATCCCCTCATCAAGGTTGTTGATGAAGATGTTGAACAAGACCGGACCCAGCACAGACCCCTGGGAGACACTGCTAGTCACAGGCCTCCAGCCAGACACCGCACCACCAGCAACAACCCTCTGCACTCTGCCAGTCAGCCAATTCTCGATCCACTTCACTGTCCACTCATCTATTCCATACTTCCTCAGCTTTGTTATAAGGATGTCATGGGGGACAGTATCAAAAGCCTTACTGAAATCAAGGTAAACTACATCTACTGCTCTCCCCCCGTCCACCCACCTCTTCATAAAAGGCCACCAGGTTGGTTGAGCATGACCTCCCCTTGGTGAACCCATGCTGAGTACTCCTGACAACCTCCTTTTCTCCCAGTTGTCTGGAGATGGCATCCAGCACAAGCTGTTCCATCACCTTCCCTGGGATAGAGGTGAGGCTGACTGACCTATAATTACCTGGGTGTTCCTTCTTGCCCTTTTTGAAGACCAGAGTGACATTGGCCATCCTCCAGTCTTCAGGGACCTCCCCAGTTCTCAAAGACCTCTGAAAAATTACAGAGAGCAGCTCAGCAATGATCTCCACCAGCTCTCTCAGCACCCATGGATGCACCCCATCAGGTCCCATGGATTTATGGACCTTAATGTTTATTAGACACTCACAGACCACCTCTTCCCTGACTAAAGGGAAATCTCCCATTCCCCAGACTACCTCATTAACCTCCAGGGTCTGGGACCCCTGAGGGAGAGCCCTTTCACTAAAGACAGAAGCAAAGAAGGCATTCAGTATTTCTGCCCTCTCAGCATCCCCCGTTACCAGAACACCCCCCTCACTTAGTATGGGGCCCACATTCTCCCTAGTCTTCCTCTTGCTGTTAATGTACTTAAAAAAGCTCGAAGTCACATTATGAAAGTCACATTTTATGAAAGCTAAAAGTCACATTAAAACCAGCAGTCCTGAAAGTCAAGATAAAATTCTGCATTAAAGGCCAAACACCTTACTAAAATGCGCCCCTCCAAGCATTATCACTTGGTGAGAATCATGAGAACAGTTTTCTATATTCTGAAAACAACCTCTTGCATAACTTGAGCAGATATAAGCTGAAGGATGGAGTCCTGCATAAATGTAAGCTCAGGAAGAGAATACAGAGGAGACTGAGCTTGTTGTCAAATGAAGATAAGAAAATAGATGTTGTGCTGTTGAAGATAAAATGGTAAAACAAGCACCTCAGCTCAATGTAACACCAGAGGGAACCGGTCTGGGCTACCCCCCTTAAAAGGCTGGAAATTTACAGCTTCCTCCAATGACCACCACAGATGTTGTTTCTGCCCATGTCCTTTGAATGAAATGAATATATATTAATTCACTATACCTTTAAATATGTAGTCACTGCTTCTCTCGTTGTGCATATTTGATGTGAGCGATCCCCCATGCACCCAGAGCTGTAATAAAGGGATACTTGCATGACATCACTCATTGGTGTGTCCAGGTACTTTGTCAGCTTTCTCAGCTTCAGTGATTTCTTTTCCCCCCCCTTTTCTCTTTCTTTCTTTTTCTTTTTTTTTTTTTCTTTTTTCTTTTTTCTTTCTTTTTAATCTCCTGTTTTCAAAACAATAAAAACCTTGTATGAGCCACAAACCTACCACTGACACAAACTCTGACTTGAACTAAAGAGATCTTCATCCGCAGCAAGTCATTGTGTGGCACAAACACACAAAGACCACAAGAATGTAAACAGACCTCTCACAGGACTGTTTTTTCTAGAAAATGCAGCATACTTGCAGTGACAGATCACAGCACAAAACGAGCATTTTCAGAATTGTTTTTTTTTTTTTTTTTCTTTTTTGTTTTCTTTCTTGCCTGTGCAGGGGATGAGATTGTCCTTAATTCCTGAACTGCTGCAGTTCAGTTGAGGAGGAAGAGTGAATAATCATTTCTAGAGCTCACTCTCCGTTTGTTAAGAAACAATTTTACTGTGTTGGCAAAGATGGGTGATAGAAAAGCTGTCTAATGAGCAGACTGTGTAACTGAGATGTGAAGTGCAAGGCTTATGGAAAACCCCAGCTAAGAAACTGAACTATGGTTCACATTGTATTTTGAAGGAAATAGTAATTACCCAGGCTTTGCTCAGCTAAATCAAAGCTGTAGGTTCTCTGCCAGAATATTGCAGTTGCATGTTCAATAATATATTCATGCTGGAATCTAAACAGTGACTGCTCATGGCAATGAGAAATGAAGGGAAGAGAACAGCCATATAAACTGCAGCAAGACCGTTCCCTTTCCTGATTCCTTCCTTACCTATCCTCTCTTTGCTTACCATGACAGTCAGAAACACTCGAGAATCAAAGCTGCCCTTTGCAAATGGAAACCACTACCTAAGTCTACTGTCAGACTTTAGAGTTTGTTCTGTACCACACTAAGAACTACTCCTCTAATTTACTCACAGCACTGACATATCTGAGCAGACAACAGGACTGGGAACTTTCTGGGATAGTGGGTGAAAACTAGAAAGAACCACAAATAAAAACAGGGAGAAAAATCTTCCAATTCCTCAAAACCACTGTGAGCTTCTAACAGAGCACAGACTTCCATTTCAAGCTGTCAGGAAGTCTGAAGCCGTGCTTCCCAGAAACTTCTCATCACTTTGTAATTGCAAATGGGAATAAAATTTTCATTAAAATGGGTTCAATAATTTTTCCCTATGTATTTCAAAGAGCAACACTACATTTTAATAAATCCTGTTCAGATTTACCTCTTCACTTTTCAAAGAAGTCACTTCCCTTTTTTTTCCCTAGCACTATTGGTTACACCCCTTTTAGTTTCTCCAGTTGGGTATCACAGACAGTGACTACATTCCCTTTGGAAAACCATTTGTATTGGTTTAGACCAGGGCATGCTCCATGTTCACTCTTCTCCCTAGTCAGGAAGGTTACTCTAGCATGTGGAAATCTTGTTTTTGTTTCTCTTTTACTGAAATGGAGACAATCTCTGATCTATTACTTTAAGACAGTTTTCAATAATGACATCTTGTGACCTTTTTACTTGTTAGAAGTAAGCGTAGGCTAGCATCGACCCTGTCATTAAGCTTCCTTATTATTACATACTGAGACACCTGAGCTTCTGTTTCTTCTTGTTCAGTGATTTGCATGTGAAAAAATCAGATTTTCCTGAATGTGGTGCCTCTGCCATGGCTTAATTGTCTGGTGACTTTGTGAAGCTTGCTGTCCCTGTTTTCACATCCACCTTCAAATAAAGAAATATTTTATCTCAGAGTCTGCTGAAGCTGATGGAATCATAGAACCATTTGAGTTGGATTAGGGATCCTTAATGGTCATCCAGTCCAGCTCCCCCACAATGAGAACAGACACCTACAGCTAGGTCAGGTTGTTCAGAGCCTGGTCCGTCCTGGCCTCCAGGGGAGGGGCACTCACCAGCTTTCTGGGCAACCAGTCTGTTGCCCCACTACCCTTATCTTAAGAAACATTTTTTCTTATATTCAATCTAAATCTATCCTTTTCTAGTTTGAAATCATTTCCCCTTGTCCTATCACCACAGACGCCGCTAATGTGTCTGTTGTGTTAATGCAACTTTAGATATTGAAACCTAGATACTGAAAGACCGCTCTCAGGTCTCCCAAGAGCCTTCAGTTTTCCAGGCTGAACAGCCCCAGTTCTCAGCCTGTTTTTGTAGGAGAGGTATTCCATCCCTTGGGTCATTTTTGTCACACTCCTCTGGACATGTTCCAACAGATCTATGTCTCTCCCATCCTGAGGACATTTGGATGCAGTACTCCAAGTGAAGCTCCACCAGCTCAGAGTAGAGGGGTAGGATGACCTGCTTCACCCTGATGGTCCTGCTTCTTTTGATGCAGCCTAGAATATGGCTGGCTTTCAGGGCTGAGCTGGCACATTACTGACTTATGTCCAGCTTCCCATCCCCAGGCACCACCAGGTCCTTTTTAGCAAGGCTGTGCTCCATCCTTCCATTCCCCAGCTCGTAGTGATAATGCGGGGTTTCCACAATCCAGGCGTAAGACCTTGAACTTGGCTTTGTTGAACCAAAACATATTGGCACTATCTGCTGCCAGAAAGATAAATTACACAGTTTTTACATACCGATTTCAAGGGAAGGTGCCTAACAGAAACTGAACGCTGCAAACTCACATTTCCTGTTATGTAAGTGAAATAATGGAGCAATTGGCTGCATGTGTTCCATAATGTGTAGCTTAAAAGGAGAAAAGGTGAGAGAGAAATCAAGGCATTTAATCATTTAATATCACCCTGAAGAAACTTTAGTGAAGTGCTGATAGTATTTCAGAAGTTACACAGTCTGCTGTGGGCAGCTTTTCTAAAACCAAGTTGCATCATTTACAATTAATTCCCAGTTTGTAAATGGCAATAGAGCTCTCACTTATCACATCCTTTCCAAAATACTGGGCATTTCAGGTGAAGAAGTCAGCTTTAAGGATATACTTGACATGGTCAAACTTAACAAACAGCCCAACATGGCATTTTTAACAAGAACAGATCATGCTTTCCCATGGCACTTCTGCTTATTTCTGGATTTGGTCCAGCATTGACTTATTTCAGGATCCAGTTATCTAAAATCTGCTAGCAAATCTATAGAATAGTGGTGTTTTGTTTTGTTTTGTTTTGTTTTTCCACCTGTTAATCACTGTTTATAAGGAGTTTTTATGGAAAAAACACAAAATCTTTTCTTTGAACTTGTTTATAATATGCGTATGCATGAGTTGAAGGCTGATGGGCAAGAGTCACTCCTTGCAACACTGGTTGCAGTGAGTCACATTACTTTTTCTTGAAAGCCTTTCTCTGCTAATCTCATCTTAACCCTCTTGGATTCTTAGACAGCAGCCAAGTTATTAAGAGTACTGACGTGTTACCAGGTGTCATCCTGGCTGGTAAGGGCCCTTTGCCTGTTATTTTTTTGTTGTTTGTTTATTTGTTTTTTTTTTTTTTTGTTTGTTTGTTTTTTCCCCAGGCCAGAAAGAGAACAATTTAAGCAGCTTAACAGTTTAAGATGGGTTAACTCATACTTGGTATGAACAAGATCACGTATACAAAATGCTGTCAAGGCTCATGTGTACGTCGCCCCATGATGCCCTCATCAGGTCTGTGTGCAGAAAATGAATACATGTTCTCCAAGGGGTGTGGAACTGCTAACACAAATGTATCCTGAAAGTGACAGAAAATGAGAATAATTGCTGTATTCCTCCCATAGGAGACTTCTGGTGGTGTGTGTAATTGGTTTCTTGAAAAGAGTTACACAGTTACACAGCAATTATTGCTCTCTCTCTCTCCCTCTCCTTCTCTTTCTCCCCTCTTTATTTTTGTAAGATTAGGAACATGTCTGACCTGACTGTGACAATTGGACAACAGTTTCATAACGGTTATCTTAGATTAGGGGTGTTTCAAGTTGTTTGTGTTTGTTTGTTTGTTTGTTTTTCCTAATAATATTTCTTCCACCAAAGTTTGATTAATTTTAGCTCTGTTTTATTCAAACAAATGCTTTCTGACCCTAAAGACTTCAGGTCTTTATTCCATTTTGCAGCCATAAAGCTCTCACATGGTAAATCCATTAAAGCATTGCACTATGAGACAAATTATTCTCAATTAAAATTGCACTGTCACCAATTCGCTCATCTTAAAGATACTTCTCAGTAAGTTTCAGGAAGCTAAAGCTTTGTTAGAGGCCCTGGAAGCGGTCTGGTAGGTAACTGTTGGACACACTTTGCTTGAGTTTTGCTTATGGGTGACCTGTTACCATCAGCTTGCTCTGCAACACTTGCCAGCACTGCCTCTAGGCAGTGACTGCACAGAGAAGTGTTGGCTGGCGATGTTTGCCTGCTTATTATTCGGGTAGGAAGAGTTCATCTTCAGTTAAACGAACACCTGGAGTGTTGCAAGCAAGTCTTTGTGGAGGAAGTCCAGCAGTGCTCTCCTTATTGTTTATTTTACACAGGGTGTTACAATGATTCTGAGTAACTCAGACACTTAGTAGCCTGCATGTCCTTTTCTGTCTCCTTACCAATAGCAGTGAGATGACAAAAATGACACCTCTGAAACAGTTTTACACTGATTTGGAATAAGAACTCTACAACATGCTATCTAAGTTTTGTTGAGAACTGAGGTATTAATAAATATATTCTCCCCTCTAGCCTTGCTTGTATGATCTCCTCACTCAGACATTACATAGGCTGCTATAGGACTGACAAGGAAAGCAGGAGATGGCATGAGGAGATTTTTCAGGGAATTTTTTTCTTTTTGTCAACTTACACTTTTCCAACTGTAAAGTGCCTTCTTTTGGAGGAAAGAAAAGCAAAAACATAAATAAGGAAAAACGGAGTCCATTTTGTACGTGGCTCTGTATTCTTAGTCCTAGAAATTAACATTTTAATGGAGACACAAAGACCAGGATCTGTTGGAGTGTGTCCAGAGAAAGGCCACAGAAATGATCCAAGGGATGGAGCACCTCCATACGAGGACAGGCTGAGAGAGATGCGGATGTTCAGGCTGCAGAAGAGAAGGCTGCAGGGAGGCCTGATAGTAGCCTTCCAGTATCTAAAGGGGAGCTACAGGAAAGAAGGGCACAGACTCTTTAGCAGGTTCTGTGGTGACAGAACAAGGGGAAAGGGCTTCAGACTAAAAGAGGGTAGGTAAAGACGGGGTACAGAAGAGAAGTTTTTTAAAGTAATGATGTTGAAGCACTGGAACAGGTTGCCTGGAGAGGCGGTGGATGCCCCATCCCTGAAGACATTCGAGGCTAGGCTGGGCTGGGCTCTGCGCAACCTAATGCAGATCTGAGTGTCCCTGTTCATTGCAGGGCAGTTGTACTGGATGACCTTTAAAAGTCCCTTCTAGTTCAAACGGTTCAGTGATTCTATGATTCTAAACGTTAATTCTGAAACACAGAAGTTAGAATGAGGAAAAAGGGGTTCCCTGTCATGCTGTGTGTCCCTCAGCTCTCGCTGTCAGAGAACTCAAGTGGTGTAACTGCACAAACTGGAGCCTTTGACAAAAGCCGACAGACTGCCGCTCCGAACTTATTTTGAACAAAAGGCAGAAGTCTGGTGGTAGGCGCTCATCTCCCCTGCTATCTCATTGGATTCCATTAAGCCCTGCTCCAGCAGGGTTCCAAGTCCAAACTGCCAGCCCTGACAAGCAGCTCAGTGCGCTGCCCTTCACGCGCCGAGTCCCCTGTCCCGCCGGCACCGCGAGAGGGACGGGTGCGCGCCTCGCCGTCGCCCCCGCCCGGCACCGGAGTCCCGCATCGCGGGTTGCGGCTGCCTGCCTGCCCCGGGCACGGAGCGGATCCCGCCCGCCTCGCTACCCGCGGCCGCGGGGGTCCCGCCGCGCCGCGCTCCTTTGCCGCCGCCGCCGCTCCTTGGCGCCGCCGCGCAGCCCGGGCGCGCCGCGTCCCGCCGGCGGGCAGAGCCGGGCCGGGATGGGCCGGGCCAGCAGGGAGTTCCCGCCCCGCCGGCCGCAGCCGGGGACACTTAAAGAGCACCCGCGGGCGGCGGGGAGTGCGAGGAGGTTGGGTGCAGTTGCTTCTTCGGGTCCGTCTGCCTACAAGGACCTTCCCCGCACCTGTCCGCCGTCCGGGCTGTGCCGCTGCGGGAGCCCTGGGGTCAGGTCATTCACCTGGAGGGCTCAGCCAGGTCCGCAGGGGTGGGCCGGGGAGGAGGAAAGTCTGCGGGGGGCGGATGAGGACGGGGGAGTACCGGCTATGGGCAACGGAGCCTGGGGTACCGGCGCCCTGGGAGGACCGCGCCTGTCCGGGGATGGAGGGTGAAGGGTGAGGGACTGCTGCCCCCTGGGGGCCCTGTGTCCACTGAGTGCTGTGCCTCTTTTCTTTCTAGGAAGAGTTATGAGTGTGCTTGGAAAAGACCTTGTGTGGATGAGAGAGCAAAACCTACAGAAAGCGGCTGAGGTAAGGGCAGAGCAGATGTTTGCTCTTGGCTGCTTAGTGCTCCTTTTCGGTATTTCCGGGGAAGGGGAAGTAAGATGCTCTAGAACGTGACTGTGAGAAACAGGGATTACAAGTTTTTTACTTTCTGGTTAATACTTACACCTTCTTAACTGTAGGATCTGAAATGCTTAACAAACACAAACTACGTTAAAGCTGTTGAGGGGAGGATTATGAACCATCACCAAAGGGCAGGATGCAAAGCATGGGTACCTTGTGTGTGAGGCACCAATAACAAAACCTGGTGAGATGGAAACACAGTGGTGGAGCGGGTGGCACTGTAACAAGCAATGATCACACTGAAAGGGTTGAAGTGGGAGATGAGTGGTGTACCCACAGGTATGGGCATGGTACAGAAGCATTGCCATCAGCATGCTGAGGATATCACTCCAAAATAAATACTGTACTTAGGTGACACCATGGGAAAAGCTGTGCTGTGGAAGCAGGCAGAGATGGGGTCCCAGGAGAAGGGGCTGGAGGCCTTTAGAGGCTGAGATGGAGTGGAATGCTGCAGCCTGGAGCTACTCCAGACTGCCTTGCTCAAGAGCATCGTGGAAAGGATGGCCTCACCCTGTGGAACCAGCACAAGTCTGTTAAGCCAGCGCTGTCCTGCAGCTGCTGACAGCAGCACTCAGGCAAGTAAATGTTATGGTGTATTGTACTGAGAATTCAGGACTGGTGCTATTTATTTTGAATGATCTAGCAGCTGTTTTTAAAGAAGTAAGGGAAAGTTATCACCTTTGTTATTTCATTCAGTTTGATAGAAAACATCTACCTCAGTGACTGGCTTCTGCATTGCTTCCAAGGGCTTTCCATCAACGTAAGTGCTGGGGGTAAAGTGTTACCTCCACCCAGCCTGCGTCCCTGAGCTTGATTCTTGGGGTCTTCAGGCTTCCCTCATATCTGTAAATGAAGGCACAGTGTGCCTCAACACCCGAGATTAATTTGTACTATGAAGTAATCAGCAATAATTGTTATTTCAGTATGAGAAAATCTACTCTAGAGAATTAGACTCCAGGCTCATTTAGTGCCAGGCCTGGGCTCCTGCAATGACTGATGTGGTTGCTTATGGACAAACAGGACATAAACAAGTGTGTGTAATACAGCGTGGAGACAACATACTGGTGCTTGTGAGAATCTGTTCACAACAATTTTCTGTTTTTTTTTTTTTTTTTTTTTTTTTTTTTTTTTTTTTTTTTGACAGTCTGGGATCTGATTCTTGTCAAACTTCACATAGGTTTTGTGCTACTACTGTAACTCAAGTCTTAACAAATAAGAATCTTATCTGTGCCACGAAGGCATTTACTGCTTGCATATATGTATCATCATATCATAGTATCATAGTATTGTGTGAGTTGTATACATACTCTTGCGCATGAATCTCAAAAGAGGGAACGGTGCTGAATTTAGGTAAGCAATGAGATATTTCTTCTAGGCACGTGCGTTTCACGAGAAATCTCACACTGCATGGACCCTGTGGCTGGAAGGCAGTGCGATGTTAGCGACTGCTGTGCTGAATGGAGCAGTCACTACCGCACTGCCACCTGCTGCAGGGACAGCCTACAGCGGTTTGGAGGAGGGCGCTTTGGTGGGCGTTAGGGATCTGGTTTCCAGCAGTGCAGGTGGTGCCTCTGTGTGCGGTGGGGTGGCAGTGTATGTTAGCTGGTTGGAACTCCTGACATCAGCTAACATGCAGTTGCTATCCTGCTCCACATACCTTTAGCATCAAACCGAAGACTGCTACTTTTATGTGTAGAATCTTTTGCATCATCTTGATTGATTCTTCTTCTTTTAATTAATTTAATTTTGTATGTATAATTTTGCTTGGCTCACTTTTGGAATAATATCTGTATTTTGTATTCCTGTTACCCAAAGAACTGAGAGAATTTTTGACAGATTCAGTCTCTGGCTTCTATCTGCCCATGGATACCAAGGCAGTAGGAAGTTTAGCAATACCTGAAACAGGTAGGCAATTAGTTCAGTGGTTACTTCAGGTTTGAAATAATTTCGCACAACTTCAGACTCTCTGGTAGTTTTCTTAAAGCTGAAGAATCACAACTAAAAATGACACAATTTTTAGAAATCTGTCTTAAATTCTGTTTAATGATATTTGATATAATGATATAATGCAATGTGTTGTTTTAGTTCTATTTTTAATGACTAATTAGAAGTCTTCACTAACTACCTGGCTATATCTGAAAAAGTAATCCCCTTTGCATTCTATAGGAAAAAAGTCAATTGTAGAGTTTTTCTTTTCCACTTGCTCCACAAAATAAATTTTGTGACCATGGGAGTCCTAAAAATCTGCACCAGGAGGCACAATTTGAGTAGGACATAGTATTATTCCTCAGCAGGTTGTGGGCTGTGAGCAAATTGATCCTTCTGATTCATATTACACTGCAAACTTCTATCACACATACTGCCATGGGCAACAAAATACTACTTTTATCGTAATCTTGGCACTTCATAGATCGCAAAAGAATCTGTTTATTATAGGAGCATTCAAATGAAGCAAGTAATATGCCTTGTAAATCCTCCAAATGAGTATCTGTGAAAAGGAATAGGAGCAATGTTTGTGAAGCTCTGCAGAGATGGTGTCCACCTATTGCTGTGTGTGGTGATTAGGCAGTGTACTGTTAGTTAGCTGCACTTCATGTACCAGCAACTAACTACACTGCTGCATTAGCACATCACTGTGTCACTACTGAGAAAGGAATGCAAAGACTGTTGTTACAAACACCTTGTCAGGTCCTTGGCTGGTGTGGAGCCCTATGTCAGCTGAAAGAAGGTTTTGCAAAGTGACGGAATTGATAAAAATATGTTTAACTGTGTTTTACGCAATTATGCAGCTAATCAAACTGCTAATCAAACTGTTTTCTGACAATTCTGCTAACTTAAGTCGGTGACTTTAGTAAAACTTCAGGTTTTGTGTCTCATGTGGATGTTTTTTTATGTCTGCTAATGTGACTGTTACATCACTTCAGGTGAAGAGGTGAGTGATTCCAGCTCAGGAGAAACTCACTTAAATGGGAACTGGCAGAAGCACAAAGGTTCTGATTCACTCAAACTTACTTCCTTTGATGAAAAAAATAATGATTGAAAATGAGCAAAAGTGGGTAGGGAAAGAAACATCTGATGAACTACAGGCTCTTGTGTGTTAGTGAATTCCACTCTGAATTGGTGACCTTTCAGGTTACAATTAGGTGTAAATAAAATAATCTTTAAATCATCTAGTGCACTGAAGTAGGTGACATACTGTAGTATGGCCCCTCTTCTAGGATCTGTGGCTCTGAAAGCAATCCTGCTTGCTCTAAGGGCACACTGTTTGGTCTGAGGACTAGGACAAAAAGAGACAAAGAGTAAGAAGAGAAGAATTAGAGTGGATTGGTTTGAAGGGACCTTTAAGATCATTTAGTTCTGTGGGCAGGGACAACTTCCTCTGGACCAGGTTGTTCACAGCCCCATCCAGCCTGGCCTTGAATACTTCTGGGGTGTACATTACTCTTCTTCACTATGTAAAGCAATTTAGGATTACATTCAAAGGATATTCATTGCAGCAGTACACTTCAAAGTTTTTAACTACAGATGACACTTTATTTATATGTGTATTTTATTGGTAAATGGATGGGAGAAGCTTAACTTCTAAGAGTTTATCTTTTTTTTTTCTTTCCCTGTCTATCCAACCATCAGAAAAACAGCTCTAACATGTTTAGGAGAAAAATATCCAGGCCATCTGTTGATCATGGTTAAGAGGAAAAATGCAGGAACCAGGTGAAAAATAGGAGCAAAAATCAAGTGCTGAGATGATAAAAGGCCAAAACCAGGACAGAAATCTGGTTGGCAGTAGGAGCAGGATACAGAACCCAAGCAGGGAAATAAAATAGTGCTGGTGTGATGAGGAACTGTATGGTGGCACTAAACTGTCTGTAGTAAGAAAAACTGTATATTGCTTTGTAAATTGGAAAGTCATGTTGATAGGACTACTGATCATGTATAGAGGCTGTTCAGACTGACAGGAACAATGTCCAGCAAGTAAGCTGCTCAGGGCCAGAGTTCAAAATTTGTCTGCTCTATTCTTTGCACACTTGTCTTTTTTTTGCTTCACCAAGGTGATATCATGGGCCATAGTCTGTTCCCTGTCGGAAGTGCAAGTAATGCCCTTGTCAGCATCAGAAAAGGAGTTCTGGCTTAATTGACTAAAAAACTTTAGTTTGGGAAGTCATGCTACAATTTCTGATATTAAGTGAATTGATAGGGAATTGTCCAACCAGTGACAGAGCTGCATTAAGAATATATTCACCCCCAGGTAAATGATTTTTGAAATATGAGCTGTCGGCTAAATGATAAACATTGGAAATAAAGGGTATATGTCAGATCTAAGGAGTGAGGGAGGCATAGAGTAGGATATTGTAGATGGAATTTAATAAACCTTAATAGTCATGGACTGGGCTCTGTTAGTCTTCTAAGGGCAGTTTTAGCTGAAGTTGGAGGGATTACCTGAGAATCCAACAGACAGTTTTGAATCTGTTTATAGTGTTTGTAATGTAGTACATAGTTTCATAAGCAATATCCTATATAAACAATAAGTAGATATTTGTACAAACATGCTTTCAGGTAATTGTGCTGAATTTTGAACACTATCTATAAATGTGTGCTTGTATAACAGTGTTCTAACTCGGTTCCTATTTATTTGCCTTTTCAAATCTCTGCCAATCTTACAGATACAGATGCTTTATTTTTACCATGGAGTAAATTGGTTTTAAGAATGAATCATAGTATCATTTGAATCGGAAGGGACCTTTAAAGGTCCTTTATTCCCACTCCCCTGAAGTGAACAGGGACACCTACCTAGGTCAGGCTGATCTGAAGCTGGTCCAGTCTGACCTTAAGTGTCTCCAAGGTTGGGGTTTTCATCACCTCTCTGGGCAACCTGTTGTAGTATCTCACCAACTTTACTGTAAAAGAATTCTTCTTTTTAGTTCAGAGACGCTGGTTTCTTCCATTTCTGTACTCTCAGCTCTGCTTTAAGACTTAGATGGAATAAGGTTCTTCATTCCTATTTATGGTCTTCCTCAATTGATTTACTTCAGTTTACTCTTTCAGTCAAAACACTTGGCAATTTGAACTAGAACATTTGAACAGGACTAGAAATTGTTTTGTAGTTATGTGCTGGAGTGGGGAAATTGCAAGGTGAGAAGTGAAGGTGTGAAACTTTGTCCTTTTCAGCTTCCATTTTGAGGCTTATTCTAATAGGTGGCTGGGGAGCATGTATTGGACAGCCTCAGAAAGCTGTGCTAGCTGATGTCTTTTAGGATGCTGTGCTGTTGATTTTTGTTGCCCTTTGAATCCTACTGTAAGCACTCATATATATGCACAAAGGCTCTATCTGCATCCAGGTCAGAAAACTGGAAATCCAGAAAATGAGCTGGCAGCCAAGGCCCTGCACTGCAGTGCAAATGTATGGAGAAGGCTGAAGAAGATAGAGGTATTGCTGGACAGGTGAAATGAATCAAAATACACACAAAGCAGGCAAAGAAATCTTTTTGCATCTTTTCTTTTACTTCTCATAATCTTATTTTCTATGTACAGTTTTTTACAACTAAGTTGACAGTTTCACAATTCAGACATTTTCATCTGTCAATATTATAAAGCTGGTGTGGTCAGCTGCATTTGTGTCTATAAGCCCTGATATTACAGTTCTCAGTCCCATGTCCTTCAGTCAAAATGGCTACGTGTTAATTGAGTATCAAACCTTATTTTCACTGGTAGATGGAAAATGAAATTTTCTGGTACAGGTACTGAGTAATTAATCACCAACCCTCTTCTTTTTAGCTATTTGCCTGCTGATAATAATTGTAATTAGCTCTTGTTAATAATTTAAAGAACTGCATGTAAACTGAAGGTCCATTCCTGCAATGTTTTGATTGCCTTGCTATTTTCAGTAATCTCAGTGGTTCTCAAGGCTGTTACAGAAGGCATCCCAGCATTAAATGACATAGTGTAGCTGAAAATACTAACACTAAAAAGAAAAAAATATATCCCCTGATAGTTTTTCTTCTAGCAGCATTTCCCAGGAATGTAATAAGGCTGTGCGTCTGTGCCACTGAATGGATTCACAAAGTGAACGGTTTTTCAGAGGTCTTCCCTTTTTTTCATTATGATCTGTCTGATTAATGATGCTATTTCTGGCTTGATACTTTCTATGGGCTCTTCAGGTCTCCAGAATTTTACAACTTTACCCTCAGGGCTGACAAGGTATTTCCAGAAATTCCAGCGAGGTTCTTTTTTTGAAGAATCTGCAAGAATAGCATAAGATAATTTTAGTAACTCCCTTTCTCTTGTAATTGTTTCATTATCCTGCAGCGATTCTTCATGTATTCATTTTGAAGTAATCCCATCTTGTTCTTTGCTAAAACTTTCACTTCATTGAAATCAATGAATAAGACCACACTGAAAAGTGGGAAGTGAATCATACTCTCCCCTTCAGGTGAAACTGTTCAGAAGAGTCTACGTTTACTACGTTGTTTTACAGGGAGAAGGATATTGGATTACACACTCAATGGGGAATCCCCAGTTTTATGTGTGTTTATGGAAAGTGAAATGGGAGCAGGAAGCCATAATGTTGATGGTGAGTTAACTCAGCTCATTCCATCCCATGAAATTAAACCCTACTGGTAATGTTGCTGCCACGAATATCTGATAATTCCTGAATGATCAGAAATCAGAAACTGTATGACTCCTAGAGGAGTCAGAACCAGAATGTTGCCTCTGGATTTGTCATTGAGAGTCTCACAGATTTTAAGGGAAGTCTGTTTTTGAGAGAAGAAATAGGAGAAAATTAGGATATTTTGATTAGGGAACATGGAATAGTGATAAATTTTGTCCTTGGTCTAAGTTAGTAATGTTATGATTGCAAGAGGACTCTATGGTAATCAGTGGCTATGATGGAGATTCTGACCCAGCTAGTAACTATATCTTTGAAGACTTGTTTTTTTCAAGAATCAGTCTTCAGGTGCCATAATCCAAATAATCTTTCAGTGATTATTAACGTATATGAATAACTGAATGCAATTCAGATGACAACAGCCACTACTTAAGAGTCTCCTAAATGAGGTGGAGAATGCTAGTAATTTTCAGGAATGTAAACAGAGACTATAGGAAGAAGAAAAGGGCTTAAGTGGTTTAAGACATTTCATTTAAACGTTGATACAGTTTTCTAACAAGAGGAGCTGTGAAGAACAACAGTAGGCAGAGGGCTACCTCAGTCTCTCATAGGACTACTGTAATTATTTGGAGAAGCACCTGTAACTTGGTAGCTTACAGGTACTGGCTTGGTATTGGCTTAGGTAGTTGTGATCCCATTTGAGGGCAGGAAGATGCAATACATGTTTGGGTCTCCTTCTTGGATGTTATAGAATACAGTAAGGTTCTAAATATCCTTCCTTTCATAACAGCAGTGTTTAGTATTGATCAAAGATGTGGCCAAAACTCAGGAAAATTCAGAGAGGCTTTTAAACTGGCTTTGTGGGGTTCTTGGTCAACTGAGCAAAATTTCATTTTGCCTGTGAGAGTGTGAAGCCCTAAGTCAGCAAGTGTTTTCTGCAGCAATACTCCATAGTGTTTGTGCAAGTGGAATCTGGAGCTCACAATATAAATTAATGCGAATCAGTGGTTATATATCCTAGAGTATATTCCTGATTTACAGTAGTTATAAGTGAGACATATGACTCTTTGCTAAAGGAGGATTTTCTCATCTGCATGTTTTTATGTTAAATTTTCCAGCAACATTAAGGCATTATTAAGTTATATGTTTCTGTGTTTAAAAAAAAAACAAACAACAAAACAAATCTAACAAAAGCCATATAGTCTGAAATAGGATTTTATAGGTGGTTCAGACCTTTGAACTAAGGCTTATATATCCATCACCATATGTTTCTATCCAGGCTGGTCACAGTAAGGTGTTTTTATCATCAGTGAGGAAAAATGGATGCTTTCAGGACACAGCTCTTTTGACTTTTTTTTTTTTTTTTTTTTTTTTTTTTTTTTTTTTTTTTAAATACCCACATTAAAATGAGATAAGTTTTGTGCAAAGAACATCTTTTTATCTCCATAGACTATGAAAACAAATAATGTATGCTCTGGCTGGGCCTGTTAAACTCCAACTGGAGTTGAAGAAGAATATCATGCTTATATGCAGCTCAGTGTAGGAAATAAAATAGTTACCTATTAAAAATTTAAAGGCAGGCTCTGCTTCTGATCCCAGGATCTTGATTTTGTGGAAAACAGGGAAGGTTACTCCGTAGTTCCCTTTGGCAAAAGCCTCTATTTCCAGGCTTGAGCCGGGCTCTGATTCTCCAAACTGATTGCAGGGGAAGGCCAGCACAGTGAAGTGGGAGGGACCAAACTCCCTGTGTAGATCTTGCAGAGCGATGTAATTTTTGTCTGTGTGTTGGCAGTAACTCGCCACGTTTACAACCAAAGTTGCCTTTGGAGAAATAAAGTGAGAATACTGAGAAAGAGACTGGAGGTGGCATAGAGATTTAATTAAGCCTTAACACGAGATATCCCCCAACCAGCATTGTTCCTGCCTGGGAGCTAGACATAATTTCTTGGATCATTATTTCCCTAAGCTGATAAGAATGATAGCAGCTGAAGCATTTATTTTGGGATATCCTGCTTTAAATGTTCAGTATATGGATAAACTTGAAGCTTTCAGTTTTAAGCACGAAAAAAACCTGTGTATTTAGAACAGACATTAAAGCCATATTTCTCAGATATATCTTTAATATTCAACAGAACATGCTACCATTCTTAACTAAGATCAAAATGTACAAATTCAATTTCAAGACTATATTAAGATGAATAAAACATATATATATATTATTAGTTCTAATAGCTGGTTCTGGAAGCAGGCCTAGAAAAAATAAATTTCTCTCTAGCTTAGTGTTTCTGTAGCAGGAATTTAGCACAAAACACTGCTCTAAGTTCCCACAACAAACCGTTTTGTTTACCTAGAAATGGATGTCTGCTTTTCAGTGAAGAATCAAAGAAAATACATAAAGAAGTCGTCACTTACTTTCCCTCTGTACTTCTCCAAGGAAATGATTCTTCCCCGTGAATCCTTGATTTCAAAAGAATAAAAATCTTTAGTTTTAGGTTTAAAAAATCTGAGTTGCAGAAGGCAGAGGACTGCCGTACAAAAAAACACTGACAGGAAAACAACAAAGACTCTAGCTTTGGGCACTGAATATTTCAGAGGATAGGCGGTGGTGAAAGGCTCCATTTTCGAACAGATCAGAGTCGGGGCAGGCCTGGTATGTGAAGGAGGAGCTGAAATATGAAACTCACAACTCAGACTAAAAAGGACAAGCTGCTGATTTTGTCACTGTTTCAGAAGCAGCCGTTTCGCTTCACTTTGCCTCCGCTGGCCTTCACAATGCTTGGTAAAGTATACAAATGCCCCTTGCTAGGAAAAAAAATAAAAATAAAAAAGCGTGTTGCCATCACTTAAGGATGCTGATCGCTCTGTTTGGCCAACCTTTGTGGACCACTGTATCTGCCTGCAGGCTGCCCTGAGGAATTGCCCTGCAGCCTTGTTTGTGTGTCTGTAATGCAGCTCTGGCATCCCTTGGGCCCCTCAGGTGTCCCTGACACAGCTGCTCAGTCAGACAGGCCTGAGTTGGAACAGTCTGGGGCCAGTTGTGTATGTGGGCAGGTAGAACTGCAGAAGCCTGTCTGCAGCCTCTACTTTGCCTCTTAACAGCTGCTGTGTGACAGAGACAGGCTTGTATAATTTTCACAAGTAGGGAGAGAAAAGGTAGTTTATAGGCTGTCTTAAGGAAAGAAAACAAATGATTTTTCTTACAGTTGGAGCAACACAAAACTGGTGATGGATTTATTTTATTTTATTTTATTTTTTTTAATCGCTACAGCCTACTTGGCTGTTAGCTATGTGGAGATGAGAAGATGGAAGGCCTTCACAGGAGCAGAATGAGTTAGCTGAGAGTTTCAGATCTAAGCTGTGTAGCTTCAAAGGTTTTTTGTTAAGGCAGTTGTGAAATATACTCTAAAGACTGAAGCTATGCAAATCTACTGTATTTTCTATCTGTCTTATTGTTTCCTGCTTTAAAGATATTTTCTTGTTGCTGTTATTGTCTGGAGGCACATCAACATTTAGCAATGACAACTCACAGTGGTTTTTTTTTTTTTTTTTTTTTTTTTTTTTTTTTTTTTTTCCCATATCTCCCCCTTTTTTAGGTCTTCTTTCTTTCTGTACATTCAATTTTCTCTCTCATTTTGCAGGATTTTTCTCCTTATGCTCCTGTTTGAGGACTTTCCGAAGCTATTGTCATCTTTCAGCCCCTGTTGCTTTGTCAGTCCCTATTAACTTTCTTTTGATCCTGGTCCAAACTACCACTGAAGAATGATTTCTACCTCTTGTTTTGCCTTTCACTCTGCTTTTTTTTTCTGCACTCAGAGACTACCTTTTTAGGAATGAGGTGAGAACAGGACCTTTGAAAAGGTGAAACTTTGAGTTTGAGTGTTGTTGCTTTTCAGTGGCTTTGGGATCACCTCAATTTCATTTGATTTGTACAGTATCATAATGGAATGTTGAACAATTTCTATCATGTTCTCTAAAGAGATAAGCTGCATGTTTCTTTAAATAAATGAGAGTCTACAAAGAGTTTCATACTGTTCTGTATGACAGAGAGGTGCCTGGGAGATAACATTACTATAATTCAGTACTTACATGGATGTTTTCTGTGACCTGGGCATACATAAGGCTTGAAGTCAGCATGGCCTGAGCCTTACGTGCATGGTGGAGGGGACAGAAGAAGCTCAGAAATGTGTGCTGAAATGAACAAAACTGTAGTCTGAAAGCGAACAGTGACAACGCCAACTTTTAAAGCAAATTTGAATGTGCTTGATTTCAGAAATGGAGAATGCAACAGGCAGGATGCTGGCATTTATGTCTTGAAAGCTTCTAATTTTCACTGAACATTGTATCAAAAATATATAGTGGAATATCCAACAATGATTGGGAATCCTATTATACTTGTTCTTCCTTGATACTTCCACTGTTTGTTTGCCCTAATATTATATTGCCCTGATATTTAGTATTCATAAATATGTGAAGTGCAGTGTTGTAAATAATAACTTGAACAAGGCGTCCTGGTGATGAGAAAATTCTGAAGTCATAAGTGAAATGAATTTTAGTTTGGGCAAAGATAGGAAGCCAGCCTGGTTCCAAACAGCCTACATGTAGTTTTGTCTGAGTGTTTTTATCACAGAAAAGACCATCTTGGGACCCCAGACTAAATGTCTGAAAGATCTGGGTCTTTCAAAGGCCACTGTTGTATCCTAGAATGTGAGTGACACAGATCTGGTTTTCTTCTCTTCTGTGTGACTGTGGCAAAAAGTGCACGTTCATTTTTTATTTGTGGAGCAACAGAAACCAGTTATGCCATATCTTCATAATGCCCTTGTCTTACTGCTCTTCAGGCTTCCCAACTTTTCTTAGCTTTGAGCAACTCCAGTGCAGTGAGGGTAGCTGCTTCTCCAGTGTGAGCTGGGAACAGTAAATCCCACTGATCACCATGTCAGGAGTCATCTTCTTAAACTGTTCACAAGCTGAACCTGTCTACATGCAAGTAACTGAATTTATGGGCTGCCCAAGCAGATGGTGGAGTGACCATCCCTGGAGGTGTTCAAGAATCACATAGATGTGGCACTGAGAGACATGATCAGTGGGCATGGTGGGGATGGGCTCATGACTGGAGCTGATGATCTTGGAAGTCTTTTCCAGCCTTAATGATTCTGTGATTCTGTGACTCTCTGTTCTGAAAAGCTGCTCTCCTGAACTCTGAGAACTTTATACCTGATATTTTCACTTTAACCTACAGATCAGCAGTACATTTTAATTTAGTGACTGTGGATTTCTATCCGCTCCAAATTTGCTGGGGCCAGTTGTGGACAGCGAATGCCCTGCTTGTCACAATACACTCCAGCCCTGCAGCCTCAGGAGCTGCGTGGAGCAGCATACTGGTTGCCCTGGTCCATGTGTGGAGCCCTGGAGGCTGTCCTTGCCCTGCAGAGGCTGAGCCAGACGGGAGTCTCTGCTCAAGCGGTGGTCAGGCGATCCTCAAGCTGAGGTCCATTTCCATGGCTTGCTTGTTCAGAGAGACTGAACTCATGAAGACTTGAAATAGTGTGAAAGGACAGAACAACATTACCTGATGACTAGTTTTGCTATTTTGCCTCCTTTCACTCGTGCAGGCCCTGGGCTCGGAAAGCACCACCTACTCCGGGTTTAAGAGCTCCATCAGGAGGAAACTGACGGCCAGAGCTCCGGTGGCGAGCAGCCCTGCTATCACAAGGTGGCAGCAGCGACATGCGGGAGGCCTCGCAGCAGAGCCGCGCCGGGCCCGCAGCGCAGACCTTCGTGCCCTCCGGGATGCCCGGCTCGTTTGCACACGCGGGAGGACTGCAGGTCAGGCAGGAGAAAAACGAGCGTTTTCATGGTGAGGGCGGCATCGTGAAATCAGCAGGAGCAGGCAGTTAGTGCAGGGTGTGCTACTGTGCTCACCATGTCCTAGTGGACAAGGGCTTTGGCTGTGCCGGCAGAGTGAGCTCAGGGGCAGCTTCAACAGAATTACACTGCTGTCATCATAAGAAAGCCAGGCCCAAGGTTCCAGCTACTACTGCACAGGCAGGATAGCAGGTCATACAGACAGCTGGCATCAAGGGTGGCAATAAAAGAAAAGACAAGCCAAAACCTCTTTTTCAACCAAGTAATTTCTGTTGCAGACCAACTTTTTTGCTTCTGCAGTAGAGTCTCTTTGTTGTTGCATTTTTGCATATGGAGTAGCTAACAGTAACTGACAGGACAGAAAGAATTCTTGCAGAAAGACCTCTCCCTTCTGCTGCTTCTTTCCATTGCACATGAACACCACTAACCTGGTCATAACTGCAGGACACTGACCGGTTTGCACGCCAAGATATGGTATAGTACACACTTACAGACAACACATTGATGGAGAAACTTGCCCCGTGTTAGTTTCTCCTCCAATGCCTCAGGCTTCAGGTATTGATAAAAGTCCTGTCTGACAAGGGGCACTTACCCACAGTTCATCTGAGGGAGAGACTTGTCTGAATGCTGTTCAAACACAGATCAGACTCTCAGGACTGACTTGTCTGAAGAATTGACTCTGCAGGAGGTTGTTTTTCTCCATCACCAACAGAGGGAGCTAAGGAAACACTGAGTAAGCATTTAAATAAACTCACTTCAGTTAAGAAAAAGTGGAGGAGGGTTTACAAACTGCATGTACAAGAACTTCCCGGAATAATGAGGAAAATAAACAAGACACATTCCTTGATTAATAATGGAAATATTTAGACAGCAGATAAAAGATGTTCTTTAGCATTCCTGATGTGCTCCCATGAGGCTGTAACTGTTGGAGACAAACTGGAATTCTGTCTTCTGCAGAGCAGAATACTCTTCAGCAGTGTGGGCATAATGCATGCCCAGCTGTTGGAGAATCAGGCAAACTGAGCTACTCACTTCCTCAGTTACTAGAACAGAATGTTCTGGATGTTGCCATCAGCAGTGGTGAAAACCTATATGGTTCTGGGCAATCAGACTTTGATTTTGTGTGAGATAGGATCCTCTGTAGCCAATCAATCGATATGAGCTACAGGAGTAAATATAGACTGTTAATTAAGTGTCTGACCAGTATGACTATTTTCAGACATCTACTTTAGGATGAGAAGAATAGCAGAAGTGTCCGTTTCATTTCACTAACAATAAAGGAAAAACAGAGAGACTAGGAACCGCCGTTTGCAACACCAGAGGGCCCGGGTTCGAATCCCTCCTGTGGTGCAAGCGGTAGAAGTGCCGCTCTGCTACACTAGAGGGCTCGAATCCCGGGAGTTGGACTTGATGATCTCTAAGGTCCCTTCCAACTCGCATGATACTATGATACTATGATACTATGATGATCCATGTTTGTATGATCCCATTCAGTGTGTCAGATATGCTTTTAATAAGTAATATGCTGAAAAGCACTTGACTTGAAATAATTCTGTGTACAATTTAAAAAAAATGTAAAGTTGTTTCTATTAAAACTGTTTTTTTTCAGCAACAGGTCAGATGCTTAAAAAATCCTCCATCACGGATAGTGCTGTGACTCTACCTAGCAGGCACACTGCAGCAGGCTTGGAAGGGAGAAATGACAGGAGAAGTGAAATACAAAAAAAGCAGGTGAGTAAATGCTCTGGTAGGATATTTGCTGATGTGTTTTATTACCTCATATGTGGTCTAGAATCTATTGTGTAGATGCTACCTTATTTACATGGAGAACAGCAACAAGAAGACATCAGTTTAGGAAATGTCCACCAGAAAAATGGCAGAAACAGTTGCTTTATCATGAACTTTATTTAGTTTATTTCTCTGAGTAGAACTAAAATTGAAACCAAGTTAAAGAAGCCCTTGAGATTTTTTTTTTTTTTTTTTTTTTTTTTTTTAAAACCTCTGTGGATAACCGATACTATAAAAAATAAATTGAAAGATGACGAATGACTCAGTTTTCCATGTGATTCAAAACCACGGTGAAGATCATCTTTTCAGTTGCACAGGATGTAGTAGTTTGTTTTGTCACGTAGACAGAATGAGCTATGAGCTACTATGGAAATTTTGCCAAAAAGTATTTGTGAATAACCTTTTTTTTCTAGTCATGACTAGAAGCTAAAGGGTAGGTAGTTACATTTAACAGTTATTGGCAAAGGACAGAAGGACATGGAATCTATACTATGTGAAATAAAGGCTTCTGATCTCCTCCCACACTGGTGCTGTTTTTTTATTGCTAAACAGGTTATCCCTTCATTTTTGCTCGTGGACACTGACACAAAATTTATTTTCTCTTTAGGCTTTATTTACTGCCTTCAGGTCATCTTAAATAAACCTGCGCACCTGTCACCCAGCCATTTTTGTTATCTTACTGAAAATTGACTTCTCATATGAATCATGGTGACACATACCTGTGTTAATAAAAGTTACTACCATGACATTACACTCAAAGCCATGTCAATGTTTTCATGCTACCTGATTGTGATTGTTGTATATATTAAGTTGTAGACTTGTAATCTCTGACCATGCTTACCTTGCACTCTCCTTTCCTGTATTACACCAGTTATAAGGTCAGTGCTGAAGACAATGACAGCTATTTTCAAGTGATTACTTTTTTGACAGTAACTCTTGAGTGAGGAAACTTGACAGCTGCATACCTAATGCTGTTGCTTTTACTGGTTTACAATTAATAATTAATATTCTTGAGAAATTCTCATGGGTGTGTCAAAATAAACTTTAAAGAAAAGGAAATAGCGTCAAGATAGCTGGACCAGAGTTCTGGTTGGTTGTTGTCTGTTAATACTTGTACTCATGAAGATCATCGGATGTTGCCAAACAACCCATGCATTTACAACATCTTGGGAAACCCAGTTTTTATGGCAGTTGCTTTCCTTTCTACGTAAACAAATTATTCTGTAAAAATCTCGTGTCAGCAAAAGTCCTTTCCTGCCTTTACACCCACTGGATTGGAGAGTGTGCATTTTAAGGTTGCTGAATGGGGTTTAGTAATCTTAGCTGAATATACCCTACAGAGAAATTATAGAAAACCTTTATGTGAGGTAAGTATGAAGTAATATTGGTAAATATTTTTTTATTGGTAAATTGGTAAATTGGTAAATAATATTGGTAAATATTGGTAAATATTGGTAAATATTGGTAAATAAAAACATACCTTTTTACTTCAGTTTTCATGTGATTTTAAGGATGATTGCATTGTCTTCACTGTTCTCAGTGTTAGTCCTTCCATAGGGGTCATTGAAATAACACTGTGGTCTAAAATCTTTTCACATTCCTGTGAATGTGTGTGGTCTCCTTGTGAGACAAAAGATTGCTTCCCTATACATACAATAGGTTTTTCCATAAAAATATCTGTGCTTGTTTTAGAGGCACACAGATCCAAGCAATCGGATTAGCTTTCTGCCAAGTTGACTATATAAATCACACAGAAAGTCCCTCTCCAAGCTGTCGGCTTGCTATAGAACAGCTCTGATATATGAAAATGCAGAATTTTTTTCTGGTAATGTTTTTGTAAGACATTTCTTATCAAGATTACGACAGGGTTTTGAAGAAGAATAACAATGAATGTGCTTGGATTCCAGAAAAACTGGAAAAAGAACATATTAAGTGGCTGGTGAAAACATCTGTGACATTTCCACCTGACTGTAAATAAAGAATTATGGACCAAACAGATAACTAACTTGAAAGCATTCAACTCAATGAAAAAACCCGAACTACAAAGAAGTGCGTATTATCAAGGAATAATGTAGAGATACATACAACCTCATTTGATGATCTCAGCCTTTCCTGAATTTGTCTAAAGACTTAACATAACTTTATGAAGAAGGAAAAAATTCCAATGACAATTCAGGTCTCCCTTTTCTTCTGTGCCATTTGTTTCTTTGACCCCTGTGGAAAGGATAATATAATAAAAAATTCTTAGTCCTCTGAGATGCTTTGCATACATTTCTAGCACCTGTACCTTCAAAATGTGGTACTGGTTTAATGAATAGGATCATAGAGTCCAGATGCTTGGACTCCAGCCTGAGTGAGGTTTCATGAATGGGTGACACATAGAGACCTAAAATCTCTTCCAGTGGTAAGATGACCTTGTTCAAATAGCTTAGTTAAAGTTTTTATGATCATCAGCAGTGAATTGGTATTTTATGGAAAGAAAGATGATTATTATAAATGGAGCATATCATTTGGACTCTGATATTCTGTATCTTTTTCTGAATTCCCACCCAAGAGTCCAAGTGTTTTAAAACTTCTATGTAAAGTAAGTTCAGTACTTTAATGGTAATTATGTTACCCACGGTACTTAAGTATGTTCTTGACAGATTTCTTCATTTATATTTTCACTTCTATGCGTGGGCAGAAATGTACCACTCAACTTCTAATGGTTCAAGAAACTGGCTATTGCATGGCAGGAAGTGACATGAAGGTCTGTGAAAATACCAGTTGCATCTGGAAAGGTATGTTCCTCTGGAGCAAATACCCCATGCATAATGAATGATAAGATAGAGCAGGCTGCATTTACACTGAGAAAATCACTACTTCCAGCAAATGTTACAGAATAGTACAAGGTGGCTGAGATGTGTATCTCTGCTTGAATCTGCTTCCCCTACAGTTCCCATAGCCTCTGATGAGATATATCTCCACCTCTTCCATTGTGGTTAAATGCCTATTAATCACCTGGCTCACCTTTGGAACCCATAAGGCACATCAGTAGCTGTAAAAACATAATTTCCTTTTGGCTTTCCAATTTCAGATGTGTGAAATAATGTAGTTTTTTTCTGCAGACTGGGTCCAGGGTATTTATTAGATTGTTGGGTACATGAGAGTGCAAGATAGGCAAAGTTGGTGGGGTCTTGCCACACCTACCTGTAAGGAAAGATAGGTGGAACAGACATTCCCTTGCTCTAGTCGTGGTTTTATCTAACTGGAAGCTGATTGATTTCCTCTAAAAATATGAGAATGAATGAGCATATAGGCTGTGAATGAGTGAACTGTAAGCCAAGTGGGACATAAGGAGCTGATCTGTAAAATAATACAGATATTATGGTTTGATTTTTTTTTTTTTTTTTTTTTTTTAATTTTTAATATGAGGCTGTTCAGAGTCATCAGGCCAATATTTTGTTCTGTATTGGGTCTTGTTTTTTATTAGGTTGGATGTTAGGGGGAAGTTCTTTACTAGGAGAGTGGTGAGATCCTGGAACAGGCTGCCCAGGGAGGTTGTGGATGCCCCGTCCTTGGAGGTGTTCAAGGCCAGGTTGGATGGGGCCCTGGGCAGCCTGATCTAGTAAATGTGGAAGTTTGGTGGTCCTGCTAGGCAGAGGGGTTGGAACTTCATGATCCTTGAGGTCTGTGTGTATGTGTGTGTCTGTGTGTGGTCTGGATATTTCTGTACGTGCTGAATTCTTACCAGTCAGAGCCTGGTTCATGCTCAAGTAAAAACAGTGAGAAGCAACCTCTGAATGAGCCTGAGGTTCAGCTCCAGTGGAAGAAGTTGTAGAGTATGTGATAGACTGGTATATATTTGTTACTGTACAAATAAAGCTTAATTCAGAGCCTTCAGAAGCAGTAGTATAGGGATTAGTCATAGTGTTTTTTTCCTGATGGCTAATGAATACATGTGTCAGGAATACTGGGTTTTATTCCACCCACCTACTTGTTGACTGAGTGGTCTTGTGTTACAATACTGACTACCTAATGCTTCCCGAGTCTTATTTTGAGAACTGACACAGGAATGTGAAAACCGAAATCCTTTCAAAAGCCAATGATAATCTTCCGGTACTCAGGTAAAATAACACGCAATGAGATAATGAAGCTTAATTTCCACTGATTAAAAAAAATTCTATAAAGCACATTCATGTGTCCATGAAGTATCTGAATAGAGCTGAAAGCGTGATCTGTGTGAATTTGAAGTGGGTTACTCATGAGAAGAGAAAACTGAAATGAGCTATACAGATAATTTCATCCTTTCTCAGTGCTTAATCCCAGCTACCAGTATTAGAGATCATTTTCAGAATATCTCAAAAGTGTTGCCATTCTCCAGCTGTTGTAACTAAGTGCTTCAGTTTTCCTGTACTGTCCTACTTGTCTGGGTTTGGAAGAGGTTGATAAGATTTAAAAAAAAAAACAACCCCAAATGTAGATGATATAAATACATATTTTTCTGTACACACTAATTACATTTCAGTGATATCAGAGCTTTATTTTCAGGGTTACAATGGATTGTTTTGTGTTGCATTGGGCAGGTAAGGTCTTACAGCCTATAGTCCCTGCAAGTCTTTTTTTAATTCCACAGACCTATAGAAGAAAATCGCTGTGGCCCATTTCTTGCTTGTCTTCTGTTTTTATTTGTGTGGAGGACTGTTTTTATTTGTGTGGAGGACAGGTACCACAGCTGAAAGGAGAAACAGTTGTTTTTTGACAGAAATTCATTCTTGGCTAGGGGATAAGACTGAGGGTGAAATAAGCCTCAAATCAAGCTCTCCACAATTAGTCATTGATAAGACTTTAGTATAGGATTATAATGTGTGTGTTTACATTACAGAGTGTGAAAATTTCAGTGTTTATTTTTATTAACAGAAAGATTGGTTGTTGAATTGGATAATGTCTTCTGCCTGTGAACTTTTGGCAATGATTCTAAGTGCTCTTCTCTGGGGAATATTTCAAAAATGAGGTCAAAACATGAACAGAAGTGTAGAAATATTAGTCTCCAGATCTCTACGCTGCATATTACAGCTAGATAATTTCTTACACATAAAAATGTGGCTTTAAATGATTAATGGTGATAATGATCTTTTTTTTATTTTTTATTTTTTATTTTTTTTACTATGATGCTTAGCAGTTGCTGCAGAATCACGTAGACAGTGACCACAAAGGATGACTCTTCTGCTTGCTCATACTTGAAATTTACTGTTATTGCTTTAGTTTCTGAATTTTGTGTGGTCATGAGCTAAGAGCGCTGTCATCAAAGTGGGTTTAAAAACCTTTTCCTGTGGTTAGATGTTGATGGAGGAGACTGTTGAAGAGAAATTAACGTCAGAAAGCAGAAAGGTTAATTGCTGTATGAAGGGTTTTGAGGTGGGAGAGCCCACTGAACTGCTGCTAGCAACATCTCACAGAAGCTTACCAGGCAAAGTCATCAAATGTATTCTACACTGAACTGTGGTGCAATTTAAGCAAAAAATAGCAAACACTATTCTCCGCTGTAGCTGAGTGCATCCATGGAGATTTGATAGAACTGGTAAAAGGAAGATTTCACTTACTTTTGTGTACAGTGTTTTGGCCTAACAAGGATAAATCAGATCCATCTAGATATCTGTGGACCAGACAGAGACTAATATAGTGAGTGTAAAAGGCTTTGCTGTGAGGGAAACTGATTGTATTTTGCATGGCTGAATTGTGTGTGATGAATCTTTGTATACAGGATGCCGAGAAGGGATGCAGAATGAGTTCAGAACTGTTACCATCATGAAGCCATCAGTGACATGGGAGCCAGAACTGAGGCTTCATATTACTGGTTTGCGCAATGATTACTGTAAGTTATTTTCTTCTGAGGCTTTCACAGAGACTGAGAAAACTTATGTATACTTCAAGAAAGATGGCAGGGGTGTTTCCCCTTCAGATCAAATATGAATTCTCCAATACTTACGCATGATGTCATTTTTTCTTAGAAATACGCAGCTTTGAAAACAGCCTGTCCCAGGATGAAGAAGTTACTTATCAAACCCTAGGATCACTGTCACCTAGCTCTCATGAAGCATTTTTTCAGCAATAGGTCTCAATTCAAATTTAAAATCAGACCAGTGAACATACCCCCATGCTAAGGACATTTCAGCTGTTAGCTTTGGATATTTAGCAGCCCATCAACACAGCAACAACTTTATTTAATGGACTTTGAAATCTCTTGTTATGGGAGAAACCAGTGATTTTGTTTATGGTTTACATAGATAGATATCTTCTGAATTATCACCTACATCTTTGGTGGTAAAATTAAACATGCACGTGAAAATGCATGGATTTCTGGTCTCTATTGGCAAATATTTAAAACGCTTCTGAAGCCCTAGCAACTCTATATTTGAAAGTGTTGGAAATTGTTCCTGTGCTTTGATTGTTGTTTGTGTTTTTTTGTTTTTGTTTTTTTCCCTTTCTTAACTTGCTCTTGCAAGCATTCTTTAGATGTAAATCTATGAGTAAGGCAAAAGCTTGTTGTGCATCCAGATTGAGGCTGGATTTCTGTGTGGGTCATTTTTCACTGATTATGCCCAAGGTGTATCCACAAAATAACAGCATTAGGAGAATTCCTTGGAAGTTATTTTTTAGTGCATGTTTCTGATTGTAGGAATCAGGACTCTAATCAAAGAGCTGACTGAAAGATTAAGCTGTTCTTCAGAGTGATTTTAGTCACCAAAGCATAGTGTCAGACGTTGGCCTATACTATTTTCTTCAGGGATCATTTAAAATGACTCTTAAGCTGTCATAAATGCAACAGCTGAGGATTTGCATTGACATCAGAGAGTGTACTGTTGTTCTGTGTCAGTAATAGATGTTGCATACCAACTCATTCTGGCCTATCTGATGCAGCAGTTAGCTGTGTAATGACTTTATTTGCCAGGGTCTGTAGTGCACCTAGCATCAGTGAAACAGTATTTCTTGCATTCACTTACAGAGCAAACCCTGTAGAAGAGGTGCAGAATTTCTGTAATTCCTTTCTGTGTTTTTCTTCTTTCACATGGAGAGTAAATGTTAACACGAGCTCAGGGAAGAGCTGTAGCACATAGACTTTCTCCTATCTTTACCAATAACATGAATTATGTTGGAACAAGAATGTTTTTGGAATTCTAGCTGGTACTGGAGAATACTTACTTCTGGTGGCAGAAATTAGAGTGATGTGGCCATCCAAAGCTTTTGGATGACAGGTGTAAAAACATTTAGTGAGGTATCTGTAAGTCATATTCTTCTGTACAAGCATACAGGTTTGTGATAGTTAACCTAATGAAGATCTTTTCTTGTTGGAAATACTCGCCTTCATTTAGTTCTCATTTATGTCCTCATTAAATATGAGATAGTAATGGCTTTATTGAAGCAATGCCATGAGTTTTTATCTGTAGCTATTAAAAGAAAGCCTCTCTCCTAGCCATAACCCCTCCCCACCAGCTTATAACCTCTAACTTTCTTGCAGTCATTTTGAGTAGCTTTTTTCTAGATCTAAACATACTGGACTGGAACCTTGAAAATCTCATTGCTGTTGCTCTAGGATCTACTGCATACATTTGGAATGGAAGAACTCTTCAAGGCATTGAAAGCATTGATTTAAATTCCAGTTCCAAATACATTTCATCTCTAGCTTGGATAAAAGAAGGAACCTGCCTTGCTATTGGCACTAGTGATGGAGAAGTGCAAGTACTTAATATTTTACCTTTTTGTCTTTCTCAATTTTTAGCTGAAGTGTCCACGAGACAGTCTTCATTGTTTAATGAAACAAAACAGGAAGGTTGGCTAAAATACATGCAAACTCTGCTGTGTATGGTGTATAACAATTATATAATCCCTCATGTTATTGAATAACTGCACAGAGGGTGTCAGATGCTCTTTTCATCAGTAATAGGAACTCTTCAAATATTTTTCTTAGCATGGGCTAGCCTTTCTTGTATCTCTCTTGCTAACATCACTGTAATAGAGACAGATACTTTTAGAACATGAGCAAAAATTGTTCACACCCCTGAATTTCACTTCAGATTATACGCATAAAACTCTGTCTGCTGTTGCAGAATAGTCCTGTTATTGAAAGATCTTTGTTCACTGTTGGCTGTGATACTGGATAATATGGGCATCTATCTGGTGGAGTTCTGATTCAGCCATATACTTTCGTATAAATAGCTTTAAATTCAGAGATGCACGTTGCCTTAAAATAAAATAAAGTGAAGTATAGTGTTAAAAAATAGCGTGAAATGAATGAGCTTGAAGTTGTTGGTATGTCATATCAGAACTGAGTAGTTGTTTACCTGCAAACAAACAAAGAAAACTAAGATATTTTCTCTCTCTCTCTCTCTCTCTCTATCTTCTGTTGAATTTGCATTTGTTCTGTGTGCTTGTTTTGTACTGGCAGCTGTGGGACATTGAAAGGAAAAGGAGGTTGAGAAATATGTTTGGTCACCTGTCTGTAGTTGGAGCTCTGAGCTGGAATCATTATATTCTGAGCAGGTGAGTGCTATAGTTTATTCACAGAATGGGTCCTGATGCTTTCATCTAGAGAGGTGTCCTGATAATTTGATTTGTTTTTGTTGGTTTTGCTTAAAGGTGCTTTATTCTTTACCAGCCACCACAGAAGCAGTATGTAGGTTTTCTTTATGTCAGGAGAGCAACCAAAGGGAATTTAGTCTGCCTCTTTAGTCTGTGTTTCTTACTATTCTTCAAGAAATCTGCCACTGAATTTCTCTAGGATGTGGGGCATGTGGTTGTGTTTTTTTTAGAAAATTTGAGCTTTAAATGGTGTTATCTCCAGTGGGTCCAGACTCCAAAAATCATAGCTTACTCAGTGCCAGAGAGAAGACACGTAGCTTAGGCTGCCCTTCTGTTGACTTTGCAGATGCACGGCAAAGCTCAGCTGTCAGAGTTACAGACTTCTCTAGCTGTGTGGAAAGGCCAGCTCAGTGCTAGCCCCAGTCTGAACCCGATTTTGAGGAAGGACTAAAATGGTTGACTTTTTGCTCTGCCAAGGGTGAATATTATATACTTAGGTATCATTTCAATGTGCTTGAAAGATGAGATGGAAAATGGACTCAGATGAGAAGGATAATTCATCCTATTCTGTGCTTTTTTTTTTTTTTTTTTTTATTTTTAATTTTTTCTCTCACTCTGTTTCCAGTTCAGGTCTTTGTCTTAGGCTTGAATCTGAGGGAAGACTTGTTTATGAAGGATGTTTCTCCTACTTTAAAATCATGTGATGGTCTTCCGTTTTACTTAGACAGAAATAACGCCCAACATTGATGGATTATATTGTTAATCTCAAAATGAAAGTTTTTATCTCCTGATGAGATCACTAGAGGTAGTTTTGTTTTGATTTCACGGGTTGTTGTGGCTTTTGATTCTGTTGGATCTGCTAGGCAGATTAAGATACAATGCAACTGACTGATCAAAAGTTAATAAAATGCTGTGGCTTTTGCAGAAGTAGCTACTGTGTGAGTCACATTACAAACACATCCTCAACATCTGCTTGGCAGAATCTTATCACAGCCAGTATTAGTTTTGGTTTGCATTTCAGCTTAGCTGAAGAAGTGAAAGCAATAGAAACTTACATTACAAATCTTTCTGAATAGAAATTGATTATAAAATGAAACATGAAACTGTGACCTACAGTTTTTGTTGATCAAGTTCAGATGACATTTATTTCTTTTGCTAGGTTTGAAACTAGCCAATTGATTACTACACGGTTAAAATATCTGTATAATCAGAAAAAAAGATATATAGTTAATATTCATTACTACTAAAAAAGATAAAATCACCATTCTTACAGGAAACTTCACTATAAGCAATTGATACATTGGAATAACATACTAATTCCTGTGGTTAAAAACAGACTGATGACACAACCTCATGGATGTCTGAATACATTTCAGTACAGCAGATTCCTTTGTCCAAGTTTTTTTATCTGTTCTATTTGTATTTATCAAAATAGATGCAACCTTTTGAGTCAGAAGAAAATAATACTGACTTCTTAATTTAGCAAACAAAAACATTACTTTTCAGCAAGTATTCCCTGGAGCCAGGGTCCTTTGGACTTAGTCACTGAAAATCTTGCCATGTGTGACACTGGCAACTCACTCCATTTCTGTTGGTTAGATCTTCTGCTTGTTATTTTGGAGGATAAGCCTGTATAGTTTTTCAGGAGGCAAATGATGATGCCTTTGCACATAATGCATAGAATGATATGTTTATTCCTAATTATTTTCCATAAATATGTTCTTGATATTCGCTGGCGCACTGCTTAGTTGGAACCTTACTAGTTTTTGTGGCCTTTGAGGGTTTGGGAAGTCCATAATTTAAGCACATTGAATGACATTTCTTGCAATCAGTCAGTTAGTGCTATTAGTGCAGGTTTTCTTTCATTCTGGAAGTGGGAGGGAGGAAGAGTAAAAGGTGAGAGAGTGAACCAAGGAGCACAGTGCTAATGACTACTACTGGTAAACCCTTTCCCAGGCCAATACAGTTTTACCTTTCTTTTTTGGAGTCATATCTGGCCTTGGGAAAATTCATTTTGCAAAACTTCTTTTCTTGAAGAAGATTATCATAGAATCATAGAATTACCCAGGTTGGAAAAGACCTTGAAGATCATCAAGTCCAACCGCAGCCTAACCAGTACCCTATCTCTAAAAACCCTCTGCTAAATCATATCCCTGAGTACCACATCCAAATGGCTCTTAAACACATCCAGGGATGGTGATTCAACCACCTCCCTGGGGAGCCTATTCCAGTACTTAACCACCCTTTCTGTAAAGAAGTTCTTCCTAATATCCAGCCTAAACTTGCCCTGTCACAACTTGAGGCCATTTCCCCTAGTCCTGTCACTTGTCACTAGTGAGAAGAGACCTGCCCCACTCTCACTGTAAGAACTTTTCAGGAACTGGAAGAGGGCGATAAGGTCTCCCCTCAGCCTTTTTTTCCCCAGAATAAACAGCCCCAGCTTCCTTAGCCTCTCCTCGTAGGGCTGATTCTCCAAGCCCTTCACGAGCCTCATTGCCGTAACATCTTGAAGAACGTTCATGTTAACTAGTTAACTGTTAAAGAAGGTTGGTGGTGTACACTGTAGTATGTCTTCAGGGAAATGAAAACTGTGATGGAGAGCAGGCAATTTGCCTAGCTTTTACTGAGCAGCTGCTTAGCTGCTTTTCTGCTTTCTGTTGTCATCCACCCCTCCCGTTGTTGCTCTGCAGGCGTGCTTCACACTGATGTGGTTTGCTGCTGAAACCACTGAAGCAACTTCGGTATGACAACGTAGCATCTTGTCTTTAATATTAAACACTTGCTGTCTTTTCTCACTTACAGTGGTTCAAGACTAGGATTTATTCATCACCATGATGTTCGAGTGGCTCAGCACCACGTTGGTACTCTTTGTCAAAAGAAACAAAGCATTTGCAGCCTCAAATGGTCATTAACCAGTCAGTTGCTCGCAAGCGGGTCTAGTGATGGTACACTGAATATCTGGCGCGGTGATCCTGGTGTGAATGTGCAGTCACAGCCATTGAAAACCATACCTCATTCTTCAGCAGTTAAGGTATATGGAGGAGGAGAAAAAAATCTATATTTATTCTCATCAAGTTATGTCATTGATGTAAACAACATGTGGAATTTTTCAGATTGTCTTAGTTTATTCAGATTTCTATTAGCCTCTTCTCTCCTGATTGTTATGCAGATAATTTAATACCAGTTCTCCTGATGCAGATAAAAATGGTAATGCTTTGATTGATTATGAAATTCTACTGGATTAGTAGGACGTTGAAAATATAAACCAATAAAAAATGAAATCTATAGCCTCCTCCTCTCTCTCTCTGTCCTGCACAGAAAAATTCAGTGGCACAATGATTAAAAATTGTCAGACAGGATCTTCCTGTTGTTGGAGTTTTGGAAAATTGTCTCTGAAATTCCCTCTGCTTAAGTTATTTTTTTTTGAATTTTGAAGTTTCTTTTGCTCTCCTGCCCATTTCAAGTTATGATTGTTGATAGCAAAAGATCTGAAGAGAGAAACTGGAAATGAAACAACTTAGATTCTTTATTAAGTCCCAGTCTTGGAAGGAGAGGTCAGATATCAGCAAGAAGGAGGAATCCGGCATTTATAAGCTGCTTATCCTCCCAGAAGAGTCTGAGACTGGCCTGAAGCACTGATGATAAAGGATCAGAGAAGATTATTGAAATGGGTGGAAATCAGTTCTTGGTAGCTTTTCTCCAGATTGGGTCAGGGCCCTGGGCATATTGAAGAAATATCTCAAAGAATCTAACTTTAAAAAAAGTCCTCGAACATTAAAAAACTTTGCTCAGGCTTCTGCAATGGCTTGATTTAGATGGAAGTCAAACTGCATTCTGTTGGGTTCTTCTGGTACTGAGGTGTGAATCTGTGACCTCTGAAGAGTGAGCAGAGAAACTGGAATTTCATGAGCTTAAGGAAGGCAGAGTAGGTTAACGTAAAGAAATGGCAAAGGGAGCAGTAATTGGAGTTTTGGAATCCTACATTCTGCATCTGTATGGCAGGAAGAGCATGATGTAGTATGGAATAAAAAGTGAGAGATACATTCTGGGTGCATGTTGCAGTTCATTTTTCCAGCTAGGCTTTTAAGCAAAATCTATTCTCTGTTTCTCAGCTAACCTCCTAGTCTGCTCTGGTGTCTGATTTCTCTCTCTCTCTCTTTTTTTTTTTTTTTTTTTTTTAAGGCTATGAACTGGTGTCCTTGGCAATCCAATGTCCTTGCTACAGGGGGTGGAATGAAAGATGGGATTTTGCGTGTCTGGGACATAAACCACGAGAAACTCCTACAAAGTGCAGCTACAGATTCTCAGGTGAAGTGATGAACTGTCTGCATACTCTGGCTCTGCTCTTCTTGTATAACTGTGCTCATTTGGCAAACTCCACTGACTTTGAGGGTGGTTCTGTGGGCAGGGGAACAGCAGGATTTTCTCTGTATCTGCAGTTGTACTACATTCATTGCTGCAGTGTGGGGCTGGAATGAGAAGTAGTTTGTTTTTCATTTATGATTTCTCTTCACACAGAAATGCTCAAAGGGAAGGTGGTCTCACAGCCAGACACTTTTCATCATCTTTTTATTTGTAGCAATGATGGTTTTGGCCACAATTCTCATGAAGATAGAGAGCTGATGGGGTGGAAGACAACCCAGTGTGCTGGGGTGGGGAGAGGTCTAAGAGCCAGAGGGCAAACATCAGTCTCTTGGGTTAGAATACTAGGAGACAGAGAAACAAATTCTCAGCTGGAATAAAGCAGTATAATTGATGATTTTCCTGGAGCTGTGACAACTTCGATAGAGATATGCTTAGAGGACTTTGGTTTCATACTGATAGGCTATTAACACATTTAGTCTATAGAGCAGCTGTACAATGAAGTGTTGCAATAAATGAAATCATCCTTCTAAATAAGTAAATATTCTGCTGGGGCTATTTCTCAGTAACTTCTTTAAGTTCTCTAGATAATATTTCAGATCTACTGAATGATCGTTGTTGACTCATTTTGAAAACTAAAATAGAATTTTAAATTGCAATAGATTTGTTCATTGCTCTGGTTACCCAAAACCAGTGAACTGATGACTGGACAAGGCCTTCCTGGGAATCAGATGAAAATATGGCAGCATCCAGCACTTATCAATTCATCAGAACTCTATGGCAAGTATTTCAGTCCATTGTTTTAAACATTTTAATTACCTATTTTTCTCTCTGATCAGTCTGTTGGTTTATTTTATTTTATTTTATTTTATTTTATTTTATTTTATTTTATTTTATTTTATTTTATTTTATTTTATTTTATTTTATTTTATTTTATTTTATTTTATTTTATTTTATTTTATTTTATTTTATTTTATTTTATTTTATTTTATTTTATTTTATTTTATTTTTGTAAATTTCTGTTGTTACATTTGATGGCATTTGTTAAATTCCTGATGGGATGCTATCCTTGGAACCCGTAACTGGGCTTCAATACTAGCCTATATGGGGGAATCATAGAAAAGTCAAAATAAGTGTGGAAGGATGATGGAGTTCAGCAGAAGCATTCGTGTATCTGGTTACACGTTATCCTTGTGTGATGCTCCTTGTCTGTGCTGCTTCTCCTTCCTTATCCCTCTTTATTCATGTATGGCACTAAAGGTAATGTCATGTAATGTTCTGAGAAATTAACAGGCAAGTGACTTGATCGTTAGTCTTAACTGCTAGAACTTGAGGTTTCTTTACACTTAAATGCACTATTTCAAATAAAACCTAGATTTACCTTCAGTAACATTTGTCATACAAGAAAACTGTGTTATTAGTTTGGCGAATCTGGGGTGTTATCATCCTGTTTCTCGTTCTGTTTACCTGCAAAAGAAAACTATTTTTTCATGAAAAAAAGCACAGATAATTCTTACAAAGATACATTTCTGCTTAAAACCTTGTTTTAAGAAAGTGAATATTTAAAACAAAAAGAAAATGTATCAAAACATGCTCAGAAAAAATGTTGTAATGGATGATTGTGAGATGGTCCTAAATTCACCTCAGACAGCCTTTAACACCTATACAGCAAATAAATTAACAAATAAATGTAACTGAATTTTGTTGTAATTGAGATTGCCTATTGCTGAGCATAATTCCAACAGAATTCTGACTGATAGTAGCCCTTTTATAGAAGAGTCCATTTTTGGTACACTTCTAATAGAACTATTAGAGCAATTTACTAGAAGAGATTTGTTTTGGATGTAAATGTAATCTCTTTCAAAATTAGAAAAGTTGCTTTTATTAAAAAAAAAAAAAACAACAGAATAAAACAAACTATGCAATTTCTTTGAAAAATACCCTGGTGTGATCTTCAAACAGTGATGTAGAACTCCAGCCTTTTCAACTCAGAAAGTATGGAAGTTTATAATTTTGACTTCTCTAATTTCTTCTGATCCTCCAGCTCTCCAGCTGAAACTGGTAATAACTTTTGCAGTCAGTGTTGTGATCCAAAGACCGACATATACAGTTCCTCCTTCAAAACTGTTAAGAGACACTGAATGGAACAAGAGTGTAAAGAATTTGCTGACTTTGTAAATTCATGGGTTCTGATATTGACAGAGATCATGTAATCTTTAATAGCTTGAGAAGGATCAAAGCCTCAAAATAATACCTGCTGAAACAGTTTAATGATGGTACCAAAATTCTAGTCGCAGAGTCTAGGTGGGGGACATTTCTCAGCACCAGTACAGCAGAATCTTGTTTCTGGTCTGCAGTCTTATGCATCTTCATGAAGTACTACTGTAAGAAATCCTACAGCTTCAGAAGGCCATGCAGTTCTTCACATTCCTATTTACATAATTCTGTTTTGAGCTAGAGAGAGAAATGCCATTTCCATTGTGTTCATGGGTAATTCATGTGCAAAGGCTGAGAGGACAGGTCATCTATGTTCATTCAAAACGGTCACCCAAGACTGTAACTCTTCACTTCTTTTCAGGATACGACTAATATGGTCTGTTTTAGATGAGGGACACTACACCTCAGAATCCTCATTTTTTCCAATAGCGTGTCTGCGTCAGCTATATGATAGTCAGTAGTGAATGTCAGTAGTCTCAGTTTATTATCATGCAGTTTCTTCTTTCAGAGTCAGTTGCTTCTAGTGTGGGAGACACTTGTATAACTGAGTTAATGAGTTGTGTACATTATTTGTGATGCTAGACTAGGGTAGCTTCTGGCCTTCAGCTACAGCTGCCAAAATTTTCTCCAACTGCATGCAAAACCAAATGTAAAATTTCAATAAATTGTTCACTGGGATCTTAATAAAAAGATCTTAATAGTAATAATGCAGCAGCTGGAACCACTATCTCATAATTGTTGGATCAGCTGCTAACTGTCTGCAAGGCATAAGCAGCCAGATGGGAAAGCTCAAGTTTTGTGTTCTCCTTTGACAGAAATGTCTTTTCAACATGGTTCAGTCCTGAAAGTTAAAGCCTGGTCCCTAAGAAGAAAATACTGCCTCCAGCTGTTTCTTAATATGAAAATACTCTAAACGAAAGGCTGTGTTTACACATCTTGCAGGGTGCCAGTCTAGTGCAGTAAAAGCAGAACAACCCCTGGCTGTGGATGTAGGTAGAAGAAGTATCACAGTATCACAGTATCATAGTATCGTGTGAGTTGGAAGGGACCTTAGAGATCATCGAGTCCAACTCCCGGGATTCGAGCCTTTCTGTGTAGCAGAGCAGCACTTCTACCACTTGCGCCACAGGGGGGATTTGAACCCCAGGCCTCCAGTGTTGCAAGCAGCACCTTATAGTGATTGACAGTCGGTAAAATCATGATGTATCTTAGCATTTGTTTTTTTAACATATTCTATTTTTCAGGTCATGAAGGGAGAGTCCTGAATGTAGCCTTGAGCCCGGATCAGAGGAGGCTCTTTTCGGTTGCTGCTGATGGGATAGCTTGTCTGTGGAAATGTCATGAGTCCGAAGAGTGCAAAAGAAAAAAAAGATGTTTTTTCCCTAATGATTATTAGAGCTCGTTCTTGTGACTTATTTTCCTTGAAAGCAAACAATTTTACGTCTTTCAGTCATTCAGTAATTCAAAATATGTGTATTCATTCCAACTGAAACATGGCAAAATATAGTGTCATTTTTTTCAAGAGTAAAGCAATTTCCCCCATTAGTCCATCATATGAAATGTTAGTAGCTTGTCTTACTTAGCCTAGAGGAAAAAAATTCCAACTCTGAAGAATAACAAATCATATTTGTTTTCGTTAAACTAGCGAGCATGAATGGAATCCACCCCATGCCAACATAAGGTCTTAGGTCATGCTTTTAGCTATGATTGTTGTACATGGTCTTAGTGTCTGGATTGGAATCCATGTGCCAGGCTGTTTAAATTGTGTTGAATCAATCATGGCCTGGGATCAGCAGATACCAGTCCAAGGGGCTGGACAGTTTCATATATCACATAGCTTATAGAACAGAATCTGCCGAAATATTTCTAGAGATCCTAGCAAAACATATAATGCTAAATAAAAATAAATGATTTTGTATGAATTTTATGTAATGCCACACCTCTTGGACTTCAATAGGAGTTTGTCTGCAAAATTGCTGTGTACTGTCAACGGCTAAGAAAGGATGTCATGTTTGGTTTTCAGATACTATTCAAATGCAGTTCTGTAGAGCTATTCCAAGCCATATTTTAGCCATAAGTGTCTCTGGAGCTTTGATTTCATTGTTTGGAATGAAGAGAGGCAAGGATTCCCTCTTGCTTTTGTGTCTTAAAAGCCCTGTGAGCTCAGAAACTCATGAGTTTTGTCCCAGTAGAAATATATTTAGTGTCTTTCCTGTAGCTGAACGGTGAGAAAATGGGATATAAGGGGAGTAGATCAGTATCCACTCATGGAGAATTCAGCTGTTGATCAAATGCTTGAAAAGAGATATGTTGGTGCTCAGCTGAGTTAGAGAGCTCTCTTAGTTTCTTGTCTCATCAGAATAGTGTGTCTTTATTGTGTTCAACATACATCTTATATAACATTCACTTACAAGCAAGACATTCCTGTTCCTCTAGCAGTTCCTCTAATCAGTTAATTGGTCCCAGCTTCTCCCAAACAACAGCGATAAAGGATGGAAGGTTTCTTAAGAATAACAGGATTAACAGTGCATATCAGTGGAACCTCTTGTCCACCCTCAGAAGCAAACAGACACTGCTTGCTCTTGTCTCACACTCTGGTCTTCCAGTGTTTCACAGTGATAAGGGCTACCAAGGAATCGGATAAGCTCTTTGGTGACTTGCTCACAGTTAGATCTACCCCCACAAGATAAGCAACGTTAACAGGGGCACAGGCATCTCTAGAGGTGAATGTGAAACTCTCTTGTCTTTAGTTCTCATCATTTTAAAAACCTTATCTGATATTCATAGGTCACACGATCACTAATTTTAGGTCTGGCAGATTGAGACCACTCATCTTTTTTACCTAACAAGTTACTGACTTACAATAAATCTGCCACCAAGTTACCGTTTCTGTGGTCACCCTGTGTTGTCATCAGGAACGTTTAGAAAATGAGAACAGCAATTATGAATTTTGAAATTACTGCTAAAAGCTGATGTCTGAGAATGGGAAATATCCTATCCTGTGCCTGTCTCCTAATATATTGTGTAATATTTGATCGATTAACTAGAATATGATTTAAATATTCACAATAGTGTTTTATAAAATTTTAAAGGTTGTCGTTGTTGTTGTTAATGTTAAAAGGACATATTCTCTCTTTTGACTGGGGGAGAAGGAGTGGCATTCAGTTCTTTACTGATATGTTTCAGGAATCGTCCTGGAAATTCTGTCCTTTGATGGTACCTAAGTGTTGGTTTGCCAATTGAAAGAGGGCGGAGGACTGTGGTGAAGAAGGAACTGAAGTTAGGCATATTTTGTTGGACATTTGCCTGTCAAAATAATTTAAAAACCCTGCTTATTTTCAAACTGAGAATTGTTCAGTACTTAATTCTCCATGTTTGTTATTGATCTGTGAAAGTATTGGCCCCAGAAGTATTTCAACACAATGTCTGACGGAGGGAGAAGTTGCTTATTTCTCCAGAACTAGCCAATAGCCCACGGAGTTCTGTATTTGTGTGCTGTAGCCCTGTTCTATGACCACATCTCAGAAAGCATTTAAACATATATTTAAATTCCAGGCTGTGTGTAATCTGTAGTCAGATGAAACATATTCTTACATGCCTTTTCTAGTCAGTTTCTTCTGTATGACCAGCTTCTATCTTTCCAAATAGGATTCTGAGGACTCAAGAGGCATGCTTCTGCTTTTCTGAGCTTTATAGATACAGTTGCTGAATACTTGCAGACATAGAGAGTGCAGTTGCTGAAAATCAATCAATATTCTTGTGTAGTTGCTTCATTCTGCGTCTTCTGAGGTCTTTGTGTATGAAGGCCCAGGCAAAATGTGAGGTCTCCATGTTTAACATGGTGTAATTTTATCTCATTGCCTGCTACATGCTTAGACTATGGTTCACAAAGTCACAGAATTGCTGAGATAGACAGAAACTTCTGGGTCTATGTGCTCCAACTGTACTTAAGCAGGGCTGTTCAGAGCAGAGTTGACAGAACAGTGTCCAAGCAGTTTTTTAAGACATCCAAGGAGGACACCTCACAACCTCTCTGGGTAGCCTGTATCAGTTCTCCATCATCTGCACAGCTGATAAATTCTTCCTGATTTTCAGAAGGAACTTCTGGTGTTCCAGTTTGTGCCCATTGCCTCTCACCCTGGCACAGAAAAGAGCCCAGTTTCCTACTCTTTTTGCCCTCTCTTCAGGTATTTATAGGCAATGATGAAATCCCCTGAGCCTTCTATTCTCCAGAAATGGCAGTCCCAGCTCTCTTACCTCATAAGAAAACTGCTGCAAACCCTTCATCATCTTGCTGGCCCTCCATTGGGCTACGGTCGTGTAGGGCAGAACTGGACACAGCACTCCACAGGTGATCTCACCAACACTGAGTTGATGGGAAGGAGCCCCTGTCTTGACCTGCTGGTGATACTTTGACTGATACTGATGCCTGCTCATACCCAGGCTAGTCTAAGACAAAGATCGGAATCCATTTCTTTGGGGCCAGCTTGTCCTGCACTGGGATCTGTATGGACTCAAGGCTGAGTGTCCACAAGTGAAATAGATGATGAGGTATAAATGGCTAAAACCTAGGCCATCATCCACATAGTTCTGTCCAAGGTGGAATATTTTACAGCTCGTATGCAATCCAAGCCTTCAGGACAAAAATCATTTTTAGAAGAGGAAAAACTTCCCTGACAATGTAATAAAGTAGTTATCTGGCTGTGATGCAATGAAATAGACTATAGAAACTCCTATTAGGAAATGCCTTTGCTCTGCGCATAAATGCATTCCTGCTGCTACATAATCTGACTTGATGCTACTCAGATAAATATTACATTGCTTTACTTAATGCTGCATAAACATAAACCTGTTCACTTTCTGGTTCACAGTGAGTAGGAATTGTTGCATGCTGGATGTAGAAATGCAGTTGATCTTAACACTTGATCTAGCTGATACATGTGATCTTAATTGCTACTTAGATTCTTTGTTACATAAACTTGCATGGGCTCCCTCCAGTAGTGGTGGAGCTTCCAGTCTGGGGGAGAGGAAGGAATAAGATGAAAATACAGCAGCAGGATGGAAGTTGGACAGTGAAAAATTGGACAAAGAGTAAAGTAACAAAGTAAGACTAATCAATGGGGAGAGTGAAGTTGCCCAGGATGACTGTTTTGAAGATCAGCTTCAGATTTTACTTATAAAGGCTATATTAGAAAGACTTTTTGTTTTCTGAAGGATTTTGGAATCAGTTCTTTCCTAACTAAGGATTTGGTTGTTTGCACAAGGGGAATAGGAAAAAAAATTCTGGGTTGTTTTACTAATTTTCTGGGTGTTTAAAAGAGAAATAAAGCCATCATGTTGAGTGTTAGTAGGCCAGAGAGCCAGCTTTCACTGATAAAGACTTCACTGGCCGAGAATCCTCTTCTCTGCTTTGCTTTGCTTCTGTGTTTGTGCTCCTTTGTGCTTGTGCGTCTGTTGGTGCATTCAGTACATAACTTGAACATATGTAACTACTCTTTAGGAATAACAATCAGGAGTGTTAAAAATTCTGACTGTGTAACATCTGTAATGGACAGAAAACATAAAAAAAGATTTTTGGCATCAAAACTTTGAATAGACGAGGCTCTCTGCCTCTGCAGTATCTAGATAATGGGTGAAAATAGTTGTATTTTAATCCATATTTTCCCACAGTATACTTAGAAATTATGTTCTATTTTTCATTATTAAGAGATATTTTTAAATTAAAATCATGCCAGATTTATCCACCTTGTGAATGCTCTCTGCTTTCTTTTAGTTGATGCCTATTTCCAAAGTAGAAACCCCAAAGAAACAAAATAAAAACACCCCCTTTTGAAGGAAGCATTCACAGCGCTGAAAGAACCCAATGCTGTTAATATAGAGAGGGGAGAGACATTTTTCATAATAGGTCTGTTTGCTGTTTGACAGGTGGTGGTTGAAGCACTTAAAAATTCTACTGTCTGTCTGTCAGTGGCAGCAGTGGAACCACGAAGGTTTCTCAGCTGGAGTACTGATAAAATGCTATTTGTAATGCAAAAACAACAAGAACAACAAAAAAGCAAAACAAAAAACCTATGGAATCACAGGACCAACTTTAATGATTCTGCAAGTCTCCAAATGTATTTCTTTTTTCCTTTTTTTTCTTGTGATACAGACAGCAGTCAATTCATGTCGATACTCCCCTTCCCTTCCCTTCCCTTCCCTTCCCTTCTCTTCCCTTCCCTTCCCTTCCCTTCCCTTCCCTTCCCTTCCCTTCCCTTCCCTTCCCTTCCCTTCCCTTCCCTTCCCTTCCCTTCCCTTCCCTTCCCTTCCCTTCCCTTCCCTTCCCTTCCCTTCCCTTCCCTTCCCTTCCCTTCCCTTCCCTTCCCTTCCCTTCCCTTCCCTTCCCTTCCCTTCCCTTCCCTTCCCTTCCCTTCCCTTCCCTTCCCTTCCCTTCCCTTCCCTTCCGCATAAAGCGACAATTCTGAGCTATAGATTTTATTGCCATTTCTTTTATTTAAAGCAGATTACATGAAGAGTTGACATGCAGAGGCTTCAAATTCAAGCTGGAAATTAAACTTTGATTTGATTCGACACTTGGTCAGAAACACTCATCCATGTAAAGCTAAGTCTGAATGTGCAACATGAGGAAGCTGAAAGCTTGAGTCACAAATGGACTCCATAACTCTACAAACTACAAAGGCTGTTCTAGCAGAGTGCTCTGTTTGGCTCTGTTAAAATCGTGCCTGTTGCTAAAATGGATACATGAAATTTCACCTATACAGATTTCAAGATCCTAAAAATCAGTGTGGGAATAACTTCATGGGAATATTATGGGAGGATCATGAAGCTGTTTTCAAAAGCACACTTCAAAGCTCGATTTTGTTGCACAGTCACAAAGCAGGAAATAGTTTGATCAAAACCCGGTCTGTAAGTCTCCAGCTATGGTTTTCCTTATCCACTGAAGGTATTGTTTTGTGATTAGAGTGTAGACACCAGGAGCATCGGGAGCACCACACTCTTCATTCCCAAAAGAGGTGATGCCTTTCAGCACATTATTGCATATTAAAGGTCCACCTGAATCCCCCTGAAAAAAAAAGGAAAAAAAAAAAAGGACAGAAATTGTCATTCAGATTTACAAAATGTACAGAACCGATCCCTTACTTAAAACTGACACTTACTCCGGTTGCATGGTAGACATAAATATGTAGACAATGCTTCCCCCTGCTCGCCCCACCCCTGTTCCTTCCCACCACCCTCTCCTCTGGAAGATAAGTTTATCATTACCAAAAAATAATAACTAAAGAAGTGCGACCTTTTGCTTGTGAGTTATGTGAAATAAACCTAGACCAGTGCGAAGATATGTCCAGTATTTTTGGAAGTGAAAATCCATCTTTATTTTATTTTAAGGATTAGAAGAAGTAGCCCTGGTAAATTTACTCTTTTGTGGTATTATTCCTTCTGGAACTGCAGGTAGGAATATACCATGTGTAAAAACTGCTACTTTATACTGCATTTTTAGTATAGTCATTGTGGATAATGCCAGTAAATATACTCACTTGACATGAGTCCTTTCCTCCTCGCTCAGATCCTGCGCATATCATGTTATTTGTTATACGAGGGTTGTTATTGTAATGTTTCTTGTCATTGCAGATTTTTCTATTGATGACAGTGACGTTAACTTCTCTCAGGGTATCAGACAATTCGTCTATAGTATACTCCGTTTGCCCCCATCCTGCTACTCTGCAAGTTGTTCCTGGTTTGACATCATCACCGGAGGTAGGCAGGGGAATGACTTTCACAGCGCTATTAATTATTGCTCTTTTCTCAAGCTGTAGAAGATAAGGAAAACAATTTTTATGGCAGAGAGTCTGACAGATCTCTGCGTGTTAATCATTAGATCTTTTCTATCGTGGAAGTGAGGGATTGCTGCAAACCTTATCTGAGATTTGTGTTTGTGATGGAAGTTATGTAGTCTGTGATTATGTAGGAATAAGGAAAATGGGTATCCACTTTCCAATGAAAATCCATTCAAGTGCTGAACTATTTGCTCCCAAAATGCCCTGTTTCTCTTCTGTGACACCCACAACCATTGGGAGTTATCTATACATGGGGAATCTAAGCCCTTTTTTTTTTTTTCATATATGTATATATATATATATATATATATATATATATATATTTTTTTTTTTTTCTAGGACAAAAAAGCAGCAATAACTGATGGCAAAAATGAGAATCAGAGAAGTTATAAATTCGTAATGGAACTATCATTTAGAATATTATGTTTTTTAACACAATTATTTTTACATCTGAAATATGCTGTTCTCTGTGAATATTCAGTACTTCATTGAAAAGCCAGAAAACTTGGCCAGGCTGCAGAGTTTTTCTACTGCTCGTACCAGCACATATTACAGGAGTTGTTGAGTGCCTTGGTCTGCAGTGCATCCCCAGTTCCTCGGTCAGCTGGATTTGCAGACCAGTCTACATCACCCAAGAAACAATGTTCCCAGAAACTCCCAATAAGTCTATACCTTCAGCAGCATAATGTCATGTTCGTTTTTTTTGTAAGAATAGCCTGGGTAGTAAATTTGTTTTCCAATCTTAATGTCTTGTTTTTCATTTTCACGTTTTGTCAGTGAATGGGCTCCAAGGGTGACGGTGCCACCATTCCTGAGAAGAAAGATAACATGGTTAGTGGGCTTCACTTGCTGTAAGTCTGTAATTCCTTGCTCTGGTCTTTTCTGGCCTGCAAAGCAACAGTAATTTAGAAGAATGTAGATCATCCTGTTTTCACAAGTAGTTTAGAAAAATTGTGTCAGTGAGTCACAACTGATGCTATTCTACTTGCAGCCTCCCAGCGGCAGGGTTTGTGTCCTTGACTCAGAAGCTGCTCCTTGGGAGCACAATGTCTGCCACAGATGGATGGTGAAGCTTGTTGGAGTAGCTGTGCAGAGTGGTCCTCAGTTTCCTCTTCATACAGCAACCAAAACTCTGAGGAAGTGATTTCTGATGTTCCTTCAGCTATGAAGAGCTGTATGAGTGTCACCTGAGCAATATTAAATTAATTATGTAATATATTTTTTTCTTAAATGAGATCTCATTCAGGATCGTTGTTAACTGTATATTGATTCCACAGCTTTCAGACCTTGTGCTTTCTTTGTAGTAGATTCTAGTTATCTCTCTGGCTGGTGGCAGGACAAATAGTTACAAGTCTCTGATAGACACAGTCCAGTAATTCACTGGCCCTGAGCAGGCTGTTGACAGAGCCCGTGTGAGGTCTGGCTCAGCAGCAGCTCCAGTCATCCTAGCAAAGGCAGTGGGTGGGACATGAGATTTAAACCTCACATCTTGCCTGGCAGGGGGAGTGTGCAAGGCCAAATAACCACCCATGTCTTGAGTCAGACAGAAAGAAGCTAACATACCTAGTAAAGCAGTGGTCTCTAATGTCTCCTGTCATCTGCAGGTTTTTTTTTTTTTTTTTTTTTTTTTTTTTTCCTTTATAATCATGTACTGTCTGTTTCTGTAATGAACTCTGTGTCTTTTACAGAATAAAATGACAAGAACTTGCTTCAGTTTTCTAAGCAGCTATTTAGACTGGCCAGTCTAAATTCATTACTTTTGCTCACCAAAACATGGTTGTCAACATAAGTTTAAAAACTTGATAATGCTAAATGCACTGGATTACCAGGGACACAAACATTTCTTCTTGAAGTGGGAAACTGTGTACTCCATAGTTTCTGAATCAGAAAAACAACTTACAGACAGCAATGAGCAGCTGTTAACACCCAGTCTGGCTTGATCAAAGCTCCTCCACAAAAGTCTTTTCCATTGAGCACGGCCATAAATGGTCTTGAGTGTGGTGCTACTTCATGTCCTCCGAAGATATCCACACACAACTCTAGAAATAAAAGTAGGCCACAATACACACAGCTGGGCTGCCAAGCACCGTGAACTCTTAGGAAAGTACATTTAACACATTTATGAAGTATACAGACACATGGGAACATGCACATTGCTATGTAGGTCTTCAGGGTAGGCTTTTAGAAGTGCTCAGCAGTACTACTTATGTGTCTTTCAGTGGCATTAAAATAAGGTTAGTGTCAAGAATATTGAGGAAATAAAACCCAACAACCTAAGCGTTACTGGTCTTACACAGGATTATTTTCCTGAAGATCTCTACTATGGTTAATTTCTCAGCTTTCATTGTAAGAAACGCAGACTTGCCACTACATAAATGTTGTGCAGTGTCATGTCTTGTGTGAGCCCTTGGCAACATGGCTATGTAAGGTAAGTCACATGAACATCCTTCTCAAGAGAACAGAAAATCAAGAGAATCATGTATGTACATGCCAATAGAGTGAGTGATCAAAAATGGCTGTATTAATTTCCCTGACCTCTTCCAAATGGTTTGTCGTCTTTGCAGTTTTAATGACTACTATCCATTCAGAAATGATTTTGTTTGTATGAAAGATCAAAGACATACAGAGATAGAAAAATATTTATTAATTTTACCTCTAATAGTAATTGCAAGTATTTTCTTTATGCTAATACGTTCTGCTTAAATGGAGCTCTCCATGTCAGCGTTTACACTCAAAAGGATCAAACTGTGCACTTACCTCCAGGAAGTATCAGGAGAATGATGGCAGCAGAGGTGGACAGAGTGAAAAAAACACCCATGGTGTCTGCCTGGCCTCCCCTGTTTGCTCTGTGTTTTATATATCTAAACAAAGAGGATGTGGGTTTTATTTTTCCTCTTAAGGACATCTGTAACTGTGAAAAAAAGTAAGACCTTTCTGAATATATAACTCACAGCAGAATTGTGAATGAGTAATGACATCATCTTTTGTGGTGTGAAGACTGTATCTCCCCTTTCGAGTTGTCTCTATTGCATTAGCAGAATGCTAGTGTGAATGCTGAAGTGAAATCTCGCTAGCCACTACCTATCCACTTACACAGCTTACATAAATATAGGTTTGATTTTATGGCTCACTTGAAGATCATTAGTTCCGTTATAGACACCTCAGGGCAATCTGTCTAACCTTGAGTACCTGGAGGATAAAGACCTCACAGGTGTCTGGTAACCAAAGGGAGACCAAATCATCCCGTTCCAGCTCACATGCCTTAAATGCTAATGGCTGAAGTGTACCTGGTCAATATATTCAAGGGATGCTGCAAAGATATTCAGCAGATCAGTTGCTAGGGATCAGTTTACTTGAGTTGAATTACTATGCAAGCTGTGCTGACTTCATTAGTTGGATCTACACTGGCTGAAATAGGAATAAATGTGTCTGTCTCACAAGTAGGCATCTGTGTGAGACACCTGCATGCTCCTTTTGTGGAGCTGGTTCCAACCTCAGAAACGAGAGGAATCCCCTCTCTTGAGAGGGGAAGCCTAGAGAGGAAGCACCTCTCTAATACTGCCAGGGACGGCATCTCCAACAGCTCCCTGGGTAGGCCATTCCAGTACCTGACCACTCTTGGAGAGAAAATGTTTTTCCACATCTAATTTGTCTGAACTAAACCTCCTCTGGTACATCTTGTGGCCATTTTCTTGGGTCCTATTTGTTGCCTGGGAGAAGAGGCCAAACCCCTCCTCATCACAACCTCCCTTCAGGAAGTTGTGGAGTGCAGTGAGGTCTTCTCTTCTGCAGACTAAACAACCCCAGCTCTCTGAGCTGCTCCTCGTAAGCCCTGTGCTCCAGACCCCTCACCAGTTTCATTGCCCTTCTCTGGACATGTTCTGGGCCCCAGGTGTTTTTCTTGCAGTGAGGAGCCCAAAACAGAATACAGTACTGGAGGTGCGGCCTCACCAGTGCTGAGTACAGTGGGATGATCACCTCTCTGCTCCTGCTGGCCGCACTATTTCAAATGCAGGCCGGGATGCCATTGGCCCTCTTGGCCACCTGGGTACGCTGTTGTCTCATGTTCAGCCGAGCATCAACCAACACCCCCAGGTCCCTTTCCTCTTCACAGTTGTTATGGGTTTGTAACTTGGTTGGTGTTGGTATTCCACATCAGAACATCATGTAGGATAATGGGAGTTGAGGGGACAAGTTATTTTTTCTGTGGACTGCCTTAAATGGGCATGTGGGGAGCGGCCCCAGAGAGGAGGTCGGAAAGGGGATGGGTTTTCAGGCCCGGCTCCTTGCGAGGAGACAGTGTGGTTGGAACTTCCCGCCTCGTGCAGCCTGTCGGTGAGATTGGGATTTGGTTTTCTCCTTGTTGAAACTCTCTCGTTGTTGTTTAGTGTTACTGGGATTATTGAACTGCCATTCGTTCTCAGATCATCCTTTCTTTCTTCATTTTTTCCTCCTAGACCCATTCGCAGTCTCCCTTCCATTCCCCTCACCTGGACCACACGCCTTGCCACACTGCGCTGTTAGGGAAGGGAGGTACTTTTGTTCCTGCTCCCCTGGGTTTGTTCACCTGTCACTGAGGGAGCTCTAGAGAGAACTCCGTGACATTTTTTGGTGGGGAATGCGGGCAGCGTTCTGAGCAATGTTTTGGGCAGTAATGAAGTGGCTTATTTCAGCAGCCCTGTACGTAGGACTGAGGGTCCTTATGTTCCTGTGGTCCTGGATCCAGAGCATTGTGTTGTGGGGGATGTTTGTACAATCCTTTTGCCCATGGAAGCCAGTGATAGGGATACCTGCCTGGCTCCCTTTCAGCCTAACCAACATCACAGACACTGTGCTCGGATTGGCTTACGAATGCTCCGAGTTCCTTAAGTATGACTGGTGTGTATTTGAGGGATATGATTTAGCTGAGAAGTATTGGTAATGGTTGGACTCGATGATCTTCTAGGTCTTTTCCAACCTTGATAATTCTGTGATTCTGTGATTCTGGGTGTCAAATTGGATATGGTGTTGTTAGTCTCTGATTATAGTAATTGTAGTAAGTTACTATAAAATGCAGAGAGACTGGCAAAGAATAGTGAGAGACTTAGGAAAAAGGCCAGAAGCATCGGGACCCCCAGTGTCACGTAATCTTAATCCTGAACACCAGATGGATCTTGAGAAATGGTGTAGTTCAGGGGGATCTCAGAATGAATGGCTTATGATGGAGATAGAGAGTCTCAAAAATGAGATCCAAACCCTAAGGGAAAACCTCCAAGTCAATCCCATCAAACCATGGGAAGCACCAGCATCAGTGTCAGTCGCCCCAGTGGAAGGCCAGAGATGGGAACATGTGTCCTCACTTCTGGAATGGAAGGAGGAAGTAGAGGAAGATCCCGGCGAGGAGCCCTCCCTAAAACCACCAGGGAAGGCGACTCAGAAGACTAACAGACACAGAGAGGATAGTGATGATTAGGGGGAAGTCATCATTTTCTCTATTTGTAAACATATGAAAAGTACTGAAATCCAAGGCACGAGAAAGGAGTTTACCCTATTCCCAGGTAAAAGCATCATCACTTGGCTGCATCGATGTTGGGACAATGGGGCCGGCTGTGTGTCCCTAAGTTGCAATGAGGCTCATCAATTAGGAAACATTTCTTGAAACCCATCTGTTGATAGAGGGATCAGCAGATGTCTCGATGGTGTCGCTACTCTCTGGGACAGAATGCTGTCAGCTGTAAAGGCAACCTGTTGTCTCAGTAGTGATTTGGAGCCTGTACTGAAAAAATGGAGTACGGCTGAGGAAGGCATCCAGTACTTGAGAGAAATGGCTGTGGCAGAAATGCTGTATGATCCCATGTTTGTCCCTGAGGACCCACATGATGGCCATGACCCAGAGAAGGTGAGCAGTACTCCTGAAATATGGAAGAAGCTCATACGGTCAGCACCGGACAGATATTCCAGTATACTATTATCGGCTGCTAACAGGTATGAAGAGCTGGATAGAAGACCTCCAATTTTTGAGCTTATCCTTTCACTTCAAAATACAGAGAGCACAATAGCGCCATCCCGTGCCTCCACTGCAGCCATCTGCCAAATAATGGAGAGACTGGACCAAATAGAGAGAAAACAAGACAGCATGCTGAAGAACTGGTCAGCGGCAAGGAATAATAATGAACCTGTGGCAGTCTCAGCTGTCAAATGCAAACACCAACCTGCTCGAGTGAATGACCGCAGTGAGCCTGTGTCACGTGGTGCCCTATGGAACTACCTGCGTAAGCATGGAGAGGATATGGGGAGGTGTCACAACGAACCCACTTATGCACTACGAGCACGGGTGAGAGAATTACAGAAGAGGTCAGCCACTACTGAAATTTCCTCTGCTGCTGCAGGTAACCCAATAGAGGGGCCCTGCACTCAGCCAGGGGGGGGGAGAGGGATGATAGAGTGTGTTGGACTGTGTGGATTCAGTGGCCTGGCACATCAGAACCACAGAAATATAAGGACTGGTGGATACCGGTGCACAGTGCACTCTGATACCTTCAGGTTACAAAGGGACAGAACTGATCCATATACATGGAGTGACTGGGGGTTTGAAGGAACTGTCTGTGTTGGAGGCCGAGATAAGCCTCACCGATAGAGACTGGCAGAAACGTCGTATAGTGACTGGCCAGGGAGCTCCCTCCATACTTGGGATAGATTACCTAAAAAGGGGACATTTCAAGGACACCAAGGGATGTCGATGGGCTTTTGGAATAGCTGCTACAGAAATAGACAATATTAAGCAGCTGTCTGATTTGCCTGGCTTATCAGGGGCCCCATCTGCTGTGGGGTTACTGCAGGTGGAAGAACAACAGGTACCAAATGCCGCGAGAATGGTACATAGACGACAGTACCGTACTAATAGGGATTCCTTGCTCCCCATCCATAGACTAATTCAACAACTAGAAAATCAGGGAGTAATTAGTAAAACCCATTCACCTTTCAACAGCCCCATATGGCCAGTGCGTAAAGCCAGTGGAGAATGGAGGATGATGGTGGACTATCGTGGCCTGAAAGAGGTCACACCCCCATTGAGCGCTGCTGTGCCAGACATGTTGGAACTCCAGTACGAACTGGAATCGAAACAGGCAAAATGGTATGCCACCATTGATATTGCCAACGCGTTCTTCTCTGTCCCTTTCTGCTAGAGATACGCTAAAGAGGCCCCACCAGAAAATGAACTTCCGGAAAACAAAATAAGTTTTCCCTGTTCACTGATGGAACGTGCCGCATTTTTGGGAAACATCGCAGATGGAAGACTGCTGTGTGGAGCCCCACACGACAAGTTGCAGAGGCCACGGAAGGAAGAGGAGAATCGAGCCAATTTGCAGAGGTAAAGGCTGTCCAGCTGGCCCTAGACATTGCTGAGCGGGAGAGATGGCCAGTGCTTGACCTCTATACTGACTCATGGATTGTAGCCAATGCTTTATGGGGGTAGATGCAGCAATGGGAACAAAATAACTGGCAGCAGAAGTGTAAACCTGTTTGGGCTGTTGAACCGTGGAAGGACATTGCTGCCTGAACAAAGAATATGGCCCTAAAGGTGTGTCATGTTGATGCCCACGTGCCCAAGATTCGAGCGACGGAGGAGCAACAAAGTAACCACTAAGTAGATCGAGCTGCCAGAATTGAGGCGGCCCAGATAGACCTGGACTGGCAGAAAAAGGGAGAGTTATTCCTAGCTCGGTGGGCCCATGAGACCTCGGGCCATCAAGGCAGAGATGCAACACATAAGTGGGCCAGAGACCAAGGGGTGGACTTAACTATGGATGCTATTGCGCAGATTATCCATGACTGTGACACCTGTGCCATGATCAAACAGGCCAAGAGGATGAGACCTCTCTGGGGGGAAGGGCAATGGGAAAAGTATAAATATGGGGAGGCATGGCAGATGGATTACATCACCCTGCCAAGAACTTGTGATGGTAAGCATTATGTACTCACCATGGTGGAGGTAACCAGTGGGTGGCTCGAGACATATGCGGTACCCCTTGCCACTGCCAGAAACACCATACTAGGTCTGGAGCCACAAATCCTGTGGCGACATGGCACCCCAGAGAGAATCGAATCAGACAATGGAACTCACTTCAAAAATTCACTGGTGAGCACTTGGGCCAAAGAACACGGCATAGAGTGGATCTATCACATCCCCTACCATGCACCGGCCACTGGTAAGATTGAGTGCCACAACGGTTTGGTGAAAACCATGCTGAAGGATCGTCACTTGGCTGCATCGATGTTGGTGAGATTTGGATTTGGTTTTCTTCTTGTTGAAACTCTCTCCTTGTTGTTTAGTGTCACTGGGTTTATTAAACTGATGTTCGTTCTCAGATCATCCTTTCTTCATTTTTTTTTTTTTTCCTCCTAGACCCATTCGCGGTCTCTCTTCCCTTCCCCTCTCCTGGAGCACATGCTGTGCCGCACTGCACTGTTAGGGAAGGGAGTTACTTTTGTTCCTGCTCTCCCTGGGTGTGTTCCCACTGTCACAGATTGAGCTCTAGCGAGAACTCTGTGACATATAATCATTCAAAACGGTCACCCAAGACTTCGTAACTCCTCTTTTCAGGATATGACTAATGTGGTCTGATTTAGATAAGGGACACTACACCTCAGAATCCTCATTTTTCCTCTTCTGTGTCTGCATCAGCTATATGATAGTCAGTAGCGAATCTCAATAGTCTCAGTTTAGTATCAAACAATTTCTTCTTTCAAAGTCAGTTGCTTCTACTGTGGGAGACACTTGTATAACTGAGTTAATGAGTTGCGTACATTATTTGTGCTTCTAGACTAGGGTAGTTTCTGGCCATCAGCTACAGCTGCCAAATTTTTCTCCAACTGCAGACAAAACCAAATGTAAAATTCCAATAAATTGTTCACTGGGATCTTAATAAAAAGACCTTAACAGTAATAATGCAGCAGCTGGAACCACTATCTCGTGATTGTTGGATCAGCTGCTAACTGTCTGCAAGGCATAAGCAGCCAGATGGGAAGCTCAGCAGTCAGACTCATTACCAAACACAGATGAGACTTAGGTTGTAAACGCAGTGAAGAAACAAGAGCACAGGTTTTGTGTTCTCCTTTGACAGAAATGTATTTTCAACGTGGTTCAGTCCTGGAAGTTAAAGCCTGGTCCCTAAGAAGAAAATACTGCCTCCAGCTCTTTCTTGATATGAAAATACTCTAAACGAGGCTGTGTTTACACATCTTGCAGGTGCCAATCCGGTGCCGTAAAAGCAGAACAACCCCTGGCTGTGGATGGAGGTAGAAGAAGTGATTGACAGTCTGTAAAATCATGATGTATCTTAGCATTTGTTTTTTTAACATATTCTATTTTTCAGGTCATGAAGGGAGAGTCCTGAAAGTAGCCTTGAGCCCAGATCAGAGGAGGCTCTTTTTGGTTGCTGCTGATGGAATAGCTTGTCTGTGGAAATGCCATGAGTCCGAAGAGAGCAAAAGAAAAAAAAGCTGCTTTTTCCCTAGTGATTATTAGAGCTCGTTCTTGTGACTTATTTTCCTTGAAAGCAAAAAATTTGAATGGAATCCACCCCATGCCAACATAAGCTCTTAGGTCATGCTTTTAGCTATGATTCTTGTAATTTTACGTGGTCTTAGTGTCTGGATTGGAATCCATGTACCAGTCTGTTTAAATTGTGTTGAATCAATCAAGGCCTGGGATCAGCAGATACTAGTCCAAGGGGCTGGAGAGTTTCATATATCACATAGCTTATAGCACAGAATCTGCCTAAATATTTCTAGAGATCCTAGCAAAACATATAATGCTAAATAAAAATAAATGATTTGTTGGCAATTCTTCACTATTTTTGTAATAGCAATGATAATTAACTTTACTAGCTAAATAATCTGTATTGGATTTAGAATTTTTTCCTTATATCCACCTACTGTGTTTATCAGATGTTTGGAAACACAAAGGACTGCATAATAATTCAATTGATATCCATAGTTTTGTAATCAACTTGTTAATAAGCCAGAGAGGCATAGTCAGAGAAGTGCAGCAGTTAGTTTTTTTTTATCCCTTAACGGGAGTAATTTAGTTCGGTGTCTGCAAGCCTGGCAGCTTCACTCTTGTATGAATTTTATGTAATGCCACACCTCTTGGACTTTAACAGGAGTTTGTCTGCAAAATTGCTGTGTACTGTCAACAGCTAAGAAAGGATGCCAGGTTCGGTCTTCAGATAACTATTCAAATGCAGTTCTGTAGAGCTATTCCAAGCCATATTTTAGCCATAAGTGTCTCTGGAGCTTTGATTTCATTGTTTGGAATGAAGAGAGGCAAGGATTCCCTCTTGCTTTTGTGTCTTAAAAGCCCTGTGAGCTCAGAAACTCATGAGTTTTGTCCCAGTAGAAATATATTTAGTGTCTTTCCTGTGGCTGAACTGTGAGAAAATGGGATATAAGGGGAGTAGATCAGTATCCACTCATGGAGAATTCAGCTATTGATCAAATGCTTGAAAAGAGATATGTTGGTGCTCAGCTGAGTTAGAGAGCTCTCTTAGTTTCTTGTCGCATCAGAGTAGTGTGTCTTTATTGTGTTCAACATACATCTTATATACCACTCACTTACAAGCAAGACATTCCTGTTCCTCTAGCAGTTCCTCTAATCAGTTAATTGGTCCCAGCTTCTCCCAAACAACAGTGATAAAGGATGGAAGGTTTCTTAAGAATAACAGGATTAACAGTGCATATCAGTGGAACCTCCTGTCCACCCTCAGAAGCAAACAGACACTGCTTGCTCTTGTCTCACACTCTGGTCTTCCAGGGTTTCACAGTGATAAGGCCTACCAAGGAATCTGATAAGCTCTTTGGTGACTTGCTCACAGTTAGATCTACCCCCACAAGATAAGCAACGTTAACAGGGGCACAGGCATCTCTAGAGGTGAATGTGAAACTCTCTTGTCTTTAGTTCTCATCATTTTAAAAACCTTATCTGATATTCATAGGTCACATGATCACTAATTTTAGGTCTGGCAGATTGAGACCACTCATCTTTTTTACCTAACAAGTTACTGACTTACAATAAATCTGCCACCAAGTTACTGTTTCTGTGGTCACCCTGTGTTGTCTTCAGGAACGGTTAGAAAATGAGAACAGCAATTATGATTTCTGAAATTACTGCGAAGAAGCTGATGTCTGAGAATGGGAAATATCCTATCCTGTGCCTGTCTCCTAATATATTGTGTAATATTTGATCGATTAACTAGAATATGATTTAAATATTCACAATAGTGTTTTATAAAATTTTAAAGGTTGTCGTTGTTGTTGTTAATGTTAAAAGGACATATTCTCTCTGTTGACTGGGGGAGAAGGAGTGGCATTCAGTTCTTTAGTGATATGTTTCAGGAATTGCCCTGGAAATTCTGTCCTTTGATGGTGCCTAAGTGTTGGTTCGCCGTTGAAAGAGGGCGGAGGACTGTGGTGAAGAAGGAACTGAAGTTAGGCATATTTTGTTGGACATTTGCCTGTCAAAATAATTTTAAAAACCCTGCTTATTTTCAAACTGAGAATTGTTCAGTACTTAATTCTCCATGTTTGTTATTGATCTGTGAAAGTATTGGCCCCAGAAGTATTTCAACACAATGTCTGATGGAGGGAGAAGTTGCTTATTTCTCCAGAACTAGCCAATAGCCCACGGAGTTCTGTATTTGTGTGCTGTAGCCCTGTTCTATGACCACATCTCAGAAAGCGTTTAAACTTATATTTAAATTCCAGTCTGTGTCTAATCTGTAGTCAGATGAAACATATTCTTACATGCCTTTTCTAGTCAGTTTCTTCTGTATGACCAGCTTCTATCTTTCCAAATAGGAATCTGAGGACTCAAGAGGCATGCATCTGCTTTTCTGAGCTTTATAGATACAGTTGCTGAATACTTGCAGACACAGAGAGTACAGTTGCTGAAAATCAATCACTACAAAAGACCTATGGAATCACAGGACCAACTCTAATGATAATGACGTCCCAAGATGTATTACAGGCAGCACTCAATTCATATTGATACTCCAGCTGAGACAATTTCTACCACTTCTCAGCTTTTCAGCTGTTTTCCCTTCCCTTCCCTTCCCTTCCCTTCCCTTCCCTTCCCTTCCCTTCCCTTCCCTTCCCTTCCCTTCCCTTCCCTTCCCTTCCCTTCCCTTCCCTTCCCTTCCCTTCCCTTCCCTTCCCTTCCCTTCCCTTCCCTTCCCTTCCCTTCCCTTCCCTTCCCTTCCCTTCCCTTCCCTTCCCTTCCCTTCCCTTCCCTTCCCTTCCCTTCCGCATAAAGTGACAATTCTGAGCAATAGATTTTACTGCCATTTCTTTTATTTAAATCAGATTACAGGAAGAGCTGACATGCAGAGGCTTCAAAGTCAAGCTGGAAATTAAACTTTGATTTGATTCGACACTTGGTCAGAAACACTCATCCATGTAAAGCTAAGTCTGAATGTGCAACATGAGGAAGCTGAAAGCTTGAGTCACAAAAGGACTCCATAACTCTACAAACTACAAAAGCTGTTCAAGCAGAGTGCTCTGTTTGGCTCTGTTATAATCATGCCTGTCCCTAAAATGGATACATGAAATTTCACCTATACAGATTTCAAGATCCGAAAAATCAGTGTGGGAATAACTTCAAGGGAATATTATGGGAGTATCATGAAGCTGTTTTCAAAAGCACACTTCAAAGCTCGATTTTGTTGCACAGTCACAAAGCAGGAAATAGTTTGATCAAAACCCGGTCTGTAAGTCTCCACCTATGGTTTTCCATATCCACTGAAGGTATTGTTTTGTGATTAGAGTGTAGACACCAGGAGCATCGGGAGCACCACACTTTTCCTTCCCGAAAGAGGTGATGCCTTTCAGCACATTATTGCATATTAAAGGTCCACCTGAATCACCCTGGAAAAAAAAAAACAAAAAGGACAGAAATTGTCATTCAGATTTACAAAACCTACAGAACTGATCCCTTACTTAAAACTTACACTTACTCCGGTTCCATGGTAGACATAAATATGTAGACAATGATTCCCCCTTCTCACCCCACTCCTGTTCCCTCCCACCACCCTCTCCTCTGGAAGATAAGTTTATCATTACCAAAAAATAATAACTAAAGAAGTGCGACCTTTTGCTTGTGAGTTATGTGAAATAAACCTAGACCAGTGCGAAGATATGTCCAGTATTTTTGGAAGTGAAAATCCATCTTTATTTTATTTTAAGGATTAGAAGAAGTAGCCCTGGTAAATTTACTCTTTTGTGGTATTATTCCTTCTGGAACTGCAGGTAGGAATATACCATGTGTAAAAACTTCTACGTTATACTGCATTTTTAGTATAGTCATTGTGGATAATGCCAGTAAATATACTCACTCTACATGAGTCCTTTCCTCCTCGCTCAGATCCTGCGCATATCACGTTATTTGTTATATTACGGCTGTTATTGTAATGTTTCTTGTCATTGCAGATTTTTCTATTGATGACAGTGATGTTAACTTCTCTCAGGGTATCAGACAATTCTTCTATATTATACACAGTTCGTCCCCATCCTGCTACTCTGCAAGTTGTTCCTGGTTTGACATCATCACCAGAGGTAGGCAGGGGAATGACTTTCACAGCGCCATTAAGTTTTGCTCTTTTCTCAAGCTGTAGAAGATAAGGCAAACAATTTTTATGGCAGAGAGTCTGACAGAGATCTCTGTGTGTTAATCATTAGATCTTTTCCATTGTGGAAGTGAGGGATTGCTGCAAACCTTTTCTGAGATTTGTGTTTGTGATGGAAGTTATGTAGTCTGTGATTATGTAGGAATGAGGAAAATGGATATCCACTTTCCAATGAAAATCTATTCAAGTGCTGAACTATTTGCTCCCAAAATGCCCTGTTTCTCTTCTGTGGCACCCACAACCATTGGGAGTTATCTATACGTGGGGAATATATATATATGTATATATTTTTTTTTCTAGGACAAAAAAGCAGCAATAACTGATGGCAAAAATGAGAATCAGAGAAGTTATAAATTCGTAATAGAACTATCATTTAGAATATTATGTTTTTTAACACAATTATTTTTACATCTGAAATATGCTGTTCTCTGTGAATATTCAGTACTTCATTGAAAAGCCAGAAAAGCTTGGCCAGGCTACAGAGTTTTTCTACTGCTCATACTAGCACATATTACAGGAGCTGTTGAGTGCCTTGGTCTGCAGTGCATCCCCAGTTCCTCGGTCAGCTGGATTTGCAGACCAGTCTACATCACCCAAGAAACAATGTTCCCAGAAACTCCCACCTCTCTTCCTCACAAGAATGAAAAACCTAGTGCATCACAGAGATGTGTATTTCTTTAGTGGTGTGTAAATAAGTCTATACCTTCAGCAGCATAATGTCATGTTTCTTTTTGTTAACAATGTACTCTGGGTAGCGAATTTCCTTTGCAATCTTAATAACCTGTTTTTCTTTTTCATGCTTTGTCCGTGAATGGGCTCCAAGGGTTACGGTGCCGCCTTCCCTGAGAAGAAAGATAACATGGTTAGTGGGATTCACCTGCTGTAAGTCTGTAATTCCTTGCTCTGGTCTTTTCTGGCCTGCAAAGCAACAGTAATTTAGAAGAATGTAGATCATCCTGTTTTCACAGGTAGTTTAGAAAAATTGTGTCAGTGAGTCACAACTGATGCTATTCTACTTGCAGCCTCCCAGCGGCAGGGTTTGGGTCCTTGACTCAGAAGCTGCTCCTTGGGAGCACAATGTCTGCCACAGATGGGTGGTGAAGCTTGTTGGAGTAGCTGTGCAGAGTGGTCCTCAGTTTCCTCTTCATACAGCAACCAAAACTCTGAGGAAGTGATTTCTGATGTTCCTTCAGCTATGAAGAGCTGTATGAGTGTCACCTGAGCAATATTAAATTAATTATGTAATATATTTTTTTTCTTAAATGAGATCTCATTCAGGATCGTTGTTAACTGTATATTGATTCCACAGCTTTCAGACCTTGTGCTTTCTTTGTAGTAGATTCTAGTTATCTCTCTGGCTGGTGGCAGGACAAATGGTTAGAAGTCTCTGATAGATAGAGTCCAGTAATTCACTGGCCCTGAGCAGGCTGTTGACAGAGCCTGTGTGAGGTCTGGCTCAGCAGCAGCTCCAGTCATCCTAGCAAAGGCAGTGGGTGAGACGTGAGATTTAAACCTCACATCTTGCCTGACAGGGGGAGCGTGCAAGGCCAAATAACCACCCATGTCTTGAGTCAGACAGGAAGAAGCTAACATACCTAGTAAAGCAGTGGTCAGAGAACTGGGGAGGTGCTTGAAGACTGGAGGATGGCCAATATCACTTCGGTCTTCAAAAAGGGCAAGAAGGAGCACCCAGGTAATTATAGGCCAGTCAGCATCACCTCTGTCCCAGGGAAGGTGATGGAACAGCTTGTGCTGGATGCCATCTCCAGACAACTGGGAGTAAAGGAGGTTATCAGGAGTACTCAGCACGGGTTCACCAAGGGGAGGTCGTGCTCGACCAACCTGGTGGCCTTTTATGAAGATGTCACTAGCTGGGTGTACGGGGGGAGAGCGTTAGATGTAGTCTACCTTGATTTCAGTAAGGCTTTTGATACGGTTCCCCATGACATCCTTATAACAAAGCTGAGGAAGTATGGGATAGATGAGTGGACGGTGAAGTGGGTTGATAATTGGCTGACTGGCAGAGTGCAGAGGGTTGTCGTTGGTGGTGCAGTGTCCAGCTGGCGGCCTGTGACTAGCATTGTCCCCCAGCGGTCTGTGCTGGGTCTGGTCTTGTTCAACATCTTCATCAGCAACCTTGATGAGGGGATAGTGACCACCCTCAGCAAGTTTGCTGATGACAGGAAGCTGGGAGGATTGGCTGACACGTCTGAAGGCTGTGCTGCCATTCAGCGAGACCTGGACAGGCTGGAGAGATGGGCAGTAAGAAACCAGATAGGGAGCCTGCTTTGGCAGGGGGGTTGGACTCGATGATCTCTAGAGGTCCCTTCCAACCCCTAAAATTCTGTGATTTTGTGATTCTATGATTCTGAGATCTCTAATTGTCTCCTGTCACCTGCAGCATTTTTTTTTTTTTCCCTTTATAATCATGTACTGTCTGTTTCTGTAATGAACTCTGTGTCTTTTACAGAATAAAATGACAAGAACTTGCTTCAGTTTTCTAAGCAGCTATTTAGACTGGCCAGTCCTCTGGCCAAGTGTCCTGTTCCTGAGGACAGGCATAGGTCTTTCCCCCAAATTCACAATTTCAGCACTGTTATTCTGTGCTTTCCTGTGACTTGTGACTTCTAAAATATCTTGTCTGAAACACTGAACATTTGTACCTTCTTACATTACCTTTGCTCACCAAAACATGGTTGTCAACTTAAGTTTAAGAACTTTTATGCTAAATGCACTGGATTACCAGGGACACAAACGTTTCTTCTTGAAGTGGGAAGCTGTGTACTCTATAGTTTCTGAATCAGAAAAACAACTTACAGATGGCAATGAGCAGCTGTTAACACCCAGTCTGGCTTGATCAAAGCTCCTCCACAAAATTTATTTTTTCCAGTAATTATTTTTCCTCTGAGCATGGCCATAAATGGTCTTGAGTGTGGTGCTACTTCATGTCCTCCAATGATATCCACGCACAAGTCTAGAAATAAAAGTAGGCCACAGTACACACAGCTGGGCTGCCAAGCACCGTGAACTCTTAGGAAAGTACATTTAACACATTTATGAAGTATACAGACACATGGGAACATGCACATTGCTATGCAGGTCTTCAGGGTAGGCTTTTAGAAGTGCTCAGCAGTACTACTTTCAGTGGCATTAAAATAAGGTTAATGTCAAGAATATTGAGGAAATAAAACCCAACAACCTAAGCGTTACTGATCTTACACAAGTTTATTTTCCTGAAGATCTCTACTATGGTTAATTTCTCAGCTTTCATTGTAAGAAACGCAGACTTGCCACTACATAAATGTTGTGCAGTGTCATGTCTTGTGTGAGCCCTTGGCAACATGGCTATGTAAGGTAAGTCACATGAACATCCTTCTCAAGAGAACAGAAAATCAAGAGAATCATGTATGTACATGCCAATAGAGTGAATGATCAAAAATGGCTGTATTAATTTCCCTGACCTCTTCCGAATGGTTTGTCGTCTTTGCAGTTTTAATGACTACTATCCATTCAGAAATGATTTTGTTTGTATGAAAGATCAAAGACATACAGAGATAGAAAAATATATAATAGTTTTACCTCTAATAGTAATTGCAAGTATTTTCTTTAGGCTAATACGTTCTGCTTAAATGGAGCTCTCCATGTCAGCGTTTACACTCAAAAGGATCAAACTGTGCACTTACCTCCAGGAAGTATCAGGAGAATGATGGCAGCAGAGGTGGACAGAGTGAAAAAAACACCCATGGTGTCTGCCTGGCCTCCCCTGTTTGCTCTGTGTTATATATCTAAACAAAGAGGATGTGGGTTTTATTTTTCCTCTTAAGGACATCTGTAACTGTGAAAAAAAGTAAGACCTTCCTGAATATATAACTCACAGCAGAAGTGTGAATGCAAAATCACATCATCTGTTGTGGTGTAGACAATATCTCCCCCTTTATGTTCTCTCTATAGTATTAGCAGAGAGCTAGTGTGAATGCTGAAGTGAAACCACGCAAGCCACTCCCTATTTTGTGGCTCACTTGAAGATCATTAGTTCTGTTCTAGACACCTCAAGACAATCTGTCTAACCTTGAGTACCTGGAGGATAAAGACCTCACAGGTGTCTGGTAACCAAAGGGAGACCAAATCATCCCGTTCCATCTCACATGCCTTAGTGTCTGCAGTTTAATCATAAATGCTAATGGCTGAAGTGTACCTGGTCAATAAATTCAAGGGATGCTACAAAGATATTCTGCAGATCAGTTGCTAGGGATCTGTTTACTTGAGTTGAATTACTGTGCAAGCTCCGCTAACTTGATTAGTTGGATCTACACTGGCTGAAATAGGAATAAATGTGTCTGTCTCACAGGTAGGCATTGTCATGGTTTGCAATTTTGTAATTTTGCTATTAGTATTCCACATCATAACATCATGATAAAGGTTGCCTTTTGATCGCCGTGTTTCGCTGCTTCGGAGCTGCCCCTGGCAGAGCTGAGGCTGTTTATCGCGGGGTGTCCAGGGGATTCGCTCGGCTCTTCCCTCATCCAGGGATTTTCCGAGGTAGGAGCAGCCCGGCAGCTCGAGAGAGAGCGGCTCACGTGGAGGGGGCGTTCCCAGGCTACACGTGGAGGGAGCGTTGCCAAGGCAACGGCTCTCCACCCTCGCCCTCTTCTTCTTTAAAATGCCTTGAGGAAGAAGAAGAACAACCTAGTCTCTTTGAAGTCGCTAGCCCACCTAGTCGCTGCCCACCAGTGATGGTCAGGAGGAGGCAGGGCTCGTGCACCTCTTGACTTCCTGTTTCAGCTGTGGTAAGTATTCTGCTTCGACATGGGTGCTGCCAGAAAGGCTGCTGCCAGAAATACTGAGAGGCCAAGACAAATACTGAGGAGGCCCAGACAAGGGTCCCGATCTCTCAGAAACGGGAGGCAGCAACCAAGAAGACTGCTGAGACCCAGACTGAGGTCCTGCACATGCCTTATAGGAAGGTTGCTGCCAAAATGTCTGAGGAAACTCAGACTGAGCCCCCAACCCAAGATGCTGTTGTGCAGATCTCTGGCTGTACTGAGTGCCAGAGCCTGGCCCTTGCAGTGCTGGGTGAGGGAGGCAGTGATTGTGTTCACTGCGACCAGGTGAACTACTTGCTCAGCCTCGTAGTTGACCTGAACGAGGAAGTGGAGAGGCTGAGGGCTATAAAAGAGTGTCAGAGGGAGATTGACTGGTGGTGTCAGTCCCTCTCAGCCTCAAGTTCTCGGCACACTGCCGAAGCTCCTAATGGAGCATGTCAGCCCCTGCCACCTCACAAACAGGTGGTAAAGGGGCACCAGCCAGCTGGCAGCACTGCAGTGAGCCCCCTGTCCTCTCTTCCCCCCAGCAGTAATTTGAGAAGGGAGGAGGAGTGGAAACGGGTACCTGCTTGGCGGAAGGGGCATCCCCCATCCCGACCATCCCCGGCTCCCCAGGTGCCTCTGCAAAACCGGTTTGAGGCCCTGGATCTTGAGGGGGGGACTAGTGAGAGTGTGGAGGCAGGTGCACCCATGAAGTTGCCTCAGGTGAAGTGGTCACCCCGAAGCCTCAAGACTGCTTCTACACGTAAGGACAGAAGCGTGATTGTTGTAGGTGACTCCCTTCTGCAAGGAACAGAAGGCCCTATATGCCGGCCTGACCCTACCCGCAGAGAAGTGTGCTGCCTTCCTGGGGCATGGGTCAGGGACATTTCAAAGAAAATTTCTAGGTTGATTCAGCCTTCAGATTACTATCCACTTTTAATAATTCAGGCTGGCAGTGAGGAAGTTGGCAAGGAAAGCCTGAGGTCCATCAAGAAAGACTTCAGGGGAATGGGGCGAATACTTGAAGGAGCCGGGGTGCAGGTGATCTTTTCTTCTACGCCCGTGGTGTCAGGAAAAGGTACAGGGAGGATCCAAAAAACCCAACTCTTAAATAGATGGCTTAAGAACTGGTGCAGACACAAGAATTTCGTTTTTTTTGACCATGGGGCAATCTACACTGCACCTGGCATGATGGCTGCTGATGCAAGCAGCCTGTCCCTGAGGGGTAAGAGGGTATTAGCTGAAGAATTAGCGGGACTCATTGACAGGTCTTTAAACTAGGAACGAAGGGGGAAGGGGGCAAAATAAGGGCTACTGGGGTTGAACGGTTCATTCGAGGGACCGAATTCCGTGGGCAATGATTGCAGAGTGCAAAAGGAGGGAGTAGAGCAGGAGGATGCTGGGGATGCTGCTGTTCTAGCAGATCCTGGATCGCTTATGAAGGTGGTGAGACAGACAGCCCGGCTGAAGTGCCTTTATACTAATGCACGGAGCCTGAGTAACAAGCAGGAGGAACTGGAAACTGTGATGCACTCTGAAAGTTATGACATTGTTGCTATCACAGAAACATGGTGGGATGACTCCCACAATTGGGATACTGCCATCGATGGCTATAGACTCTTTAGGAGAGACAGGCGAGGTAGGAAGGGTGGGGGAGTCGCTCTCTATGTCAGAGATTGGATAAACTGTGAGGAGCTCCCCATGAAAAACAGTCAAGAACAGGTTGAGAGCCTGTGGGTTAGGATTAGAGATGGGACTAATAAAGGTCAGCTGGTATTAGGGGTATACTACAGGCCACCTGATCAAGGGGAGGCTGCAGATGAGGCTTTCTTGCTCCAGATGCACGAGGCGTCTGGCTCACGGGCTCTTGTCCTGGTGGGGAACTTCAACCATCCGGACATTTGTTGGAAAAACCACACGGCGAGCTGCAAGAGCTCCAGAAGGCTCTTGGAATCCATTGATGATAGCTTTCTGGTTAAGGTATTGGACAGACCGACCAGAGGTCAAGCGTTGCTGGACCTGCTGCTCACCAACGCTGAGGAGATCATCAAAGGCGTCAAGGTTGGAGGATGCCTGGGCTCCAGCGATCATGCCCTGGTTGAGTTTGTGATCTCAAGTGATGTGGGCCTGGCAAAGAGCAGGACCAGGACGCTGAACTTTAGAAGAGCAGACTTCAAGCTACTCAATGGAATGCTGGCCAAGATCCCCTGGCGTGCTGCCCTCAAAGACAAGGACGTTGAGGAGAGCTGGCTGCTCTTCAAGGATGCCCTCCTGACAGCACAAGAGATCTCCATTCCCCTGATTAAGAAAGTGGGCAGGAGAGGTGGAAAACCGGCATGGCTCAGCAAGGACCTGCTGAGAGAACTGAGGGTGAAGAAAGGGGTGTACAAGCTCTGGAAACAAGGCTGTGTCACCCGGGAAGAATACAGGGATGCCGTCCGGACTTGCAGACGTGGGATCAGGAAAGCCAAGGCGCAGGCAGAACTGAACTTGGCGAGGGACGTGAAAAACAATAAGAAAACCTTCTACAGGTACATTGGCCAGAAGAGACAGGCCAAAACGGACGTACCTACTTTGGTAAATTTAAAAGGAGAAATGGCTTCAACAGATGAAGAGAAAGCTGAGGTGCTGAATGAGTTCTTCACCTCGGTCTTCACTGGTGGCAGGATTCTAGTCTTTTTCACTAGTCCCTAAGTCTTGCACCCCCATACCTCTATGTGGGGACCAAGGATGTAAATCCCTCCCCACTGTAAGGGTAGAGCAAGTCTGAGAGTGCCTCCTTAGACTGAATAAGTCTATGGGGCCAGATGGCGTGCATCCCAGGGTCCTGAAGGAGCTGGCTGAGGTGGTTGCTGAGCCGCTCTCCATCATATTTGAGAAGTCGTGGCTGTCAGGTGAGGTCCCGGATGATTGGAGGAAGGGTCACGTCACTCCCATTTACAAGAAGGGGAGCAGGGAGGACCCGGGTAACTACAGGACGGTGAGTCTCACCTCTGTGCCTGGGAAGATATGGAACAGATCATCCTGGACAGCATGCTTGATCACATAAAGAACGAGCACGCGATCCTAGACAGCCAGCATGGCTTCACCAGGGGAAGGTCATGCTTAACTAATCTTGTGGCCTTCTATGATGGAGTGACAGCATTGGTGGACGAAGGGAAGGCAACCGATGTCATTTACCTGGACCTGAGCAAGGCCTTTGACATGGTCCCCCATCACATCCTCATCTCCAAATTGGAGGGAAGTGGATTTGATGGGTGGACAACTAGATGGATAAGCAATTGGTTGAAAGGCCACAGACAGAGGGTGGTGGTCAATGGCTCTATGTCCAGGTGGAGGCCGGTAACGAGCGGTGTCCCTCAAGGGTCTGTCTTGGGACCGGTGCTCTTTGACTTCTTTATTAATGACATCGATGAGGGAATGGAGTGCACCCTCAGCAAGTTTGCTGATGACACCAAGCTGAGTGGTGCAGTCGATACGGTGGAGGGAGCGGATGCCATTCAGAGGGACCTTGACAGGCTGGAAAGCTGGGCTCGGGTGAACCTAATGAGGTTCAACACGGCAAAGTGCAAGGTTTTGCACTTGGGCCGGAAGAACCCCAGGCACTTGTACAGGCTGGGAGGAGTTGTCCTTGAGAGCAGCTCGGCAGAGAAAGACCTAGGGGTCCTGATAGATGAGAAACTTAACATGAGCCAGCAGTGCGCTCTGGCAGCCCGGAAGGCAAATGGGATCCTGGGCTCCATCAGGAGAGGGGTGGTCAGCAGGGATAGGGAGGTGATTGTCCCTCTCTACTCTGCTCTTGTGAGGCCCCATCTGGAGTACTGTGTCCAGGTGTGGAGCCCTCAGTACAAAAAAGATATGGAGATTTTGGAAAGGGTCCAGAGGAGGGCCACGAAGATGATCAGGGGGCTGGAGCACCTCCCCTATGAGGACAGGCTGAGGGAGTTGGGTTTGTTCAGCCTGGAGAAGAGAAGGTTGCGGGGTGACCTCATTGCAGCCTTTCAATACCTGAAGGGAACTTACACCCAGGAGGGGAGTAAACTCTTCGAAAGGGCTGATAATAGCAGGACTAGGGGAAATGGTTTTAAGTTAAAAGAGGGAAGATTTAGGTTGGATGTTAGGGGGAAGTTCTTTACTAGGAGAGTGGTTAGGTCCTGGAACAGGCTGCCCAGGGAGGTTGTGGATGCCCCGTCCTTGGAGGTGTTCAAGACCAGGTTGGACGGGGCTCTGGGCAACCTGATCTAGTAAAGGCGTATGTTTGGTGGCCCTGCTAGGCAGGGGGGTTGGAACTACATGATCCTTGAGGTCCCTTCCAACCCGGGTCATTCTGTGATTCTGTTGTAAACGCAGTGAAGAAACAAGAGCACAGGTTTTGTGTTCTTCTTTGACAGAAATGTCTTTTCAACGTGGTTCAGTCCTGGAAGTTAATGCCTGGTCCCTAAGAAGAAAATACTGCCTCCAGCTCTTTCTTGATATGAAAATACTCTAAACAAAAGGCTGGGTTTACACATCTTGCAGGTGCCAATCTGGTGCCGTAAAAGCAGAACAACCCCTGGCTGTGGATGGAGGTAGAAGAAGTGATTGACAGTCTGTAAAATCATGATGTATCTTAGCATTTGTTTTTTTAACATATTCTATTTTTCAGGTCATGAAGGGAGAGTCCTGAAAGTAGCCTTGAGCCCGGATCAGATGAGGCTCTTTTTGGTTGCTGCTGATGGGATAGCTTGTCTGTGGAAATGCCATGAGTCCGAAGAGAGCAAAAGAAAAAAAAGCTGCTTTTTCCCTAGTGATTATTAGAGCTCGTTCTTGTGACTTATTTTCCTTGAAAGCAAAAAATTTGAATGGAATCCACCCCATGCCAACATAAGCTCTTAGGTCATGCTTTTAGCTATGATTCTTGTAATTTTACGTGGTCTTAGTGTCTGGATTGGAATCCATGTACCAGGCTGTTTAAATTGTGTTGAATCAATCAAGGCCTGGGATCAGCAGATACCAGTCCAAGGGGCTGGAGAGTTTCATATATCACATAGCTTATAGTACAGAATCTGCCTAAATATTTCTAGAGATCCTAGCAAAACATATAATGCTAAATAAAAATAAATGATTTGTTGGCAATTCTTCACTATTTTTGTAATAGCAATGATAATTAACTTTACTAGCTAAATAATCTGTATTGGATTTAGAATGTTATCCTTATATCCACCTACTGTGTTTATCAGATGTTTGGAAACACAAAGGACTGCATAATAATTCAATTGATATCCATAGTTTTGTAATCAACTTGTTAATAAGCCAGAGAGGCATAGTCAGAGAAGTGCAGCAGTTAGTTTCTTTTATCCCTTAAGGGTAGTAATTTAGTTCTGGGTGTCTGCAAGCCTGGCAGCTGTCACTCTTGTATGAATTTTATGTAATGCCACACCTCTTGGACTTTAACAGGAGTTTGTCTGCAAAATTGCTGTGTACTGTCAACAGCTAAGAAAGGATGCCAGGTTTGGTCTTCAGATACTATTCAAATGCAGTTCTGTAGAGCTATTCCAAGCCATATTTTAGCCATAAGTGTCTCTGGAGCTTTGATTTCATTGTTTGGAATGAAGAGAGGCAAGGATTCCCTCTTGCTTTTGTGTCTTAAAAGCCCTGTGAGCTCAGAAACTCATGAGTTTTGTCCCAGTAGAAATATATTTAGTGTCTTTCCTGTGGCTGAACTGTGAGAAAATGGGATATAAGGGGAGTAGATCAGTATCCACTCATGGAGAATTCAGCTGTTGATCAAATGCTTGAAAAGAGATATGTTGGTGCTCAGCTGAGTTAGAGAGCTCTCTTAGTTTCTTGTCGCATCAGAGTAGTGTGTCTTTATTGTGTTCAACATACATCTTATATAACATTCACTTACAAGCAAGACATTCCTGTTCCTCTAATCAGTTAATTGGTCCCAGCTTCTCCCAAACAACAGTGATAAAGGATGGAAGGTTTCTTAAGAATAACAGGATTAACAGTGCATATCAGTGGAACCTCTTGTCCACCCTCAGAAGCAAACAGACACTGCTTGCTCTTGTCTCACACTCTGGTCTTCCAGGATTTCACAGTGATAAGGGCTACCAAGGAATCTGATAAGCTCTTTGGTGACTTGCTCACAGTTAGATCTACCCCCACAAGATAAGCAACGTTAACAGGGGCACAGGCATCTCTAGAGGTGAATGTGAAACTCTCTTGTCTTTAGTTCTCATCATTTTAAAAACCTTATCTGATATTCATAGGTCACATGATCACTAATTTTAGGTCTGGCAGATTGAGACCACTCATCTTTTTTACCTAACAAGTTACTGACTTACAATAAATCTGCCACCAAGTTACCGTTTCTGTGGTCACCCTGTGTTGTCTTCAGGAACGGTTAGAAAATGAGAACAGCAATTATGATTTCTGAAATTACTGCGAAGAAGCTGATGTCTGAGAATGGGAAATATCTTCTCCTGTGCCTGTCTCCTAATATATTGTGTAATATTTGATTGATTAACTAGAATATGATTTAAATATTCAAAATAGTGTTTTATAAAATTTTAAAGGTTGTTGTTGTTGTTGTTAATGTTAAAAGGACATATTCTCTCTGTTGACTGTGGGAGAAGGAGTGGCATTCAGTTCTTTACTGATATGTTTCAGGAATTGCCCTGGAAATTCTGTCCTTTGATGGTACCTAAGTGTTGGTTCGCCATTGAAAGAGGGTGGAGGACTGTGGTGAAGAAGGAACTGAAGTTAGGCATATTTTGTTGGACATTTGCCTGTCAAAATAATTTAAAAACCCTGGTTATTTTCAAAATGAGAATTGTGTTGTAGATGCTAACGAGGCTGAACCTTGTAGTACAAGCATATAGGCGGGGCTTTTTCGGTATGTGATGGTGATAGTAACCCAGCCTCTTCCGTCCCCTATCTTGTGAAGTACCTTTGGGCGCGCATTTCAAACGTGCACCCTAGGGGGCATAGACGAAGTAATTAAGGTATATAAGGTGTTGATTACTCCTAATAAACGCCATTTTGCCTCCTTTCTTGATGAGTCACGGTGGACTTTTTGGCCCCAGCGAGGGTTTCGCTAGTACTTGGGCAAGTTGGGGTTTGGATTATAATTGCGCATGGCAACGGAATTGTTCAGTACTTAATTCTCCATGTTTGTTATTGATCTGTGAAAGTATTGGCCCCAGAAGTATTTCAACACAATGTCTGATGGAGGGAGAAGTTGATTATTTCTCCAGAACTAGCCAATAGCCCACGGAGTTCTGTATTTGTGTGCTGTAGCCCTGTTCTATGACCACATCTCAGAAAGCGTTTAAACATATATTTAAATTCCAGTCTGTGTCTAATCTGTAGTCAGATGAAACATATTCTTACATGCCTTTTCTAGTCAGTTTCTTCTGTATGACCAACTTCTATCTTTCCAAATAGGAATCTGAGGACTCAAGAGGCATGCTTCTGCTTTTCTGAGCTTTATAGATACAGTTGCTGAATACTTGCAGACACAGAGAGTACAGTTGCTGAAAATCAATCACTACAAAAGACCTATGGAATCACAGGACCAACTTTAATGATTCTGTAAGTCCCAAGATGCAGGCAGCACTCAATTCATGTTGATACTCCAGCTGAGACACTTTCTGCCACTTCTCAGCTTTTCAGCTGTTTTTCAATCCCTTCCCTTCCCTTCCCTTCCCTTCCCTTCCCTTCCCTTCCCTTCCCTTCCCTTCCCTTCCCTTCCCTTCCCTTCCCTTCCCTTCCCTTCCCTTCCCTTCCCTTCCCTTCCCTTCCCTTCCCTTCCCTTCCCTTCCCTTCCCTTCCCTTCCCTTCCCTTCCCTTCCCTTCCCTTCCCTTCCCTTCCCTTCCCTTCCCTTCCCTTCCCTTCCCTTCCCTTCCCTTCCCTTCCCTTCCCTTCCCTTCCCTTCCCTTCCCTTCCCTTCCCTTCCCTTCCCTTCCCTACCACGTAAAATGACAATTCTGAGCTATAGATTTTATTGCCATTTCTTTTATTTAAAGCAGATTACAGGAAGAGCTGACATGCAGAATCTTCAAATTCAAGATGGGAATTAAACTTTGATTTGATCTGACACTTGGTCAGAAACACTCATCCATGTAAAGCTAAGTCTGAATGTGCAACATGAGGAAGCTGAAAGCTTGAGTCACAAATGGACTCCAAAACTGTATAAACTACAAAGGCTGTTCTAGCAGAGTGCTCTGTTCGGCTCTGTTAAAATCATGCCTGTCCCTAAAATGGATATATGAAATTTCACCTATACAGATTTTGAGATACTAAAAATCAGTGTGGGAATAACTTCATGGGAATATTATGGGAGTATCATAAAGCTGTTTTCAAAAGCACACTTCAAAGCTCGATTTTGTTGCACAGTCACAAAGCAGGAAATAGTTTGATCAAAACCCGGTCTGTAAGTCTCCAGCTATGGTTTTCCATATCCACTGAAGGTATTGTTTTGTGATTAGAGTGTAGACACCAGGAGCATCGGGAGCACCACACTTTTCCTTCCCGAAAGAGGTGATGCCTTTCAGCACATTATTGCATATTAAAGGTCCACCTGAATCCCCCTGGAAAGAAAAGAAAAGAAAAGAAGGACAGAAATTGTCATTCAGATTTACAAAACCTACAGAACTGATCCCTTACTTAAAACTTACACTTACTCCGGTTCCATGGTAGACATAAATATGTAGACACTGCTTCCCCCTGCTCGCCCCACTCCTGTTCCCTCCCACCACCCTCTCCTCTGGAAGGTAAGTTTATCATTACCAAAAAATAATAATTAAAGAAGTGTGACCTTTTGCTTGTGAGTTATGTGAAATAAGCCTAGACCAGTGCGAAGATATGTCCAGTATTTTTGGAAGTGAATATCCATCTTTATTTTATTTTAAGGATTAGAAGAAGTAGCCCTGGTAAATTTACTCTTTTGTGGTATTATTCCTTCTGGAACTGCAGGTAGGAATATACCATGTGTAAAAACTGCTACTTTATACTGCATTTTTAGTATAGTCATTGTGGATAATGCCAGTAAATATACTCACTCCACATGAGCCCTTTCCTCCTTGCTCAGATCCTGCGCATATCACGTTATTTGTTATATTACGGCTGTTATTGTAATGTTTCTTGTCATTGCAGATTTTTCTATTGATGACAGTGATGTTAACTTCTCTCAGGGTATCAGACAATTCTTTTATATTATACACAGTTCGTCCCCATCCTGCTACTCTGCAAGTTGTTCCTGGTTTGACATCATCACCAGAGGTAGGCAGGGGAATGACTTTCACAGCGCCATTAAGTTTTGCTCTTTTCTCAAGCTGTAGAAGATAAGGAAAACAATTTTTATGGCAGAGAATCTGACAGAGATCTCTGTGTGTTAATCATTAGATCTTTTCCATTGTGGAAGTGAGGGATTGCTGCAAACCTTTTCTGAGATTCGTGTTTGTGATGGAAGTTATGTAGTCTGTGATTATGTAGGAATGAGGAAAATGGATATCCACTTTCCAATGAAAATCCATTCAAGTGCTGAACTATTTGCTCCCAAAATGCCCTGTTTCTCTTCTGTGGCACCCACAACCATTGGGAGTTATCTATACATGGGAAATATAAATATATGTGTATATATATATATATATATATTTTTTTTTTTCTAGGACAAAAAAGCAGCAATAACTGATGGCAAAAATGAGAATCAGAGAAGTTATAAATTCATAATGGAACTATCATTTAGAATATTATGTTTTTTAACACAATTATTTTTACATCTGAAATATGCTGTTCTCTGTGAATATTCAGTACTTCATTGAAAAGCTTGGCCAGGCTGCAGAGTTTTTCTACTGCTTGTACTAGCACATATTACAGGAGTTGTTGAGTGCCTTGGTCTGCAGTGCATCCCCAGTTCCTCGGTCAGCTGGATTTGCAGACCAGTCTACATCACCCAAGAAACAATGTTCCCAGAAACTCCCACCTCTCTTCCTCACAAGAATGAAAAACCTAGTGCATCACAGAGATGTGTATTTCTTTAGTGGTGTGTAAATAAGTCTATACCTTCAGCAGCATAATGTCATGTTTCTTTTCGTCAACAATGTACTCTGGGTAGCGAATTTCCTTTGCAATCTTAATAACCTGTTTTTCTTTTTCATGTTTTCTCCGTGAATGGGCTCCAAGGGTAGCGGTGCCGCCTTCCCTGAGAAGAAAGATAACATGGTTAGTGGGATTCACCTGCTGTAAGTCTGTAATTCCTTGCTCTGGTCTTTTCTGGCCTGCAAAGCAACAGTAATTTAGAAGAATGTAGATCATCCTGTTTTCACAGGTAGTTTAGAAAAATTGTGTCAGTGAGTCACAACTGATGCTATTCTACTTGCAGCCTCCCAGCGGCAGGGTTTGGGTCCTTGACTCAGAAGCTGCTCCCTGGGAGCACAGTGTCTGCCACAGATGGATGGTGAAGCTTGTTGGAGTAGCTGTGCAGAGTGGTCCTCAGTTTCGTCTTCATACAGCAACCAAAACTCTGAGGAAGTGATTTCTGATGTTCCTTCAGCTATGAAGAGCTGTATGAGTGTCACCTGAGCAATATTAAATTAATTATGTAATATATTTTTTTTCTTAAATGAGATCTCATTCAGGATCGTTGTTAACTGTATATTGATTCCACAGCTTTCAGACCTTGTGCTTTCTTTGTAGTAGATTCTAGTTATCTCTCTGGCTGGTGGCAGGACAAATAGTTACAAGTCTCTGATAGACACAGTCCAGTAATTCACTGGCCCTGAGCAGGCTGTTGACAGAGCCCGTGTGAGGTCTGGCTCAGCAGCAGCTCCAGTCATCCTAGCAAAGGCAGTGGGTGAGACGTGAGATTTAAACCTCACATCTTGCCTGGCAGGGGGAGTGTGCAAGGCCAAATAACCACTCATGTCTTGAGTCAGACAGGAAGAAGCTAATATACCCAGTAAAGCAGTGGTCAGAGAACTGGGGAGGTGCTTGAAGACTGGAGGATGGCCAATATCACTTCGGTCTTCAAAAAGGGCAAGAAGGAGCACCCAGGTAATTATAGGTCATTCCGCCTCACCTCTGTCCCAGGGAAGGTGATGGAACAGCTTGTGCTGGATGCCATCTCCAGACAACTGGGAGTAAAGGAGGTTATCAGGAGTACACAGCATGAGTTCACGAAGGGGAGGTCGTGCTCGACCAACCTGGTGGCCTTTTATGAAGATGTCACTAGCTGGGTGTACGGGGGGAGAGCGGTAGATGTAGTCTACCTTGATTTCAGTAAGGCTTTTGATACGGTCCCCCATGACATCCTTATAACAAAGCTGAGGAAGTATGGGATAGATGAGTGGATGGTGAAGAGGGTTGATAATTGGCTGACTGGCCACCCTCAGCAAGTTTGCTGATGACAGGAAGCTGGGAGGATTGGCTGACACGCCTGAAGGCTGTGCTGCCATTCAGCGAGACCTGGACAGGCTGGAGAGATGGGCAGTAAGAAACCAGATAGGGAGACTGTTTTGGTAGGGGGGTTGGACTCGATGATCTCTAGAGGTCCCTTCCAACCCCTAAAATTCTGTGATTTTGTGATTCTATGATTCTGAGATCTCTAATTGTCTCCTGTCACCTGCAGCATTTTTTTTTTTTTTTCCCTTTATAATCATGTACTGTCTGTTTCTGTAATGAACTCTGTGTCTTTTACAGAATAAAATGACGAGAACTTGCTTCAGTTTTCTAAGCAGCTATTTAGACTGGCCAGTCCTCTGGCCAAGTGTCCTGTTCCTGAGGACTGGCATAGATCTTTCCCCCAAATTCACAATTTCAGCACTGTTATTCTGTGCTTTCCTGTGACTAGTGACTTCTAAAATATCTTGTCTGAAACACTGAACGTTTGTACCTTCTTACATTACCTTTGCTCACCAAAACATGGTTGTCAACTTAAGTTTAAGAACTTTTATGCTAAATGCACTGGATTACCAGGGACACAAACGTTTCTTCTTGAAGTGGGAAACTGTGTACTCTATAGTTTCTGAATCAGAAAAACAACTTACAGATGGCAATGAGCAGCTGTTAACACCCAGTCTGGCTTGATCAAAGCTCCTCCACAAAATTTAATTTTTCCAGTAATTATTTTTCCTCTGAGCATGGCCATAAATGGTCTTGAGTGTGGTGCTACTTCATGTCCTCCAATGATATCCACGCACAAGTCTAGAAATAAAAGTAGGCCACAATACACACAGCTGGGCTGCCAAGCACCGTGAACTCTTAGGAACGTACATTTAACGCATTTATAAAGTGTACAGACACATGGGAACATGCACATTGCTATGCAGGTCTTCAGGGTAGGCTTTTAAAAGTGCTCAGCAGTACTACTTTCAGTGGCATTAAAATAGGGTTAGTGTCAAGAATATTGAGGAAATAAAACCCAACAACCTAAGCGTTACTGGTCTTACACAAGTTTATTTTCCTGAAGTTCTCTACTATGGTTAATTTCTCAGCTTTCATTGTAAGAAACGCAGACTTGCCACTACATAAATGTTGTGCAGTGTCATGTCTTGTGTGAGCCCTTGGCAACATGGCTATGTAAGGTAAGTCACATGTACATCCTTCGCAAGAGAACAGAACATCAAGAGAATCGTGTATGTACATGCCAATAGAGTGAATGATCAAAAATGGCTGTATTAATTTCCCTGACCTCTTCCGAATGGTTTGTCGTCTTTGCAGTTTTAATGACTACTATCCATTCAGAAATGATTTTGTTTGTATGAAAGATCAAAGACATACAGAGATAGAAAAATATATAATAGTTTTACCTCTAATAGTAATTGCAAGTATTTTCTTTAGGCTAATACGTTCTGCTTAAATGGAGCTCTCCATGTCAGCGTTTACACTCAAAAGGATCAAACTGTGCACTTACCTCCAGGAAGTATCAGGAGAATGATGGCAGCAGAGGTGGACAGAGTGAAAAAAACACCCATGGTGTCTGCCTGGCCTCCCCTGTTTGCTCTGTGTTATATATCTAAACAAAGAGGATGTGGGTTTTATTTTTCCTCTTAAGGACATCTGTAACTGTGAAAAAAAGTAAGACCTTCCTGAATATATATCTCACAGCAGAAGTGTGAATGCAAAATCACATCATCTGTTGTGGTGTAGACAATATCTCCCCCTTTATGTTCTCTCTATAGTATTAGCGGAGAGCTAGTGTGAATGCTGAAGTGAAACCTCGCAAGCCACTACCTATTTTGTGGCTCACTTGAAGATCATTAGTTCTGTTCTAGACACCTCAAGGCAATCTGTCTAACCTTGAGTACCTGGAGGATAAAGACCTCACAGGTGTCTGGTAAACAAAGGGAGATCATATCATCCCGTTCCAGCTCACATGCCTTAGTGTCTGCAGTTTAATCATAAATGCTAATGGCTGAAGTGTACCTGGTCAATAAATTCAAGGGATGCTACAAAGATATTCTGCAGATCAGTTGCTAGGGATCTGTTTACTTGAGTTGAATTACTGTGCAAGCTCCGCTAACTTGATTAGTTGGATCTACACTGGCTGAAATAGGAATAAATGTGTCTGTCTCACAGGTAGGCATTGTCATGGTTTGCAATTTTGTAATTTTGCTATTAGTATTCCACATCATAACATCATGATAAAGCATGGATAATTTTAATGAATGTGCCGCTCATAGAAGAAGACTGAATGTCTCAGAGAACATCATGATCAGTCATATGACAAGGACTCTTTAAATCTCACTTTACTGCTGGACTCACTCTCTTGAATCGTGCCAGCCATGGGGTGCCGTGTGGGAGCTTTGCCTAAAGTTACAGTTGGCCTCTTGGTTTTTGGGACTCACTCTCTCCTATTTTACTTGATTCATTAGCCTTAATTCCAATTATATTTTATTATATTGTGTTATTCTGTATTCCGACATAGTATTTAGTAAATAAGTGTGCCTCCTTAGATCACAGAATCACAGAATTGTAGGGGTTGGAAGGCACCTCCAGAGATCATCGAGTCCAACCCCCCTGCCAAAGCAGGCTCCCTACACCACGTCACACAGGTAGGTGTCCAGGCGGGTCTTGAATATCTCCAGAGAAGGAGACTTCACCACCTACCTGGGCAGCTTGTTCCAGTGCTCCGTCACCCACACTGTAAAGAAGTTCTTGCGCACATTCGTGCAGAACTTCCTATGCTGAAGTTTCAGCCCATTTCCCTAGTCCTGTCCCCATGCACTACTGAAAAGAGACCAGCCTTGACACTGTGGCTCCCACACCTCAGGTATTTATAAACCTGGATCAAGTCCCCTCTCAGCCTTCTTTTCTCAAGGCTAAACAGACCCAGTTCCCTACGTCTCTCCTCGTAGGGGAGATGCTCCAAGCCCTTCACCATCTTTGTGGCCCTCCGCTGGACTCTTTCCAAGAGATCCCTGTCTTTTTTGTACTGGGGAGCCCAGAACTGGACACAGTATTCCAGATGAGGCCTCACCAGGGCCGAGTAGAGGGGGAGGATCACCTCCCTTGACCTGCTGGCTACGCTCTTTTTAATGCACCCCAGAATGCCATTGGCCTTTTTGGCTACAAGGGCACACTGCTGGCTCATGGCCAACTTGCCATCCACCAGGACGCCCAGGTCCCTCTCAGCAGAGCTCCTCTCCAGCAGGTCTTCCCCCAGCCTCTACTGGTGCATGCAATTATTTTTTCCTAGGTGCAAGACTCTACACTTGCTTTTGTTAAACCTCATCTGGTTTCTTACTGCCCAGCTCTCCAGCCTGTCCAGGTCTCGCTGAATGGCCGCACAGCCTTCAGGCGTGTCAGCCAATCCTCCCAGCTTCCTGTCATCAGCAAACTTGCTGAGGGTGGTCACTATCCCCTCATCAAGGTTGCTGATGAAGATGTTGAACAAGACCGGACCCAGCACAGACCGCTGGGGGACGCCGCTAGTCACAGGCCGCCAGCTGGACACCGCACCACCAATGACAACCCTCTGCACTCTGCCAGTCAGCCAATTATCAACCCACTTCACCGTCCACTCATCTATCCCATACTTCCTCAGCTTTGTTATAAGGATGTCATGGGGGACCGTATCAAAAGCCTTACTGAAATCAAGGTAGACTACATCTACTGCTCTCCCCCTGTCCACCCAGCTAGTGACATCTTCATAAAAGGCCACCAGGTTGGTCGAGCACGACCTCCCCTTGGTGAACCCATGCTGAGTACTCCTGATAACCTCCTTTACTCCCAGTTGTCTGGAGATGGCATCCAGCACAAGCTGTTCCATCACCTTCCCTGGGACAGAGGTGAGGCTGAATGACCTATAATTACCTGGGTGTTCCTTCTTGCCCTTTTTGAAGACCGAAGTGACATTGGCCATCCTCCAGTCTTCAGGCACCTCCCCAGTTCTCCAAGACCTCTGAAAAATTACAGAGAGCGGCTTAGCAATAACCTCCGCCAGCTCTTTCAGCACTCGCATGTGCACCCCATCAGGTCCCATGGATTTATGGACCTTAATGTTTCCTTAGCACTCATGGACCACCTCCTCCCTGACTAAAGGGAAATCTCCCATTCCCCAGATTCTCTCATCAACCACCACGGTTGGGATTCCTGGGGGAGAGTCCTTTCACTAAAGACAGATGCAAAAAATGCGTTCAGTATTTCCGCCTTCTCAGCATCCCCTGTTACCAGAACACCCCCCTCACTTAGTATGGGGCCCAGATTCTCCCTAGCCTTCCTTTTGCTGTTAACGTACTTAAAAAACCCTTTTTTAATTATCCTTTATCTCCTTAGCTGGATTCAGCTCCAGGTGGGCTTTGGCCTTCCTGGTCGCATCTCTGCAGTCCCTGACTACATTCTTATATTGTTCCCAAGTGGCCAGACCCTTTTTCCACATATCGTGTACTTTCTTCTTTCTGCAGAGCTTGCACATGAGTTCCTTGCTCATCCACGCAGGTCTCCTGGCACCTTTTCCCAACTTCTTAGTTACAGGGGTGCACCGATCCTGAGCCTGGTAAAGGAGCCGTTTGAATGCTAGCCAGCTCTCACAGGCCCCCTTGCCTTCTAGCACCCTGGCCCACGGGATAGCCCCAAGTAGGTCCCGGAGGAGATCAAAGTTGGCTCTCCTGAAGTCCAGGGTAGCAATCCTACTTTTTGTTTTGCTTCCTCAACTCAGGATCTCAAACTCCACCATCTCATGGTCGCTACAACCCAAGCTACCAAGAAAAGGTAGGCATCTGTGTGAGATGTAGGTAGGCATCTATGTGAGACACCTGCATGCTCCTTTTGTGGAGCTGGTTCCAACCTCAGAAACGAGAAGAGAGGAATCCCAGCCCATTTCCCCTTAGAAAGTCATTTGTACCATTCAGAAATGCCTCATTGCCAACGGATCTGCTCTTTACCCCTTTCAGCATCTGATCTTTTCTTGTTACCTTTACACTGGATGAGCTTCTGTGCAATGTGGTTTAGTGGTCTAGAGCAGAGTGTATAATGCCATTTAAAGTGTTTTTAGCAGTCTTACATCTAACTAACCTTTAGCTGCTGGCACATAAGGCCGTGCTTCTCCTGCAGATGCTATGTCATTTCTCCCAGCCCTGGGTGCTGCAGGTGACAGGGATACACACAGTATCTCAAGTCATAGGATCATAGAATCACAAGGTTGGAAAGGACCTACAAGATCATCTAGTCCAACCATCCCCCATCACAAGCACTAAACCAGATCTCGTAGCTCCTCATCCAGACACCTCTCTAATACTGCCAGGGACAGCATCTCCACCAGCTCCCTGGGTAGGCCATTCCAGTACCTGACCACTCTCGGAGAGAAAATGTTTTTCCAAATCTAATTTGTCTGAACTGAACCTCCTCTGGTACAACTTGTTGCCATTTCCTTGGGTCCTATTTGTTGCCTGGGAGAAGAGGCCAAACCCCTCCTCATCACAACCTCCCTTCAGGAAGTTGTAGAGTGCAGTGAGATCTTCTCCAGACTAAACAACCCCAGCTCCCTGAGCTGCTCCTCGTAAGCCCTGTGCTCCAGACCCCTCACCAGTTTCATTGCCCTTCTCTGGACATGTTCCGGGCCCCAGGTGTTTTTCTTGCAGTGAGGAGGCCAAAACAGAATACAGTACTGGAGGTGCGGCCTCACCAGTGCTGAGTACAGTGGGATGATCACCTCTCTGCTCCTGCTGGCCACACTATTTCAAGTGCAGGCCAGGATGCCATTGGCCCTCTTGGCCACCTGGGTACGCTGTTGGCTCATGTTCAGCCAAGCATCAGCCAACACCCCCAGGTCCCTTTCCTCTTCACAGTTGTTATGGTTTTGTAACTTGGTTGGTGTTGGTATTCCACATCAGAATATCATGTGGGATAATGGGAGTTAAGGGGACAAGTTATTTTTTCTGTGGACTGCCTTAAATGGGCATGTGGGGAGCAGCTCAAGAGGGGAGGTCGGGTAGGGGACTGGGTTTTCAGGCCCGGCTCCTTGCGAGGAGACAGTGTGGTTGGAACTTCCTGCCTCCCGCAGCCTGTCAGTGAGATTGGGATTTGGTTTTCTCCTTGTTGAAACTCTCTCATTGTTGTTTAGTGTAACTGGGATTATTGAACTGCCATTCATTCTCAGATCATCCTTTCTTTCTTCATTTTTTCCTCCTAGACCCATTCGCGGTCTCCCTTCCCGTCCCCTCTCCCGGAACGCACGTGCCGGGCCGCACCGCACTGCACTGCACTGTTAGGGAAGGGAGGTACTTTTGTTCCTGCTCCCCTGGGTTTGTTCACCTGTCACAGAGGGAGCTCTAGAGAGAACTCCTTGACATCTTTTGGTGGGGAATGCGGGCAGCTTTCTGAGCAATGTTTTGGGCAGTAATGAAGTGGCTTATTTCAGCAGCCCTGTACGTAGGACCGAGGGTCCTTATGTTCCTGTGGTCCCAGCTCCAGATCATCATGTTGTGGGGGATGTTTGTACAATCCTTTTGCCCATGGAAGCCAGTGATAGGGATACCTGCCTGGCTCCCTTTCAGCCTAACCAACATCACAGACACTGTGCTCGGATTGGCTTACGAATGCTCCGAGTTTGTTAAGTATGACTGGGGTGTCAAATTAGATACGGTGTTGTTAGTCTCTCTGATTATAGTAATTGTAGTAAGTTACTATAAAATGCAGAGAGACTGGCAAAGAATAGTGAGAGACTTAGGAAAAAGGCCAGAAGCATTGGGACCCCCAGTGTCATGTAATCTTAATCCTGAACACCAGAGGGATCTTGAGAAATGGTGTAGCTCAGGGGGATCTCAGAACAAATGGCTTATGATGGAGATAGAGAGTCTCAAAAATGAGATCCAAACCCTAAGGGAAAACCTCCAAGTCAATCCCATCAAACCACGGGTAGCACCAGCATCAGTGTCAGTCGCCCCAGTGGAAGGCCAAAGATGGGAACGTGTGTCCTCACATCTGGAACGGAAGGAGGAAGTAGAGGAAGATCCCGGCGAGGAGCCCTCCCTAAAACCACCAGGGCAGGCGACTCAGAAGACTAACAGACATGGAGAGGACAGTGATGATGAGGGGGAAGTCATCATTTCCTCTGCTCGTAAACCTATGAAAAGTACTGAAATCCAAGGCACAAGAAAGGAGTTTACCCTATTCCCAGGTGAAATCATCGTCACTTGGCTGCATCTATGTTGGGACAATGGGGCCGGCTGTGTGTCCCTGAGTTGCAATGAGGCTCGTCAATTAGGAAATATTGCTTGAAACCCATCTGTTGATAGAGGGATCAGCAGATGTCTCGATGGAGTCACCACTCTCTGGGACAGAATGCTGTCAGCTGTAAAGGCAACCTGTTGTCTCAGTAGTGATTGGGAGCCCGAACATAAAAAATGGAGTACGGCTGAGGAAGGCATCCAGTACTTGAGAGAAATGGCTGTGGCAGAAATGCTGTATGATCCCATGTTTGTCCCTGAGGACCCACATGATGGCCATGACCCAGAGAAGGTGAGCAGTATGGAATTCCAGCAAGGAATAATAGTGAACCTTTGGCAGTCTCAGCCATCAAACGCAAACACCAACCTGCTCTAGTGAAAGACCACACTGAGCCTATGTCGCGTGGTGCCCTGTGGAACTACCTGCATGACCATGGAGAGGATATGAGGAGGTGGCACGATGAACCCACTTATGCACTACGAGCATAAGTGATTTGGAGCCTGTACTGAAAAAATGGAGTACGGCTGAGGAAGGCATCCAGTACTTGAGAGAAATGGCTGTGGCAGAAATGCTGTATGATCCCATGTTTGTCCCTGAGGACCCACATGATGGCCATGACCCAGAGAAGGTGAGCAGTACTCCTGAAATATGGAAGAAGCTCATACGGTCAGCTCTGGACAGATATTCCAGTGTACTATTAACTGCAGCTAACAGGTATGAAGAGCTATATAGAAGACCTCCAATTTTTGAGCTTATCCTTTCACTTCAAAATACAGAGAGTACACTAGCGCCATCCCGTGCCACCATTTCAGCCATCTGCCAAATAACGGAGAGACTGGACCAAATAGAGAGAAACCAAGACAGCATGCTGAAGAACTGGTCCGCGGCAAGGAATAATAGTGAACCTGTGGCAGTCTCAGCTATCAAATGCAAACACCAACCTGCTTGAGTGAATGGCTGCAGTGAGCCTGTGTCACGTGGTGCCCTGTGGAACTACCTGCGTGAGCATGGAGAGGATATGAGGAGGTGTCACGACGAACCCACTTATGCACTACGAGCACGGGTGAGAGAATTTCAGAAGAGGTCAGCCACTACTGAAATTTCCTCTGCTGCTGCAGGTAACCCAATAGAGGGGCCCTGCACTCAGCCAGGGGGGGGGAGAGGGATGATAGAGTGTGTTGGACTGTGTGGATTCAGTGGCCTGGCACATCAGAACCACAGAAAAATAAGGACTGGTGGATAGCGGTGCACAGTGCACTCTGATACCCTTAGGTTACAAAGGGACAGAACTGATCCATATACATGGAGTGACTGGGGGTTTGAAGGAACTATCTGTGTTGGAGGCCGAGATAAGCCTCACCGATAGAGACTGGCAGAAACATCGTATAGTGACTGGCCAGGGAGCTCCTTCCATACTTGGGATAGATTACCTAAAAAGAGGACATTTCAAGGACACCAAGGGATGTCGATGGGCTTTTGGAATAGCTGCTACAGAAACGGACAACATTAAGCAGCTGTCTGATTTGCCTGGCTTATCAGGGGCCCCGTCTGCTGTGGGGTTACTGCAGGTGGAAGAACAACAGGTACCAAATGCCACGAGAACAGTACATAGACGACAGTACCGTACTTTTAGGGATTCCTTGCTCCCCATCCATAGACTAATTCAACAACTAGAAAGTCAGGGAGTAATTAGTAAAACCCATTCACCTTTCAACAGCCCCATATGGCCAGTGCGTAAAGTCAGTGGAGAATGGAGGCTGATGGTGGACTATCGTGGCCTGAAAGAGGTCACACCCCCATTGAGCGCTGCTGTGCCAGACACGTTGGAACTCCAGTACGAACTGGAATCGAAAGAGGCAAAATGGTATGCCACCATTGATGTTGCCAACACGTTCCTCTGTCCATTTGTGCTAGAGAGGCCCCACCATAAAATGAACTTCCGGAAAACAAAAAGAAGTTTGCCCTGTTCACTGATGGAACGTGCCGCATTGTTGGGAAACATCGCAGATGGAAGGCTGCTGTGTGGAGCCCCACACGACAAGTTGCAGAGGCCACGGAAGGAAGAGGAGAATCGAGCCAGAGCAGAGGTAAAGGCTGACTAGCTGGCCCTAGACATTGCTGAGCGGGAGATATGGCCAGTGCTTGACCTCTATACTGACTCATGGATTGTAGCCAATGCTTTATGGGGGTGGATGCAGCAATGGGAACAAAATAACTGGCAGCGGAAGTGTAAAACTGTTTGGGCCGTTGAACTGTGGAAGGATATTGCTACCTGAACAAAGAATATGGCCCTAAAGGTGTGTCATGTTGATGCCCACGAGCCCAAGATTCGAGCGACGGAGGAGCAACAAAGTAACCACCAAGTAGATCAAGCTGCCAGAATTGAGGCGGCCCAGATAGACCTGGACTGGCAGAAAAAGGGAGAGTTATTTCTAGCTCGGTGGGCCCATGAGACCTCGGGCCATCAAGGCAGAGATGCAACACATAAGTGGGCCAGAGACCGAGGGGTGGACTTAACTATGGGTGCTATTGCACAGATTATCCATGACTGTGACACCTGTGCCATGATCAAATAGGCCAAGAGGATGAGACCTCTCTGGGGGGAAGGGCAATGGGAAAAGTATAAATATGGGGAGGCATGGCAGATGGATTACATCACCCTGCCAAGAACTCGTGATGGTAAGCATTATGTACTCACCATGGTGGAGGTAACCAGTGGGTGGCATGAGACATATGCGGTACCCCTTGCCACTGCCAGAAACACCATACTAGGTCTGGAGCCACAAATCCTGTGGCGACATGGCACCCCAGAGAGAATCGAATCAGACAATGGAACTCACTTCAAAAATTCACTGGTGAGCACTTGGGCCAAAGTACAAGGCATAGAGTGGATCTATCACATCCCCTACCATGCACCGGCCGCTGGTAAGATTGAGTGCCACAACAGTTTGGTGAAAACCATGCTGAAGCATCGTCACTTGGCTGCATCGATGTTGGTGAGATTTGGATTTGGTTTTCTTCTTGTTGAAACTCTCTCCTTGTTGTTTAGTGTTACTGGGTTTATTAAACTGCTGTTCGTTCTCAGATCATCCTTTCTTTCTTCATTTTTTTTTTCCTCCTAGACCCATTTGCGGTCTCCCTTCCCTTCCCCTCTCCTGGAGCACATGCTGTGCCGCACTGCGCTGTTAGGGAAGGGAGGTACTTTTGTTCCTGCTCTCCCTGGGTGTGTTCCCACTGTCACGGATTGAGCTCTAGCGAGAATTCTGTGACATATAATCATTCAAAACGGTCACCCAAGACTTCGTAACTCCTCTTTTCAGGATATGACTAATGTAGTCTGATTTAGATAAGGGACACTACACCTCAGAATCCTCATTTTTCCTCTTCTGTGTCTGCATCAGCTATATGATAGTCAGTAGTGAATCTCAATAGTCTCAGTTTAGTATCAAACAATTTCTTCTTTCAAAGTCAGTTGCTTCTACTGTGGGAGACACTTGTATAACTGAGTTAATGAGTTGCGTACATTATTTGTGCTTCTAGACTAGGGTAGTTTCTGGCCATCAGCTACAGCTGCCAAATTTTTCTCCAACTGCAGACAAAACCAAATGTAAAATTCCAATAAATTGTTCACTGGGATCTTAATAAAAAGATCTTAATAGTAATAATGCAGCAGCTGGAACCACTATCTCGTGATTGTTGGATCAGCTGCTAACTGTCTGCAAGGCATAAGCAGCCAGATGGGAAGCTCAGCAGTCAGACTCATTACCAAACACAGATGAGACTTAGGTTGTAAACGCAGTGAAGAAACAAGAGCACAGGTTTTGTGTTCTCCTTTGACAGAAATGTCTTTTCAACGTGGTTCAGTCCTGGAAGTTAAAGCCTGGTCCCTAAGAAGAAAATACTGCCTCCAGCTCTTTCTTGATATGAAAATACTCTAAACAAGAGGCTGTGTTTACACATCTTGCAGGTGCCAATCCGGTGCCGTAAAAGCAGAACAACCCCTGGCTGTGGATGGAGGTAGAAGAAGTGATTGACAGTCGGTAAAATCATGATGTATCTTAGCATTTGTTTTTTTAACATATTCTATTTTTCAGGTCATGAAGGGAGAGTCCTGAACGTAGCCTTGAGCCCAGATCAGAGGAGGCTCTTTTTGGTTGCTGCTGATGGGATAGCTTGTCTGTGGAAATGCCATGAGTCCGAAGAGAGGAAAAGAAAAAAAAGCTGCTTTTTCCCTAGTGATTATTAGAGCTCATTCTTGTGACTTATTTTCCTTGAAAGCAAAAAATTTGAATGGAATCCACCCCATGCCAACATAAGCTCTTAGGTCATGCTTTTAGCTATGATTCTTGTAATTTTACGTGGTCTTAGTGTCTGGATTGGAATCCATGTACCAGTCTGTATAAATTGTGTTGAATCAATCAAGGCCTGGGATCAGCAGATACCAGTCCAAGGGGCTGGAGAGTTTCATATATCACATAGCTTATAGTACAGAATCTGCCTAAATATTTCTAGAGATCCTAGCAAAACATATAATGCTAAATAAAAATAAATGATTTTTTGGCAATTCTTCACTATTTTTGTAATAGCAATGATAATTAACTTTACTAGCTAAATAATCTGTATTGGATTTAGAATTTTTTCCTTATATCCACCTACTGTGTTTATCAGATGTTTGGAAACACAAAGGACTGCATAATAATTCAATTGATATCCATAGTTTTGTAATCAACTTGTTAATAAGCCAGAGAGGCATAGTCAGAGAAGTGCAGCAGTTAGTTTTTTTTTATCCCTTAAGGGTAGTAATTTAGTTCTGGGTGTCTGCAAGCCTGGCAGCTGTCACTCTTGTATGAATTTTATGTAATGCCACACCTCTTGGACTTTAACAGGAGTTTGTCTGCAAAATTGCTGTGTACTGTCAACAGCTAAGAAAGGATGCCAGGTTCGGTCTTCAGATACTATTCAAATGCAGTTCTGTAGAGCTATTCCAAGCCATATTTTAGCCATAAGTGTCTCTGGAGCTTTGATTTCATTGTTTGGAATGAAGAGAGGCAAGGATTCCCTCTTGCTTTTGTGTCTTAAAAGCCCTGTGAGCTCAGAAACTCATGAGTTTTGTCCCAGTAGAAATATATTCAGTGTCTTTCCTGTGGCTGAACTGTGAGAAAATGGGATATAAGGGGAGTAGATCAGTATCCACTCATGGAGAATTCAGCCGTTGCTCAAATGCTTGAAAAGAGATATGTTGGTGCTCAGCTGAGTTAGAGAGCTCTCTTAGTTTCTTGTCGCATCAGAGTAGTGTGTCTTTATTGTGTTCAACATACATCTTATATACCATTCACTTACAAGGAAGACATTCCTGTTCCTCTAGCAGTTCCTCTAATCAGTAAATTGGTCTCAGCTTCTCCCAAACAACAGTGATAAAGGATGGAAGGTTTCTTAAGAATAACAGGATTAACAGTGCATATCAGTGGAACCTCCTGTCCACCCTTAGAAGCAAACAGACACTGCTTGCTCTTGTCTCACACTCTGGTCTTCCAGGGTTTCACAGTGATAAGGCCTACCAAGGAATCTGATAAGCTCTTTGGTGACTTGCTCACAGTTAGATCTACCCCCACAAGATAAGCAACGTTAACAGGGGCACAGGCATCTCTAGAAGTGAATGTGAAACTCCCTTGTCTTTAGTTCTCATCATTTTAAAAACTTTATCTGATATTCATAGGTCACACAATCACTAATTTTAGGTCTGGCAGATTGAGACCACTCATCTTTTTTACCTAACAAGTTACTGACTTACAATAAATCTGCCACCAAGTTACCGTTTCTGTGGTCACCCTGTGTTGTCTTCAGGAACGGTTAGAAAATGAGAACAGCAATTATGATTTCTGAAATTACTGCTAAAAGCTGATGTCTGAGAATGGGAAATATCCTATCCTGTGCCTGTCTCCTAATATATTGTGTAATATTTGATCGATTAACTAGAATATGATTTAAATATTCAAAATAGTGTTTTATAAAATTTTAAAGGTTGTCGTTGTTGTTGTTAATGTTAAAAGGACATATTCTCTCTGTTGACTGGGGGAGAAGGAGTGGCATTCAGTTCTTTACTGATATGTTTCAAGAATTGCCCTGGAAATTCTGTCCTTTGATGGTACCTAAGTGTTGGTTTGCCAATTGAAAGAGGGCGGAGGACTGTGGTGAAGAAGGAACTGAAGTTAGGCATATTTTGTTGGACATTTGCCTGTCAAAATAATTTAAAAACCCTGCTTATTTTCAAACTGAGAATTGTTCAGTACTTAATTCTCCATGTTTGTTATTGATCTGTGAAAGTATTGGCCCCAGAAGTATTTCAACACAATATCTGACGGAGGGAGAAGTTGCTTATTTCTCCAGAACTAGCCAATAGCCCACGGAGTTCTGTATTTGTGTGCTGTAGCCCTGTTCTATGACCACATCTCAGAAAGCGTTTAAACATATATTTAAATTCCAGTCTGTGTCTAACCTGTAGTCAGAAGAAACATATTCTTACATGCCTTTTCTAGTCAGTTTCTTCTGTATGACCAGCTTCTATCTTTCCAAATAGGAATCTGAGGACTCAAGAGGCATGCTTCTGCTTTGCTGGGCTTTTGTCACGGGTTAACTGAAAATCTACCTGTGCCCGTGACAGGGGATCAGATGGCCTGCAGGCCGCTATCCCAAAAGGAAAAGGGAAAAAGGGAAAAAGAAAATAAATACAGCGGCAACGATCTAAGGAGGCACACTTATTTACTAAATACTATGTTGGAATACGGGATAACAAATATAATACAATATAATTGGAATTAAGGCTAAAGAATCAAGTAAAATAGGAGAGAGAGTGAGTTCCGAAACCAAGAGGCCTACTGTAACTCTAGGTGAAACGGCTGGAATGCCTCCACACACTCCCCCTTGGCTGGCAGGATTCAAGAGAGCGAGTCCAGCACTGAAGTGAGATTATAGAGAGTCCTTGTCATGTGACTGGCTGTGATGTTCTCTGGGACATTCAGTCTTCTTCTGTGATCTGCACATTTGTTAAAATTATCCATGCTTTACATGATCAGTGGAATACTGATAGCAAAATTACAAAATTGCAAAACCATGACAGCTTTATAGATACAGTTGCTGAATACTTGCAGACATAGAGAGTGCAGTTGCTGAAAATCAATCAATATTCTTGTGTAGTTGCTTCATTCATACAGACAGCACTCAATTCATGTTGATACTTCAGTTGAGACACTTTCTGTCACTTCTCAGCTTCTCAGCTGTTTTTCAATCCCTTCCCTTCCCTTCCCTTCCCTTCCCTTCCCTTCCCTTCCCTTCCCTTCCCTTCCCTTCCCTTCCCTTCCCTTCCCTTCCCTTCCCTTCCCTTCCCTTCCCTTCCCTTCCCTTCCCTTCCCTTCCCTTCCCTTCCCTTCCCTTCCCTTCCCTTCCCTTCCCTTCCCTTCCCTTCCCTTCCCTTCCCTTCCCTTCCCTTCCCTTCCCTTCCCTTCCCTTCCCTTCCCTTCCCTTCCCTTATCATAGAATCATAGAATTATCCAGGTTGGAAAAGACCTTGAAGATCATCAAGTCCAACCGCAGCCTAACCAGTACCCCATCTCTAAGAAAAAAAAAAAACAAAAAAAAACCAACCTCTGCTAAATCATATCCCTGAGTACCACATCCAAACGGCTCTTAAACACATTCAGGGATGGCGATTCAACCACCTCCCTGGGGAGCGCATTCCAGTACCTAACCACCCTTTCTGTAAAGAAGTTCTTCCTAATATCCAACCTAACCTTCCCTTCCCTTCCCTTCCCTTCCCTTCCCTTCCCTTCCCTTCCCTTCCCTTCCCTTCCCTTCCCTTCCCTTCCCTTCCCTTCCCTTCCCTTCCCTTCCCTTCCCTTCCCTTCCCTTCCCTTCCCTTCCCTTCCCTTCCCTTCCCTTCCCTTCCCTTCCCTTCCCTTCCCTTCCCTTCCCTTCCCTTCCCTTCCCTTCCCTTCCCTTCCCTTCCCTTCCCTTCCCTTCCCTTCCCTTCCCTTCCCTTCCCTTCCCTTCCTTCCTTCCCTTCCCATTCCTACCGCATAAAATGACAATTCTGTGCTATAGATTTTATTGCCATTTCTTTTATTTAAAGCAGATTACATGAAGAGTTGACATGCAGAGGCTTCAAAGTCAAGCTGGAAATTAAACTTTGATTTGATCTGACACTTGGTCAGAAACACTCATCCATGTAAAGCTAAGTCTGAATGTGCAACATGAGGAAGCTGAAAGCTTGAGTCACAAATGGACTCCATAACTCTACAAACTACAAAGGCTGTTCTAGCAGAGTGCTCTGTTTGGCTCTGTTAAAATCATGCCTGTCCCTAGAATGGATACATGAAATTTCACCTATACAGATTTCAAGATCCTAAAAATCAGTGTGGCAATAACTTCGTGGGAATATTATGGGAGTATCATGAAGCTGTTTTCAAAAGCACACTTCAAAGCTAGATTTTGTTGCACAGTCACAAAGCAGGAAATAGTTTGTTCAAAACCCGGTCTGTAAGTCTCCAGCTATGGTTTTCCATATCCACTGAAGGTATTGTTTTGTGATTAGAGTGTAGACACCAGGAGCATCGGGAGCACCACACTTTTCCTTCCCGAAAGAGGTGATGCCTTTCAGCACATTATTGCATATTAAAGGTCCACCTGAATCCCCCTGGAAAAAAAAAAAAAAAAAAAAAAAAAAAAGGACAGAAATTGTCATTCAGATTTACAAAACGTACAGAACTGATCCCTTACTTAAAACTTACACTTACTCCGGTTCCATGGTAGACATAAATATGTAGACACTGCTTCCCCCTGCTCGCCCCACTCCTGTTCCCTCCCACCACCCTCTCCTCTGGAAGGTAAGTTTATCATTACAAAAAAATAATAATTAAAGAAGTGCGACCTTTTGCTTGTGAGTTATGTGAAATAAACCTAGACCAGTGCGAAGATATGTCCAGTATTTTTGGAAGTGAAAATCCAGCTTTATTTTATTTTAAGGATTAGAAGAAGTAGCCCTGGTAAATTTACTCTTTTGTGGTATTATTCCTTCTGGAACTGCAGGTAGGAATATACCATGTGTAATAACTGCTACTTTATACTGCATTTTTAGTATAGTCATTGTGGATAATGCCAGTAAATATACTCACTCTACATGAGCCCTTTCCTCCTCGCTCAGATCCTGCGCATATCATGTTATTTGTTATAGGAGGTCTGTTATTGTAATGTTCCTTGTCATTGCAGATTTTTCTATTGATGACAGTGATGTTAACTTCTCTCAGGGTATCAGACAATTCTTTTATATTATACACAGTTTGTCCCCATCCTGCTACTCTGCAAGTTGTTCCTGGTTTGACATCATCACCAGAGGTAGGCAGGGGAATGACTTTCACAGCGCCATTAAGTTTTGCTCTTTTCTCAAGCTGTAGAAGATAAGGAAAACAATTTTTATGGCAGAGAGTCTGACAGAGATCTCTGTGTGTTAATCATTAGATCTTTTCCATTGTGGAAGTGAGGGATTGCTGCAAACCTTTTCTGAGATTCGTGTTTGTGATGGAAGTTATGTAGTCTGTGATTATGTAGGAATGAGGAAAATGGATATCCACTTTCCAATGAAAATTCATTCAAGTGCTGAAATATTTGCTCCCAAAATGCCCTGTTTCTCTTCTGTGGCACCCACAACCATTGGGAGTTAACTATACATGGGGAATATATATATATGTATATATATATATATATATATATATATATATATAATATATATATTTTTTTTCTAGGACATAAAAGCAGCGATAACTGATAGCAAAAATGAGAATCAGAGAACTTATAAATTCATAATGAAACTATCATTTAGAATATTATGTTTTTTAACACAATTATTTTTACATCTGAAATATGCTGTTCTCTGTGAATATTCAGTACTTCATTGAAAAGCCAGAAAAGCTTGGCCAGGCTGCAGAGTTTTTCTACTGCTCATAATAGCACATATTAAAGGAGTTGCTGAGTGCCTTGGTCTGCAGTGCATCCCCAGTTCCTCGGTCAGCTGGATTTGCAGACCAGTCTACATCACCCAAGAAACAATGTTCCCAGAAACTCCCACCTCTCTTCCTCACAAGAATGAAAAACCTAGTGCATCACAGAGATGTGTATTTCTTTAGTGGTGTGTAAATAAGTCTATACCTTCAGCAGCATAATGTCATGTTCCATTGTTTCCCAAGAATAGCCTGGGTAGTAAATTTCCTTTGCAATCTTAATAACTTGGTTTTCTTTTTCATGCTTTGTCAGTGAATGGGCTCCAAGGGTAACGGTGCCCGCCTTTCCTGAGAAGAAAGATTAGATGGTTAGTGGGATTCACCTGCTGTAAGTCTGTAATTCCTTGCTCTGGTCTTTTCTGGCCTGCAAAGCAACAGTAATTTAGAAGAATGTAGATCATCCTGTTTTCACAAGTAGTTTAGAAAAATTGTGTCAGTGAGTCACAACTGATGCTATTCTACTTGCAGCCTCCCAGCGGCAGGGTTTGGGTCCTTGACTCAGAAGCTGCTCCTTGGGAGCTCAATTTCTGCCACAGATGGATGGTGAAGCTTGTTGGAGTAGCTGTGCAGAGTGGTCCTCAGTTTCCTCTTTATACAGCAACCAAAACACTGAGGAAGTGATTTCTGATGTTCCTTCAGCTATGAAGAGCTGTATGAGTGTCACCTAAGCAATATTAAATTATGTAATATATTTTTTTTTCTTAAATGAGATCTCATTCAGGATCGTTGTTAACTGTATATTGATTCCACAGCTTTCAGACCTTGTGCTTTCTTTGTAGTAGATTCTAGTTATCTCTCTGGCTGGTGGCAGGACAAATAGTTACAAGTCTCTGATAGACACAGTCCAGTAATTCACTGGCCCTGAGCAGGCTGTTGACAGAGCCCGTGTGAGGTCTGGCTCAGCAGCAGCTCCAGTCATCCTAGCAAAGGCAGTGGGTGGGACGTGAGATTTAAACCTCACATCTTGCCTGGCAGGGGGAGCGTGCAAGGCCAAATAACCACCCATGTCTTGAGTCAGACAGGAAGAAGCTAACATACCTAGTAAAGCAGTGGTCTCTAATGTCTCCTGTCATCTGCAGGATTTTTTTTTTTCCCTTTATAATCATGTACTGTCTGTTTCTGTAATGAACTCTGTGTCTTTTACAGAATAAAATGACGAGAACTTGCTTCAGTTTTCTAAGCAGCTATTTAGACTGGCCAGTCCTCTGGCCAAGTGTCCTGTTCCTGAGGACAGGCATAGATCTTTCCCCCAAATTCACAATTACAGCACTGTTATTCTGTGCTTTCCTGTGACTAGTGACTTCTAAAATATCTTGTCAGAAACACTGAAGGTCAGTGTACCTTCTTACATTACTTTTGCTCACCAAAACATGGTTGTCAACTTAAGTTTAAGAACTTTATAATGCTAAATGCACTGGATTACCAGGGACACAAACATTTCTTCTTGAAATGAGAGACTGTGTACTCCATAGTTTCTGAATCAGAAAAACAACTTACAGACAGCAATGAGCAGCTGTTAACACCCAGTCTGGCTTGATCAAAGCTCCTCCGCAAATGTGTTCTCCTTTGATCACGGCCATAAATGGTCTTGAGTGTGGTGCTACTTCATGTCCTCCAATGATATCCATGCACAAGTCTAGAAATAAAAGTAGGCCACAATACACACAGCTGGGCTGCAAAGCACTGTGAACTCTTAGGAAAGTACATTTAACACATTTATGAAGTATACAGTCACATGGGAACATGCACATTGCTATGTAGGTCTTCAGGGTAGGCTTTTAGAAGTGCTCAGCAGTACTACTTGTGTGTCTTTCAGCGGCATTAAAATAAGGTTAGTGTCAAGAATATTGAGGAAATAAAACCCAACAACCTAAGCGTTACTGATCTTACACAAGTTTATTTTCCTGATGTTCTCTACTATGGTTAATTTCTCAGCTTTCATTGTAAGAAACACACACTTGCCACTACATAAATGTTGTGCAGTGTCATGTCTTGTGTGAGCCCTTGGCAACATGGCTATGGAAGGTAAGTCACATGAACATCCTTCTCAAGAGAACAGAAAATCAAGAGAATCATGTATGTACATGCCAATAGAGTGAGTGATCAAAAATGGCTGTATTAATTTCCCTGACCTCTTCCAAATGGTTTGTCATCTTTGCAGTTTTAATGACTACTATCCATTCAGAAATGATTTTGTTTGTATGAAAGATCAAAGACATACAGAGACAGAAAAATATATAATAATTTTACCTCTAATAGTAATTGCAAGTATTTTCTTTAGGCTAATACGTTCTGCTTAAATGGAGCTCTCCATGTCAGCGTTTACACTCAAAAGGATCAAACTGTGCACTTACCTCCAGGAAGTATCAGGAGAATGATGGCAGCAGAGGTGGACAGAGTGAAAAAAACACCCATGGTGTCTGCCTGGCCTCCCCTGTTTGCTCTGTGTTATATATCTAAACAAAGAGGATGTGGGTTTTATTTTTCCTCTTAAGGACATCTGACATCTCTAACTGTGAAAAAAAGAAAGACCTTCCTGAATATATAACTCACAGCAGAATTGTGAATGAGAAATCACATCATCTGTTGTGGTTTGAAGTGAAGGAATCTGCTCTTTACCCCTTTCAGCATCTGATCTTTTCTTGTTACCTTTACACTGGATGAGCTTCTGTGCAATGTGGTTTAGCGGTCTAGAGCAGAGTGTATAATGCCACTTAAAGTGTTTTTAGCAATCTTACGTCTAACTAACCTTTAGCTGCTGGCACATAAGGCCATGCTTCTCCTGCAGATGCTGTCATTTCTCCCAGCCCTGGGTGCTGCAGGTGACAGGGAAACACAAAATATCTCAAATCATAGAATCATAGAAACACAAGGTTGGAAAGGATCTACAGGATCATCTAGTCCAACCATCCTCCCATCACCACTGCTACCTCAAGCACTAAACGGGGTCTCATAGCTTTTCATCCAGCCACCTCTCTAATACTGCCAGGGACAGCATCTCCACCAGCTCCCTGGGTAGGCCATTTCTGTGCCGGACCACTCTCTGAGGGAAGATGTTTTTCCTAATCTAATTTGTCTGAACTGAACCTCCTCTGGTACATCTTGTGGCCATTTTCTTGGGTCCTATTTGTTGCCTGGGAGAAGAGGCCAAACCCCTCCTCATCACAACCTCCCTTCAGGAAGTTGTGGAGTGCAGTGAGATCTTCTCTTCTACAGACTAAACAACCCCAGCTCCCTGAGCTGCTCCTCGTAAGCCCTGTGCTCCAGACCCCTCACCAGTTTCATTGCCCTTCTCTGGGCATGTTCCGGGCCCCAGGTGTTTTTCTTGCAGTGAGGAGCCCAAAACAGAATACAGTACTGGAGGTGCGGCCTCACCAGTGCTGAGTACAGTGGGATGATCACCTCTCTGCTCCTGCTGGCCACACTATTTCAAGTGCAGGCCAGGATGCCATTGGCCCTCTTGGCCACCTGGGTACGCTGTTGGCCCATGTTCAGCCGAGCATCAACCAACACCCCCAGGTCCCTTTCCTCTTCACAGTTGTTATGGTTTTGTAACTTGGTTGTTGTTGGTATTCCACATCAGAACATCATGTGGGATAATGGGAGTTAAGGGGACAAGTTATTTTTTCTGTGGACTGCGTTAAATGGGCATGTGGGGAGTGGCCCCAGAGAGGAGGTCAGGAAGGGGACGGGTTTTCAGGCCCGGCTCCTTGCGAGGAGACAGTGTGGTTGGAACTTCCCGCCTCCCGCAGCCTGTCGGTGAGATTGGGATTTGGTTTTCTCCTTGTTGAAACTCTCTCAATGTTGTTTAGTGTTACTGGGTTTATTAAACTGCCGTTCATTCTCAGATCATCCTTTCTTTCTTCATTTTTTCCTCCTAGACCCATTTGCGGTCTACCTTCCCTTCCCGTCTCCCGCAGCTCACGTGGCAGGGCCGCGCCACACTGCACTGCGCTGTTAGGGAAGGGAGGTACTTTTGTTCCTGCTCCCCTGGGTTTGTTCACCTGTTACAGAGGGAGCTCTAGAGAGAACTCTGTGACAATTTTTGGTGGGGAATGCGGGCAGCTTTCTGGGCAATGTTTTGGGCAGTAATGAAGTGGCTTATTTCAGCAGCCCTGTACGTAGGACTGAGGGTCCTTATGTTCCTGTGGTCCTGGATCCAGAGCATTGTGATGTGGGGGATGTTTGTACAATCCTTTTGCCCATGGAAGCCAGTGATAGGGATACCTGCCTGGCTCCCTTTCAGCCTAACCAACATCACAGACACTGTGCTCGGATTGGCTTACGCATGCTGTGAACTCCTTAAGTATGACTGGGGTGTCAAATTAGATACGGTGTTGTTAGTCTCTCTGATTATAGTAATTGTAGTAAGTTACTATAAAATGCAGAGAGACTGGCAAAGAATAGTGAGAGACTTAGGAAAAAGGCCAGAAGCATTGGGACCCCCAGTGTCACGTAATCTTAATCCTGAACACCAGAGGGATCTTGAGAAATGGTGTAGCTCAGGGGGATCTCAGAAGGAACGGCTTATGATGGAGATAGAGAGCCTCAAAAATGAGATCCAAACCCTAAGGGAAAACCTCCAAGTCAATCCCATCAAACCAGGGGTAGCACCAGCATCAGTGTCAGTCGCCCCAGTGGAAGGCCAGAGATGGGAACGTGTGTCCTCACATCTGGAACGGAAGGAGGAAGTAGTGGAAGATCCCAGTGAGGAGCCCTCCCTAAAACCACCAGGGCAGGCGACTCAGAAGACTAACAGACATGGAGAGGACATTGATGATGAGGGGGAAGTCATCATTTCCTCTACTCTTAAACCTACGAAAAGTCATTTTCTCTATTTGTAAACCTATGAAAAGTACTGAAATCCAAGGCACGAGAAAGAAGTTTACCCTATTCCCAGGTAAAAGCATCATCACTTGGCTGCTTCGATGTTGGGACAGTGGGGCCGGCAGTGTGTCCCTAAGTTGCAATGAGGCTCATCAATTAGGAAACATTTCTTGAAACCCATCTGTTGATAGAGGGATCAGCAGATGTCTCGATGGTGTCGCTACTCTCTGGGACAGAATGCTGTCAGCTGTAAAGGCAACCTGTTGTCTCAGTAGTGATTTGGAGCCTGTACTGAAAAAATGGAGTACGGCTGAGGAAGGCATCCAGTACTTGAGAGAAATGGCTGTGGCAGAAATGCTGTATGATCCCATGTTTGTCCCTGAGGACCCACATGATGGCCATGACCCAGAGAAGGTGAGCAGTACTCCTGAAATATGGAAGAAGCTCATACGGTCAGCTCTGGACAGATATTCCAGTGTACTATTAACTGCAGCTAACAGGTATGAAGAGCTATATAGAAGACCTCCAATTTTTGAGCTTATCCTTTCACTTCAAAATACAGAGAGTACACTAGCGCCATCCCGTGCCACCATTTCAGCCATCTGCCAAATAACGGAGAGACTGGACCAAATAGAGAGAAACCAAGACAGCATGCTGAAGAACTGGTCCGCGGCAAGGAATAATAGTGAACCTGTGGCAGTCTCAGCTATCAAATGCAAACACCAACCTGCTTGAGTGAATGACTGCAGTGAGCCTGTGTCACGTGGTGCCCTGTGGAACTACCTGCGTGAGCATGGAGAGGATATGAGGAGGTGTCACGACGAACCCACTTATGCACTACGAGCACGGGTGAGAGAATTACAGAAGAGGTCAGCCACTACTGAAATTTCCTCTGCTGCTGCAGGTAACCCAATAGAGGGGCCCTGCACTCAGCCAGGGGGGGGGAGAGGGATGATAGAGTGTGTTGGACTGTGTGGATTCAGTGGCCTGGCACATCAGAACCACAGAAAAATAAGGACTGGTGGATAGCGGTGCACAGTGCACTCTGATACCCTCAGGTTACAAAGGGACAGAACTGATCCATATACATGGAGTGACTGGGGGTTTGAAGGAACTATCTGTGTTGGAGGCCGAGATAAGCCTCACCGATAGAGACTGGCAGAAACGTCGTATAGTGACTGGCCAGGGAGCTCCCTGCATACTTGGGGTAGATTACCTAAAAAGGGGACATTTCAAGGACACCAAGGGATGTCGATGGGCTTTTGGAATAGCTGCTACAGAAACGGACAACATTAAGCAGCTGTCTGATTTGCCTGGCTTATCAGGGGCCCCGTCTGCTGTGGGGTTACTACAGGTGGAAGAACAACAGGTACCAAATGCCACGAGAACAGTACATAGACGACAGTACCGTACTTTTAGGGATTCCTTGCTCCCCATCCATAGACTAATTCAACAACTAGAAAGTCAGGGAGTAATTAGTAAAACCCATTCACCTTTCAACAGCCCCATATGGCCAGTGCGTAAAGTCAGTGGAGAATGGAGGCTGATGGTGGACTATCGTGGCCTGAAAGAGGTCACACCCCCATTGAGCGCTGCTGTGCCAGACATGTTGGAACTCCAGTACGAACTGGAATCGAAAGAGGCAAAATGGCATGCCACCATTGATATTGCCAACGCATTCCTCTCTGTCCCTTTGGCCACAGAGTGTAGGTCACAGTTTTTCGTTACTTGGAGGGGTGTTCATTACACCTGGAACCGTTTGCCCCATGGGTGGAAACACAGCCTGACCATTTGCCATGGGCTGATCCAAGCCACGTTGGAACAGGGCGGTGCTTCAGAGCACCTGCAGTATATTGATGATATCATTGTGTGGGGTGATACAGCAATGGAGGTTTTGAAAAAAAGAGAGCGGATAATACAAATCCTCCTGTCTGCTGGTTTCGCAATTAAGCGAGACAAAGTGAAAGGCCCTGACCAAGAAATTCAGTTTCTAGGGTTGAAATGGCAAAATGGGAGTTGACACATCCCAGCAGATGTGACTGACAAAATTACTGCTATGTCTGCACCCACTGACAAAAAAGAGACACAGTCCTTTATGGGTGTAGTGGGTTTTTGGAGGATGCGCATCCCAAATTATAGCCTCATTGTGAGCCCCCTCTATCAGGTGACCCGAAAGAAGAATAACTTTGCATGGGGTCCTGAACAGCAGCAGGCCTTTGAGGTAATTAAGCAAGAGAGAGCCTGTGTTGTGGCGCTAGGGCCAGTACGGATGGGACAGGATGTGAAGAACATCCTTTACGCTGCTGCTGGGGAGAAAGGTCCCACTTGGAGTTTGTGGCAGAGAACCTCAGATGAGATCCGAGGCTGACCCCTGGGATTTTGGAGCAGAGAATACAGGGCGTCAGAAGAGGGCTACGCTCCAATTGAGAAGGAGATCTTAGCCGCATGTGAAGGGGCCCGGGCTGCCTCTGAGGTAACTGGCACCAAAACGCAGCTTCTCCTGGCACCTCAACTGCCAGTGCTGAATTGGATGTTTAAAGGGAAGGTTCCCTCCACTCACCATGCCACAGATGCCACATGGAGTAAGTCGGCAGCATTAATCACACAGCGGGCCTGGATGGGAAACCTCAGCCGTCCAGGGATCCTAGAGGTGATCATGGACTGGCCTGAAGGTAAAAAGTTTGAAGCACCACCTGCAGAAGAGGTGTCACGTGCTAAAGAGGCCCCACCATAAAATGAACTTCCGGAAAACAAAAAGAAGTTTGCCCTGTTCACTGATGGAACGTGCAGCATTGTTGGGAAACATCGCAGATGGAAGGCTGCCCCACATGACAAGTTGCAGAGGCCACGGAAGGAAGAGGAGAATCGAGCCAATTTGCAGAGGTAAAGGCTGTCCAGCTGGCCCTAGACATTGCTGAGCGGGAGATATGGCCAGTGCTTGACCTCTATACTGACTCATGGATTGTAGCCAATGCTTATAGGGGTGGATGCAGCAATGGGAACAAAATAACTGGCAGCAGAAGTGTAAAACTGTTTGGGCCGTTGAACCGTGGAAGGACATTGCTACCTGAACAAAGAATATGGCCCTAAAGGTGTGTCATGTTGATGCCCACGTGCCCAAGATTCGAGCGACGGAGGAGCAACAAAGTAACCACCAAGTAGATCAAGCTGCCAGAATTGAGGCGGCCCAGATAGACCTGGACTGGCAGAAAAAGGGAGAGTTATTTCTAGCTCGGTGGGCCCATGAGACCTCGGGCCATCAAGGCAGAGATGCAACACATAAGTGGGCCAGAGACCGAGGGGTGGACTTAACTATGGGTGCTATTGCGCAGATTATCCATGACTGTGACACCTGTGCCATGATCAAATAGGCCAAGAGGATGAGACCTCTCTGGGGGGAAGGGCAATGGGAAAAGTATAAATATGGGGAGGCATGGCAGATGGATTACATCACCCTGCCAAGAACTCGTGATGGTAAGCATTATGTACTCACCATGGTGGAGGTAACCAGTGGGTGGCTCGAGACATATGCGGTACCCCTTGCCACTGCCAGAAACACCATACTAGGTCTGGAGCCACAAATCCTGTGGCGACATGGCACCCCAGAGAGAATCGAATCAGACAATGGAACTCACTTCAAAAATTCACTGGTGAGCACTTGGGCCAAAGTACAAGGCATAGAGTGGATCTATCACATCCCCTACCATGCACCGGCCGCTGGTAAGATTGAGTGCCACAACAGTTTGGTGAAAACCATGCTGAAGCATCGTCACTTGGCTGCATCGATGTTGGTGAGATTTGGATTTGGTTTTCTTCTTGTTGAAACTCTCTCCTTGTTGTTTAGTGTTACTGGGTTTATTAAACTGCTGTTCGTTCTCAGATCATCCTTTCTTTCTTCATTTTTTTTTTCCTCCTAGACCCATTTGCGGTCTCCCTTCCCTTCCCCTCTCCCGGAGTACATGCCGCGCTGCACCGCGCTGTTAGGGAAGGGAGGTACTTTTGTTCCTGCTCTCCCTGGGTGTGTTCCCACTGTCACGGATTGAGCTCTAGCGAGAATTCTGTGACATATAATAATTTAAAACAGTCACCCAAGACTTCGTAACTCCTCTTTTCAGGATATGACTAATGTAGTCTGATTTAGATAAGGGACACTACACCTCAGAATCCTCATTTTTCCTCTTCTGTGTCTGCATCAGCTATATGACAGTCAGTAGCGAATCTCAATAGTCTCAGTTTAGTATCAAACAATTTCTTCTTTCAAAGTCAGTTGCTTCTACTGTGGGAGACACTTGTATAACTGACTTAATGAGTTGCGTACATTATTTTTGCTGCTAGACTAGGGTAGCTTCTGGCCTTCAGCTACAGCTGCCAAATTTTTCTCCAACTGCAGACAAAACCAAATGTAAAATTCCAATAAATTGTTCACTGGGATCTTAATAAAAAGATCTTAATAGTAATAATGCAGCAGCTGGAACCACTATCTCGTGATTGTTGGATCAGCTGCTAACTGTCTGCAAGGCATAAGCAGCCAGATGGGAAGCTCAGCAGTCAGACTCATTACCAAACACTGATGAGACTTAGGTTGTAAACGCAGTGAAGAAACAAGAGCACAGGTTTTGTGTTCTCCTTTGACAGAAATGTATTTCACTCATTCAGTAATTCAAAGTATGTGTATTCCTTCCAACTGAAACATGGCAAAATATAGTGTCATTTCTTTTCAAGAGTAAAGCAATTTCCCCCATTAGTCCATCATATGAAATGTTAGTAGCTTGTCTTACTTAGCCTAGAGGAAAAGAGGTTCAACTCTGAAGAATAACAAATCATATTTGTTTTCATTAAACTAGCGAGCACGAATGGAATCCACCCCATGCCAACATAAGGTCGTAGGTCATGCTTTTAGCTATGATTCTTGTACATGATCTTAGTGTCTGTATTGGAATCCACGTGCCAGGCTGTTTAAATTGTGTTGAATCAATCATGGCCTGGGATCAGCAGATACCAGTCCAAGGGGCTGGAGAGTTTCATATATCACATAGCTTATAGCACAGAATCTGCCTAAATATTTCTAGAGATCCTAGCAAAACATATAATGCTAAATAAAAATAAATGATTTGTTGGCAATTCTTCACTATTTTTGTAATAGCAATGATAATTAACTTTACTAGCTAAATAATCTGTATTGGATTTAGAATTTTTTCCTTATATCCACCTACTGTGTTTATCAGATGTTTGGAAACACAAAGGACTGCATAATAATTCAATTGATATCCATGGTCTTCATAGAATCACAGAATCACAGAATTGTAGGGGTTGGAAGGGACCTCCAGAGATCATCGAGTAGAACCCCCCTGCCAAAGCAGGCTCCCTACACCACGTTGCACAGGTAGGCGTCCAGGCGGATCTTGAATATCTCCTGAGAAGGAGACTCCACCACCTCCCTGGGCAGCCTGTTCCAGTGCTCCGTCACTCTCACTGTAAAGAAGTTCTTGTGCACATTTGTGTGGAACTTCCTATGCTCCAGTTTCAGCCCATTGCCCCTAGTCCTGTCCCCACGCACTACTGAAAACAGACCAGCCTTGCCACTATGGCTCCCACACCTCAGGTATTTATAAACCTGGATCAAGTCCCCTCTCAGCCTTCTTTTCTCAAGGCTAAACAGACCCAGTTCCCTAAGTCTCTCCTCGTAGGGGAGATGCTCCAAGCCCTTCACCATCTTTGTGGCCCTCCGCTGGACTCTTTCCAAGAAATTCCTGTCTTTTTTGTACTGGGGAGCCCAGAGCTGGACACAGTATTCCAGATGAGGCCTCACCAGGGCAGAGTAGAGGGGGAGGATCACCTCCATCGACCTGCTGGCCATGCTCTTTTTAATGCACCCCAGTATGCCAATGGCCTTTTTGGCTACAAGGGCACACTGCTGGCTCATGGCCAACCTGTCGTCCACCAGGACGCCCAGGTCCCTCTCAGCAGAGCTCCTCTCCAGCAGGTCTTCCCCCAGCCTCTACTGGTGTATGCAATTATTTCTTCCTAGGTGCAAGACTCTACACTTGCTTTTGTTAAACCTCATCTGGTTTCTTACTGCCCAGCTCTCCAGCCTGTCCAGGTCTCGCTGAATGGCTGCACAGCCTTCAGGTGTGTCAGCCAATCCTCCCAGCTTCATGTCATCAGCAGACTTGCTGAGGGTGGTCACTATCCCCTCATCAAGGTTGTTGATGAAGATGTTGAACAAGACCGGACCCAGCACAGACCGCTGAGGGACGCCGCTAGTCACAGGCCGCCAGCTGGACACCGCACCACCAACGACAACCCTCTGCACTCTGCCAGTCAGCCAATTATCAACCCACTTCACCGTCCACTCATCTATCCCATACTTCCTCAGCTTTGTTATAAGGATGTCATGGGGGACCGTATCAAAAGCCTTACTGAAATCAAGGTAGACTACATCTACTGCTCTCCCCCCGTCCACCAAGCTAGTTTGTCATGGTTTTGCAATTTTGTAATTTTGCTCTCAGTATTCCACATCATAATATCATGTTAAGCATAGATAATTTTGACGAATCTGCGGCTCACAAGAGAAGACTGAATGTCCCAGGGAACACCACAGTCAGTCATATAACCAGGACTATATAATCTCACTTCAGTGCTGGACTCGCTCTCTTGGATCCTGCCAGCCATGGGGGAGTGTGTGGAAGCGTTCCAGCCATTTCACCTAGAGTTACAGTAGGCCTCTCGGTTTTGGGACTCACTCTCTCTTATTTTACTTCAATTCGTTAGCCTTAATTCCAATTATATTGTATTATATTGTGTTATTCTGTATTCCAATATAGAATTTAGTAAAATAGTGTGCCTCCTTAAATCGTTGCCGCTGTATTTATTTTCTTTTTTCCTGTTTTCTTTTCCTTCTGGGCCAGCAGCCTGCAGGCTGAGTGCCCCCCTGTCATGGGTGCCGGTAGATTTTAGGGTAACCTATGTCATAGTGACATCTTCATAAAAGGCCACCAGGTTGGTCGAGCATGACCTCCCCTTGGTGAACCCATGCTGAGTACTCCTGATAACCTCCTTTACTCCCAGTTGTCTGGAGATGGCATCCAGCACAAGCTGTTCCATCACCTTCCCTGGGACAGAGGTGAGGCTGACTGGCCTATAATTACCCGGGTCATCCTTCTTGCCCTTTTTGAAGACCGAAGTGACATTGGCCATCCTCCAGTCTTCAGGCACCTCCCCAGTTCTCCAAGACCTCTGAAAAATTACAGAGAGCGGCTTAGCAATAACCTCCACCAGCTCTTTCAGCACCCGCGGGTGCACCCCATCAGGTCTCATGGATTTATGGACCTTAATGTTTCCTTAGCACTCATGGACCACCTCCTCCCTGACTAAAGGGAAATCTCCCATTCCCCAGATTCTCTCATCAACCACCATGGTCTGGGATTCCTGGGGGAGAGCCCTTTCACTAAAGACAGAGGCAAAAAATGCGTTCAGTATTTCCGCCTTCTCAGCATCCCCCGCTACCAGAACACCCCCCTCACTTAGTATGGGGCCCAGATTCTCCCTAGCCTTCCTTTTGCTGTTAACGTACTTAAAAAAGCCTTTTATTTATTTATTTATTTAAAACTGTCAGGAAAGTTCTATTGCTAACATTTAGCACCTCTACCAAGACGACAGGCTTGTACTAACAGGATTACAGTAGAAAACAAAATGATTGTGTTCACATTCACTGGATTGTGGAAACAATCATCCCGGGGAGCAAACTGATGCAAAAACTAGGCTATGCACAGGCAGCTACAGAAGTTATCATTATTTGTGTTTATTCTGTCTGGAGGGTCTGAGCTCTTCCACCTTCATGACACCAGCACTGTCCATTCACTGTCTTCTCCTCCATACTGGATATTGGTCAGCTTATTCAGGATTCAGGTGGTTAACTGAGGTCCATTTTCCATAGTTGGAATGTGCAAATGCTTGCCCTTATGCAAAATTTTGGAGATAGGACATACGATGCAAGCTGTTCCAGCCCCAAACATCTCCTTCACTCTGTTCTCTTCCAAGGCAGCTGTCAGGTCACTCATGGTGATGTAACACTCAGACACTTTAAATTCTCCCCAGTTGCATGCCAGATCCAAAATGCTTTGCCTTGTCACTCCTGGAAGGATGATGCCATCTAAAGGTGGAGTTGCCAGCTCATTTTCTCCATCTTCATTTATCCAGTAGAGAAATCATAGAATCATAGAATCATAGAATTACCCAGGTTGGAAAAGACCTTGAAGATCATCAAGTCCAACCGCAGCCTAACCAGTACCCCATCTCTGAAAAAACCTCTGCTAAATCATATCCCTGAGTACCACATCCAAACGGCTCTTAAACACATCCAGGGATGGCGATTCAACCACCTCCCTGGGTTAGCCTATTCCAGTACCTAACCACCCTTTCTGTAAAGAAGTTCTTCCTAATATCAAACCTGAACTTGCCCTGGCGCAACTTAAGGTCATTTCCCCTAGTCCTGTCACTTGTCACTAGTGAGAAGAGACCTGCCCCACTCTCACTGTAAGAACCTTTCAGGAACTGGAAGAGGGCGATAAGGTCTCCCCTCAGCCTTTTTTTCTCCAGAATAAACAGCCCCAGCTTCCTCAGCCTCTCCTCATAGGGCTGATTCTCCAAGCCCTTCACGAGCCTCGTTGCCCTTCTCTGGACCTGCTCCAGTACTTCCATATCTTTCTTGTGCTGAGGTGCCCAAAACTGGACACAGTACTCGAGGTGAGGCCTCACCAATGCCGAGTACAGGGGCAGGATGACCTCCTTAGTCCTGCTCACCCCACCATTCTTGATACAAGCCAGGATGCTGTTGGCCTTCTTGGCCACCCAGGCACACTGTCGGCTCATGTTCAACCGTGCATCAATCAGTACCCCCAGGTCCATTTCCTCCACACAGTCCTCCAGCCACTCCGCACCAAGCCTATAGTGCTGCCTGGGGTTGTTGTGGCCGAAGTGCAGGACTCGGCATTTGGTCTTGTTGAACCTCATCCCATTGGCTTCAGCCCAGCTCTCGCTACCCCCAGGCAGATCCACACTCCCAGACAATTTAGTGTCATCTGCGAACTTACTGAGGGTGCACTCAATGCCCTCATCGAAGTCATCAATAAAGATATTGAAGAGGACAGGCCCCAGCACCGACCCCTGGGGAACACCACTTGTGAATGGTCACCAGCTGGATTTAACTCCATTTACCACCACTCTCTGAGCCTGGCCCTCCAGCCAGCTCCTTACCCAGCCGAGAGTGTACCCATCCAAGCCACGGGCTGCCAGCTTCTGCAGGAGAATACCATGGGAGACAGTGTCAAAGGCTTTGCTGAAGTCTAGGTAGACCACATCAACAGCCTTTCCCTCATCCAGCAGATGGGTCACTAGATCATAGTAGGAGATCAGGTTGGTCAAACAGGACCTGCCCTTCATGAACCCATGCTGGCTAGGCCTGATCCCCCGGCCATCCCGCACATGCCGAGTGATCTCCCTCAAGACTATCTGTTCCATAACCTTCCCTGGAACCGAGGTCAGGCTAACAGGCCTGTAGTTCCCCAGATCCTCCTTACAACCTTTCTTGTAAATGGGAGTCATGTCGGTAAGCCTCCAGTCTTCTGGGACCTCACCAGTCAACAAGGAGAGCTGGTAGATGATGGAAAGCGGCTCGGCTACCACCTCTGCCAGTTCCCTCAGCACTCTTGGGTGGATCTCATCCGGCCCCATGGACTTGTGGCAGTCCAGTTGGAGTAGTAAGTCTCTGACCGTTTCTTCCAGAATCACAGGGGGGCTAGTGTGCTCCCCAGCCGAGACTACCAGTTCAGAGAGAGGAGTACCCTGAGGATAACTGGTCTGACCTTTAAAGACAGATGCAAAGAAGGCATTCAGAACCTCCGCCTTTTCCTTATCCTCAGTGGATTCATAGATTCATAGATTCATTGTTCCAAATTCAGTTATTTGGTGATCTTCTCCATATAGCCAAAGAACCTGCTGGCAGCCTAACTCCAGGGCTTCTTGCTGAGCATAAATAGAAGAACCGTAATTCCCTCCCAGTTTGCAGTCTCCTGTTCCCTCTTTCCAGGCTCTTACATATTTTGGATCTGCCCATAATGATATTGGATTAAAGCATTCACTTGAAAAATAAGCACCCACAGGGCTCAGTATGACATACAGTCGGGCTTTAGTTGGCTTCTTCACTCCCAGGGAAGGCTCAGTTCTAATTAAGGTAGGATGGATGTACAGGCTGGCTGAAGTGGAGTAGGGGTCCCACTCTTTTTCCACTTCCACAAGTTTCCGGATGCACTCTAACAGCTCATTCTGGTCAAAACATGGTAGAGTCATTCGACTTGCTGATCGTGCCATCCTGTCCATATTGAGGCCTGGCTGGAACAGGCGGATTTTGCCATCCACTCCACGGTAGGCCTTCAATCCTTCAAACAATTCAGTAGCATAATGCAGAGATGAACAGGCTGGATGCAAGGAGAGGTTCTGAAGAGGTCTAATACAAGGCTTCTCCCATCCTGAAGCTGAGGACCATTCAGTTGTCAGCATATTATCAGTGAAAACAGTTCCAAATACCAAACCACTGTTGTCTGGTTTTTCCTTGAAAGTCGTAGCTGGGGTGATAATCAAGTCTGAAGCCTTGAAAGATTCAGTCACGTGCTTTGTTGCTTCCTCTGAACATCCTCCAGCCATGCACTTGTTCTCACAGCACTTCATGGTGAAGCCGAACGGCGCAGCTCCACGCGCGTTGCGATGCGGACCGCCCAATCCCCACATGAGCTCTGCCGCGGCCGCCGCTCGTGGGCTCCGATTGCAGCAGCGGGCGGAGGGAGGGAGGCACGCGCGTTTTGTAATCAACTTGTTAATAAGCCAGACAGGCATAGTCAGAGAAGTGCAGCAGTTAGTTTCTTTTATCCCTTAAGGGTAGTAATTTAGTTCGGTGTCTGCAAGCCTGGCAGCTGTCACTCTTGTATGAATTTTATGTAATGCCACACCTCTTGGACTTTAATAGGAGTTTGTCTGCAAAATTGCTGTGTACTGTCAACAGCTAAGAAAGGATGCCAGGTTTGGTCTTCAGATACTATTCAAATGCAGTTCTGTAGAGCTATTCCAAGCTATATTTTAGCCATAAGTGTCTCTGGAGCTTTGATTTCATTGTTTGGAATGAAGAGAGGCAAGGATTCCCTCTTGCTTTTGTGTCTTAAAAGCCCTGTGAGCTCAGAAACTCATGAGTTTTGTCCCAGTAGAAATATATTCAGTGTCTTTCCTGTGGCTGAACTGTGAGAAAATGGGATATAAGGGGAGTAGATCAGTATCCACTCATGGAGAACTCAGCCGTTGATCAAATGCTTGAAAAGAGATATGTTGGTGCTCAGCTGAGTTAGAGAGCTCTCTTAGTTTCTTGTCGCATCAGAGTAGTGTGTCTTTATTGTGTTCAACATACATCTTATATACCATTCACTTACAAGCAAGACATTCCTGTTCCTCTAGCAGTTCCTCTAATCAGTTAATTGGTCCCAGCTTCTCCCAAACAACAGTGATAAAGGATGGAAGGTTTCTTAAGAATAACAGGATTAACAGTGCATATCAGTGGAACCTCCTGTCCACCCTCAGAAGCAAACAGACACTGCTTGCTCTTGTCTCACACTCTGGTCTTCCAGGGTTTCACAGTGATAAGGCCTACCAAGGAATCTGATAAGCTCTTTGGTGACTTGCTCACAGTTAGATCAACCCCCACAAGATAAGCAACGTTAACAGGGGCACAGGCATCTCTAGAGGTGAATGTGAAACTCTCTTGACTTTAGTTCTCATCATTTTAAAAACTTTATCTGATATTCATAGGTCACACAATCACTAATTTTAGGTCTGGCAGATTGAGACCACTCATCTTTTTTACCTAACAAGTTACTGACTTACAATAAATCTGCCACCAGGTTACCGTTTCTGTGGTCACCCTGTGTTGTCTTCAGGAACGGTTAGAAAATGAGAACAGCAATTATGATTTCTGAAATTACTGCGAAGAAGCTGATGTCTGAGAATGGGAAATATCTTCTCCTGTGCCTGTCTCCTAATATATTGTGTAATATTTGATCGATTAACTAGAATATGATTTAAATATTCTAAATAGTGTTTTATAAAATTTTAAAGGTTGTCGTTGTTGTTAATGTTAAAAGGACATATTCTCTCTGTTGACTGGGGGAGAAGGAGTGGCATTCAGTTCTTTACTGATAAGTTTCAGGAATCGTCCTGGAAATTCTGTCCTTTGATGGTACCTAAGTGTTGGTTTGCCAATTGAAAGAGGGCGGAGGACTGTGGTGAAGAAGGAACTGAAGTTAGGCATATTTTGTTGGACATTTGCCTGTCAAAATAATTTAAAAACCCTGCTTATTTTCAAACTGAGAATTGTTCAGTACTTAATTCTCCATGTTTGTTATTGATCTGTGAAAGTATTGGCCCCAGAAGTATTTCAACACAATATCTGACGGAGGGAGAAGTTGCTTATTTCTCCAGAACTAGCCAATAGCCCACGGAGTTCTGTATTTGTGTGCTGTAGCCCTGTTCTATGACCACATCTCAGAAAGCGTTTAAACTTATATTTAAATTCCAGTCTGTGTCTAATCTGTAGTCAGATGAAACATATTCTTACATGCCTTTTCTAGTCAGTTTCTTCTGTATGACCAGCTTCTATCTTTCCAAATAGGAATCTGAGGACTCAAGAGGCATGCTTCTGCTTTTCTGAGCTTTATAGATACAGTTGCTGAATACTTGCAGACATAGAGAGTGCAGTTGCTGAAAATCAATCAATATTCTTGTGTAGTTGCTTCATTCTGCCTGTTCTGAGGTCTTTGTGTATGAAGGCCCAGGCAAAATTTGAGGTCTCCATGTTTAACGTGGTGTAATTTTAGCTCATTGCCTGCTACATGCTTAGACTATGGTTCACAAAGTCACAGAATTGCTGAGATAGACAGAAACTTCTGGGTCTATGTGCTCCAACTGTACTTAAGCAGGGCTGTTTAGACCAGAGTTGACAGAACAGTGTCCAAGCAGTTTTTTAAGACGTCCAAGGAGGACACCTCACAACCTCTCTGGGTAGCCTGTATCAGTTCTCCATCATCTGCACAGCTGATAAATTCTTCCTGATTTTCAGAAGGAACTTCTGGTGTTCCAGTTTGTGCCCATTGCCTCTCACCCTGGCACAGAAAAGAGCCCAGTTTCCTACTCTTTTTGCCCTCTCTTCAGGTATTTATAGGCAATGATGAAATCCCCTGAGCCTTCTATTCTCCAGAAATGGCAGTCCCAGCTCTCTTATCTCATAAGAAAACTGCTGCAAACCCTTCATCATCTTGCTGGCCCTCCATTGGGCTATGGTTGTGTAGGGCAGAACTGGACACAGCACTCCAGAGGTGATCTCACCAACACTGAGTTGATGGGAAGGAGCCCCTGTCTTGACCTGCTGGTGATACTTTGACTGATACTGATGCCTGCTCATACCCAGGCTAGTCTAAGACAAAGATCGGAATCCATTTCTTTGGGGCCAGCTTGTCCTGCACTGGGATCTGTATGGACTCAAGGCTGAGTGTCCACAAGTGAAACAGATGATGAGGTATAAATGGCTAAAACCTAGGCCATCATCCACATAGTTCTGTCCAAGGTGGGATATTTTACAGCTTGTGTGCAATCCAAGCCTTCAGAACAAAAATCATTTTTAGAAGAGGAAAAACTTCACTGAAAATAGATTAAAGTGGTTATCGGTCTGTGATGCATTGAAATAGACTATAGAAACTCCTATTAGGAAATGCCTCTGCTCTGCACATAAATGCACTCCTGCTGCTACATAATCTGACTTGATGCTACTCAGATAAATATTACATTGCTTTACTTAATGCTGCATAAACATAAACCTGTTCACTTCCTGGTTCACAGCGAGTAGGTATTGTTGCATGCTGGATGTAGAAATTCAGTTGATCTTAACACTTGATCTAGCTGATACATGTGATCTTAATTGCTACTTAGATTCTCTGTTACATAAACTTGCATGGGCTCCCTCCAGTAGTGGTGGAGCTTCCAGTCTGGGGGAGAGGAAGGAATAAGATGAAAATACAACAGCAGGATGGAAGCTGGACAGTGAAAAATTGGACAAAGAGTAAAGTAACAAAGTAAGACTAATCAATGGGGAGAGGGAAGTTGACCAGGATGACTGCTTTGAAGATCAGCTTCAGATTTTACTTATAAAGATTATAATATAAAGACTTTTTGTTTTCTGAAGGATTTTGGAATCAGTTCTTTCCTAACTAAGGATTTGGCTGTTTGCACAACAAGGGGAATAGAAAAAAAATTCTGGGTTGTTTTACTAATTTTCTGGGTGTTTAAAAGAGAAATAAAGCCATCATGTTGAGTGTTAGTAGGCCAGAGAGCCAGCTTTCACTGATAAAGACTTCACTGGCCGAGAATCCTCTTCTCTGCTTTGCTTTGCTTCTGTGTTTGTGCTCCTTTGTGCTTGTGCGTCTGTTGGTGCATTCAGTACATAACTCGAACATATGTAACTACTCTTTAGGAATGACAATCAGGAGTGTTAAAAATTCTGACTGTGTAACAACTGTAATGGACAGAAAACATAAAAAAAGATGTTTGGCATCAAAACTTTGAATAGACGAGGCTCTCTGCCTCTGCAATAACTAGATACTGGGTGAAAATAGCTGTATTTTAATCCATATTTTCCCACAGTATACTTAGAAATTATGTTCTATTTTTCATTATTAAGAGATATTTTTAAATTAAAATCATGCCAGATTTATCCACCTTGTGAATGCTCTCTGCTTTCTTTTAGTTGATGCCTATTTCCAAAGTAGAAACCCCAAAGAAACAAAATAAAAACACCCCCTTTTGGAGGCATTCACAGCACTGAAAGAACCCAATGCTGTTAATATAGAGAGGGGAGAGACATTTTTCATAATAGGTCTGTTTGCTGTTTGACAGGTGGTGGTTGAAGCACTTAAAAATTCTACTGTCTGTCTGTCAGTGGCAGTAGTGGAACCACGAAGGTTTCTCAGCTGGAGTACTGATAAAATGCTATTTGTAATGCAAAAACAGCAAGAACAACAAAAAAGCAAAACAAAACACCTATGGAATCACAGGACCAACTTTAATGATTCTGTAAGTCTCCAAATGTATTTCTTTTTTCTTTTTTTTTCTTGTTATACAGACAGCACTCAATTCATGTTGATACTTCAGCTGAGACACTTTCTGTCACTTCTCAGCTTTTCAGCTGTTTTTCAATCCCTTTCCCTTCCCTTCCCTTCCCTTCCCTTCCCTTCCCTTCCCTTCCCTTCCCTTCCCTTCCCTTCCCTTCCCTTCCCTTCCCTTCCCTTCCCTTCCCTTCCCTTCCCTTCCCTTCCCTTCCCTTCCCTTCCCTTCCCTTCCCTTCCCTTCCCTTCCCTTCCCTTCCCTTCCCTTCCCTTCCCTTCCCTTCCCTTCCCTTCCCTTCCCTTCCCTTCCCTTCCCTTCCCTTCCCTTCCCTTCCCTTCCCTTCCCTTCTCTTCCCATCCCTACCGCATAAAATGACAATTCTGAGCTATAGATTTTATTGCCATTTCTTTTATTTAAAGCAGATTACATGAAGAGTTGACATGCAGAGGCTTCAAATTCAAGCTGGAAATTAAACTTTGATTTGATTCGACACTTGGTCAGAAACACTCATCCATCTAAAGCTAAGTCTGAATGTGCAACATGAGGAAGCTGAAAGCTTGAGTCACAAATGGACTCCATAACTGTATAAACTACAAAAGCTGTTCTAGCAGAGTGCTCTGTTCGGCTCTGTTAAAATCATGCCTGTCCCTAAAATGGATACATGAAATTTCACCTATACAGATTTCAAGATACTAAAAATCAGTGTGGCAATAACTTCGTGGGAATATTATGGGAGTATCATGAAGCTGTTTTCAAAAGCACACTTCAAAGCTAGATTTTGTTGCACAGTCACAAAGCAGGAAATAGTTCGATCAAAACCCGGTCTGTAAGTCTCCACCTATGGTTTTCCATATCCACTGAAGGTATTGTTTTGTGATTAGAGTGTAGACACCAGGACCATTGGAAACACCACACTTTTTCTTCCCAAAAGAAGTGATGCCTTTCAGCACATTATTGCATATTAAAGGTCCACCTGAATCCCCCTGGAAAGAAAAGAAAAAAAAAAAAAAAAGAGGAAAAAAGAAAAAGAACAGAAATTGTCATTCAGATTTACCAAACCTACAGAACTGATCCCTTACTTAAAACTTACACTTACTCTGGTTCCATGGTAGACATAAATATGTAGACACTGCTTCCCCCTGCTCGCCCCACTCCTGTTCCCTCCCACCACCCTCTCCTCTGGAAGATAAGTTTATCATTACCAAAAAATAATAACTAAAGAAGTGCAACCTTTTGCTTGTGAGTTATGTGAAATAAACCTAGACCAGTGTGAAGATATGTCCAGTATTTTTGGAAGTGAAAATCCAGCTTTATTTTATTTTAAGGATTAGAAGAAGTAGCCCTGGTAAACTTACTCTTTTGTGGTATTATTCCTTCTGGAACTGCAGGTAGGAATATACCATGTGTAAAAACTGCTACTTTATACTGCATTTTTAGTATAGTCATTGTGGATAATGCCAGTAAATATACTCACTCTACATGAGTCCTTTCCTCCTCGCTCAGATCCTGCGCATATCATGTTATTTGTTATAGGAGGTCTGTTATTGTAATGTTCCTTGTCATTGCAGATTTTTCTATTGATGACAGTGACGTTAACTTCTTTCAGGGTATCAGAAAATTTGATCCTATTAATCAAAGTTTGTCCCCATCCTGCTACTCTACAAGTTGTTCCTGGTTTGACATCATCACCAGAGGTAGGCAGGGGAATGACTTTCACAGCGCCATTAATTTTTGCTCTTTTCTTAAGCTGTAGAAGATAAGGAAAACAATTTTTATGGCAGAGAGTCTGACAGAGATCTCTGCGTGTTAATCATTAGATCTTTTCCATTGTGGAAGTGAGGGATTGCTGCAAACCTTTTCTGAGATTCGTGTTTGTGATGGAAGTTATGTAGTCTGTGATTATGTAGGAATGAGGAAAATGGGTATGCATGGGTAACAAAAACTCATGGCAAAAATGAGAATCATAGAAGTTATAAATTCATAATAGAACTATCATTTAGAATATTATGTTTTTTAACACAATTATTTTTACATCTGAAATATTCTGTTCTCTGTGAATATTCAGTACTTCACTGAAAAGCCAGAAAAGCTTGGCCAGGCTGCAGAGTTTTTCTACTGCTCGTACCAGCACATATTACAGGAGTTGTTGAGTGCCTTGTACTGCAGTGCATCCCCAGTTCCTCAGTCAGCTGGATTTGCAGACCAGTCTACATCACCCAAGAAACAATGTTTCCAGAAACTCCCACCTCTCTTCCTCACAAGAATGGAAAACCTAGTGCATCACAGAGATGTGTATTTCTTTAGTGGCGTGTAAGTAAGTCTATACCTTCAGCAGCATAATGTCATGATCATGTTCTTCATCACTATAGTCTGGGTAGCGAATTTCCTTTGCAATCTTAATAACCTGTTTTTCTTTTTCACGTTTTCTCCGTGAATGGGCTCCAAGGGTAACGGTGCCGCCTTCCCTGAGAAGAAAGATAACATGGTTAGTTGGATTCACCTGCTGTAAGTCTGTAATTCCTTGCTCTGGTCTTTTCTGGCCTGCAAAGCAACAGTAATTTAGAAGAATGTAGATCATCCTGTTTTCACAAGTAGTTTAGAAAAATTGTGTCAGTGAGTCACAACTGATGCTATTCTACTTGCAGCCTCCCAGCGGCAGGGTTTGGGTCCTTGACTCAGAAGCTGTTCCTTGGGAGCACAATTTCTGCCACAGATGGATGGTGAAGCTTGTTGGAGTAGCTGTGCAGAGTGGTCCTCAGTTTCCTCTTCATACAGCAACCAAAACTCTGAGGAAGTGATTTCTGATGTTCCTTCAGCTACGAAGATCTGTATGAGTGTCACCTGAGCAATATTTAATTATGTAATACATTTTTTTTCTTAAATGAGATCTCATTCAGGATCGTTGTTAACTGTATATTGATTCCACAGCTTTCAGACCTTGTGCTTTCTTTGTAGTAGATTCTAGTTATCTCTCTGGCTGGTGGCAGGACAAATAGTTACAAGTCTCTGATAGACACAGTCCAGTAATTCACTGGCCCTGAGCAGGCTGTTGACAGAGCCCGTGTGAGGTCTGGCTCAGCAGCAGCTCCAGTCATCCTAGCAAAGGCAGTGGGTGGGACGTGAGATTTAAACGTCACATCTTGCCTGGCAGGGGGAGTGTGCAACGCCAAACAATCACCCATGTCTTGAGTCAGACAGGAAGAAGCTAACATACCTAGTAAAGCAGTGGTCTCTAATGTCTCCTGTCATCTGCAGGATTTTTTTTTTTTTCCTTTATAATCATGTACTGTCTGTTTCTGTAATGAACTCTGTGTCTTTTACAGAATAAAATGACGAGAACTTGCTTCAGTTTTCTAAGCAGCTATTTAGACTGGCCAGTCCTCAGGCCAAGTGTCCTGTTTCAGAGAACAGGCATAGATCTTTCCCCCAAATTCACAATTTCAGCACTGTTATTCTGTGCTTTCCTGTGACTAGTGACTTCTAAAATATCTTGTCAGAAACACTGAAGGTCAGTGTACCTTCTTACATTACTTTTGCTCACCAAAACATGGTTGTCAACTTAAGTTTAAAAACTTGATAATGCTAAATGTACTGGATTTCCAGGGACACAAATGTTTCTTCTTGAAGTGGGAAACTGCGTACTCCATAGTTTCTGAATCAGATAAACAACTTACAGAGGGCAATGAGCAGCTGTTAACACCCAGTCTGGCTTGATCAAAGCTCCTCCACAAAATTTTTTTCCTTCGAGCAGGGCCATAAATGGTCTTGAGTGTGGTGCTACTTCATGTCCTCCAATGATATCCACGCACAAGTCTAGAAATAAAAGTAGGCCACAATACACACAGCTGGGCTGCAAAGCACTGTGAACTCTTAGGAAAGTACATTTAACACATTTATGAAGTATACAGACACATGGGAACATGCACATTGCTATGTAGGTCTTCAGGGTAGGCTTTTAGAAGTGCTCAGCAGTACTACTTGTGTGTCTTTCAGCGGCATTAAAATAAGGTTAGTGTCAAGAATATTGAGGAAATAAAACCCAACAACCTAAGCGTTACTGATCTTACACAAGTTTATTTTCCTGAAGTTCTCTACTATGGTTAATTTCTCAGCTTTCATTGTAAGAAACACAGACTTGCCACTACATAAATCAGTGTCATGTCTTGTGTGAGCCCTTGGCAACATGGCTATGTAAGGTAAGTCACATGTACATCCTTCTCAAGAGAACAGAAAATCAAGAGAATCATGTATGTACATGCCAATAGAGTGAATGATCAAAAATGGCTGTATTAATTTCCCTGACCTCTTCCAAATGGTTTGTTGTCTTTGCAGTTTTAATGACTACTATCCATTCAGAAATGATTTTGTTTGTATGAAAGATCAAAGACATACAGAGATAGAAAAATATATAATAATTTTACCTCTAATAGTAATTGCAAGTATTTTCTTTAGGCTAATACATTCTGCTTAAATGGAGCTCTCTATGTCAGCGTTTACACTCAAAAGGATCAAACTGTGCACTTACCTCCAGGAAGTATTAGGAGAATGATGGCAGCAGAGGTGGACAGAGTGAAAAAAACACCCATGGTGTCTGCCTGGCCTCCCCTGTTTGCTCTGTGTTATATATCTAAACAAAGAGGATGTGGGTTTTATTTTTCCTCTTAAGGACATCTGACATCTCTAACTGTGAAAAAAAGAAAGACCTTTCTGAATATATAACTCGCAGCAGAATTGTGAATGAGAAATCACATCATCTGTTGTGGTTTGAAGTGAAGGAATCTGCTCTTTACCCCTTTCAGCATCTGATCTTTTCTTGTTACCTTTACACTGGATGAGCTTCTGTGCAATGTGGTTTAGCGGTCTAGAGCAGAGTGTATAATGCCACTTAAAGTGTTTTTAGCAATCTTACGTCTAACTAACCTTTAGCTGCTGGCACATAAGGCCATGCTTCTCCTGCAGATGCTGTCATTTCTCCCAGCCCTGGGTGCTGCAGGTGACAGGGAAACACAAAATATCTCAAATCATAGAATCATAGAATCACAAGGTTGGAAAGGACCTACAGGATCATCTAGTCCAACCATCCTCCCATCACCACTGCTGCCTCAAGCACTAAACGGGGTCTCATAGCTTTTCATCCAGCCACCTCTCTAATACTGCCAGGGATGGCGACTCCACCAGCTCCCTGGGTTGGCCATTTCTGTGCCGGACCACTCTCTGAGGGAAGAAGTTTTTCCTAATCTAATTTGTCTGAACTGAACCTCCTCTGGTACATCTTGTGGCCATTTTCTTGGGTCCTATTTGTTGCCTGGGAGAAGAGGCCAAACCCCTCCTCATCACAACCTCCTTTCAGGAAGTTGTGGAGTGCAGTGAGGTCTTCTCTTCTCCAGACTAAACAACCCCAGCTCCCTGAGCTGCTCCTCGTAAGCCCTGTGCTCCAGACCCCTCACCAGTTTCATTGCCCTTCTCTGGACATGTTCCGGGCCCCAGGTGTTTTTCTTGCAGTGAGGAGGCCAAAACAGAATACAGTACTGGAGTTGCGGCCTCACCAGTGCTGAGTACAGTGGGATGATCACCTCTCTGCTCCTGCTGGCCACACTATTTCAAGTGCAGGCCAGGATGCCACTGGCCCTCTTGGCCACCTGGGCACACTGTTGTCTCATGTTCAGCCGAGCATCAACCAACACCCCCAGGTCCCTTTCCTCTTCACAGTCATCCAGCCACTCAGCCCCAGGCCTATAGGGCTGCATGGGGTTATTGTGGTCAAAGTGCAGGACCCAGCACTTGGCCTTGTTGAACCTCATCCCATCCACCTCAGCCCAATGATCCAGCCTATCCAGATCCCTCTGGAGGGCCTTTCTACCCTCAGGCAGATCCACACTACCTCCCAACTTGGTGTCATCTGCAAACTTACTGAGGGTACAATCAATCCCCTCATCTAGATTATCAATAAAGATATTAAACAAGGTGGGCTCCAGTACCGACCCCTGGGGGACACCACTAGTAATCTTCACCAGCTGAACTTAACTCCATTAACCACTACCCACTGGGCACAGGCCCTCTAGCCAGTTCCTTACCCAAGGAGGGTATACCTGTCCAGGCCAAGGGCAGCCAGTTTCCCCAGGAGAATACTGTGAGAGACCATGTCAAAGGCTTTGCTGAAGTCTAGGTAGACTACATCAACTGCCTTTCCCTCATCTACCAGCCTGGTCACCCAGTCATAAAAGGTGATAAAGTTGGTCAAGCATGACCTGCCTTACAAGAACCTGTGCTGGCTGAGGTCACGGAATGCCTAGATTCAGGCACCTGAACTGAGTTCTGAGAACTAAATAAATGTTACTGAGCCTTGTAAGGGCACAGCTCCTTGTATTCTTCCTTTCCAAATATATACCCAGACATAGCAATATCTTCCTTCCATCAATATTAAACTGGAGTTTCAAATATTCTGTTAACTGATTGCATTCATCAAAGAGCCACTGTCACACAGCCTGGTAGGTTTCTTGATGACTTTAGCCTCATTGCAATCAGTCTGCAGGAAGCTTTTGTGGCTGGCTGTGTCACATCTTTGAGCTGCAGGAAGCTTTTGTGGCTGGCTGTGTCACATCTTTGAACTCAGTTGGCTCAGCCTGATGTATTTTTTACCCATACGTGACCAAACAGCTGACTCATATTTACCATTGTCCATTGGTGATTTCTCTGAAGAAGGTAGGAGTGGACCTTTTTTAGAGATGGCAGAGATCTTCAAAATTGCTATAGTACTTTGGAGACATGATTATCTATGTGACATGGCGATAGATCCATGCACTGCAAACCATACCAAACTTCTAGTATCCTTTCACTTTTTTTTTCCTTAACTAACTGTACACATATCCCCAGTAACTATCAGCACTGTTAACACCCTGTTTTCAGTGGTGTCCTGCACACAATAGTATCAACTGACATGGATACCATTGTTTCACTTATCGTTTGTAAATAGATGTCAAGGGCTGACTTTACAGCATTTTAATAAGAAGTCTTACCATGCCTTCTACAAGTCAATCTGCTTAAACTCATACTACTGCAATGATTCACCCTTATAAATTTCTGTATGAGGTGTGATGTCTAGAAAAGTTCTGAGAAGTATCATCTTATGTTTACCTGATCTATTGACAAGGAAAACTATTTGGGAAACACAGAATACCAGGTGTTCCCAGACATTTCCAGGCTACTCTACACCTACTACCTGAAAACAAATCTGTATTCTCTTTGTATTTCTTTCAATGTATAAAAAAACTCTTATGTATTTCTAAAGTTATTTTTCTGTAACTTCTTAGCTATTTGCTTAACAGTGCCTTAAAAAATATATATATATATGTATGTAATCTTGAGAGACTGTTTACACTGATGGTTAGAGTTAAGAATATGCTATCTGGACTTCTGTTTGATAACAACTAACTGCTTTCTTCACAAGCTCTTACTCCTGGGGTTGACTATGTAGTTATGAAGATAAGATTGACACACAGATAATCAGTTTCTAGTTTCGTACTCAAATACTACTCATCAGGTCTTAGCTCATTTATTAAGGCTGAAAAATCAGTTTTTTTTCTAGGGCAAGCAATAAGTTGCCTGGGCTTCAACTATAATTTTAGGGGGCCATTTCAGAATGCCAGCCTCAGCTCTACACCTCATAGATAGATCTTCCAGGATCTGGAGTGGTGCAGAGCAGGCAGCCACCAGGAGCGCAGTGTCTACTTTCTGCGTGACATAACAGAATAATTCAGTGGCAGGGTAGAGCCAGTTAATTTAGGGAGTCCTCAATCAGTGTCACTTTTACAAAATTGCGTGTAAGTGTTAGAATACATCAGGTGCTCTGTAGATATGTATTCTGTATATATGTATATATTCATATATACATATATGAATGTATATATACATACATATATATATTCTGTAGATATGTAGGTGCTGTAAAAATATATAAGTCTTCTGCTTGATCACAGTATGAAGCTGCTATCAATCACCCAGTGTCAGGGCAAAGCCACAAAAACTTCTGGGTATCTTAGGACTCTGTGGGCAAAAGAAATTATTTGCAGAGGTAACCTCCAGTATGCAAATAACATAAGGGTTATCTTGAGGATGGAGAATGATTTTGGGGTACCTAGAGTTGTCTCTTTTATAAGACAATTGAAGTAATTTGTTTTCACTTAAATGATCCCGGAAAGAGTTTTCTGGAAGTGTTGCATGTTGTTGCATTGTGTAATGCATTCAAATGTTATAGTATGACTCTGTGCTATAAACATCTCAATTCTATAATCTTACTCAGTGATCTGTGGAGCTGCTATTGCTCTCAAGTAAGAGCCAGATAAGCTGAGCTGGTTACATTTCTGATTCTTTCTAACGGTGCTTAAGATGATAGCAGGTTTCTTATGTGGTGATGTGATGCTTCTTGCAGTGGTTTACCAGCAAGATATGCAAAGTGTGGGTACAGACACAGGGGTGAGCAGTAGAAAAGTCTATTTCACCTCTGCGTCTTTTAATCTTTTATTTGGTGACTACTGATTAGGTATTTTATTTGCATTTGACTCCTGCTCACTGTAGGAGTCTGAATCCTGCTCCCACAGAAATAATGGCTAAGAAAAAATACTGCAGTGCCCTTAGTATGTATAGCTGGTATTAGGCTGTCCTATGCTACCAGCTCCAGATTCCTGCCAGTTCTCAGTGAAGCCTTATCAGGTGACTCTTCTATTTGTTGTCTCATTCATTCATTTGCTCTTCTTTGGAGTTTAAATAGTTGTTGAATTCTCTGATGTAGTTAGGTTTTATTATGCATTTAATCACATATAATGTTCTTAGCACTTGTTTTCTAGTGCAAGACCTGCTTGCAGGTCTGCAGAAGTTCCTGTGAGGTGTGAAATGATGTATGCTGTGGACTCAGGAACAGGTAGGTTTTAAAGAAATCTGAGGAAATAACATAAAGAAGCAGAGCAGAGCTGCAGTTAATATAATGCTATTGAGGATGTAAAGGGAAACTTCAAGAGGAGGAGTTTCTCATCAAACCTCTTAACCACTATATCCTGCAAGAAACATTTAAATAGAAAGGCGTTATCTTAATTTGCATCAGTAAGTAGCAACAGCTATGACCAGCCACCTGTTAGCTCTTATTCTCTCTGTAATTGCTGTTATCCTACCCCTGAGATGTAAGAAGTCCTCTAAGAAGTAAAATATCCTAATTCCTGTGGCTAACAGGTGGGGAACGTAACTGTTCTTCTGTTGACTTTCAGATGGCTGCAGTGATGTTATTGGAGGACACTGTGTGCGTCCCCATTCCCGACCCTACATGGCTGCCATCCAGATAAGGAATGAAACTGTGTGTGGAGGGGCTCTTGTGAGAAAGCAGTGGGTTTTGACAGCAGCGCATTGTAAGTAAGTACCTTATACTGTGGTGTTCATAGCTCTTCACTGGGGTGGGCCATGATGTTCAAGCCTGTAAGTAAAGAAGGGTATTGATTTTTTTTAAGGCTTGGTAAAAGCTGGAGTTCTTTCACCAAACATACTTGGGAACTTCTGTTCTGCTTTGAGTTGTTTTGTAATCTGCTGATCTACTTAGTGTTCTATTATCTGTATTGGTCAGATCCTGCCAGTGCTGGAGGATGCTGGCCGTGCTGTTAAAAGAGCAAACTCATTATCTGTGCATTTGAAATGGCAGTGTCTTAGAGAATGGTGCACACAGTGCTTAATAAAGCTGTGTGCATGGAATTAGATCTCAGAACACCCTGAGCTGAAGCTGAATCACATGGAAACACCACTCCCTTTCAGTTTAACTGTCATTTCTGGTCCCATAAAAACTCAGATGCTTGCCAAAAAATGCCAGAGCAGCAACTGTTACAAGGAGCTGCATCCTTTTGGTAATCCAAATGTGGATTTGAGTACCCCTTCCCTGGCTGGACATGCTGAGGCTGGTGCAGATGTTGCACAGCTGGCTCAGAGTAAGGGACATCTAGTTTTCGTGTTAGGAAGTAAAATTCTCATGTTTAAGCTAAATCATGTTGTCTAAATCATGCTTTGTTCCTCATGTACTTTTTCTGTATTTTAAGTAATGGAAAGTGAGACAACCAAAAGAAACCTGTGGAAATCTGGCCTCAAACAGAATGCAGGCAACTTGGCCAGCTTTCCTTCATTAGTCTGAAATAGGGGATAGCGGTTCCATCTTAGAAAGTAAACTTCCACAGTTCTTCACTTAAATCATGTTTGCTTGCTTAAACAAACAAACAAACAAAAAAGAAAAATTAGAAATATTCAAACCTAGCATGGGCTGTTTTGAACATTTACAAAACAAAATCCCAACCTTCCTCTTTGGAATTAAGTGGTACTCTTGTGGGAATCTTTGACTCTCCAGGGTTCAAGTTATCCAGTCAGTTACAGTTGTCAAAGTTTATATTTGGAGTTAAATAGTGGGAAGGGCTCTGGCTGTTGCTGGTCTTGCTGATTGGGTGCATCTAATCTCTGATTTGGTTTTGCAATAAAGACATTATTCTGAGCCAACCTTGAGTATGTATAGTTGTGGGGAACTGAAGCAACATCTGTTTGGTCTCCTCCTGAGGTGTACAATGGTTCCCGCCTGGATGAGACCCTGAGCAGCCTGTCCATGAAGGGGCTGGAACTAGATGTTTGAAGTTTCTTCCAACCCAAGCCATTCTATGATTAGTCTGTGATTTGTCTAGTTAGGCAATATTCACTCTTCTTCCTTGGTGGACTGAATCCTGAATTTACTGAAGTTAAGGACAGCTTTGTTATTGATATTAACAAAGTTCACTTTATAAGGACAGTCACCTCTGTGCATAATATTCATCATGCATACTGAGTACTGATGTGTATACTGACATCTCACTGATGTCATTAAGACAACCTTTATGCTATAACCAGGCATGTTTCTGTCCTGTGCAGGATTAGATCATATGACTGCAGGCATCCATGAAAATGTATTTGAAAGGCATCAATACCTCTAATCCTTGTGCAAGGGGTGCTCCCCAAAGAGTCAATAGGCTTTTTAGTAACAATTCCAAACTGTGGAGTCCCCTGAAAGTCAGTTATCTTACAGTTATTTTACCAAATATCATTTACAGTAAAGAAATGTTAGCATGAAGAATGAAGAAATGTTTGTAGAGGAAAGCACAAGCTCATGTTAAAATGTCATAATGAACTATATCCTTCCTATTTTTAATCAAGTTGTAAATGAAATTGATAATTTTGTGTTACACAGCTTCTATTTATCTTGAGAGATGTTGCTCTTGTTCTAGTAATGACCTATTCCTGCACTTCCTTAAATTACAGGAAAAAAACATTGCATACTCGGGTTGTTCTTGGAGCCCATAAAGCATTTAAAGCTGAAAAAGAACAACAGAGATTTAAGATTATGCGCTTCTATCCTCATCCCCAGTTTAACAGAACTTCAAAGGAAAATGATATAATGCTCCTCAAGGTACTGTTAATCACAACTGTATTATTACAAAAGAAATATTGTTAATGGTTGTTTTGTCTATTCTATGATATTGAAATGTACATAGTTTTTACATCAGCATCACTGAAAACATCCTTTGTAAAGCTACATTTAACCACTCACTGCTACAACCCTTCTGAAAGCCCCAAACAGATTATAGAATGGGCACAAAACCTGGTTTTAGTTATTTAGGATGACCACATGAGGCAGAATTATGGATAATAATAATAATTAGGAAGGCTCAGGATACTGTGGAATGGAAAGATATCCTAGATTGTGTATCCACCATCCTGTATGTCTTTATGAGGCAGTGATGTACTCATTTCCTCATACCAGCTCCTGTCTCAGTCTGGTCATGTGGGGCGGGCATGGGTATTTTGAACAAGGTCTTGTGTCTGTGCAGAAAATCTGCAGATGGCCTGGAGAACTGGCTCTGGAGGACTGCCTCCCTGTACAGCAGTTCCAGTGCCGATCCAAAGCTCTCAAGAAAGTTGAGAGTTGTACATCATTTTGCCTGTATCTTTAGAAACTTTACAGCTTTCATACAATGACTAAAAAATCACGGATAGATTTTCATTCATTTATTCAAGCTGTGCTTTAATTTTATGTTTCTGTTTATGAGCAACGTTGGTTATTTGATGAGAATTGACACTGTACTGAAATGGATTACTAGGAAGTGTTATTTCTCAAGCTGAGAAGCTGAGTGCTACAACTCAGTTAGAGAATGACAAAGATACTTAAAATACTTTGTCTGACTGTGACTCAGCAACTAGAATAATGTTAGAAGCAGGGTTCGCCACCTGTCACTACAGCTCTGCTCCCATGGAGTGCTCAGTGACTTTGGGTAAACTTTCTATCCTCAGAAATTCCCAACAGCAACGGACTTAATAAACCACAGCGATTTTTAATTAAACACATAATTCATTACAGTACCTTTGAAAAAATGTATAAAGCTAGAATCTAGTAACTGATAGCCATTCAGCAAAACATGTAAGCATCAGTGAAATTAATTTGCGTTGCAGTGATTGTGTGTAACATAGAAGGTAAGCTCAGTTCAGTAATTGCAAGTCCTTACCAAATGCACTGAGTATATGTGTTACTGTTTTGCTGTATTTTCATTTGCAGGCCAAATCTTCTGCTGAAGGATGAATCTGTCAGATAAAGGCCAACAAAATAAATATAGCTTGGATCATTTAAGACCTTACTCTCTCAGATTTAAACCTGGAAGTCTGAAGAGTTCAAAACCTATTTTTTCCCGAGCTGAGACAATTTTTCTTTGTATCTGTATTGCTGAGCATATTGGACAGTGCTTTGGGACTATTCTGTATGTCAGTTAAGTCTGATTTCAAAGCAGCAGTTTTGTGTGAGTTGGGTTATTGAACGGATGTAGATCCAACAGCCTGCATGGGCTTTTAATTTTCTACAGTAATGGGTGGAAAATCTGGACTTGAATTCGGTAGTGCTCTCATGGATGTGGAACCATCAGGAAAGTACTTCTGGATTTACAGAAGTGTGATCAAGTTCCAAATCAGTTCCTAAATACTGAAAAGTGTTTTATTAGAAATGAAAGTAGTGGTAAAAAGAGACCATGTAGCCAACTGAATTGGAGGTTATAATTCCCATCCTTTCTACACGATAAACATTTATTTATTTATTTATTTATTTATTTATTTATTTTTTCAGCTGGATACTATGGCAAATCTGAACAAGTATGTGAACCTTCTGTCCCTTCCTGACACTGCTGAAGATGTCAGACCTGGCACCAAGTGCACAGTGGCCGGTTGGGGAGAAACATCTCCAGGAAAGCTGCCAAAATGTCTTCAGGAAGCAACTGTTGATGTTGTGGATAGAAAAATTTGTGGGAGAAAATATTATGAAAAATACAAATTGAATATAACCAGGAACATGTTGTGTGCTGGAGGGAAAAAGAGGTTTTCAAAGAGAGATGCTTGCCGGGTAAGAAGCAGTTAAAAAGAGAAGGCGATGTGCTTTGAACTACCATTCTCTTTTCACTAGGATCAACAGTGTTGGGGAATTACCTCAGTTCACTGAAGGTGCATTTCTTCAGCTAAGCTGCTCTCCTCAGGTTTTGATTGTAACTAGTGGAGACAAAGAAGAACCTTCAGAGACTGACTCATCTGATTCTTTCCAGATGTCCATATCTGAACAATACAAAATTAAACATGCTTACACGTGCTGCATGTGGCACTACGGGTTTTTCTGGGGAGAGACAACCACACTGATCGTTCTTTCTGTTTTGTTTTAGGGAGACTCAGGTGGGCCACTCATCTGCGGCAGAAAATACAGTGGGATTGTTTCCTTTGGGGAAAAATGTGGATTAGGAGACAAGCCTGGAGTTTACACGCAACTGACTGAAATATATATTGACTGGATTAAAAAAACTCTTTCTCGTAATGGAGAGGTCTGGGACAGGCAAGACAGCCCTAATAAATAGAGTGCTGTGCTTCAGAACTGGGCTCCAACTTGGAGTGACAGCTTTACAGAGTGTCTCCCAGCATTACAAACCACAGCTTTTTGAGTTAAGAAGTTTAAAAAAGTTCCCTTTTGTACAGGGACTGAGCAAGGGAAAGATATGTTATAAATAGTATGTAGGTAAACGAACAAACAGACCTTGCAAATCTGTGTTGGTGATCTGTCCTGGTGTAGCAAAACTTCCCTGTATGGTTTATGGAGGCTTCATCCTATTCTCATTGAAGGTCATGACAAGATGTAAAAAGATGCTGTTGAGAACTGGCTCAGGCCAGGAGTGCAGAAATTGGGAAAAACTGGAATAAATTTGCAAATGATATAAGAAAGCAAAGAATAATATGCTGCTGTTCATACTTTTCATTTGGGAGGTCTCAAAGGATGCTACAAATAGTAATTCATAGAATCATAGAATCACCAAGGTTGGAAAAGACCTAAAAGATCATCCAGTCCAACCGCTCACCTATTACCAATAGCTCCCACTAAACCATGTCCCTCAACACAACATCCAGTCTTTCCTTGAACACCCCCATGGTCGGTGACTCCACCACCTCCCTGGGCAGTCCACTCCAGTGCCTGACCACCCTTTCTGAGAAGTAACATTTCCTAACGTCCAGCCTGAATCTCCCCTGTTGAAGCTTGAAACCATTCTCTCTAATCCTATTAGTCTAATAGTCCTAATTAGTCTCTTCAACCTTACTAGGTTAAATGACAGTACAGATATCTTACTTCCTGTCCTTACAAAAGACTCTTCACATCCTCACACCACAGTGTCATGGTTTTGTGCTGTCAATATTCTACATCATGACATCATGTGCGGTATGAACTGTTTTGGTGGTATAAGAAAGTGTAACAGAGGGTATGTGGAAGTGTAACAGAGGGTATGTGGAAGTGTAACAGAGGGTATGTGGAAGTGTAACAAAGGGTATGTGGAAGTGTAACAGAGGGTATGTGGAAGTGTAACAGAGGGTATGTGGAAGTGTAATAGAGGGTATGTGGAAGTGTAACAAAGGGTATGTGGAAGTGTAACAGAGGGTATGCGGAAGTGTGGAAGGTTCATGCTCCAGATCTGTGGAATGGCAGCATCCCGAGTACTCAGCCCTTGGAGGAAACTACATATCCCAGGGGACAACGCGGCCAGAGATGAATCACCAGAGGAGGAGGACACACATATAATCTCGCTCCCAGGCAGGAACGTCCCTTTTTTCGCCCTGTCTATCGCTTTGGAGCGCTCCATCTCTGCCGTCTCGCTCTATCAGCAACGTTCCAGCCTGTCGCCTAGAGATTGCAGTAGGCCCCCGGTTCTCCGGGACTCTTTTTTCTCTCTTTCTTTTTCTCTGCCTTGTTTGATATAGTAGTTGTAGTTATATTGTATCATATTGTGTCTCGTATTTAGTAAAATAAGTTCTTTCCTTAGATTGCTGCCGTTGTTTTTGTTCATTTCTCCCCTTCTAGGGGCAGCAGCCTCTATCACGGATAAATCTAGATAACCCGATTACACACAGTCATATTGGTATTTCATCTCCCAGAGACAAAGATTTTCCACACACTAACTGTATCTTAATTACTGGTGGGCAGTAATTCCAGAATGGTTGAAGTTGGAAGGCATCTGTGGAGGCCATCTGATCCAAGCAGGCTGCCCAGGGTCACATCATATATTCACAGAAGTGATGCAGCATGGAAGCTACAATCCAGCAGTTAATTCCAATTGAACTATTATGTATGCAATCCTCTGTAATGCCTTCATTTAGGGCGTCTCTTCCTCCGTTATGGTCATGGAGAAGGTGGAAGGGCATTACTGCCAGGCCTTGAGGGTGCTACCAGATCTAACTGCCCCAGAAGCCTGCACTGTCAGGGAGCCCATGACCACAGTCATGGGACCCTTTGTAGCCAGGCTCACACAAGTGCCTATGTCCTGGCCTGGAATCAGCCCATCCCAGGAGATATCTGTGATGTGTATACCATGACCAACAAAATCCCTGCTGTCTTTAGCCAGGCCCAACATGAAGCTCATGGCAAGCCACAGCTAGCTCAACCATACCATCCTACAAAAACTAGAACCCTGATCAGCCAGAAAGTGGGCAAACGCAGTCATTTCTGGATAGGATTTTGGTTACCCCATACTTGCTTGTTAGTTCATTAGACTAATCATGTGTGGCAAAGCTGTACTAAGCTCCAATGGAGGGAAATGATAACTCTTAAGTGGCTGTGAATGTTGTACACAGAGTGAGTAAATATAACAAGTCATGTGGATTTCTGCCCTGTAAGGTATACCGTACTGAAGTCTTTAGTACATTTTGATGGCTGCAATTTGGAGACCACTGCCTGTTCTCAGAACAAAACTCCTTAGTTCAGACGCATCCAACCTGTGTCCCACATATCCAAATAGTGTTAAGCATCTAGGCTTAGTGGCTATACATGGCATCGTGAACAAAAAAATTGCAGCCTCGCTTTCCATTTTGATAAAGGAATTTGAGAATAGGTTTCTCAATTGCTGAAAAAGTCTATATTTTGAATAGATCCAGCTTCATTTTCAGAGGACATAAATAATTTTTTAAGTGGAATGTGTGGAGTTACAATCAGACATCCAGCTAAATAATGATGATCTTTGATAGTATCTCTTTGCCAGACATTCATAAACACTGTTTTACCAAAGAAAAATATCCCTTGCTTCACAGTTCACCTTATTAATGTCAACAACTTTTTGGCAGTACATGCATTTGTGAACTACTGTTAACATTAACTATCTTACATATTTTATATGTGACCGAAGACAATTCCTCTTCACTCAGTGTGGCCTAGGCAGATCAAAAGGTTGGACACCCATGCCCTGGCTGGTACTTATGTGGATTCTGTATATTGCTATAGGATTAGAGGATTAGAGTCTAGGGGTACATGTGCACACATGTACACATAGGTTTTATAAGCACACACACATGTGGCCACACATGTAATATCAGACCTTGTTCTGCTTTTGAAGAAGTGTTTGCTTTTGTAAGACTGCATGCTTTTGGTTCCATGCAGGTGGATGGATCAGTGTATCGTCTTCCTGTGCAACAGGCACAAAGACAAATATTCACCTCCAGTAGTACTAGCATCCCATATTACAAAACAGTTTCTTCACAACCATCCAACAAGCTGGTTCACAAAACTGAATGTAACCATGCAAAAGTTTTGTGGGCAGTCAACCCACCCAAGAAAAAAGCGAGGTGATAAACGTCTTTCTTGCAATAGTGGCTCAGATTCTTATGTCTGAGTGCTTGCCCACAAGCCCCTCTGGGTCACATGCTGTGTTTGCCAGGCAGTGCAGAGGGAGTTTTGAAGTGGGGATGCAAAAATGCTCTGCAATTCTGCATTTTATGAGCAACAGTGAAAGCACGCAGTGGAAGCACACACAGTTCTGCAACAAAGAATAGGTACACATCTAGGAAATACGGAGTAATTTTGACTATACGGGTTGACCACTAGTGTTACTGCTGAAACCACTGCTGGCTGGTTCTCAGAAATGTTCTGAGAACAGGAAAGCCACAGAAAGTAGCTCCAAATACATCACAGGTCTGTAATAACAGATATGCATGAAGCCTGACAAAAGTAATCTCACATTCTTAAGAAACTGGGAGGAGCTCATTTTCAGCAGATAGCGGTGCAGTTTACTGTACATTTATTGTTTCCAGCACAATATTTGCAGTTTCATTTTTCTCCAAAAGGAGAGCTCTCTTCTTTTACCCTGTCACAGCCCAACACTAACCTCTAGGTTTTTGTCAGGGTGTTCCCTTGCACATTGCTCTTCAGTTTCCTAATACTGGTTACTTGTACAAGATGAGTTTCCTCATAATAAGTATATCTATCTATCTCTATCTCTATCTCTATCTCTATCTCTATCTCTATCTCTATCTCTATCTCTATCTCTATCTCTATCTCTATCTCTATCTATCTCTATCTCTATCTCTATCTCTATCTCTATCTCTATCTCTATCTCTATCTCTATCTCTATCTCTATCTCTATCTCTATCTCTATCTCTATCTCTATCTCTATCTATCTCTATCTCTATCTCTATCTATATCTATATCTATATCATCTATATCTATATCTAATCTATATCTATATCCATATCTATATCTATCATCTATATCTACATCTATCTATATCTATATCATCTATCTATCTATCTAATCTATCTATCTATCTATCTATCTATCTATCTATCTATCTATCTATCTATCTATCTATCTATCTATCTATAATCTTTATTGGAAATTCTGAGTAGATTAATATAGTCTTGTACCAGGAATCCTTCTGCCCTAAGCCGGGGCTAGACTCCATCTACATTTGCACTTCGCAGCTTATCTAAATTCACTTAGTTTTTGCCAAGGTTCCTTTTGTTTTTATATTTGCAATTATTTCTGTTTTTATAGAGGTCTTTGAGTTAAGGGTGTATCATGTAATGTACTCCTTGTACATTATGCTTGTTGTTACATAGGCACAAGGAGCATCTCTGAAGGCTGACCAGGGACATACGGCACTGCCATACAGTGTCTGGCAGCATGATGGAGCAAATGATGCCAGCATATGGCTAACAGCTCTCTATCCAATAGAGGGGGCTGATAACTCATGTTCATGCGTTGCACGGGGATGTAGGTGCTGATTACACTCAGTCCTGAGCCAATTCTGCCGCCTCACCTTTGTACAGGGCAGCAATGACCGATGTTTTGCACATGTAAGTGCACTGTATGTCTAATGTGGGAATCCTGTTTTTTGTTTGTTTGTTTGTTTGTTTTAACAAACTTCTAATTGTCAGTACAGAAGGTAGCATTATCTACTGTCAACAAATGTTGCTTCCTGAAAACATATGTGTTTGGAGCATGGTTTGCCTTCACAACTCCTTTTCAATGTCTTTGTTTTATATTCTGTCTACAGAAACACCTGCCTGTCAGCAAGCTGTGTGAGTAACTTTCCTTCTGGGCAACTCAGTCTGGCATCAGGAAGAAACATTTAGAGAACAAAACTGAAGTAAACAAAGCCATCAGATTTTCTAGATAACTTTCTTGGATATTTACCAAAAAGAATTAAAGAGGACCCTTTCAAAGTCTAAATATGGCAGTTGACATAGGCTGGCAAATTATAGCAAGGGTATCTTTTAACACTATGTCATAGTTTCCAAAATTCATTCTCATGTCATTAACAGTTTGGTAGCTGGTTCAGATACTTCCTAAAGTAGTTTGAAAATATTCTTTTTGGATTTACTAATAATATGTCTGCTAGTTGCTCTGAAAGTAATGTCTCCTATTTATTTCCATGGAAATTAGAGTAGATTAAAAAAGCACAACAACACTACTTGATAGAGTAATTTCTCAGTACAAAACACTATGTTTTCAGCATTGTTATGGGTATTAACTGTGCATTTTCACCAGTGGTGAACTGGAGCCTGCATGCCACACTATTAGAAATCTTTATGGCCATTTGGAACATGGCTTGTCTTTCACATTGTTTTAACCACTGCTGAAACACACCTCCCACTGCCTCACTGTGCTCACATCTACTGTTTAGTCTGAATAAATGCTCAGCAAATGTTGATGAATGTCAATGGGTACCACTTTTGAAGCATGGAGGAATTCAGTGGCACAACTTTGCTTCACATGCACTTCCACACGCCATTCTGTCAGACTGCCCCTCTGCTGCCATCTGTCATGCAGCAACATGTAATGGCATACATGTAGGAAAATTCAGCTTCTACTGCCAAACCACCATCTGCCTCTGATGTCACTAGCCAACATAATAAAATAGGAGGCATTACTTTCAGAACAGCCTTTGTAGTGATCACTGTATAGAAAAATGGAAGAAGGTTACATTTATCTGGAGTTCAGTTCAGTATGGCCCAGGTTATTCAAAACTGTTGAATTCAGCTGCGAAACCTGCATTGCAAGCCTGCCACCAACCTGAAAAGTGGTCTTGGATCTAAAATCTCTAGTAAGATCCACATCATTGTCATGACACAGAGAAAACTACATGAGAAATATGAGCAATAATGCCCTTATTTTAATAGAAATTAGAACAGGAACTAATAGATCTTAGCAACTTCCAAATGAACATATTAGATTCAATGCGTAAATGGTTGAGTTTCACAAGTCTCCTTTGTACTTACGTTTGGTTGTAAAAAGTAAGAAGCCGTGCCCTATTAACACACTCTTACAAAACCTTTACCTCAATAAATTATCAAGCCTCCTCGCAACCACATAAAAAATGAGATAAACAACAATTAAAATTGAGAGGAAAGTAAATGTAAAAAAAATGTTACTTTAATCACTCTAGTCATCAAAAACAACACGTCACTAGTAGTTAATTAACTATTTTCATTTAAATGAGTGAATGACAAATGATTGTTTGACTGGTTATCCTGAAATCATGTAGGGGGGAAGATGTAATTTTTAGGTTTCTTTTACCACCCACATCTCAAACTGTCATTGCCAACATTTTGTCTTTGTTCCAGATAAAAACAGATGATTAAAAGGAAGGATGACTAGCTTGCATACAAAACACCTAACGCCTTCAAATGACAATGAAATTACCATCGTGCTGATGCTGATGTGGCTTTCACTGGTTAAACTCTGGGGAATGTGCACCTGGTATGAAAAATCATAGCCCTGTTCCTGTCCTCGTCCTGTTCTGGTTTTAGCAGAATTCCAGGTAACAAATGGCCACACGTCACGTAATTATTTGTCTGCCCAGCCCAGCACTACTTACTGGTGGCTGTAGGTGGATTTCAAAAAACACGGTTATGTGTGAGTCCTTGATTCAGGCAATAAACAACAACAAAAATCCTTTCCCTCAGTGTTAGTTGTAGAGAACAGATGCAGTTCTTTTCTACTGTTGTTTTATTAAATGAAAAAGCATTTTTCGTTTTGGAAACCAGACTAAGTCACTGAAGTCAGAACTGATGGTCCTGTTGTCAAATTCTGGTCAGCCTTGATGGGATCCACATTAAGGAACATCAAGGAATATCTCCTGGGCCACAGCTATCTGTAGCTGGCTTTCTCCTCAGCCCCCTTCACAGCCCCTTGACAGGCAGGATGAGGTATCCCACATTCACCCAGCAACCAGACAACTTCTGTGGACAGACGCATAATAGGCTGACCCTCAATACAGCATCAAGAACATAACATTTTGGGGCTGAGTAGTATTTCTGATTGAAGTATTTCTGACTGTAGACTATTTCAGAAAACAAACAGGCTTAAACTGCCTATTTGATTGGGGCAGGAGTCATCTAAACAGCCTATGGTCATTTCTCAATAGTTTGGAAGACAAAATGAAAGAAAAATTATAGTGGTATGGAGAAATAATGCATTCAGCCTGTTTGATTCATAATTTGGGAAATTAGTTGCAGCTTTGAATAATTTAATAATATTTTCCTAGCCATTGGTCTTAAAGGATTAGGCTTATGGGTTTTTCGCTGTGTGACAAGAATTTAAAATTAAGTTTCTGATCAAACTATTAAAACTGATCTATGAATAAAAGGGGAAAAGCAATAAAGTCTCCACGTTTTATTTCATCCTCTCAACTATGTCGATGAGATATAAACTCTCAAAAATTACCAGATTTCTGAGAAGCCCCATTTAAAGTTGCTTTAATCCATTAGCATGTACTTTATCTGTTGTTGAATATTATTTAAAGTAAGCCAATACTAAGATTTTTCTACAAGAAATAATCCATTTCAAGGAAATTTGCAGCTTTGGATTCAAAATATAAATACTCCTGTATAAAAAAAAGTCATTTTCAGGTCAATCCATACCCTACGAACTTGCTTAATAGAGTTTAGCTAGGCGTACATTTACAAATGAAAGTCTGTCCAAGGTGAAGCAGGAGGAGAATTTGCCTGAAAAAGAACACCAGGTTGTGTTCTACACTTGTAAAGCTGCATTTTTTCTTGTAGCAGTATATTAGGGAAGCAGAAAGTAATGAGATCTGAGCTAAAATAGACTTGGAAGTGATGAGGCTACTCTTCGGTTTGCGGTTTATAGTTCTAAGCTTTCTGTCAGTTTTGTTATTTAATGGAACACAAACTTATCAAAGTACAGATGCTGCTCCTCATTGCTTTCTAATTAGAGCTTATACACAATCATTCTTTTCCTTACAGGGCTAAAAGTGAGATGAAAAGATTGCGAGACAGAGAAGTAGGGATAAAAACTGGCACTCACCCTAAGGAAAGAAAATGCATGCAGCCCTGTGGAAGATTCTGTAATAGCATCACTGTTGTTAGAGCTTAGTTAGCCCTTCCCTACAGTTTTATCAGTGAGGAGATGCTGAAGTCCTCTTATGGCCTTCCTGGGGTCACCTTATTATTCTGGGAAGAATTGATGCCTCAGAGATGGGTACTTATGAAAGGGAAGAGTGACTTTTTGCTAAAGAAAAATAACAGTTGAAACAAATTTGATCATTTTGTGTATCTAAATGAATTAATTCAGATTGTTTATTTCTCTGCAGTGGAAAGGCTATTACTCTGTCAATAATGTAAATATTATCTCTTAAGGACATCTATCTCATACTCAAACAAATAATAACATCTTACACATATGACTACAGACA